>NW_019154146.1:11121766-11726766 GCF_002288905.1 Enhydra lutris kenyoni | reverse complement strand
CACATCAAGTGAAATCAAGAACTCAAAAAAAGGAAGTGGAACACTGAATCCAGTTTTTGTTTTAGATTACTTGGTGAAGGGACTGTGTTTATGTGGTCCCTTTAGTGTATATGTTTTGTATGGCTCAGGAGAAAGGAAACACAGCCCACAGCCCACAGGAGTCTCTTCCACATAAATCTGGAGCTCCAAAAGTCTGCATCCCTAATATAAATATATACGTTAGAATCAAAGTGACCTCCACACCACGGGCACTGTCAGGGAAATTGCCTCAAACACAGGCATTTAGAATTGAGGGGGAAAAAATATCTGCCCTGAGAATTTGTAAACAGCTAGCCCTCATGGGAGTTTGCGACCTGAATTCTTAATACTTGGATGATCTGAATGAAACCCTCAAGCTAAGAATTTAGTATAAAGTGATTCCAGGCGAGTAGGATTCCCAGGGTGTCTGGCAAAAGTACAAATCATTTTGGAAGAACTCACTTCAACACAGACCTCAAAGAAATTGCATTATTAAAAGCCCCCCAAATTTGGTCATTAAAAAAAAGGCCAAAAACTAAAGCAAACAAAACACACAGAACAACCCACGGCAAAAGAGAATCAGCAAAAACACATCAGAGTCAAACCCAAAGAAAAAACATTAAGATAATGGAATTATCAGACACAGAACATAAAATGAATATGCTTAAATATTTTTTAAAGAAATAAGAAAATGAAAATATAAGTAAAATAAGAGGCTGTAAAAAGATTAAACAGATTTAAGAATAAACTTGTGGAAGTGAAAAATATCATTTAAATTAAAATACAAAATGAAAAGAAAATTAGTAAACTTGGGGAACTGACCTGTTATAGGCAGAATGTTTCTGTTCCCCCATAATTCCTGTGTTGAAACCCAAGCCCCCAGTGTCAGGAGGTGTGGCCTTAGGGAGGTGATTAGGGCCAAATGAGGTCATGAGGGTGGAGTCCTCATTGATGAGATGGGTGCCTTTGTAAGAGTAAAGAGGGAGCTTGCTTCCCCTCTGCTGTCGCCCTGTCAGGATGCTAGAGAGACTGCGTATACAACCCAAGAGAAGGCTCTCACCAGAACCCAAACTCGCTGGCACCAGCATCTGGGACTTCCAGCAGCAAAAAACATGAGAAATAAATTTCTATTTTTTTTTAAGACTTTAAATATTCATTTGAGAGAGGAAGAGAGAGAACAAGCAGGGGGAGGAGCAGAGGGACAGGGAGAAGAAGGCTCCCCGCTGAGTAGGGAGCCAATGTAGGGCTCAGTCTAGGACCTTGAGATCATGACCTGAGTGGAAGACAGACACTTACTTTCTGAGCCACACAGTCACCCAAATTTCTATTGTTTATGAGCCACTGCGATGTGGTATTTTGTTACAGCAGCCCAGACACAGACAATATAAAAACAATATGAACACTCATCAGAGTTCCCTAAGAAGTTAAAAGGAGAATGTAATGGAATCATTATATATTCTTTTATTTATTTAGGACATTTGATGCTAACAATGAGTCAGTCTGATTCCTGGTAGAGATTTATAACAATGTTAAAATTTGGTTTTCGAAAGAAAACATGCTTATTTCTCAAAGTCAATAATAACTGAACACATTTATTTTCAACAATCAAATAAAAGTGACTTTTAACATGCACAGATTCAGAACTCAAAATTTCAAAGAAATTTCAATTTTCCAAGAAGCTTTCATCATGTACTAATACTCGTATGAGTTTTTATTTACCACATCTTTATTTTCTTAATTTATGAATGAAATTTATTTTAAAATAGTCTCAGAAATGTAGTTGACATAAATATTATGAAATTTAAATTTGCTGGGATTTGTAAAACCCTAGGCTTGCTTTAATTCATGTTTAAATAGATTCATTGGATTTCTTTCTTTTACATAATGATTGGTAACTTTCTTGTTAAATTTGTAAGGACTCAGATTCACAGACAAGTCCACTTGTTAAAAAAAAAAAAGAAAAGTAAATCAGACACTCAAATTTTGAGGCCTGTGTCCCATTAATTCTTTTCTTCTTCAGCCTAAATGTCTTATTTACATAGAAAAATTATGAAATGGAGCAATAATAATAATAAATGATGCTAGCATTTTACTAGAAGACATTCCTCTTACATACACAAGCAATTAGACTTGTAAAAGTGTAAAAGTGAAAAATGTATAAAAGTATAAAAGTTTCTTCATACTCCAGATTAGCAAAAGGCTCTTTTCATGAGGAACTAGTTTTTTGCTTGTTTGTTTGTTTTTAAGGTTTTATTTATTTCAGAGAGAAAGAGAGTGTGTGAGTGGCAGGAGAGACAGAGAGGGAAAGAGAGAATCTCAGGCAAAGACTCCC
Source organism: Enhydra lutris kenyoni (assembly GCF_002288905.1). Lineage (NCBI taxonomy): Eukaryota > Metazoa > Chordata > Mammalia > Carnivora > Mustelidae > Enhydra > Enhydra lutris. The sequence goes on along the minus strand of NW_019154146.1, from coordinate 11,724,416 downwards.
TGCTGAGTTCAGAGCCCTATGTGGGGCTCAATTCCAGGACCCAGAGATCATGACCTGAACTAAAACCAAGAGTTGACATTTAGCTAACTGAGCCACCCAGGTGCCCCCAGGAGGAACTAGTTTTAAGATAGTTTAATAGCTGAAGATCACAAACAAGATGAAATCAGAAAGGAAGATAAACCATAAGAGACTCTTTTTATAATATTTTTTAAGATTTTTTATTTACTTATTTGACAGACAGAGAGCACAAGCAGGCAGAGAGGCAGGCAGAGAGAGGGGGGAAGCAGGTTCCCTGCTAAGCAGAGAGCCCTATTCGGGGCTCGACCCCAGGACCCCAGGATCATGACCTGAGCCGAAGGCAGAGGCTTTAACCCACTGAGCCACCCAGGTGCCCCTTTAAGAGACACAATCATAGGAAACAAGCTGAGGGTTGTTGGGGGGGGGGGGCGGGTAACTGGGTGATGGGCATTAAGGTGGGCATGTGATGTAATGAGCACTGCACGTATTATATAAAATTGATGAATCACTGACCTCTACCTCTGAAACTAATAATACGTTATATGTTAGTAAATTGAATTAAACAAAAATAAATAAATAAAAATAGCTAAAAATCACAAAATGCTTCACTCAATGTTAAAGTCTCTCCTTTAACCACCTGTATAGAAATGATCAATACCATGTTTTGGACCAGTGAAGCAGAGGAAATAGGAAAGGGACCACTACTGGATTACTGTTGTAGATTCATTGTCAACATGCTTGACATAACTGCGATCCAGAAAATTAAAAAAAGCAAAATGGCTGTAATGCAGAGGGTGAATCTGCAGACATTATTAAGGGTGCTCAGTTAAGAGCACTAATTAGAAGTCCTCAAGAGAAATGCTTTCTAGAACATTATTAGTTCTGCAAAGCCATGCCAAAACAAACTACTAAGTGTGAAATATCGAAAGTAATAAATGAATACTTTGAAACAAGGTATTAAACAAATACTGTGTCTATTTTGTATTGATGATACAGTTGAGAAGACAGAAAGTTACAAAGGCTTTGTTTCACAATGCTTTGGGAGGGGTGACTGCCTGGCTCAGTGGGTTAAGCATCCAATTCTTGATTTTAGCTCAGGTCATGATCTCAGGGTCTTGGGATCAAGCCCTTCATGGAGCCCCACACTGGGTTTCATATTCAGGATAGAGTCTACTTGAGATTCTCTCTCCTTCTGCCCCTCCTGTTTGTGTTCTCTCTCTCTTTCTCAAATAAATTAATCATTAAAAAAATGATTTGGGAGCTCTGAGAGCCAACATTGTTTCACTGAATGTTTCAATGTAAAAACTTGTGCTATCAAAATGGTGAGTCTAATAGGTTAATATACTCTAGGTTACTTCAGTCCTATGTAAAACAACTGGGCAAAAAGGTTTCTGGATGTCCTTTGAAGAATCTAGAAGACAGTTTGGAGTTGTCTGATTCTATGGAGGTCCATACCTTTCACTTATTTTGCAAGTTTGTAGAGATAAAAGTTACTTGCAGAGGGCTGACAGTGATGAAGATGTTTCTGGTAAAAGATAATGCAAATTGTTATGTTCATACAGATGCAAATAGGCTTAGTTTCTTGGATTATAATAGATTCCTTCCCAGTGGGAGAGATTATTTCAAATATTCCATGTTATTGTCCTTTGCCTCTTGATCAGTTTGCATCTATGAGTATCTTTGTTCCAGCATTCCTGATTGCCCATGCAGGAGTCTGTCCTTTGGATTCTACCTTGGACTTGTTTTAACATTGTACTAGTCCCCTCATTAATTAATATGTAAATAAAGTCTTTGACATATATTCATTTTATAGTTTTATGAGACTCACAATTTTACCTTTTAAAAAAATAAAATAAATTATTTTACTCGTATTCTGTTACATTAATTAAATAATGAGACCATTAGACTGAGGTGCTTCTAATTCCTTAGCATACTACAACCAAAACCTAAGCCTTCCAATGCCTCGAAGTTAAGAAATCAAAACCTAAGGACAACCTATCACATACAGCCAGCTAGGCTTTCCCAGAAAATGCATCAGCTTAAGGTATAGCCAATCAAAGAATGTCCTTGCTTGGATTCTGCCTCTTCTCTGTGAAAGTCTTTCTTCTAGTTCCTGAGAGCAAAGCACCCCTAACCACTTCTTGTTTGGCCCTACCTGATGAGAACTGATATTTGCTTAAACAAACCTTCAAAATTTCTAGTCTGCCTGCATTTATCTTTTAACATTCCAATATTGAATCGCTTCCATAATATTTGTCTCTTATTTTATCCTGTTTATAAGATAGCATAGAAATATAATGGAATTTGTTTCACTAAGCCCCATAGACAAAGAGTGACCTTATAATTTTGTTGTTGTTGTTCGAACTAGAATATTTTGAAAGCACAAGAGTTGCTCTTAATAATTACACTGGCACAAGAGGTTGAACTGGGAAGGAGTACTGGAAAAACCAGTATTGTCCTGGACAAAGGAGAATATATGGGCACTCCACATATAAAGGACCCAAAATCCCTTCTAGGTTATAGCAGATACCATACAAATGTTATTTTGCATGTGTGTCATGATGTGAAAAAATTGGGGAAGTACTGCTGTATAACTTTACAGTATATGAACATGCTATATTTATTTTTCTGTTGGCAGGGATTTAAATTGTTCTCAAATTTTTACATTACAGAGAATCCTGCTAAGCAGATTTTTGTACATGTGTCCTTGTATGCACGGGGGAGAGTTTCCCGAGGGCATGTACTGAGGAGTGTCATTTCTTGATGAAAAAAAGTACGACCATATTCAACTTTTTAAACAGTCTCCAATTTGTTTTCCAAAATAGTTGCATTTAAAGCCACACATCAGTGTTAGAAATGTTATTTTTCCACATCTTTGCCAACACCTAATAATATTAGACATGTTAATCTTTGTTGTTTTGATGAGTGTGAAATTTTATCTCACGGTTTTTATATGCCTTTCCCTAACTATAGTGAGCTTAAATATTTTTCAAGTATGTGTTGCTCATTCCTGTTGCTTATGTGAAATGCCTCTTTATTTGTTTGGTTTATTTTCTTTTGGCCTATTTTGTGTATCTTTTTCTTATTCCTTTGTAGAATTCAAATATTCTTAGTGGTAAAGATAGAGTTCAAATATTCTTAGTAGTAAAAATTTTCAGTCCTTTTTGTTGTGAATATCTTACCCCAGCTTAAAATTCCCCTCTATTTATGGATATTTGGATAGGAAGAAGGTTTTAGGTTTGATGTTACCAAATTTTTCAGGGTTTGTGTTTTTGTATCTTCTTAAGAAATGCTCTCATACCCTGAAGTAATAAAAATATTGTCTTACATTTTCTTTGAAAATTTTCAGAATTTGTTTTCGTATTTCAGATCTTTAAGCAACCCAGAATTGATTTTTCTTCAGGTGTGAGGTGCGATACTAGTTTCAGTCCTTTCCCCTTACATTATTAACTAGCTATCCCATATTCAGTTATTTTATTGCTCACCCTTTCCCCACTAATTTTGAAGGTCAATTTTGCTACAAATCAAGTTTCGAGGTGTATGTATTTATACCTACGTTCTCTGTTCCACTAGTGTATTTGTCTTCCCGTAAGGCAAATACACCCAGTCTTACAATAGTTTTAGAATGTAATTTGATATCAGGAAGGGCAAACCCCTCCATCTGTTTCTCCGTCAACATCTTGGTGAGTATTTTCAAATCTTTGCTTATCCATATAAATTTTAGGACACCTTTGTCAAATTCCTTGCAAAATAGTTCTGAGATGTAGCAAGAAATCCTTTCAGATTTATAGCTCAGTATGGGATAAATTGATATATTTAGGATATTAACACTAGTTATGTTAATGAACCTGGCATATTGCTCCATTTATTTTGACATTTTTAATTATATTTCAATAAAACTCTATCCTTTCTTCCAAAAAGGTTATGCATACACTTTATAGGATTAATTCCCAGTTACCTTATATTTTTTATGTCATTGTACATGCTATCACTTTTGTAAAATTATATTTCCTAATTCTCATTTGCAATGTTAGAATCACAATTGACCTTTGTATGTTGGTCATATGTCTAGCAATCTTGCTGAACTCTTATAAAGTCCAAAGGCAAGAGAGATAGAAACTGTATTTTCTCCCTTGTAGAGAGGATCAGGATGTGATATGCACATATTAGACTTGTAATGTGACATATCATTTGAACGTCACATGTCTAGTGTTCTTGCCATTTGTGCTGGTGAACAGTTATGAAGGCAAAGGTTTTCTGCAGCAGCTAGAGTTTCCAGCATGGGTATCAAAGGCTTCATGGGTATCAAAGGCATTTTGCTGGTGCAGATCATGGTGGAAGTCACATGATTCTGGAACGAAAAAAAGTCAGCACTGCATTTAATTCAGCAAGTGACTTCTTGATTGCTAAAAAAGATGACTTGTCAGTGTGTCTTAGGAAAAAAGTATTAAATTTTAATAGTCTTAAAACATTAAATAGAATCAATGGATTAAATGCACCTTCCCAACAAAAAATAACCGAGGAACCAACAGTTTTGCATGCTAATCTGTCAAATACACAAGAAAGAAAAAATGATAATTCTAATCATGTGTACAGTTTTCCAATCAAAAAGAGAAGTATGGTTTCCAACACATTTTGTCATACTAGTATGACATTAATATTGAAACCATCAAAGATGGTGTGAATAAGGAAAAGTCAAAGTCACTTTTAGTTTTGCCCATAGCTTTGTCATATAGGTACGCACACGTGGACGAGTTCAATGTTGAACAAGTTTGGACAGCCAAGCTTCCTTTGGCAGTTGGTAGATTCTTCTGTTTCACCAGCTCATAGAAAGTGTGGACTTTTAAGAAATCCCAGCTTAATATAAAACTTTCAGTTCCATCTTCCATCTTGTGTAGGACCAAGCATGGCCTCTCATGCTTTCTTCTGCTATTAAAACAAAACAAAAACCAATCAACTAACCAACCAACAAATAAAATTGGCAAAGCTCTCAGGGTAACTGTGGCATTCAAATTCACTTAACAGTTTATGTTTATGACCCTTAAAGATTTCTTTTATAAAATAAAAAAAGCTGATTCCTGAGTTCCACTCAAAGCCAGTTAAGTATCTTGGGGTGGACCCATGCACCCTTATATTTTAAAATCCCATCAGGCTACCTTAACGGGCAGTCAGGATTGATAGTTTTAAGGTTAGTGAATGCAGGGAGAAACATTGCTTCTCTGGAGGTTATGCTATCAAAAGCAGAAACTGTGAAAGCTGGTTAGCAGTGTGGGAGAATCAGGAAGCATGAACCAAGTGACAACATCACCCTGAGATTTATGATAATCAAGATAAACTAGGGCCTCATTCCAAACCAACTGAATCAGAATATTGTGGTATGGGGTGATATTTATCAACACATTCTCAGGTGAGGCTAACATGGAACCAGTACTCTAATGTGCAACACAGATCTAACAAAACCAACCAGGAATATTGGTGTCTGATATTGTTAAAATGCCTTTCAGCCAATGAGATTATCTTTTGGGTCACTAGAAGATAGGGCTTTCCCTTGATGGCTAGAAACATACCTCCATTCAATCAATATTAGAATAGGTTCATCTTGGGGTAAAACATGAAGCTTTAAGGAGGCAAATTTTGGCCCAAAACAAGATTTTCCTCTTCTCCTTGAGATCCAAGACAGCTTCAGCTCCAAGGCACAAGGATGCCTAACTTGGCATGGATAGGAAACTGGAAAAGCAATATTGTAAGAAATCCTGCAACCAGATTTGGGCATGGGTTCTGGAAGCATACAGAGTAGGCACTCTCCAACTTTCCCACATCCTAGCCAAAAAACCAGGTTTTAATTAGGATTATTTAATTAGGATTATTTATGTGCTTTTCCATGAATGACAATCATGGATAATCTTAGCATGCCTTAGATCACTCTGTACCTTCTTACTCCAAGGCCAGACAGTCACTAAAGTATAAATATGAGTGAGTCGAAAGGAATGAACACAACCTCTGTCCCTGCAAAGTGGCTGACTTCTGAATTAATCTGCAGATGAAGAGCCTTCAAAATACTCCATTCTGATTGTAACTTTTGTACCTTTCTTCTCTAAACACATTTTTCCTCTTCAGATCTCTCCCTCTCCCTTCCTTCCTTCCTTCCTTCCTTCCTTCCTTTCTTCCTTCCTTCCTTTATCCCTTCCTCCCTCCCTTCCTCCTTCCCTCCCACCATCCTCTTTTCTTCCTTCCTTCCTTCCTTCTCTTCTCTTCTTTTCTTTTCTCCCTTTCCTTGCTTCCCTTTCCAATGGGTCAAGTAATTAACAGGTTTTGCAATAAGTTTGACAGGAAAAGTTTGCTGATGCTATGACTGAAAGTAAAAGTTCATTCAAATGCAGTTTGAAGTTTACTTTGGCTTTTATGCCTTCACAAAAATAAATATATTTGATTTAATAAATTTGAAAATATGAATTTTCTGCAGCACTCTGATGGAGGTAGGTCGGGCCGGGTCAGTTCTATTTGTAGGTCAATAATTGGGGCTAATTTTGGCTTGGCTCAGCACAATCGCAGCCCTAGAGAGTTCAGAAATGCTCCACATTTCTGTTTAGGGGTCAGAGTTAAAAGAAAACATGTGCCCAGCTTGAATTCTACATTGCAGAATCATAACGTCACAGCACCCAGACGATGAACTATAAATGGCAAAAGAGAAGGGGTTGGAGAAAAGAATGAGATTGAGTTTGGAAGGCAGTTTTAAAAAGGCTGGTCTTTCCTTTGCTCCAGTTTCTTAAATGCTTAATTCTAATAATTTCAAAATGCATCCACTGAAGAAATAGACATTAAAATATCCTAAAATATAAAAAAGAGAGAGAGAGAGATGGGATCTAAGATTAGCTTTGCATTAAAAAGTTGAGCTGGTTAAGATCAATACTCAGAACTTTATTTTTTTACATCTCAATTTTTTATGAAATTAACAATTTTTAGTATGCCACCTTATTAAGTTCAGTTGGTTTATTTATTTTGTTTATTCACTTATTCTTTTATTCTGTATTTATGGAGTACCTACTGCGATATGCATTCCAAAAGCTAAAAACCCTATCTGGGATCTCAGTGGTCACCATTTGCTTTGGGAGCCTACTGTGTCCACAGCAGTCTTCCTAAAGCTGGTCTCCTTTCTGTCACCTTCTGATTACTTCTGACTCTAAACTTGAGACAGTTCTCAAATATCAGCCCTGATCTGGATGCTGACTACAGCTGTGGCTTGGTGCTTTCCTTCCTGGCCTTCTCACCCTCCCTAAGTAATTAAGTTCCTTAATGATAACGAAGCATCATTACAATAATATTGATACCTGCTGTAATCACTGGCATTCTGGCTTTTCAATTTCCAGTATTTGCCTTGGATCAAGTAGCCGTGCTAATGTAATAGAAGGTCACCCGATGAAGGGCTGATAGGGAGGAGGACAGCTCCACTTAGCATGCACAAAGGATCACACTCTTCTGGCGGTGCGAGAGCTAATCTTTCAAGTTGTCCTTTTTTGACTTTCTCAGTTTAATCAGTTTAATCTCATCTTCCTGCTTTTCTGATTACAAGGATTTTCTGTAGAAACCTTGCCTCCACAATAAAGACCACGTGGCAGTTTATTCTCATATTGATTTCAACATTTCTATTCCTTTACCAGTGAGCCAATAATGGGGGGAGGATGGGGAAGGGGTGAGGAGGCTGGGAAAGAAGAGCCCAAAGAAGGAGGAGGAGAGATGGGCAGAAAGTGAAAGTCCCTCCACACTTCGTTAGTAGCAAAGCCACGTGTTCTAATTCTACCAAATACATTCTACATGCACTGAAAGCAGATGTGGAAGCCAAACTGGGATGTCTCTAGGATGATTACAGTTCATTTAAGGCAGCAATAACAACCAGGGCTGACTTCCCATTTCTACCCTGAAGAAAGAGGCAGACGGAAAGACACACACACACACACACACACACACACACACACACACACACCCCTCTGAACTCTGAAGCATTGTGTGTCTATGCGAAGATGAATTACACACCAAGAACCTTCCTCATGGATTTTGTGGGTCCAGCTCTCCTCTTCTCCTGCCATTCCACAGGGAGGAGTGGGTAGTGTCTTCCTAGGTCCTAAACACACAGCGAACAAGAAGCGATTTGCCGAGGGAGGGGGACAAGGCAAAAAAGTGGGATGGGAAGGAAAGTATTTATGACATGCCACTATGGGGGCTGGGGGTGCGCCTGTGGTGTGGTAAGGCAGCACTCGCAGGGGCCAGGTGGGGAACCCTGACATGCGGGAGGGTTGGTGCATGGATGAATTTAGGAAAAAAAAAAAAAAACCAGTTGTGCTCTTTAGGTCAAACTTAAATATTACGTATCCAACTGATAAGAATTAGCTGTGTTATTATTAAAGATTTGGGAACCTGGAAGACTGATCAGCTTCAGTCTTTGGCCAGCCATTTGTTTCATCACCTCATACCCACTGGAAAATGGAACATCACAAAAATGTAGGAAGTTTGGTTCTTTTTTTTTTCTTTCATAAGAAAGAGTTAAATATCTTTTAGGTATTATATTTGTTTGTGATCAAATGAAACCACCAGAAAAAAAAAAGGAAGAAGAAAGAAAGAAAGAAAGAGAGAAAGGAAAGAAAGAAAGAAAGAAAGAAAGGGAGGAAGGAAGGAAGAGAGGAAGGAAGGTAAGTTTTTACAGGAACTCACACATGCTAGAGACCCAAATGAATTGCTTCTTTTTAAATTCTCAATCTTTTGGGGTGCCTGGGTGGCTCAGTGGGTTAAAGCCTCTGCCTTCAGTTCAGGTCATGATCCCAGGGTCCGGGGATTGAGCCCCGCATTGGGCTCTCTGCTCAGCGGGGAGCCTGCTTCCCCCTCTCTCTCTGCTTCCCTCTCTGCCTATTTGTGATCTCTGTCAAATAAATAAATAAAATCTTTCAATAAATAAATAAATAAATAAAAATAAAATAAATTCTCAATCTTTTAATGTTTGTTCTGGTACAAACTACAGCAATGGTTAAATGTTTAGTAAGTGCCCCAAACAGCTTAATTTTGCAACGGTTACACTAGGTTCTAAATGTCATAAGGTTTTAAATTTAAAATGGATCAAATCACTGACCCAAATACTTGTCTCCTTAAACAGGCAATGGTGGGTGGGTTAGGGGTGGGGTACAAAGCCAAGAATTTTGCACAGTAAATATGCTGCATTTTCACTATCCCTAGTGAATCTTTGTACTTTCTCTTCAGGGCTCCTGGAGATAATGATATACTACAGCCAGCTGAAAAGAACATCTGTTTTAAGAACTGTGAACTTACAGGAACCATTTGTCTGTCTGATCTGTTCCCATTATTTTCCTTCCCATTTTGCACCTTTATATTTTTCCATTGATTAAATCTATGCAAAATAAAGGGATTGAGAAAACACTAAACAGCCATAATTTCTTCTCTCTTCAAAAGGTTATCGCCACCTTTCCTGTTAAATAATTCTGCTTGATATAAAACACCCAACTTTTTTTTTTGGTAAGCATGTGTTTCCCTTTCCCTTTGAATGGAAGACTTTGGATCACTAGGGCTTACTGCTTAATGACAATGTGGTGGAGTTAGCCCAAGAGAACAATGCATCCATTAATCTGCCTCATGCTTAATTGGTAACTACTGTATGGGCTGGCATTTCAAACACAGATTGCAAATGTACTTGAATTAGTTACTGTTTAATTGATACAACTGGCACTCAGCCTAGAACCAACATGCAGCTACTGTAAAAAGAGAAAGGCTTTAAAGGAGAGAGAGAGAGAGAGAGAGAGAGAGGAAAAGAGACAAGGTATGACTGTGATTCATCCTTTATATGTTTATATCATTATTGGTGTAATATAATTACATAGTTTTTCATATTGCTTTAACAAGCCATCGACCAAAACAGGCTGCTAAAAACATACTTGTAATGCTTGCTGACATAAAGAATATTCAGGAATGATTCCCAACCCCCTCTTTTTCTTGAGTCTGTCCTTACCCTTGTAAGAATAGCTGTGTGTGTACAACAGAGGTTGGGGAATGTGGTATTTATAACAGGATGAAAAATGCCTAAGAGGATAATTTTGACAGTGGCTCCAGAATAGCAGGATTTCAAGGAAATAGTATCATGGCAATAATTCAACCTTACTGTCATTCATACCAGTGTTACCATGATCATGTTTGCAATAGAAAAAAACATCAATTTCTTGAGATTAATCCTCAAATAATTTTACTTAAGCACATCACACAGTGACCTGGGTTCCACAACCTGCCTTTGAATGGAGGACATTTTAATTCCAGAAATGTCATAATACTACGGATGGCTACCATTCATTGAGCATCTTCTACTCACCCAGAGTCACACAACCTTATTCAATATACAATTTCTCACATAACCCTCTCATCATGCTTTCCTCCCCAGTATGAATCTTTACTTCATTGATTAAATCCATGTAAAATGAAATAATTAGACTGAGAAAAGCATTAAACTGAACTTTCTGACTCTTATAAAGTTAACCCACTTTTAGGCTTCTGTGATTTTGCTTGATAAAAAGCACCTAATTGCTGTCTTGAATTCACAGATATATGCTAATCATATGAGTGGATGCCTTTTTCATACCCAGATGACATACAAAACCTTCAAATTTTGTTTTGCCAGCCTGCAGTGAAATTCCTATCCTTGATTCAGTAAGCAGTTACCAAGAATCTATCCTATACCCAATTTGGTCTTTACATTGTGGGAGACAGTACGTAAAACTGATCTCAATAATATTATCCATGAGCTAAAATCAAAGGCAGAGCTTCTATTCCATTTTTTTAAGTTTTGTTTATTTAAGTAGTCTCTAATCCCCACGTGGGACTTGAACTCATGATCCCAAGATCAAGAGTAGCATGCCCTTCCAACTGGCATGCCAGCCAGGAGCCACTCTATTCTATTTTTTAAAAAATTATTTGTTGTTTACCTTTGTTTCAGTATTACATGACTTTTTTTTGTTGAATTTTTGTAATATTTGACAGTGTTTTTCTTGGTTTCCCTACCATAAAGCCCTCTGGTTTCTTCCTGCCTCTCTGTCTGTGTCTCAGTTCCTCTGGAGACACCTCTCCATACACTGAGCGTTTAAATATGGAAGGCCAATATCTTAGAGCTCTCTTACTCTATGTGCTTTCTCTGTGCAATTTAATTTTATGCTACTGAGTCTATCTATCCACTGCAGGGACCTACACTACATAGCAGAATTCCAGATAATTTTCCCCTGCAAAATATTATACATACTTTTAAAAAATTGCTGACAGTAATCTCACATAGAAATTCCCATGCTCATTTTACCCTCATATTTCTTTATTGCAGTCCAGAGATGCAATGCTAATGGACATCTCTACTAGGTTCTTAGTAACAGCTCACAAACAGGTTTAGCAATGGACTCACCCCCTTCCTCACAAACTCACTTTTTTGCCCTTTGTCCTCTCTTGTCCAGTGATCTATTTATTCAGTCACCCCAGCTATTGGCCTGAGAGTCACTCTTGATTTTTCCCTGTCCTCCATTTCTCCCCATCTCCACCAGCCTGATTTGATCCCAAGTACTACAGATTTTAATGTTCATTTAATGCTTTAATGCTCATTTAAATCATTTAAAGATTTAATGCTCATTTGCATACTTTTCAAAAAATATTTCTTCCCCGTCTTCTTTGCCACTGTGTTGCTCGGATCCTTCTTACTCCTCGCCTCAGCTCTTACAGTAGCCACCTAACTGGTTTCCCTGCCTCTATGATACCATCTCCTCTTCTCCAGTTCATTCTGTAGAGATGATTTCAAAGCAAGAAAATGGAAAAATTCTTGTTGAAGATTTTTAAGAATTCCCGCAGGTTGCAGGAAAAGGGCCTCTTGCCTTTTGATCCCCGTCTATTTCTCTTGTTTTCTTTTTCCTATTCTCCCAGTTGTCCCAAGCCTTTTCCATCTGGCTATTTCCCACTTTTTCTTCAAGGTTCGAATCAATTATTAATCTGTGAAGCTATCTCTAGTCTTTCTTAGCTAAACGAGGCATCCTTCCTCCCTTCTCTCAGTTCCCCATGCATATTTTTTTTTACAAACTTGATCACACTGCACTAACTGTAAGCAGCTCTGGGGAACCTGGTGGCTCAGTCAGTTAGGCATCTTCTTTCAGCTCAGTTCATGATCCCAGGGTCCTGAAAAGGAGCCCCACATCAGACATACTGCTCAGCAGGGAGTCTGCTTCTCCCTCTGCCACTCCCCTCCCTCTCCCCTTCTGCCTGTCCTCTCTTCCTCCCCCTGCTCATTTCCTTCCCCTTTATTATTTAAAAATGATAAAGATAGGCCATGAATATAGCTTGATGTATATGAATTTTAAAGGTACCTATTACTCAACTATGTCTCTGAATAAATAAAGAATTGCATCACCAAAAAAAAAAAAAAAAAAAAAAAACCAAACCTGTAAGGTACTTCTGTGGCTTTCTTGTTAGACTCTCATCATATTTCACTTGTTCTGAAAAAAGGGAAAGAAAATCATATTGTCAACTGTTTAACTGTTATTTGCTTTATATATTAACAAATACTCCTCTTTCCTAGTATCTTAGAAGAGATGTAAGAGCTCAGTTTTATAGACTGAATATATGATAATACATGTTCACTAGTTAGTTTTCTTTGCTGCTAACTAGCTGAGCGACATTGGGCAAATCACTTAGCCTCTTAGAGCTTTAGCTTCATCATCTGTAAAATTATCTCTAAGATCTTTGCAACCCTAATCTTCATAATTACGTGGTTCTTTCCACATTACGTTGTATAATTAGTCATTTAATAAAAGTTTCAGTTGTTTACTATTGTTGAATAAAAATGATCCCAAAGATTCTGGCTCAAAGTGTTCTTACACATCAGTTTTTGCCCCTACCCTCAATATAGACCCATGGAACCAAGTTTATTTTTTTTTTTAATCTATCATGATCCCATCATAATTTAAGGGGTTTACAACAAGAATATATCCCCCAGATGGTGAAAAAGAAGAGAAGGAAGAAGAGGAGATGGAAAAGGAGAGAAAGAATGATGATGGCGAATTGTGTCCTAGAAGAGAATAAAATAATGTTGGAAGTCAAAAGTAGAAGCAAATAAAAATAGGTATCTCCACCATGATAGTTATACATAACGGTAATAGGTCATTCTTGAATTTGAGTCTAAGCTCCCTGGCATCCAAAATGAAAAGATCAATAATCTCAGGCACAAAAAGGATCATAGGAAAAACAAGGTTTTTCCAGCAAAAATTTCTAAATTAAATTTTTCCACACTCCATATACCAAGCACCAAATAACCAGACAATGCCTCAACAAAATTTCTAAATATAATATAAGAGTGGACTGAACTGACAACACTCCTCAGGAAAAGTAAGGCTATCATTTTAAAAATCTGTCAGGACAATTCCATGAATGGCCAAAATATAATCGATTAGCGTCAGCACAAAAGAATGCTTTTCTTCCTGAGAGCATTATGGATCATATATTTGCCGATTGGTTAAGCTATCACTAACTTGTGACATTGATTTCTTTGGTGATGCTATTTTTTATTTATTCAGAGACATAGTTGAGTAATAGGTACCTTTAAAATTCATATACATCAAGCTATATTCATGGCCTATCTTTATCATTTTTAAATAAACTTGCTCTCCTGCAAGATATGATTATCTACCTGAATAATGAAAAAAGACTCTGTGTGCAAATCCGGAAACTTGGTAGTTGTTATACGTTCATTCTTGTTTCAGATTTCTGATTCTAAAGATTCTGAAGATTCCAGTTTAGATTGAGGTTAAATATTCTTTCAGATGAAGTGAATAAAAATCTTATGTGCAATACTACTTCTCTCTGATGTATAGTTCTTATTTCCCTAAATTTCTTAATTCTAAAGAGAATTGATGTTTTCTCATTTAGCTTTCAGTTTCCTTTGATGTTCCTAAAATTTCAGGCTAATCAATCCCCAGATGGCTCCATTTCAAGTGTTACCCTTTTGCAGTAAATAGTATCTCTCTGAGCTTTAGACCTAAATTTGCAGTGAGTATTCTCACCTCACTTAAGATGACAGCAAACTTTCCTATTATTGTCCTGTACTGCCTTATGCCATCTTTATCTCTCACCAAAATGGTGAACACTGACCTCCAGAAAAAGCTCATTGAGTGCCTCTGGTTCCTCAATCCTCCCAAGGAGGAGTCAGGGTCATGCACCCTACCCCCAAGGAGAAAGAGTTGCATTCTAAATAGCTCAAACCTTAGGATTTGATACTGGCACAACTTTTCAAAGAGATAAAGGTGGTGGCTCCTAAGTGTGACTTTTTCCTCTTTGGCCTCTGTTTCTTCCATGCAGATAGAATGGTAACAAGGACCAGAACCATTTCCCCTCAGAGAAATCCCAACAGTCTCTCTTCAGCTTTCTCTATCTCTCACTTTGGACTCTATCCTGCCTCAAGGGACAGCCTCGGATCACAGGTGTAAGGGGCCAGATTTGCAAATGTTCACAGCAGAGACTTTGGGGCAAATGTCTTCCCCCTGCCTTTCCTTTCTCTCTACCTCTCTTCACCTAGTTTTCCTCCCAGCCTGGGTGGTGTACTTTAGTTCTGCCACCTGACTGATAGTATTAGAGACTCAGGACTGGGTTTCAGGAATGGCCATGTGGTTCAGGGAGGAGGAAGGCTCCAAGAACAGTGGAGTAGCTGGAGGTCTGTGTTAGGGTTGGAGGCCAGACCCCAAGCAACAAATATGTGAGACAATGAGCAGCTTTACCATTCTTTCTCTCGGGACCATAATTCTGTTGGAAGCTCACCCCAAGGGGGAGCTATGGCAAGGCAGAACTCCGTTTTCAGAGTTCTTTTTACCAAATAACTCCACACGACAACATTTTCATTGCAATTCAGTGAACAGAGCTACCATTTGGTATAGGTGATTTTAATTCATGGACAGGTTGTAGTTGGCTCCTTTCTGTACTATTCCCTTTTTATGGTCAGTGGGAGTGGAAGGGTTCCTCTTTTAAAACCTCCGCTACTTTCCCGACCACGATGCAGATGTAGCAGAATCAATTAGGAAACAATGGATGTATATTTTAAAAGCTGTGTGTCTCAGTAACAAAATCTTGCTACTTCAGGACTTTGTGCAGATTTGTTCCAATCTTGTTCCTTCAAAATTTTTAAATATTTTTTCCTTAATTTCTTGCCAATGAAACTATCTTCTAAACTTTTTTTCATGCTTATTATTCCCTATGTAATATGGTCTCTTTACTGACAAAATAAAAGTCTGGGGTATAGAGACCATAACCTATAATTATTGGCTTTACCCTCTATTTTGCAAAGCATATAATAAACATACAATAAATATTGATTAGAAAAATAAGCAAAAATCACAGAAAAAATCATGAAAGAAATGCAAATGACCTTGGGATGCCTTGGTGGCTCAGTTGATTAAGAGTCTACCTTTGGGAGCGCCTGGGTGGCTCAGTGGGTTAAAGCCTCTGCCTTCGGCTCGGGTCATGATCCCAGGGTCCTGGGATTGAGCCCTGCATTGGGCTCTCTGCTCAGCAAGGGACCCTGCTTCCTCCTCTCTCTCTCTGCCTGCTTCTCTGCCTACTTGTGATCTCTGTCTATCAAATAAATAAAATCTTAAAAAAAAAAAAAGAGTCTACCTTTGGCTCAGGTCATGATTCTGGGGTCCTGGGATCGAGTCCTGCATCAGGCTCTTTGCTCAGCAGGGAGCCTGCTTCTCCCTCTGCCTGCTGCTCCCCCTGCTTGTGCTCTCCCTCCCTCTCTCTCTGACAAATTAACAAATAAAATCTTTTAAAAAATTAAAAAAAGAAATACAAATAGCTAATCAATGTAAAACATTCATTCTTCCTAGTCATTATAGAGATGCACATTAGAACTATCAAATTAGTAATGATATTAAAGTATTTTAATATTTGATATTATATTATTAAAGTTATCATAGACTGTTGTTGAAAGATGAAAATTTTTCTTGGAAACAGCTTGCCAGTATGTACTAAAAATCTTTAAAATTCGTGTTGTCAAAGAATAATAACATAGAACAATTCTTGGTATTAATGTTAATTTTATTATTATTCAACAAATGTTTATTAAAGGCTCACCATGTGCCTGGTGATACTCTAAGTAAGCAAAGCAAAGCCGTTGTCTTCAAGGAAATTATATAAAAAGGAAAGTCAGCTAATATGTACTGTGAATAGTATAACCATCTGCTTCTGCCTGGGACAGTCAGCATAATTATTAATAATAAACTACTACAGTAGAGTGATGGGGAGGGAGTTATTTTGGGCAGGGCAGTCAGGAAAGCTCTCTTGGAGAAGATGACTTTTGGGCAGAGGGCTAGATGTAGGAAGGAGTGAACCTCATGACCATGGAGGAAATCATTCTGCAGAGGAAAGGTATGTTTGAAGAGCTCTAAGAGGGGAGTGTTGGTAGAATGGAGGAATCAAGGGGGAGAGTGGGAGGACATGGGCTCTGATAAGATCCAGTCATAGAGAAACCTTACTTGAACACTCATCCCAATTTTCTGAAAATGTTGAAAAAACTTAATAGACCAAAACTAGTATGTCCTTTTTTCTGACAAAGCTGTTCATAATGAACCCAGGTCAGCAGAATTTGTTACCATAATTTATACAGAGAATGCCATGATCAGAGCATCTTCTGTACAAAATGAGATGTTGTGTCCTTCTCTACAAAGAATATATCAGAGGTTGACAATTGTGGAAGTGTGGGCCATGAGCCACAAGTGAACAAGGGTTCCCTGGCCAATATCCCATGTCAAACTTTTCTCTTTGGCACAATGCTTATTTGCTTTTATTCTAGTTACTATGTTGGAAAACATTTGAAAGTGAACATAAGCTTCAGATATATAGATAAATTAGCCAAAGTCATTATTTATAGTCTAAAGGATGATAAATTTTGAAGTGAATTTACTTTTCTATTTTTAAATTAAACCAGGAGAAGCATATGAACTGTGCAGGAGGTGAAAACAAACAGGGACGTCACTTTTGTTCTCGTCCCCATGACCAGTGGACCAGATTCTTTATCAAGAGGAAATTAGCCAAGAATTACACGCCATCTGTACAGGATTTTGAAAAGATAACATCAGTGGTTTACACCTTCTGTTAATTATTGTTTTAGATTTAATCTATCTCAAACATTTATTGAGCTCCAACGAAGTGCAGGGCACTCTGTTTTATAGGGCAGCTGTTTTCAACTTTCTCAGCTCACCTCCTCCCCCCTGAGAAATCTGGAAAACGTAGGTCTGCGTCACACAGTTTTTTACATTGATATCTACATTTCTAATCATAAACTCAAATCACTGAAAATGGTTAATTTTTGGTAATTGTTAACTATTGACATTTTCAAATAACATGATCGTACCACTCTTTGTGACATATCCGGTTGAATGTACATACCGGAGCAATCTGCTCTCCATCCTCATCAATCAAAAAGGTAACAAGCTCTACATGGGCCAACAATTTTACAGTGTTCCTTTTTCTTCTTGAACCCATTTCCACTATACTTAATCATTCATCTCTGCCACTCAAATAGATATGTAAATTAAAGTTCATTTTCTTATTTATGTTTCATCTGGCCATCAGGATCCATGGACTAATGTATTTTTTTAATTTTTTATTTATATTTAATTTACAGATCTTATTTATTTATTTGACAGACAAAGATCACAAGTAGGCAGAGAGGCAGGCAGGGGGGGGGGGAAGCAGGCTCCCCACTGAGCAGAGAGCCCGATGCAGGGCTTGATCCCAGGACCCTGAGATCATGACCTGAGTTGAAGGCAGAGGCTTTAACCCACTGAGCCACCCAGGAGCCCCCCATGTATTAACGTATTCTTCTGTGCTGACTTATCATCAACATTGTTATGGGACACATCTTGAATGTTAAGCTGTTTAACATTGATAAGTAATTACTAAAAAACAAAAGCTAAACTTCATAAAAGCTTTTGTTATTGCTAATATTAGATACTATTAGCATTAAATCCATTTTCAATTTCATTTTGCAGATGCAAGGCTGTAAACATTTGTTGATATAAATAAGCAGAGGAGGAGGGAAGCTCTGTTGCATCTGTGACTTGATCTTATGGACTCTGAGTGGTGTGCCCAATATATCACAAAGTGATCTGTGATCAAACATTTTCAGGATGAGCTGAGATCTTGTTTAGGATCTCCTTCAGTTCTGTGGAAAACGAAATATTAGAAAACATGATTAGCAAAATAATTTTTTTTTTACCTTTTCCTAGATACCCAACGCATTCTTTTTCAGTTTCCAGGAAGGACACTTAAAGGCTTTTTCAAGGCTTACCAAATGATCATTAATTACATATGTTACTTTTTCACTTGAAAGCATGTTGCACTCAATATTCTGCTATTTATACCCAATAGACTAAGAAAGATTTGTTTAACACAGAGCTGAATTTCATTTCAAAAGTCCTTTGCTAACACAACAACAAAAAAAATTTTTTTTTCTTATGAGATGCTTTAAAAGTGTGTTTGGTTTGGTTTGGTTTGTTAGGTTTTTTTTTGTTGTTGTTTTTGTTTTTTCTTTGTCAGCATTTGGAGATTCTCGTTTAGCTCAGTGAATTTAGGAGAATGTCCATTATATAAAGTAAAGGAAAACAAGCCCTTTTTGTCAAAGGCACCAATCAAGTTGGACTCCACTTCTGCCTGAAAATACGTGATTTCACTTTACAGTTCAAAGGAATGTATTAATACATAGCCCATGACAACCATCTCCCTGTTGTGCTCTAATTACAAAACAGAGAGAAAGATCAAATGGTGAAGAGGCAGATAGATATAGCAAAGAGCCTGGCCATGATTTGTCACTTTATGAAACAAGAAACCACTGCTTTCAAGGGACTCTGTACATTGGAGATGGGGAGTGGTGGATGGAAAGTGATGGGATTACATGAAAAAATTCAAACTGTCATTTTCTTTGATACTCAGGAGACTCGTACATCTTGAGGCAATGAATTATAGTGAGAGGATGTGTGAGAATAACACTTTATTTGTTTAGTAAAGTGGGAGAAGGCAGTTAAGATAGAAGAGTTGGGACAGGCCCACCAGCAGGGCACCTCTATCCCACACATGCCTTCTCAGCATGGGGAGTGCCTACAAATGGAAGCTGAGCATCTGGACATCAGTTCCTTGTAAGCGTTTCTTGCCCATTTTCATCTTCAGAAGAATCCTAACCCTGTCTGAATACTGATGTAGAAGACGCAAAGTAGAGTAGGATACCACCTTCAAGGCATGCATTTGTCAATTCATTCAGCGAGAACTCATTTAGGACCTTACTGATTCGAGAGACCAGGGAAGGCACTGTCCTGTGGGAAGAAAACCTACAGAAATGCTGTGGGTTTTGACTCTACCTTCAGGGATCATCCAATCCAGTCATGGGAGGAAGAGAGGCAGAAGTGGAGGGATAGGTGAGCTCAAGGATGGGGAAATGGTTTCCCTGTAGACCTCTACGAAGGAGATTATGTAGAATTTGGTCATGAAAAGATAGAGCAAAAAGGTTCCATGATCTGGATATTATATTAAGAAATTCAGGAGGCTGACAGAACAAACAAAAATATATTGTAGATGTCAAGTGGACTGATGGGAGATGGGCTGGACCAGGACAATGAAGGATTGGATGTTTATTCTAAAGACATTAGTATTTCAAAAAATTGTGATGTTGTTGTAGAAGGAATGTGTATCCATTGTAGAAAACCTGAAAATTATTTTTAGCACCTAGAGGTCTTCAGCATTACTAATGTTTTCTGTATATTCTTCTAATATAGTAGGCGCTCAGTAAATAGTTCCTGCGTCAATTCATTTTACACTAAGAATTTTTTTACATGCCATTTCGTAAATTTTTTTCACTTAAATTTACATTATAAAATATTGTCATGTTGATAAATGTATTTGGTCACCATCCTTTTAGTGGTTGCATGATATTCCATTGTATGGATGTGTGCTGATTTTCTCTTGTCAGAATTGTTACCCAGTTTTAGCTATCATAAACATTAATGCAATAAAAAATGACTATAATTACTAAAATTTAATTGATTAAAATTATGCATGAGTTATTTCGTAGGATTTCTTAAAGATTGTATCAATTTATATAACCCACTGCTTATCAAATGCATTTATGTAGCCCCAAACACAATTATTTTGATTTTTTTTTAACTTTACCAACAAGAAAAGTGAAAAAATAGATTTCGCTGTAAGTTATTTTTCTTTGCTTTCTAGGAAGGTTGAATAATTTTACATGTATATTGTTGAGCCATTTGTTGAGTTTCTTTTTTGAAAATGTCTGTTCTTTGTAGACAAAAGTTTTCTGCAAGGGAGGGAGGTAACAGTAAGAACTACTCTGAAAAAGAAGTAATTAGCAGAGGGATTTAGAATGAATTGGAGGGAGAACAATCAGGCCAGGGTATCGGTGGGCTTAGCTGCAGAAATGGCACAGAACCCTTTCTGCAGAGCATTATGGGCTGAGATCATGATTGGCACAGAGAGTGAGGAGGTGAGCAATGAAGGCCACATCGTTCTCCCTTCTCCTAAATGTGACTAGGAAAGGAAGGCAGTGAGACGTTGTGTTAGGGTTGGGGACACCTGTGCGTGTTTGTAGGCTTAGGATCTGAGCTCCATCAAGAAGGAGATTAAGGGAAAGGGGCTTGTGGTGGAGGCTGACCTCAGAGGAGGCCAGAGAGGACAGAACTGGAGGCATAAGAAGAAGGCTTAATTCTCTGCGAGACAGGGTAGAAATCCAGAGAACCACAAATGGCTCATCAGTTAAATAAATAAAAGATTTGGATGTGCTAATATAGAACAAGGCAGCATGTGAAAAGTCCCATAAATAGCATGCCTAGTGCTGCAGTGGCCAGGAGGGCAGAGGTTCCTCCTCTCAGGGCTCGTGGGTGATGGATTTGTGATAGTTGTTTATGGCCCCAGGACCTTGATAGGTGAGTTCCTGGAGAGCCTGGGGCATTCTTGTACTGAGAAAGAATGTCAGTAAAGGCCCTGAGACAGTAAAGCAAGACATGGAAGGTTTGAAGAATGGGAACAGGGAGCTTCAAAGTTGGAGTGGGCATGGGGGGCGGAGAGAGGAAATGCAGGGCAGGTGCATCAGCCAGGTGCTTTGGGGCTTCCAGGAGCCTTGCTTGACAACCAGACCTACTCTCAGAATTCTCCATATGTGGCCACATCTGCTGGCTTTCAAGACCCTCTCTGACCCTGTGATTATTATCCTTACTTCCCAGGTGAGGAGGCTGAGATCCAGAAGTCTGCACATCTTGCCCACAATCATTGAGGGTAAAGGAAAGAACCAGAACCAGATCATGGCTTTTCTGGCTCCTGGCACAAGGAGGGTTTTTTTCTTTTTCTTTTGGATTGTTTTTTTCTTTCTAAGCTCACCCTAATGTCTTTTATTTGACTCCGAGACAGTGAGAATCCTCTGAAGATTTGAGAGTGGCGTGATCAGAGCTCACAGATGATATTATAAAACCAAATATATTAGTCACTTTCAGTCCTTTGAAAGTTCTCAAAGAACAGAGTAGAACTTCGCCATGACTGGCATATTTTTATCTAGTTCAAAGGTTCATCAAAGTCCTTTACAGATTAATGAGGTAAAGTTTGCTTGTGAATGCGTAGGTAAACGGAACAACCTAATTATGTCCTTGGCACATCAAATACGGCAGCTCACTTTGCCTAAATCTAATTTAGATATTTATACACTTTCTAAAAATAGAAAATTGAGAATTATCCATTATCCAGAACTAGTCATTCAATTAACGAGGAGATAAATACTAAAGAGCCTGATCCCAATCATGGGAAAATGAGGGCACTGTGAGATCAAGGACATAAAAGCCATCTCTGTCATTGTACACCTTGGCAGGAGAGGTCTTCGCTCCCCTGGCGTAACTGGTATTTTGTCAACGGTACTCGGTGCTGGGTCCGCTCTTTTCCCATTTGCTGGGCGGGTGGGGGGAAGGCACTGTCATCCCTTTGCAGATCATAAACCGAGGCTGTCAACAGATCATAATTTGTCCAAAGAGGCAAGGGTCGGATTCACACCTGGACCTGTCACAATGCTACTTGCATATCCATTCCACTTGAATACACTATCCCGGTTCCCTAAAACGGGTTCCAGGGTTCCCTTTAGTGTGGTCTGTCATTGGTTTTCATTATTCGAGGACATGTCACAAGCAGGGGCTCTTCCTAGCCATTCAACTTTATCAACTAACAGCCAAATGAGTTTTTACACTTGGAATATAAACATACGGCATCCACAGAGCTCAAAATAAGACATTGAAGACAGACGGGAGGATTCGTACCCTACTTTTTCTTCTTTTTCTTTTTCGCAAATTACAAAAGAGGGTTTAGTTATAGCAATGACATTGGGCGGATTCTTTTATGCATTTCTCTCTTCTTGTGTTTACTAGACTTGCCATGCAATTGGGTAGAGCTGGAATGGACGGATGAGGGAATGTAAATGTAATCAGTGGCTATGTAAATGTGGTACTTACATTAAGTGCATATTAACACACCCTCTGATTTCCCCCCAGGGCTCCCTTCATGCTCTGAGCCAGAGTCCTACCACCTTGAGTCTTGGGCTGATTGATCTAAAGATAAGCCCTTCTAGTTGGGGCATGGTCAGTAACAGCAGGATTTACTTAACTAACTTGCTGAAGCTAAAGGCTTTCATAAGGTTAACTCAACTCTTGGGGAATTAGAAACAATAGGACAGAGAGAAAAGTAAAAGAGAGAGAAATAAACAAAAGCAGATTTTTGAGCCAGACAAAATTGGATTCAAATGCCAGCCTTGCCATACACTGGTTGCATGATTTGAGGTCCATTATTGAACTGGTTGGAGGCTCAGTCTTTTCATCTGCAAAATGGGGAATACAGGACTGGCCTTCCAGAGAAATGGTGAGATTTCTAGGGGGGTAATTTATAAAAAGCACTAAGCTCATTGCCTAACATGTGGTAAAGGCAAACATAAAGAGTGACCGTAAAGAAAATGTAGGAATATTTTTACTCATATAAATCATAAAGGTCCAGTTACAGATTATGTAGGTAATGGTACAAAATACATTTTACTGTGGTTTATTTGAAAAACTTACTCTTGTATTCCAGATTGCTTTGAAAGTACAGTATTTTATAATAGTTTAGCTCCTTTAAAATATTGGGGTGCTTAGGTGGCTCAGTCGTTAAGTGTCTGCCTTCGGCTCAGGTCATGACCCCGGGGTCCTGGAATCGGGCCCTGTATCAGGCTCCCTGCTCAGCGGGGGAAGCCTGTTCTCCCTCTGTCACTCCCCCTGCTTGTGTTCCCTCTCTCACTGTCTTCCTCTCTGTCAACTAAATAAATAAAGTCTTTTTAAAAAATAAAATATCACTACTCTCAGCAGCAAACATTTCTTAACCTAACAAAATCTTCAGTTTCAGTAAACACTTCCCATTATATGTTAAATTTTACCTCCTACTGAAAAAGCAATGATAGTAGGTGACTTTCATCACCTATAATATCAGAAGATCAAAAAACATTCTGGAGAGGCTTAAAGACCTAAATTTCCACTTCTTGTTTCTCAAGTTGGAGCCACACTGACAGGATCAATAGAAAATAGATCTTGAAATCAATTAATATAGTAGAAAGCCTGGACTCGAGGTACAACCCTAAATTAAGGTAGATTACCAGTTATAAAACATGGAAAGGGATAACAGATCTCTCAAAATTACCTGTCGTATTTTTAAATTTCTTGCTTTGAATTGAAATACATTACTCATATCCTTTTCATAGAGAAATTTTTTTTTAATCCTAAGTCTCTAGTGAAAGGATAGTTTGTTTAAAAAAGTACACATTTCTGAAGTATTTGCTTATTTTTTAATACATTTTTTAACAAATTTTAAGGATTTTATTTCTTTATTTGAGACAGAGAGATACAGAGAGAGAGAGAGAGCATGAGTAGGGGGAGAGACAGGGGGAGAGGGAGAAGCAAAGTCCCTTCTGAGCCAGGAGCCCAGTGTGGGGCTCGATGATGTGGGGCTCAATCCTAGGACCCTGGGATCACAACCTGAGCCAAAGGCAGACACTTAACCAGTAAGCCACCCAGTCGCCCCTAACTATTTGCTTTTTATCCTTTAGAAAAGACTCTGATCAAGGCTCAAACATAGAAAAAAAAGTAACAATATTATCACTGCATATACAGTGCATATACAGAGCTCTGAAGGTCACAGCAAATTACATCAGGGTTAACCTGGACCATTCAAAACCTGCTTTAGTGTCAGCAAAATATATATATATATATATATATATATATATATATATATATATTGCATATATGTAAAATATATAGTATATAAATAATATTATATATAATACATATCTTAAATATTTTACATAAATATAAATATAAAATAAATATAAATATAAAATATATATACATGTACTATGTACAGGATAGAAGGAAGACAGTTGTGACAGAGTCAGATATATTTTTAATTATTTTTTAAACCCTTTGGAATCATACCAGACTTTGAGGTAAATGTGCTCCGTGGAGCCCCGCTCTATAAATTTAACAAATGACTCATTTATTCTTCTAACAACTTAAATAGGAAAAAAATTCAAAACACTGTATTAATGTGTTGCTTTTCTGCAAAGACAGTGAATTTATGTATAGATGTGTTCAAGGCAGTTCAAAAGTAACACTGAGAAAAGCCTATAAATTTATTCTGCAGATATTTATATAAACTGACTCTCTTTCTTTTAAGAGGAAGTGTAAGACTTGGAACCTGTAGTGAATGGATAAGGCATGTGATCTCTTCAGTTAAAGATCACGACTCTTCCTGCATATGGAAAGCAACTCACAACCTTGACCCCGAACTTGAGTCCACTAATGTTCTTACAGGCAAGTGGGATGCCCGCCCTGGAAACATCCAGGTTTGAGGAACTGTTCTGCTGTTCTGCTGCCAGTTGGGCGGCCCTAGGAAAATAAGAGCCATCCCAGGTCTCAGTGTCCTCATATGTAAAAATGAATACAATAATTCCTAACTTTGAAAGATTATGATGGAAACTCAATGCCAGGCAATACATAAATGGGCATTGTAACCTGTAGAGCACTTTAATAATGCATTTTTAAGAATATTTACAGCTGAGGGCACCTGAGTGGCTCAGTTGGTGAAGCGTCTGCCTTCGGCTCCGTCATGATCCCAGAGTCCTGGGATCAGTCCAGCATCATGCTCTCTGCTTTGTGGAGAATCTGCTTCTCTCTCTGGCACTACCCTTGTTTGTGCTCTCGCTCTTTCTCTCAAATAAATAAAAATCCTAAAAAAAAAAAAAAAAAAAAAAAAAGGAAGAAAGAAGAGTATTTCTAGCTGAGCCCCAATAGGCACCATTTACTAGTAACTATTGGTGAGATGGAAACATGAATAATACGATCCCAATATAAATCTCCGGTTTTATCTCAGATTGCATAATTCCGACTATCACTGTATGTAGCAGACACCTGTGGTTTCAGAGATACCAGTCTGGTCTCTGATTTCTCAAGTAACTTCTTAAATATTATTTTGTTTTGATAACTCAGTAATCTCTCCTTGTGGCTTCCAAACCTATCACAATAGTGAATTTTTGGTTTATGCCTCCTTGTTTTAAGAGTTTAATGTCATTTTCTGACATGTAAAAATCAAAGCAACAAATCTTAAGAAGAAGATATATAATGTAAAATCCTATGAGTGACTAACTCTCCTACTTGAGATTATGTCAGAAAGTTGAGGGACTAAGGACTAGGATGAAATGAAAGGGACCGAAATTTATCATCCTACAAAGGGAGCCACTAAAGATTCTCTTACTAATTTTAATGATTAAAGAGTTAGTTCCATTTTTAAAAACTTAAGATTAGAACAGGAGAAAGAATATAGAGGTTGTAAATAACCAGAAATAAATATGTAAAGAAAAAAATCTGGAAGGAAATAGACCAACATGTTAACGTTGTAAGTAGGACTATTAATGAGTAGTTGAATTTTTTTGTCACTTGGCTTTTATATACTTCTTGAGTTTCCTATAGTGGGTATAGTTCACTTTCATAAACAGAAAAAAAAATCTACAAATACTTAGTCTGCGAGGGGCAGCCCAGGTAGATGTTCTGTTGTGCAGACTGTGCACTGCATAAATCTAGGAGATACCCTTTGCATCAGAGTTTCTGTGCAGGGCCCATTCAAGCTGTGAAGAGCACACCAGGCAGCCCATCTCAGAGTCAGTGCAGGAGGGTAGCTTAGCGCATGGTTAAACGTGTTAGAAAATATAAAGTTTGAACTGCTGTAGTAAGTGGTCTCCAGATATCTTGATGTCACTTGTCCTTGAGAAATCATATTTGCTAGCTCCTGTCTGGCTTAAGGCCAGTGTGGATAAGGTGCCTATTGTTGATCACGTTCCTGCTATGAAGACTTGTCCTGCAAAATTAATTTATTCTTTCTTTACTCTCCATGACAACTCTATGACGTAGACATCACTCTTATCCTACAAGTGTGGATTGGGTGAAGTGACGTTAGGGGACTCCCTGAAGGGGAAAGAGTTACGAAGGAACCCCAGCAGCAGTAGCAGATCTGGTCGGCGGGCCCTCGTGTCTCTCTGCTCAGCACATGGGAACACTTCCTTCTCTGCCTCCTCCAAGGGAGTGTGTTCTCTATTTGGTCAACCTCTAGATGTTATCCCTTGATCACTTCAGGCCCTCTGCCTTATATCACACATCCTTTATCAATATTTCCTGTAGAAGAGTGTTGCTTTATATTGAGTCCTTACAGAATTGCTCAGATCACAGGGTACTGTCTGTGACTGAACAAAATGGTCCTTCTAGCAAATGCCCTAATGTAGTCCAAATAATTATTTTTTTCTTTCTCTTGTGTACCGTTCATCTTCCCTTGAGTTAGCAATGGGCCATCAAGCCTACAGCGTCTCTTCTAACAGAGGCAGCCTGAGGCTGATGCCGCAAGTCCAACCACAACGTCCATGCAATTTAGATTACAAGGCCTGCTGGATGACACGCAGGTTCCCTAGGACTCAAGGTGTGTGTGACTTTTCTTGTGCCCAACTCCAGGGAAAGCTCCCATTTCTGGACCATGTCTACTCCTTAGAAATGCTGTTTAGATACTTAATTAGGTCCACCCTCCCCTTCCGGTTAACTTGACAGCCTGCTGCCAGAGTTAATAATTAACAAGGTGTCACAATACCTCCAACAGTCGCTCAATTCTTTGCTCACCGGCTTCCGGGTCTCCTCCTGCTGCTTCTGAATTGCTTAAATTCCCCTGGGATACAAGCTCCCTATAATAAATCATGGCATAAAGGCACAGACTTTTGTGGCTCTAACTGAAATTCACAATTGGGCAAGCCCAGGAGGCAATCACCTGGTCAGTGCCTTAACCCATATGCATCCTCAGTGCTGCTGGAGCACAGGTGAGCATGAAGTTTTAATGAGGCCTTAGCTGCAAATGCATTGTGCAATTACTGTTAAGATGGGCGAACATTTGGCCCGGAAAGAATTGCATTTTAAGCAATAGGGTTTCCCTATTAGCTGTTCCCAGCTATTAATTCAACCAGTTTGTTTATACGTTTTGACAATTGTTCATGTGAAAGAGACCTGGGGATTTTATTTGACCACAATTTCATTATAAGCTAACAGTATGATATGGCTGCTAATAAAAGTTAATGCAAGTTTAGGCTACGTTAAATGAAAAGTCCATATAAAGAAAGGCAGTATCGCCACTATACTTTGCTCTTATAGGCATATGGATCTTATTTTTTCAAACTGAAATTTGGCAAGTGAAATTGTGCATGCAGAGACTCTAGCATAGAACATTCGAACACATAACTGTCCTTAAAAGTCCAGGATGCATGTGGATACATAAAGAACAAGCATTTATTTATTCCTTCATTTCTTCCTTTGTTGGAGCAAATATCTGTTGAGGCATATTCTGTGATGGGCTTTCTTCTAAGCACAAGGGTAGGAAAGACCCACTCTCTGTGTCTAAGAATTTTGGTTCTTCTGGAGGGTATAAAGGCACTTTGGAGATGGTGAGATAAGGACTGGCTTTGGGGTAAATAGAGTCACTATGAATGAAGCTCATTGGAGTAGCATCTACTACCATCTTGCAAGGCTCAGAGAGGTTGACTCAAGGCAGGGACGTCTAAGGGGAAGCTTAACTGTTGAGTGTGAAGGATAGAAGTGTGAACAAAGGAATGTGGAAGGAAGAGCATAGTAGAGTGACCAGGCAGAGAGAACAGAATTCAATAGAACCATAGTAGCTGGGCTGTGAAAGCAAAACCAAAGCCAGAGACGTTCAATCAGAGAAGCAATTCAATAAAGCAATATATAACTAAAACAAGTGTTTAAAATACGTTGAGTGCAATCAAGAAGATGCATGTACTAAGTTCTATAAGAACATAGCTGCCTAGAAAAAGTCACAAAGAAGATGATATTAGAATAACAGTTTGAAAGGTGACAGGTTGACCACGGGAGAAAGGCAAGATGCCCTTCATGTGGAGGACATAGCTCTCAGCACCACAAGGAGTGATGTGTGGTTGGTGAAGTCAGTGAGACAAGAGGCAAGAGCTGAGGTGGAACGCCAAGTCTGCTTGTGTCCTGATGTGAAAGGCTGGCAAGATGTGGTAAACGAATCTCAAGTTCACCCAGAGGAAATTAGAGACCAACAAAGGATTCTAAGGTTACATGTGATGTTTCAGTTTTTGATCATTGCCTAACAAAGCTTTTCACAATTTCATGACTAAATATAATAGCAGTTTAGAATTTGTAATGATTCTGGGGATCTGTTGGCTAGTTCTCCATGTGGAGTCAGCAGGCATCCCCCAGGTAGATACATTCAGCTGGGAGCTCAGCCAGGCCTGAAATCCAAGACTCCTTGCCTACGTCTAGGGTCCTGGTGCTGACTGCTGGTTGTAGCACCTCCTTCCCTATGATGTGGCCCTTCTTCTTCCAATGGCCAATTCTAGACCATCCTCCCCACTGCACGGTGACTGAATTCAAGAGGAAAGACTTCTGGAGGACAAGTCCTGATATACCAGCACTCATCAAGTCTCCAATTGCTGATATATGATCAGTCAAAGCAAGCCACATGGCCAACCCCCGACTCAGGATAGGTCGTGACCCCTCGAAGGCATGAATACTGGAGGCATGAATACGGAAGCATACTTATGGGGAACTATCAACATGGCAATCTACTCGAAATATGAGAAAGACACCTTTCCACAGTATGGAGAATGGTGTAGAAGGTTGAAAAAGGGTATAATTAAAATGCTGTTATTATATTCCAGGCAAAAGATAAGGAGGGACTATATTCAATGATAAAGAATAAAACTAAGACAAAACCATTGCCAGAGTAGAATAAATAAAACCCGGTGATGTATTTGACATGAGGGGATAGGGAGAGGGAGAGAAAAGTGAGACTTAGTAGCTTAGTTGTAGACATCTAGTAGAGAGTTATACATATTAGTCTGAGGGCATTTAAAAAATATGGATAGTTTTTGAGAATGACTACTAAAGCCACGTAAATATATTAGATGGTGGAAAAGAGAAGAAAAGAGAAGTCTCCATATAGAGAGGTTAAGGAGAATGGTTAGAAACAAAGGCCAAAGAGAGTAGACTTACTGGGGAATTCAGGATAAAAATCAAAGATGAGTAAGGTCAATTTTGTCGTATTTGAGGTCAAGTAAAATAAAGATGTAAATTTGTCATTGTGATTGGTGACAAGGAGGCCAGTGATATCCTTTGGGGTTGACAGTTGAGAACTCAGGGATTGTAAAAAGAGTGGACTGGAGTGAATGGATGTAAGGAAGTGGAGAGCCCTATGTAGCTTTGACTTTTTCTGTGATCCCTTATCATGCAGTTTTCCAACAAAGGTACTCTCTAAGAGGAAGTATGATTCCTGCTGTAAGGGCATTCCTACTGCGTAGTGAATACTATCCCATTGCACAGTGAACGCTATCTGTTCAAAGTCCGGTGAGCATGTGGTTGAGATTTTTCCAGGACAATTTTAAATTTCATCCAATATTATTATCTTCAATAAAAGTGATTCATTCTAGGTATGAACAAATAATTAATGTTCTACCCTTTTACAACATGCCATAAATGAATTCAGAAACTTGAAAAAATAGCTGATCATATCTTGTGTTTAGTTTTTATTGTTTCAAAAACATGGTTGTTGAATTGATAGTAACCATGGCTGGAAAAGGTGGAGAAAACAGATTGGGAGCCTAAACTATTACTTTATGTCCATGCTGATTTTTGCAAAAAGAAGAAAGATATGGATACAGTGTTTCTACAGCTAAAAACAGGGGCCTGCCTAGTGCCTAAGGGCCTACCCACCTAAGAGCAACAAGGAATTAATGCTATTTCCATCGCTTAGATGCAATCCTCACAATTCTGAAGTTGACATTATTGGACTTATTTCACACATAAAGATACAGAATCTCAGAAAAAAAATCTCAAAGACCATTCTCATTCTCCACAATTTCTGGAATAACAGTGCAGTACATAGCTCTGGGGTGAAAAGGTAATGTCAAATGTTGACTCCAGAAATTAAATTTAGAGTCTAAGTTTGGACAAAGTAGTTACCTCCCCTGTGCTCCACTGTTTGCATCTGGGGCGTAATAACATATGTAATCCACCTGCTAGGCTCATTCTGAGATTTAAACGAGTTCATACACATAAAGCTCCTGGAACAACATTTGATATAACAAGTACTTGTTAAAATCTAGCTCTTTTACCTATTTTCAGACAAAGATTAAGGGAATATTTGAAAAGAGACTTCTTATAGTAGAAGTTTAGATAAGATTCTATAGAGTAACAGATCTGATTATCATTTTATCATTTCTTTGATATTTTATTATCTACTGCCAGCAGCACAGGGAGATGCAGATCCTCAAAGTCTTAACTCTGCATGGCCCTTGAGGTCTCTGTCCCAACCCTACTAGTCCCTTCTCAGGGTGCCAGGCCCCAAGGAGGATGGATTCCTGAAGCTTTAGCACAACTCAGGTCTGTGCAAAGGACATTGGTTACCTGATCACCGAGGGGCAAGTCAGGTTGAAGGGTTTTGTTGAAATTTCTGTTTGGAGCCTCCAAGTTCAAGTTCCTTTCACCATCTGAGCAATTCAGAGCAATTTTTCAGTGTTGTTTTTTTTTTTTTTCCCTATTCAACAAAACGCTATTCAGAATAAGCCAATCCTCTACCGATATTTATGACTGATAATTGATGCAGTTTAATACAATGAGTTTTTCTTTCCTAAAATGTACTAGTGTGTCATGTGTTGGGATTATATTTTCTCCCCAGGTCTTGTTTTTAATTTATTTTATTTAGCACTTGATAGTTATAAAATATAACTTATGTGTTCAGCAAAATTGAAAAAGAAAAAAAAAATGATCAAACTGGGGCACCTGGGTAGTGCTAGTTAAGTGTCTGAGTCTCAGTTTCTGCTCAGGTCCTGATTTGAGGATGGGGAGATCAAGCCCTGCATCAGGCTCTACATTCAGCATGGAGTCTGCTCAGGATTCTGTCTCCCTCTGGCCCTCTTGCTGCTGTACACTCTCTCTCAAATAAATAAATAAATCTTAAAAAAAAATGACCTAACCACTGGAAGATAATACTATTAAAGTTTGATATAGTCGTCCAGTCTTACTTTTCTTGCCATCCACACTTAGGAATTTATACCGTCAGAGGTATGTAATTATATATAAAAATGTAATTTCATAATGGGATCTCTTACCATTTTTCCATGATCACAAATGGGGGTCTGCTTTATTCTTTTTTGTTGTATATTCTGACTTAGAAAACAAGTCCCTTATTGATATACCATGGAGGATTATAGAAACGACTAACTTATTTCTTTGAACTTAATTACCAAAAAAAAAAAAAAAAAAAAAAAAGAAAGAAAAGAAAAGGAGACACAGAAAGAGACTGAAAAATATGAGCTCTCGTGTCATGTTCAGGTTTGCTCCTAGCATTATATGTGTGAGTGTGTCTGTTGCTTGATGTGCAAAATTACACTGGAGTTAGAAGTGGGAATCTCGTTCAGCCAGACAGTTTACTTAAGCCCTCAGTTCTCACCAAGCCTTCAGCTCTGAATACGCTTTATACTTAGGTGGTTCCTTCTCATAGTTTAATCAGTTAGCTTTTGGGAAGTTTCACTGCAGTTTATAATCAGTGTCTCCATGAATCCCTCACCAAAATTCTAAATATATCTCCAACCATAATTTTTGGCTCTAAATCAAACCACTGAAAGTTGCCCAGCTTAGGTACCACCTCCAAAACCCACAATTCACTGGCCACATCAGCCTGGGATGTTGTTCATCAGTTACAAACAGCTGTGACCCAATAGGTCATTGGGATCTTTATGATAAAAAGGGTTGCATGTGTAAAAGAACTTATTTTTAGCTGTCAAAGAAAAATGTATACACACACATAAATATTTTTATACATACTATATGTGTCCACATATAGTATGTATATTACATGTATACATTACATATACATATTATATGTATACATATATTATAATACTATATATATACATATACACACACTCACATATACATATATACACACAAACTGAAACCCTAAACTTCTAGCAATCTTCCCCATTCTTTTCATAATTATTTGTTGGGAGCTTTAACTAAAATTTATCAAAGGAACATAGCCTAGAACAACAATTTCTTTTTTTGAGACTCAACTAAATAATAGCTCATGCTTACTACAGCAGCTTCTCCCAGAAGGATCCCCAAGCACTCAGCAGAATACATACATAGAATTAGCATCACTCACCCAGCGGAGGGAGGCATGTGGAATCCAATAGCCATTCTTCACCTGCCATGTTACAAAGCCCAGCGCAGTAGGATTTAAGAGCATGATCAAAGAGTAACTTTTCTAACTCAATCTCCAGGGGAATATAGGGTGACAGTATAATTACCCCAGTTAGGATTTAGCCAGCCACAGAATTAACACTACCTCTACTCTTTTAGGAACAAAGAGACAGGAGAGGACCCGAAGGTCTTTAATGGCCAAAAGAGGTCAAGCCCTCAGTTTTATATCTCACCCCAGAGACACATGAGATATTTCTCCCCTGACCAGAATGCCATCCAAGGCTGTCCCTTCTATTTTTTAACTAGACTGAAGAAAATAGTCATTATTTTAATAGTGTATTGCACTTATGTTGCCAAGGCTACCCTGAGACCCCAAGGCCCACAGCCTAGGCAGGTAATCACAGTGGAAAAGACAGCTTGGTCCCTCCTGCCATGGTCATGGAAAGAGAAATGCCTTTTGTCTGCAGGAGAGCCATCATGTTTCAAGGAAGAAGACACAAGGGATAAAGAGATCCCCTTAAAAGTGAAGATTTTATTTATCTGGCTGTACTGACATGAATCTAAAACTCTTGACATTAAAAACCTCAGCATATTTTGAGGTGGAATGGTCCCCAAGATTTGCTTATTCCCAATGGCAGCAGAAACTATAGGCCAGGCCAGGAACTTCTCTCTTCTCCTCACA
The DNA here is from genome assembly GCF_002288905.1 of Enhydra lutris kenyoni. Lineage (NCBI taxonomy): Eukaryota > Metazoa > Chordata > Mammalia > Carnivora > Mustelidae > Enhydra > Enhydra lutris. The sequence goes on along the minus strand of NW_019154146.1, from coordinate 11,690,822 downwards.
TGCTTGTCCTTTATGTTGATCCCCATCTCAGGATCCGTCAAGGCTAAAGAAGCTGTGGATTCAGCCCCATGCTTCTCTGGGTTTCGTAGCTCACAGAAAATCATACAGCTTTCCCAGAACTCTTTTGTAGGCTGTTTTATGAAAGCTGATCAAAGTTTTCAAGTGTTCATACTCCCTTAATTAGCAGCATCTTGGGCCCTTCCACCAAGATACAGGAGGCACCCATGCCCTCAAGAAAAGCGGGCTAGATCTGGGCATTTTCTTCCTTTATACTAAGAAGGTTTGAAGAATCATTTTACAATTAGGTAACATCAAGAATGATGAAAGCTAGAGAGCGGAAAGCAGCCAGAATTAATTACTTACTTGAGGGTCTGCTCAGGCCGCTTTGGCAGTATTCATGCTGATTTTATTATGGCAAATTAACCCTTGGTATTCCACACCAGGGCGCAGTAGAGGCTCTGACTTTGGGGCCTCTTCCCATCACCTCTTCTTTTGAGCAGCTGCATTTCCTTGACATTTTCTCTTTCCTGTTTGTTTCATCCATCTGATTACTACGTGGACATGCTAGTTCTTGAAATACAACTGCCTTTGGAGAACATTATGGTTGTCCCTTCCAGCTGTCTCTCTCTCTTCAACATCCTGAAGTCAGTTCACATAGATCTGCTCCAGGCTGGGTGGGTAAGTGTCTGCACAAACAAATGCCTGGCGTCCAAAAGTCAGTAATGACTTGTACTCCTTCACCTAACACTTCTTTAAGAAACATGTCTTAAATACTTTACTAGGCACAGGGTGTTCTTTGCGGGTTATGAGAAACATAAAGATGTTTAAGACATGGCTCCTACATCAAAATCTTATCTATAAAGAGAGAGATTAATTCAAAGAGAACACATTTATACAGTGTTTTAGAAAACAATGTCATACTTATATAAAGTATAAAGTTTTAGAAAACAATGTCATACTTTTATAAAGGCATAAAAATGCTGCTGTAAGTATAAAGGATTGTTTATTCAAGGTAAAAAGTAATTATTTAGAGAAACATAGGAAAATAATGACTTCAGTGCTCATGCTTTATATAAAGGTCACCTTGAACTATTCCAAGAAGACCAAAACCATTCTAACATCAAGGCACTAAAGGAATTTCTAGCATTCCCTTGTGTTGGGTCAGAAACAACATTATTCACCCTTGAATATGAAGAAACTGAGATATATGCCATTTACTTTGAAAAGAAATTTGAAACTGCTTAATTATAAGCATAGCAAAGCCAAAGACACTTAATAGAAAATGAGAAAAACATGTAAGAAAGTGAACACACATATCAAAAATCTAGAGTAACATCATTTCCCTCACTAAGCATTACATTCAACACTGAAATTCCTCTGTCCAATTCAAAATTGGGTATATTATGAGAATATAATTCCCAACTCATAATGAAAAGCTCATACTAGTTATAGCAAGAGGTAAATATTCCTTAGCAAGAAACTACGTTTGAAGAATACAAGGAATATCATTTCAACAACAATTTAGTTCATGTAATTGCTCTTACATTGAGTCTTAATAAACATTGAGAGTAGGAGACAAACAACTCAATAAAAATGGGGAAAACATATGAAGAGACATTTCATGAAAGAATATATACAAATAATAAGCACATGAAGAGAGAGATGCCCTGGAGCATTAGTCATCAAGGAAATACAAATCAAAACCACAATAAAATACTGATACACACCCATTTGAATGGTTAAAATCAAGAAGATTGGAATTCCAAGGGTTGGCAAAGATTTGGAGCAACTTGAACTCACATATTGCTAGTGGCCATGTAAATTGTTAGAGTAACTTTAGAAAACAGCTGGGTCATTTTCTATAAATTTAAATATTCTTACTGAATGGTAGAGTAATGCCATTCTTGGTTATTTACCCAAAAAGAATAAAAACATCCATCTACACAAAGACCTGTACACAAATGTTCTTAACAGCTTTGTAACACAACCCCGAACTGAATACAACCCCAATATCCGTCAACAGTTGAATGGATAAATAAACAGTTACATATCTATACTATAGAAGGTTACTTACAAACACTCAACAAAAAGGTGTCCTTACTCCCATGGAGTTTATATTCTCATGAAGGAGACAAATAAGTAAGCCAATAAATACATGCATATGAAGAGTAGCAAACAGAGTTATAAAGAAAAACATGAAGACCATCGGATGGAAAGGAAAGGGATATGGACAGGTGAGAGTTGCTATTGTTGAGCATTTTAGGGTTGGTCGAAGAAGACTTCCCGAGAAAGTACTATCTGAGCAGAGAGGTGAAGGAAAAAAATGAGTAATCTGTGAAAATATCTGGGTGTAACTGGGCAGAGGAAACAGAATGCTAAGGACCCCAAAGAGGGAAGCAATATGGTGTGTTGGAAGAGCAGGAGGACATCCTGTGGAGTAGTGGTGGAAGCGGAGTGGGGAGACACAGGAAGCCAGAGCAAGGGCATACCACATCGATAGACACCAAGTTATTTTCTATATAGTGTTTTACAAATCTCATCCTCACAATCTTGGATCCATGGCACTAGAGCTTATGACAGTCATTTACATTTGGAACACTTTTCTTGCAAAGTACTTTTGGTCTTCCCCCAAGGGGGCAAAGTTCAAAAACAGTTTTAGCGCTATGTGTATCATTTGTTATTAGCCAAAAGCAATTGGTTAAGCAAAATTAGAAGACGGCATATATTTTTGAATCTCCAAGAAAACTTTTAAACTGGCTACCACATCTGTAGCAAGTTGGAGATTTTACACAAGATGTATCGTTGCTGTGGCAACATTAACACTACTCCCTCTAGCAACGGCAAGAGCAAGGTGTTTTTACCATCTTCTGATGTAAGGAAGAATCCAGGAAGATGTTATCTCAAGTAATTGTCACTTATTCTTGGGAAAACATTCTCAGAGGAATTGCAGCTCCTAAATCAGTCCTTCATTTTCTCTTACTTAAGGAACTTACAACTGTTTCAAATCCCCAACCAAGATCTGTGACTTACTTACTTCCTTTCTTACTTCCCTCCTTCCTTCTTTCCAATATTCATCCCATAATTATTTATTGACCACTTACTATGTGTTAGATACTACTCTAAGTGCTGGAGATATTGTGGTAGATAAAGCAGACAAAGTCACTGATTTATAGAGCTTACATTCTAATAAGAAAGGCAAATAATAGGGGCACCAGGGTAGCTCAGTCTGTTAAGATTTTGGCTCAGGTCATGATCTCAGGGTCATGACATTAAACCCCACACCAGGCTCAGCGCTTGGCAGGGATTCTGCTGGTATAATAAATAAATAGTGATAAGTGTTATGAAAAAAATAATATACAGGTAGAAAGAGCGTAGGTCAGTGTGGTATTTATCAGGACTCACCAAGGAAGTCTGTCTGAGGACTGATATTCAAGTAGAGACCAGAAGGAATTAGTGGAGTGATGGAAAGAGGAACAACTTCAAGTAATCTGGTGTTAGAAGACACTTGGATTATTCACAGAACTGTAAGGATGCCAAGGGAGAAGGGGAGAGGGAGAGTGGTAGGGAATGACATAGCAAGGCTCCAATTGTGGAAAGCATACTTAAAAGGACACTGGGTTTTATTTTAAGCATGATTATGGGAAGTTATCGGGTAATTGGATTGCTGACCAGAGAATGACAAGACTTTGTATGTATTTTTAGAGTCTCACTCTGGTGGCAGAGTCGATAATATGTAGCAGGAATGTTGTTGGAATGTGTGGAAGCAGGAGAAATTAGGAAGTTACTTCACTATTCCATGTTAGATTTGGACTATCATGGTTGCTTTCATAATTTATGTAGCATTTAATTTAGCCTTGAAGGACAGTGTGTCAGGACTGTATCTGTCTAAATGTAGAAACCTGATTTCAATGACTTAACCACAGAGAGAATTCAATTTTTCCTTTGAAATACAAAGTCTGGATATATGCAGTTCAGAACAGGTGAAGCTGTTCAAGAAAGTCACCCAAACCATAGCCTCCTTTGTGCTTTTCTTTTCTTCCATCCTTAATATATAACTCTCTTCCTCCTGGTTGCAAGATGGCTGCTTACCTCTGGGCATGGCAGCCACATTCCAGACAGAAAGAAGGGAACAGAAAGGGGGAACAGTGCTTATTATATTAAGAAAGCAGAAGCTTCACAGGTGCCCCTCATAAGATTTTGCTCCTGCTGTATCAGCCTTAACTGGATAACAAGACCAACCCAGAAGGCAAGAGACTCTGAGGATGGAAATATTTTTAACGAACCCCATTTCTACACAAACACAGTTGGGGCTCTATTGGTAAGAAAGAAAAGAAAATCAATATTTGGTGAAAAAATATACGGTGAGCAACCAGCAGTGTTTACCAATGGATGGGTAGGACTGACCCAGGTGAGTATGGAACGGAAGGTGAAAAAAGACCATTCAAGAGAAAGGAGTAGCAAGACAAGCATGAAAGGTAAAATAAGACAAAGAAACAAACAAAAAACAAAACCATGGGTAATCAAAGGGAAATATAGGGAAGTCAGAGAAGTCTCTGCCATTCAGTAGCCTTGCCCTAGAGGTAGTAACAGTTAGATCAATCTAGAAGGTTAGTTGATGTGAGCCCATTGAGTGTTAAAGGTATTTGGACTCTATGTAGTAGGCAAATTGACACAACAGCAAATTCAGGAAGATTAAAGGAAAATCTAAAGATTGTTTGCACAAAAACAATCCTTCACCCTTGGGGCACCAGCAAAGACACACTCAGATCATTTGTGTGAAGAGTTTAGCCCAGTTCCTGGAACATAGGATCAGAGACCCTTACTATATGATACACCAAAATGGAGAAGGGCCATAGGTAGGGAGCACCACGAGAGGTTATGAGAGCAGGAAGCAAGCTGGATCAAAGAAGTCTTCACTATCTTACAGGAAATGTGTAAGAGCCACACTGGAAAAGTAGAAGAAAGAATGCAGCTGTTTCTCATGTATTGGAAGATAGCGGGAAGGAGTCAAAGATGTTGTTTGATCCATACAATAGAGAAATGATATCAATACGACAGAAAATTTTATCAATATATTATTTTACACAGAAGTAAGTGAGAGGTATTTCTCCCACTCCTACACCAAGAATTCTTTGTGTCCTGAGCCTGGGGTCTCTGAATGAATGAGGTCACTCTCAGCTTTTTATTATAGAGCTGAAAAGAGAGATTGAAAAGACCACAAGACGATTGCCCACTCTGACTAGGGCAGTTTAGATCTATCAGGAAAAGCTTGACATAGAAACAAGGAAAGGCCAAAAGAAGGAGATAAAGGGTTGGTTCTTCCCAAGACTAGCAAGGTGCTGGTGGTTCCAGAAGGGATAGGACATTGTGTCTTCTTAAGGCTCAAAAGCTGAGGGGTTCTCTTTGGGGTTGACACAAGATTGGCAAGATGGGGGTTACCAAAATGGGTAGGTGGGATGCAGAGTGCAAAGAGGGGAGGCAGAAGGCGGAGAAGGGTGTGATGAGGAGCCATGGGGTAAAGGGACCCAAATGACAGACCACAGGGAATTAGTTGGTCTAACCCCCATGGGAGCCCTAGGCTGGCCTGAGGGCAGGTTCCCCTGCCCCATGCAGCCTCAGCATCCAGGCAACAGCACATCTGCCTCACCAGACGCTAGGAATGTTCCCATTACAGGGTTACTTGCCTATTGCCCTCCCTCTGTCTAAAGATGGACAACCCACTGTGTAATATATTTTGGGTGCTCAGGAAAAACCATTTTGCCTACCACTGTCTGAAGAGTCCAAGAGTCTAACAAAACGGAATGCTGCATGTTAAAGGTTTAGTGATTTCTTAACTCCTGCAAAATTGAGAAATTAACCATTCTAGCTCCTCACCCTGTGAACCTTCCAAACTTTAAAGAAGACAAGTGTGAATGGCCACGCTACTTTAGGTGTTTGTGGGTCAGGTCCGCTTCAATCAACTAAAACAGACCCATGTTACAGAGTCCAGATTTAAAATGTCATTTTAAGGTTTTACAGTCAGACCATAAAACAAAACAGATTTATGATATAAATAAAATACAGCTCCTTCTCTTAGAGCTTGGTCACAAAAGCTCGCTCTCTCTCTCTCTCTCTCTCTTTTTCTTTTTTTTTTAAATCCTGGGTACTATACTCCTCTTTGGGGCCATGCCTTTTGTCTGAAAGGAAACGGTGTCAACCACCGACCCTTTAGGAGAAGAGCAATAGCCTGCTTGCTAGCTCCTCTTTTTTCTATTGGGGTCATCTTAATTGGTCCCAAGCTGATTTGGAGAGAGAAAGGCTGGGATTCTCACCTGTAGAACTGACTTCCATTATGATTGAAGAGCTGGGAAATGCTCGGGGGAGGGAAAATGCCTCCCCTCCCTGCGGGGGAAGAGCACTCCTTTCACACACTCACCCAGTGCAAGGACCACGTGCTGGAGCAAGACATTTCTCGTGCAAATCAAAGAATAAAAGCTGCTACCAGCTGCCCCTTCACTTTGCTCAATGCACTTTTGGTGAACTAATTTAATTTCCCTTTTATATGCTCTATCCTCGTTGCAGGCTGGCAGACAGCAGTGCCATCGGCGGCACAGTTCCATGTATGAATTGGCTGCCAGATCCGCTACAGTCAACTCCTTCTTGAACTCTCTGTGTGCTAGTTCAGAGAGCACTCTTCTACCATCATCCCACCATGGCACTTCCAAATGGCTGGATATAATTGGGTTCAGAGGAGTTCAAAGCCATGCTCCAGCATCCTTGTATCAAAGCTCATTGAACAACAGGGGAACCGTGCACTGAAATGCAGGCATGGGGTGAGGAGAGTTATTAGTGGAATACATTCAAATCTGTCACGCTAGATTCCTGGGTACACAACTGGGTTTTGGTTCAGCTTTTAAGAGTTCAGGTGTGGTCCCCAGGAGATGGCTCCTATAATCGCTGTAAAAATATCTCATTTGTACTAATGCACTTTGCCTATTTCATAGCAGATCCTTGTGAGACTAATTTACATTTTTTTTTAAATGTCAAGGCTTTCTCCAGAGATTGTTCATTCATTATATTTATTTTCTTGGACATGATTTTAACAAACCTTCCCCTGAAGAGCTTGCGGCTATTAACTTTGCTGAACGGTGGCTCAAAAGAGAGTTAAAAGCAAATGGTCTAAGGGAAAGGATTGGGCCACAGCACCTCAAGGGGATTTATCTGCCCCCAAACTCATTTCATTGATTCTTCATTCACAGGCCACGAGCAAGAAGAGCAAGTGGAAAAGCTTTCTATCATTCAGTGGGACGGTAGAGGACAACTACTGCTAAGTGCAAAATTCTGCCACATTCTGATGTTAGTGAGAGGTACTTGGGGACCCTAAGAACAAAAATCATGTTAAAGGAGTGATAACCAGGGATTCAGGAAAGGCATGATGGGGAGCAGGAATTATATGGGTGTCCGATGGCTGGGTGGTATTCTTCATTTAATTAGAGTATCTTCTCAAACTCTAGCAGAGTAATACCCCCGGCCACTACCTTGGGGAATTTCCTACTTTCCAGAATGCATATTGCCCATCTCCCACATTGAGGACCTGGGAGTCATATAATTAAAGTGATCCTAAATGTCTCCTTGAGAAAGTTTTCATTCAATGGAGGAATAGCTGACAGGGGTTATCTGTCCCCCATTTGAATACTTTCAGGGTACAGAAGTCCCACTTCTCTTAAGGCAACTGGGTTCTCTTTGTATCGATCTGAATTATTATAATTCTCCCTTCATGGTACTGAATCTGCACCCAGGGTTTTCATTGTTACAGTGGATCTTCAAGAACAATAGACAACTATTTACTCCCATTCTCACAAAAATAGCTCTTCCACGGAGAAAAATAAATTTTTAATTGCTCATTCACCATCCACATATTTCACAAACATTTAGTGGGTCTATACAGCATGCAAGGTCTGGGCTAGATGCTGTGGACACGATGGGGCCCCTGGTCCCCCAGCACTCAGCCTCTGGTGAGGAGATTTACAAGTAGGCTATATGCTATCTTTTCCTTAACGCACTTCTTTCTAGATAAAATGTTTCACGTCAGGTTTTCCTTTCTAAACAAAGACAGCATCCTCCCATTCACCCTCTGGTGGTTCTTATCATGACACCATTGGCATGCACTACCTAGAAATGAACACAGATCTTCATATTCTGTCCCACTGTTGTCCGTTCTAGTGTTTCAGCCCAGTCCAGCATTCGGGGGGACACCCTGTTGTCTAAGATTTGATTTATGTTAACAAAAACCCATTCTATCTTGCTCTGAAACACTAGGGCCAGAGAGGATAGGGTGAGAAGGGTGAGAGAAGATGGCTAAACTTAATTGATACAATCAGTCCATCCCCCTTTTTACAAGATTAGTGAAGGGAGTCTCAACTCGGCCCCCAAACAATGTTGGTGAGACTCCTTTTAGAATAACATTCCCCACATGCCCCAGACAGGCCACTTTGATCTCCCAGGCAATGTGAGGATACTTGGAAGTCATGACAGTTGTGGTTTTTCCCAGGCACCTAATGAGAACACACTTTCCTTAATAATTGATCGTTCTTGAAGCATTTACCTAAGCAGTTTCAAAGCAGGCTTAGCAAGAAAGGAAATATAACACAAGTCACAGAATTGTCTGGAGCTTCCTTCTTGCCCCCCCCCAATCCTGGGGTCCATACTCATCAGGTCCCTCAGTTGAGATCATACAGCCGACTTCTCCATCTTCCCTGATCGCTTCAGATTCTTTTCTGTTGTCACTTCAGAATGACCTTCCCTGACCACATCCAAAGCAGCGTGCACTTATTCTTAGCATCTATTCTCTTATTTTGCTTGATTTTCCTCTGGTACTTGTAACTAACTAAAATTATATTATTTAGCACTTGTTTGTTTATCTACCTATTCCATCTCCTCCAACGGAGCTTAGCTCCAGGAGACCAGCAACTTGGTTTTGCTCAACACTCAATCCCCAGTACTTAAAAGAGTGTTTTATATTGTATATTGGATAGTACTGAATGTTTTCCAAATGATTGAATGAATGGATGAACACATTAAGTCCAAGAAAAAACACCTGCACTGTCTCATCCCAGAACCCAGGGGGCTGGGCCTCATGACGCTCAGCTGCCTGCCCAGTTCTATGTCTTATGTGGAGCCGAAATACTATTTTATGCCTGCTGTATGCCTCAGAAGATCAGGGAAGATTGCAACAAACCCTTATTCTAAATTTGTGGGGAAAGCAATGTCCATTTAAAGAATCCACAGATTCCCAGGGCCACCTCTAGCTTGGATCTCCTTCTTCCACTTAATCAGTGTAGTGCTTAGATCATCTCAGCCTTGGAATTCAATTTGCTCATATTTTCACATAAAGCTCCTCACATGCAGTGCCATGGAAAGCCTGGAGAAGCCAAATACATAAACAGAACAAAACAAAACAAAACACCAAAAAAACAAAAAACAAAAACAAACGCCTCAAATATAATATGAAATACCCTGATTCCTCAGTTTCCCTGCCATGAGACTTAGCTCCTATTGTCCTCTCCATCCAGTTTTCCTTTTATAACTCTCTCCTGCCCTCTCAGGAGCAATTAAGAATTCTGCTTTCTGATGCAAAACAATTGGGCAGTTTCTACTGTCAGCCTCCAAACTTTGCTTCAGCCCTCTTTTTTTATATATGCAAAAACCAGTCAAAGGTTAGTCATTGATCCACACCACCTCATCCTCACTGTGACAGGCAGAATTCTAAAGACACCCTCCCCAAGATTCCTGCCCCCTGGTTATTAAAACAAGAACAGAAGGAGTTACTTCTGGGAAGATTTTGCAGGTTGTTGAAGGCCCCCCCCCTAGTCAGTTGACTTTAAAATACAGAGATTATCTGGGTGAGCCTGGCCCAATCAGGGGACTCTTTTAAAAGCAGAGAGCTTTCTCTGGCCAGTAGCAGAGGAAATCAAAGAGCTTCAAAGCACAGGGAGATGAGACACAGTGTTGCTGGTTTGAAGACGGAATCACCCACATGAGAAGTAATTCAAATGGCCTTGAGCTGAGAGAGGGCCTCCACCCAACAGCAGTCAAGGAATCAGAGCTCCTCTGTCTTTCAACCTCAGGAAACAAAATTTGGCCAAAACCTGATTGAGGTTGAAAACAGGTTCTTCCCCAAAGGCTGCAGGGAAAAAAAAAAAAAAGCCCAGGTTAGCCAACACCTTGATTTTAGCCCGGTAAAAAGCTAAGAAGAGAACGTATCTGAGCCATGTCAGATCTATGACCCATAGCACTGTGTGTAATAAATTTGTGTTGTTTGAAGTTATTCCATGTATGGTAATTTGTTACACAGGAATAGTAAGCTGACACAGTCACCTTCATTGTCATCTCTTATTACATCCCCTTGCTAAGCCCTTTACGTAATTATCTCATCTAATCCTAACACCAACCACTACTTGTATGATACAAATATCCTTATTTTAGAGGCCGCAAAGGCCTAGAGAGTGCTGGAATATAGATGTATGTGTAGTAAATGGTAGAACCACAGTTTACATCCAGACACCAAGGCTCTTAACAATATGGCCTTTTGCCTCCTTAAATTACCACATCAGGTTCTACCTTATGACTTACATATAAAGCTCTTCCTCCTTTTCAAATTCTAACTGGGGGTATAATTTCTTTCTTCCATTTACCTAACTGGATCACAACCTTCTTCAGCTGAACTGTTGCCTAGGTCCTCAACCCCCAAGAACTTTGCCCACAGTGAAAAGAAGCCCATATGTATTGATGAGGGCAACATCACTTGAGAAGTGACACAAATTTCCACTCATTACAAAAAGACCAACTTTCATGTCTGCTGTCTTGCAAGGAGGACCTCATCACAGGGATTTGGACATCCTGACAGTTTAGTGATTTCCAGATCATGGGCTCAAATACCTGATGAACCACTAGAAATCTGGCCTTCGTGGTGCAGACCGGACCTCAGGATGAGTTGACCACGTGGTAACCCAGAACCCTGGCTCTTGAGAAAGCATGCATGTGTGTGCAAGCATGTGTGTGTGCTCACTAGGCAGACACTATCAATTCCTAAAAGCTTTCTGTTATCCTGAGTTTCACAGATTGCTCATGCCCTTCAACATCTCAATCTGAAACTAACCAGACAGCCAAGTCCAAAAAGCATTTAGAAGATACACTCTGCATTGTCCCAGGATAATAATAAGTCTCTTGGCTTTCAGAGTGAGGCACCCAGGAAGGAAGATACTCTCCAGAAAATATGTAAGATTTAAAAATTATATCAGAATTTTTCACAGAGAAATTTTTAATAGTATAAATAAAATACCCTTGTAGTTTTAGATGTTCCTTACTCTCTCTTGTTTCAAACAAACAAAAAATCATGCTGTTTCTTGGAGACAAGATGAGCCTCTGAGCAGAAATAATGCAAACACAAATGGATTTGGGTTTGGGTGATAATTTGGTGAATGGAGCTCTAGGACACCCCTGCTATCATCATGCTTTCTATCAGGGGTAAATATGGAGTCAATGTCTTCCAGAAGTAGTGCTTAGGAAAGAGAGAAAGGTATTTTCGTCTGGACATTGGTGGAATTACAAAAGAATCCTGTTACTTCAGGGACATTCCCAACTTAAGTGAGCTGTATCAGTAGGTTCACCGCTCCAAATTAAGTTCTGATCCTCAAGAATCTTATAAATCCTGTGGTTGAAGGAAAAATATTTGGTTGCAGACAGAGGAGGATCACTTTAGTTATACATGATAAGAAATACCTACCAATATGGGGACAACAGATGATGCTGTCAAAGGTGTATGTATGAGTGAGAGACTCTGGGAGAGGGTGCTAAGTCAAGGCCAACCAGTTAAAAGAAAAAGTCTAACAAGAAAAGTTTGTGGCCGAAACTGAAGTACAATGATTTTGCAGAAGACTGCGAGTCTCTCTAGCTTGGATTTCCATACTAAGATTACAGCTTATTCTTTTATAAGCCCCAACTTGAAGGAGTATTGCAAATAGCTTCAATATCCAGTAATTCTTCTCGTAGAACCTAGTATAAGTTACATGGAAGGAAATACAACATAATGTTAAAAGCATGGTTGTGATATCAGCTACAGCTGGATTCAAAGTTTGGCTTCACCAAATTATGTAAATTTGCACAAGTCATCTAACTTTTCTGCATCTGCTTGTCTGTTTTCTATATCACAGAAATAAGAATGATGTAAGGCTGAAATGAAATCACCTATATAATATTATGCTTGGCACAGTGGTCACACTTAGAAGAAACTGAATAAATATTAGTTATTATTAAGTAAAAACAGAATAGTCTCTGACAGTAGGAGAATATGTATGGATTGCATACAGGTAACACATTACAAGTGAATAAAGAAGATGAAATGATCAGTAGGTTGTGAAAAGATGAAGGAAATATGACAGACAGGAAGGATCAGGGGAATGAGAAAAAGAAAGAAAGAGTTATCTTCAAGATCTTGAGCAAGATCGTCCATGGATGTCCAAGTTCCCTTTTCCCGATTTCCAAGAAGTGAGAAACAGAACTGCAGCTTGGGCATCCCTGTTTTCCTTTGCAATCACTACTGGTTACCAGCAAGAGTACTAAGTGCTAGACCACCGAAGCTGAGTTCCCTAATCCCTCCTATTTTTTTTTTCCAGGATTAGCAACCAGGTAGACAGCATGGGGAGAAAACTTACACCAGAGTGTCCAAGTATATTTCAGAAACTATGTTAACATTAGAAACAGGGATCTAGAACAGTCTCCCCTGCCAGCAACACTGGGTAGAGAGAAACAATGGATTAAAACCAAAACAGGCACCAAGAACCAAGAAGGGGCAAATTGAAAGACTAGGAATGTAGAATTTGAAAACTTTTGGTTGACACACACGTGAAAAGTAACACAGAGTAAGTCAGCAGAAGGCTGGCTAACTTTGACAATAAAGAGATTAACAAGAACCGAAGATGATGCAAAGCGAGGTCACCCAGAGATAGGGTTGCTGGATTCAGCAAATAAAAATACAGGATGTCCAGTTAAATTTGAAGAACCAAAAAATAATTTCTTACTGTAACTGTCCTGTGCAAAGTTTGGGACATACTAATACTAAAAAGAGATGTGTGGTTTATCTGGAATTCAAATGGAACTGGGTGTCCTTTGTTTTACCAGCAACCCCATACAAAGAACCCGTGAATTCCCGAGCCACTAAGTATCATGTGGGGAAACCGGATCAATATCAGTGAAATGTTAGAAGAGGCTATAGACTGGCAGAGAATTGTCGGGACGAGGGGAGAAAGGAAGAACAGCTATGGTTAGAGATGCCAAGAGCAGGACAGAGCATATACCAGCATCAGAGCTTTGAATTAGGTAAAAATCAAGAGCCAGTAAAGGAAAAGAGAGAACAGAGGATGCGTCTCAAAAAGGGAAGTGGTTCATTCTAAGCCAGTCACAAGGGTCTTGTGTCGTTGGTTTCCTTTAAAATTCCAGGGCCTTCTACCCTGCTTCTTAGTAGATGTCTCCTCTCCTCTCTTCCTAACAGGAAACTGAGACCTTTGTATTTAGATAAAGAATTATCCCAACCACTAAGCTTTTATACGTCTCCCTGGGCAAGGCAGTCTTTTCTGATATGGATAGGCTAGGCCACCATCTTACATTAATTCCACAAAGATTACTGAATGCCTTCCTTGTATCAGACACTATTCTGGGGCCAGTTATGTTAATCAACTTTATTTTCATCTCAGCCCAAGTACATCCAATTCCCTGGGGTGGGGGGGGGGGCTTCTCAAGAGTGCAGATTCCTGGGCCCCTTGCCAGCTATAGTCACCTCCAAAGGAGTCTGGGGATCTGCATTTTCATAATCTTAGAATCTCTGACCCACCAACTGGTTAATACAGCAGGTATGTCAGCGCCTTTGACCTGGGAGAAATTCGTAGAGAAACACCAAGTGCAGATGCTGACCTGGAAATCGGGAGGTAGTCAGGCTGGCACCAGGTGACGTTAAAGGACTTGTCCAAGCCACACGGCTTGTGAATGTCTGAGAAGGGATTCCTGTCAAAGCATTCCATTGGAAAGTATAGTTCTTGCCTCCTGGTAACATGCTACATTCTAGACCCCAGGACTCAGAATAGGACTTGATCTGTTACGTCTTCCAGCCAGCATTACAGCAACAGGCTTTAATTGTGACAGGAGGAAAGGGAGGTATTTCAACTTATGGTTTATTCTAGTCAATAAGCACCTTTTCTCTGTTCTCAGTCTCCTGTGAGCTTGCTTCGACACTGAAATGTACCTCTACTATTAAGGCTCATGAGACTTAGTTGCCAACAGAAGGTGCTCTTGATTCACAGAGAGAAGCTCTGCTCTGAAGAGTGTCACGGAGCCGCTCTGACACGCCTCAGTACAGAGCACGGAAGCAAACCAGGCTCCATTCCTTAACACCTGCGTTCCAAGACTCCTAATGCTCTTAGCTGGCAAGTCACTTATTCCCAGAGTATCTCTGTGAAAGAAGAAGAGGGGAGATGGTTTTATTCCCATTTTACAGGTAGGAAAACCAGTGGGAAATCTCTTTTCAAGGTTTGAAAGGTAAAATTAGACAAATGCTGAGGACAGACACCTATTTCGTTTGCTTAGTCCAGCAGATGATCTGGAATTCTTTCCTCCTCTCCATTCCGCTGCTTCCTATATGGAATATTCTCCGCCTCCGTGTTTTTCTCATCACAGCTCCCAGATCAAGATGGCAGAAGAATAGAAGCCTACAGCTCAAAGACGCAGAAGGAAGTTAGAAAAAGAATATTCTCATATCCATCCAACGCTCTGCAGCTTTTAAAGATCAAAAAAAAACACTACCTATGAGTCACCTAATCTTTATAATAGCCTTACAGAAGGAATATCTCAGGTATCGCCTGTCCCATTTTGCAAAAGAAGAAACGGAGACTCAGACAGGCAGGTGATGAGCTTGAGATCCAGCAGGTATAAGTGGCAGGACCAAGAGGACCAGACCACCTCCTTGATCCCGGGCCCAGAGCTCCCACCACTGAAATGAACTTTATAAGTGGGTCTACTTATAGTTTTTGAGTTTGAAAGTGTTTCTCTGTTTCATGTCATTTTTACATGGATATGATGCTTCTTTTATAAAGGAACATTTGCCCCAACCCCACTGAAAGTTGTGCAGGATGACTTTGGGGCCGGGGGGTGGGGTGGTTAAAATTAAAAAATGTACCAAGTCTGACAGCTATGAAAAAGTAAAAGCACAAGGGTCATAGCTGAATGGGAAAATGAAAAATAGCATACCAGAGAAGCTTAGATTATTATAAACTTAGATTATTATAGCTTCCTCAGGTTTTTTATAAGTAGAGTCTTTTTTAAACCACAAGAAATATTCATATATATATATATATATATATATATATATATACTCCCTCATAATAAACACAGAAGCACACTGTTCCCAGAATCTTTGGCTTGGCTCAAATAGGATGATATTCTTAGTTCTTGGTATGGGGGAAAAAGCCTCTGAACACTCCAGGCTTTTTATAGTTCTGGCTCAAGGGCAGCATTTGCTGCAGTAGCAGCCCTGGATAGCAAAGGAGCCAAATAATGCTAATGGGGCAAACAGAATGTAATTGCTTATGTGTGCTGGTTATATCCTGAAACAAATTGTTTCTTAATGCTGAGGTCAGACAGGGTTTAATTAGGAGAAATACAATTGGTGTAAAATTTTGCAGCAGGCTGCTTGTTTGGTGTCGTGCCAAGTCAACATCTAGTCTCTCCAAATGGAAATTTTCATTAGAGGCCATTGGCAGCCCTAGTTAGGCTGAGTTTCAACTTTTCCAAGTCTCCTGGTAATGTAAACCTGAAACTCAGCATATCTATTGCCTAATAAAGGGCTGTCCCTCTTGCATTTACAAACACTTGAACATGTGCACACTCTCTTTCTCTGTTTTTCACACACCCAGCTGCCCTGGCTCCCCAACTAGCAAAACACACATTTCCCCTGGGAGCTGGAGGAACTAAAGCAATCCTTCTCCTTTTTTTTTGACCATTTTCTCTCCTTCCATATCCCATTAACAATAATCTTCAATCAGCAGGTTATTACTAGAAAAATATTTTCATATGCATCAACTCATCCAACTTGACCCATAAAACTCAGAGGCGAGCATTTTTTATGCTTGTAAGTAGGAAATTGCATCTAAGGTCACATCTATAATCGGCTAAGAATAGGTGTCAAACATCCTGATTTGGGTCCTGGGCTTAACTAAGCCACAGAATTCTGTACGCACACACACACACACACACAAGCACACGCGCGCACACTCGTGCACACACACATACACACACACACGAGAAGACATACTGAAAAATCTGCGTTTGTTCACATCAATGAAGCACACAAAAAGCCACTCGTTTGTTATTTTCTCTTTGCTTCATTTTATATAATATCGGTGAAGAAGCAAGAGCGAAAGGCGTTATTATCCAAAGCTGCACAAATTTCCCCAAGATTTTGCAAACACTCTTTATTGGCTGTGACCCTTTCTTGTGGCACCCCTCCTTCCGTACCTGTCTTTCCGTACTCTCAAAGATCCCCACTGATGCCTGCAGCAGTAATCCTGCTATTTACATTCATCTTAAGCGCCTCGATCTTCACACCTTCAAGGATAAGGTTATATCAGTGTTTCTAATATAAATCCCGTGTCTCAAAAGTGTTTAATTTATTTGGGAAATTCTGCTTCTAGGCTGCTATCGTTTCTCTCTCTTCCTCTTTTTATTCCTTCCAGCTGAAAGCAGTTTTCATTACAGTGACAAAGACCCCACTATGTTAAAGAAAATTGCACAGAGAGACCCCAAAAATCCATCTACCCAACAAAAATCTAAGTCATTTTCCCCTGCAGTATCATATCAGCAGTAACCGTCATGGGTTTAAAGACATATGGAACCAAGTCTTCATTTTTATATGTGGTTCTTATTTGCTGAGACACGGGCTCCTTGAGAGTTGAGCTACATTTCATTTAGGTGCTGGGCCTCTGGGCCCGTGCTAATGTGCCCGGTTAGGGTCAAGGTAAAGCTCTGCACAGGGCAAGCAATTACTAAGCAATCCTTACTCCTCAGCCCTGCTGGGGCCAGAAGGCCATGGGCGATCCCATTGGAAGGGGTGTTTTCTCGGCTGCCCGGGACTCGGTCCTAGAGTCGGTTAGAGATTGGAAGTTACTGAAACTCTTCCCCCATGTGAGGTCTCACACAGATTTCTCACTCATTTTCCTCTCCATGAAGTGAAGTCCTGCTTTAACTACTTTTGGCTTTAGACCACAAACACCCTTCTTTTACATCAAGCTTACACCGGGATTCAAAATCCTCTCTTGCTTTCTATACAATTTACTTTTCTAGTATTTTTTAAATTTTCCTATATTAGAATTAGTACAGCTAGTTCTCCCATAATACTTACTCTGGAATTGTACATTTGTTTCAGTGCAATTGATATATTAGGGAACAGTTGGACAATACCATGAATTTTGCATTTGTTCCTGCTCAGTTTTGTCCCTTAGAAACACAAAACTGCATCCAGCTGAACGGAGCTGCATAAGAATACATTTGCACACACCTCAGACATCTACCAGCCACCCTGGGTCACCATGTGTCTTATTCCACAATACTACATGTTGTCGTTCTTTTGTATCTGTGAACTCTTCTACACACACACACACACACACACACACACACGACGAAAACCAAAACACACATGTATGCAACATCTGAAGCCGCTCCATGGGTCCTGGTTCAAAATGCCAAGCAGTCCATGTAAAAAGGAAAGCACTATCCGTATATAAAGACTTGAAGTGAAAATTGCTAAATCCTACAGAATTAGCTCCTTTTGATGCTAGTAGTCTCTGGTTTCATGATTTCAAACATTGCTAACAATTTCAAGTCCAAAAAAGAATTTCTAGGAAATATAGACGTTAATTAAAGAAGAAGAATATATAGTGTATCAAACTTTCAGTTCTGATGAAACAGGGACCTGTTATAAATGTATGGCTTGAAGGGCATTCATCTTAAAGGCAGGAAAAATGCCTCAGGATGTAAGGCTACAGAAGTTTGCTTCGCTGTGGAGCTCATCGCCAGCACTGAACCACACCCACCTCCACACCAGCCTCGCCACTTAGGTAAGTCTCCTTTCATTGACTCACGATTAATCACACAGTGCAACCCTTCCAAAGCCCACTTATCAAACTTCTAGTTCTTTTCAGGGCACAGTACCATATTTATTTCAAACATTTAATACATGTGAAACTGTGCCCTTTCGTTTTTGATGTATCACCAGGAAAGGTTTCGGATGTTAAGCTCCAACCCTATTTTTTCCCATAATCCCTACAGTTTTTTATTGTGCAGTTTTGCATGGAGGATGATTTTTTAGGGACACATAGGTCCATTATAGCAAAATGACTACACTTGATTATTATCTGGGCTTGGCAGTTGTCTTCAAATATTTGAAATATCATGAATTAGGGATTTAAGATTTTTTTTAAGATTTTATTTATTTATTTGACAGAGAGAGAGATCGCAAGTAGGCAGAAAGGCAGGCAGAGAGAGATGGAGAAGCAGGCTCCCTGCTGAGCAGAGAGCCCATTCAGGACTCGATCCCAGGACCCTGGGATCATGGCCTGAGCTGAAGGCAGAGGCTTTAACCCACTGAGCCACCCAGGCACCCTAAGATTATTTTTTCATATTCTGTGTCACCCACAGCTCTTGTCATCTAAGTTAAGAGGCGGCTCCATCCTTTCACTGGCCCAGACTAAAAGCTCAAGAGTTATTTTTGAGTTCTCTCTTCCTCTTACCCTACATCCCATTGGTTTTATCTTCAGGATATATCACTTGTCAAATCCCCACTGCTTCTAAGTCACTGGATTATTCTAATAGCCCCTAAATTTGTCTCCTTCCTCCACTCTTGCCTGGCCCGAATCCCTTGAGCAATCTATTTTAAACCCCAGAGCCCAAGTGCTCCTTGCATATAAGTCAGGTGATATCACCTCTCCATGATGCTCTAGCGGCTTCGCACCTCAGCCCAAGCAGGAGCCAGGGGTACACAGAACATGCACGGCCCACCCAGGTCTTTCCTCTCCAGAATCTTCTCCTCCTGTGCTTTCTCCAGCTCCCACTGTCCCAGCTGAACTGCTGGGACATTGGCCCCTCCTCCACATGGGCAGGTACACTCTTTTCTCCAAGTTTATGCCCTGGCCATGCCCCCTGCCTAAAATGGGATTCTCCTGGGTACCTATACAGTTGGCTCACTCACTCGCTTATTTTGGGTCTTTGCTCAAATGTCACCTTCTCAGCGCATCATTTAATCTAGAAGCCCCTGTTCCAACACTGCCATTCCCCTTTCTCTGCCCTATTTTTCTTAATAGCATTATCATGTCTATTTTCTCACCTAAGTTCCTTGTTTTGTTTGCTATCTTCTTCCCCTGGAATGGAAGTCTCTGGAAGAGGGAGATTCTGTATGCTTCACTCTCTGCTGTATCCCTAACTCCTTGAACAGCTCCTAGCCTGGCACATAGTTGTTGCTCAATAAATACTTGCTGAACAAAGTAACGAATTGGTCTCTCTGCGTGAGGTGAACAGAGGAACAACAAGGACCAATGAGCCAAAGTTTTCAGGGTGCTCAACCTAAGAAATCATATTTCAAAGACCCAGTGTGTTAAGAGATCGGCCCAGAAAGGCCCCTGTCACTCAAAGCATCCATGGTGGGGAGGGTCTGCCACACCAGGAATGGGCCAGGTGGCAAGGGGATTGGTGTGTCATATGGCATCTGAGAATAAATGATACCTCAAGGTCCTTTCTGCAGCAAGTGTCTCTGATTCCTGCTATTGTATTGCATTCCCTACTATTTGCATTCGTTTCTGAGAAAAGGCTTGTACAATTTCAATTTTCTCTTAATCAATGATGAGTAGAGGAAGGAGGTTATGTTGTAATGAAAAACGCACTCCATGACATATGAGTTCCAAATAATCCACTCCGGGCCTGCCTGCCCTGCCTGCCTCAAAGGGCTATGGTACCCATTAAATAAGATTTTCCAAAAATAATCTACTCAGTAGAAATGTAACATAGACATGACAACAAGAGATCTGCACAACATACAAGCGTGCTCCCAGTCTAACATCTGCTCTTGAAATGTACAGCTTCTATACATCAACACCCACAACATGAGGTCTCCTTCTAAGGTGTTTAGGCATAATCGTGAATTTTTTCCATACAAAAGCTATGATGGAAAAAAAATTCATCATTTGATAAAAGAGAAAGATGCGTTCCCTGGAATAAGCAAACTTTGCAATGGTAATCGGTTGCTGTTATCATAAACAACATCTCAGGGGTTGTCAAGCCCCTCAATCAAATCCAATGTAATATCAACATCAATCTTGATAATGTTTATCAAGACTTACCAACCTACCTCCATCCCAAGGAAAAATGTCCATTTTCCCCCCATAGAAGTAAACTTAAGGGAGGCACAAAAGATAAGAGCTACGTGCAACCAATGTAACCAAATCAGGAAAACTCCATGCTCTAAGAAAGCCCAGAATTGTTCATGCTCCTTTCTCTCGGCCTGCAGGGTTAAGAAACCCTTTTGTTGCTTTCCATTGTTCTTGCTGCTTTTATGGTCTTTCCTGTCTACTGTCAGCTGTCCCAGGTACACGTGACCCACCAGAGGCACAGAAAAGCCACAAGCCCTTCCGCTACTTCCAACTGACTTCGACGGGGGTGGGTGTCTATCCCTGAAGGGGCACAAAGAAAAGAATGAAATGAAAGTAAGTATTTAGGAATAATGGGAATTTTCAACCTCACCTTAATTTTCTAAAATACAGTCGACTCTCCAGATGTTGGTCTGCTGGTGGATCAATAGTGGGGGTATGTTGGGGACTGGCTGCCACACTCAGTCTTTCCTGGGATAGGAAATAGGCTTCGTTTTCAGAGATGAAACTGAGCTCGTGCACCAGGGCACTCTCCAGGCCCTGGGAGTTAGCAGGCAGCACAGACAGGCCCCACTGCCTGCAGGTAGGGCTGAAACTGGAGCTTCCTCCCAGAGGCAGAGGACGGAGGCCAGTGAATACCAGGGAGGCTGGGCTCTGAGGGCAGCCTGGTTGTCACCAGTGGACCAGCATCTGAGGAATGACTGCCCTTCGAAAGCCTTCCCAAAGCAATGGTTTTCCAGGCCGAGATGATCCCAAGGAGCCTGGGGGAGCGATGATGCTCTGAGAGCCCTCCTATTTGCATGCAGTTCAGGGAAGTGAGAAGCTGTTTAAAGGCAAGGATTTTAGCTGCACTGGGAGCTTTGGCCTTTTCAGTGGAGAAACCCAAGAGACTGCCTGTCAAAACAGAAGTCTCTTGCTAAAACTACCTAGCTTAGACAGCATGGGTCGTCAGGAGGGGCTGGAGGCCGAAGAAGGGGGAGGTCAGCTTTCCACAATTGAAGTGGGGATAATGTGCAGAGGAAAGGAAGGGGGACAAGGGCACATGGGGAGGAATAAAGGAATAGATGCATGGCTGTACGGGTCTCTGAGTGTATTCCCTCTGGACAGCACGCTGTAGCAACGAATGTTTTAAAAAATTCATTAATTCAGTTTTACAAATGGAGAGTGGGTTTCTTTGCCTCTCCCCTGATTATTTCTTCCCTGTTCCCTGTTCTACCTGATTCTCTCCAAAGTGATTTCCACTGAGGGACTGATATGGAGAAGCAGAGCTGAGAAACTGTAGGATATTCTGCTACTTCTTTGCTCTCTTTCCTTTTTAAAAATCGTGTCAAAGCCCCTTTCCTTCAGTAATCCTTGATATTCCCTCAGGAGCTGAGTTAAGATTTAATTGTGAAATTTGCATAGTAACTCAGCAAATAAATTCTCCCGTCTCTCATAGACCTTTCACTGCAGAGGGCCATTTTAGTTATAAATCACTTATTTCGAGATCTCAACTGCATCAGCATTTTGTACCCCTGAGGAAAGTGATAAGAGGAGAGAAATCCAATGGAGTGTGGAGTTAGTGTTTGGCTCTCACGTCTCTGTGTAGGGCAGGGTAGAGACAGAGGCTGGATGGGGATTGACTAACAAGTGCTGTCTTCTCACTGGCCGCTTTGCCAAGGAAAACTGGTATGGTAATGGCCTGGTGCCCTGAGGATTCCCAGGAAACTTCACATGTCATCCTGGTAAATCCAAAGAAGTAAACAGATCCTGACACAGGTGTGACAGTTCACATGGAAATCCCTGAAAATAGGACAGCACGAGGGGAAAGAACCCAGCAAGGTAATCCAGGAAGGTTGTACAGCTGTGGCAATGTCAAGGTCCCAGAGAAGATGTGTTGCCAGCCTAGTTTGAGTCCACCTTGGGCTCCATTTGGAACTCAACCTAGAAAGGTGTGTTTTGCTTTGTTTTCTTCCCTCTTTCCCCAGGCTGAAAATAATCTCCATTCTAGGCCATTTCCCGAATGTTACAAATATCTTTTTTTTCTTTTTTTTTTTTTTTTTTTTTAAACCAAAAAAAAATTTTTTTCCCCAAGGCCAGAAAACTAAAATTTTTCTATGGTATCTTGTATGTTTCATTTTAGTATCACAACTTGCTTCTCCTTTCTGGGTCAGGTCCAGCATGTAAATATGATTTAGATCATGAAGGGCTGTCATAGACTGTTTAATGGCTAGGAGAAGAGAAGAAATAAAGAAGTGTCATCATAAGAAACCCAGAAAGAATATGAGCAGCTCTAAAGGAGGGGAAAAGAAGTATATTTGGTTATTCACCCTGGATATCCAGCATCTCTGCCTGGAAATACCAAAATGTAAGTGGTGCTGAGAAAAGGTACCTGTTTGACCTGCCTCACATATCTTGGTCCCTTAAAACTTCTAGGTCTTAAGGAAGGAAACCCCAGGAACCCCTTGAAACAACCTACTTATCTGGATAACTAGGGGTTAAATTGCCAACAAACCAAGGTTTGATCATCCTGTTTTAAAGAATATTGTCACTCGTCACAAAAAAAAAATTTACAAAGAACAAACAAGGAATTTTATACAGATAACTTACATTCACCTAAAAATTTGAAGATTGCTGATCAAACGCAAGCCCTGTAGTCATATTTCTTTCAAGCGGCTGATTTCAGTTCCTTATTTATTCTGTAACTGATCAAAACATGGTGTCCTAATTTTCAAGTTATGCTTGTCAGCCCCAGGAGATCAGTGAAAATTTGAATTCCATAGATGAATCAACAAGTCAGCATATCTCTTCCAGACGCCTATCTCTCCATTGATATATGCCAAATGGTCCTTCAGTATGAGTGTTTCCTTTCCATCTTCTTCCCTAGATCTCCCATTTGAGCCAACACAGGTTTCTAGAATTCCATTGAAGCTGCTTTTTTCTCCTGACTCTATAACTAAATCAATAATAATTTTCCAAGAAAATGTTATCACAAGAAATCATGATGAATACAATGTAGATATTGGCTAGATCAATAATATCCATTTGAAACCAGCATCAGGCTTATAAGGGAGACACTAGTAATTTTGTATTTAAATCAGGAATAAGAAAAGATGTCCACTCTACCCTATTGGTCATTATTGCTTTGGAAATGCTGGCTAATGAAAGGAAACAGGAAAAAAAAAAATAAAAGAAATTCACCAAATATGTATGAGCATCAACAATAAGAAATATTCTTATAAGTTATATGGTATATGCATAGAAATCCAAAAGAATTTATCAAAAATCATTAAGAATCAGTATCAATATAATATAAAAAGTATGATTATTTAGAAAAGTATTCCAATCACTATAGCAATAAAAGCAAAATTAAAGGAAAAAAAGAAAAGAAAAGTAGTAGGTTAGAGCAGCAGAGAGAGCTTCCTGGAAAAACCCAGGAGTGTCTCCATTCCAAACCCATCCAAACACCAAGAACAGAAGTTGAGACTAAAAATGAAGCTTGAGCACAGGAAGATGAATTGAGAGTCAGAATACATAACAATGAATCATCTTATCCTTCACTTCTGTTCTGGCAAGTAGGATGTCTGACAGCCAAGCTTTGAGAACCACCATCTCTTTGTACAATGATGACTCTTCATTAAATAAAAAGAGGGAAATACATGGGTGTTGTTTTCAAAGTCAAGTCCACCATGCTTTGAAGGTCTCAAAGCTCAATTGCCACTTCCTTGCTTCATCTAAAGCTACCAGTCCACATACAGGACAAGGACTACAGGAAACTTCACAATTGCTCAATATGATACACCAACAGGAGACTTGAGGAAAGAATGGAACTTGAAGAAGAAAGGTAAGAGAAGCAACATAGAACATAACATGAAGGGACTTTAAAGGAATGATAGCTCTCATTAGTAACCTCAACGAAATTAAGAAGGCATTAATTTGCAAAAAAAGAATAGGGTAGTATTAAAAAGAAGCAGAAGTAAATATATAGGAAAACCAGAAAGAGGTCTTGGCAGGGAAATTAGTTTGATGAAACAAAGACTCTCGCAGACTGGTTGTAACATAAAACCATTCTCATACCAAAGAAAATTAAAAGAGAAAAAAAAGAAATAAGAAGTAAAAGATAAATGGCAGAGCTGATTCCTTCCAGAGGTAAAAGTATCTGACTAAGAGGAATTTCTTTTTTTTTTAAGATTTTATTTATTTATTAGACAGAGAGAGAGATCACAAGTAGGCAGAGGCAGACAGAGAGAGAGTGGGGGAAAGCAGGCTCCCTGCTGAGCAGAGAGCCCAATGTGGGGCTCAATCTCAGGACCCTGGAACCATGATCTGAGCCGAAGGCAGAGGCTTAACCCACTGAGCCACCCAGGTGCCCCTTAAGAGGAATTTCTGAAAGAGAAAAGAGAAAGCAAAAGGGGGGATATGAACGAAATGACATAATCAAGATTTCTCAGAGCTGTGGAAACACATGAGTGGCCTGGATATGAAGACCCAAAATAATGAGGATCAATATAATCACACACAGTGTCATCAAAACACCAGATATTGGGATGCCTGGGTGGCTCAGTTGTTAAGCATCTGCCTTCAGCTCAGGTTATGATCCCAAGGTTCTGGGATGAAGCCCCACATCAGGCTCCCTGTTCAGTGGAAAGCCTGCTTCTCCTTCTCCCTCTCCCTTTCCCTCTGCTGCTGTCCCTGCTTGTTCTCTCTCTCACTCTCTCTCACTGTCTCTCTCTCTGTCAAATAAATAAATAAATAAATAAAATTTTTAAACACACACACACACACACACACACACACACACACACAAAAGATATAAAGAGACCATTCTAAGAGCTTCCAGGGGTCACAGAAATGGAAATTAGATTAGTATCTGTTGTCTAACCAGGAACACTGTATACAAGGATATAATGGAGCTTTGCCTACAATATACTAAAGGAATTCTACTGAACTTGGAATTCTATGTGCAGCCAGTCATCTCTCCACCTTGGCAGAGGACTCTGAAAGAAGTACTCTTACAAAACTCAGATACAGTGTGTTCTCTAGACTCAGGAACACTAGGCATCTTTTCCAGGTTCAGGAACATCTCAGAAGGGGGGTTTGAGTGGAAACCTGCACACCAGTAGGGAGGATCCCAGCCCCTTCTACAGGTGGCTCCCAGAGTAGTAGTGGAGAAGCTTATATTGGAGGAGTCCTGTCTGAGGGACATATGAGCCCAAAAAGAGTCAGGAATTAATATTCAGGGTACTGCCAGTGGAGCAGCTGTGTTCCCCTTCCATCTCCCTAGAGGGAGAGACACTCATCATCAATCACATATTTTTCAGTGCCCTATGTTTATATATGAATGGACACATAGGGATGGACAGCTACTTGAAGGAAGCTGCAACATGAAAGAAAGACAAAGAAAGACAAAAACAAGCAAGTTAAAAGGGATTTGTCATAAAAAGACACTACTGTTGCAGACAGCAGCTGGGAAACCTACTTCCAAAAATATTTTCAATGAGATGAAAGGATACGAATAATCAATGAAATAACAGTAAGTTATAAAAAACAATATTAAGTGAATAAGAAAGAGAACTTAGAAATTAAATTAAATGCCAGGAATTTAGAGAAGCTATCATAGAAGTTATGAAAAATAAGCCTAGAAAATCTCCCAGAAAGGGGCGCCTGAGTGGCTCAGTCAGTTAAGCGTCAAACTCTTGGCTTTGGCTCAGGTCATGATTTCAGGGTCATGAGTTTTAGCCCCACATCGGGCTCTGAGCTCATTGCAGAACCTGCTTCCTTCCCCTCTGCTCCTTCTCCCACTTGCACTCTCTCTCTCTCAAATAAATAAACAAAATATTTTTTAAAAATCTACGAGTAAATAGAAAAAAAAGTCAGAGACGGTCAACATAAAAGGGTATAAAATTAGAAGATCAACCCAGGGTGTCAATATGCAAATATTGGGATTTCAGAAAGAAAGGACAGAGAAAAAAGATGGGAGTTATAGTAAAATGTCTTGGATACTCATTCTTACCATCAAGTGTCCAGCTCACTAAATAAAAATATCCTCACCAGTTCATATCATTTTAAAATATTTGAAAATACATACTATAAAAAAAGAAAAAAATACTAGAAATTTCCAGAAAAAAAAAAAACACATATAAAAAGATCAGGAATAAGAAAAATAATTGACAACTCAAAAGCAACACAAGAAGCTGAAACACAATGAAAGAATTCCTTCAAGATTCTATAGAAAATTAATTCTAACCTAGAACTCTAATTAAGTGTGAGTATAGCATAAAGATCTTTTCAGATGGTATGAATACATTTATACAATCTTAGCAAGTAATTAGAAGCTGTGGTTCACCAGAATAAATAAGCCAGGAGAGAGGAAAACACAGGGTTCAGTGAACAATGGAGAGAGGCACAGAGATGTTCCTGGGTGAAGATCCAAGGAAGACTCAAAGGACAGCTGTGCATCAGGCCCAGAGAACCATCAGTGCACATTGGCATAGGAAGACTCTGCAATAAAGGACTGGACAGACAGATTCCCTGATAGACTGAAAAGAGCTTATAGTTGTGTGATTCATTAAGAAGTTTACTGAAAAATAAACGAAAACAACACAAAACTGGAGAGTATAAGTGTCTCCAACAGAAGCAGAAATTCAGCAAAGGTTTGTTTTTGTTTTTGCTTTTTACTCTCTGTGATTGAATGGTGAACTATGTTTTATGTGAACTCTGCTGTCTTCTAAGGCCAAAGTCCTGAGTTGCAAGTCCATCAGAATCTGGTAAAAGATGCTGGATAGAAGTGGAATAGATGTCCAGAAACTGCCTAGATTTCAAGTATAGGAAAATGACCTCAGCATTTAGGAACTAGGAAGGTGCCAGAGTGAGGGACCTGGTTAGTCCTTTGGTAAGAATGGAGGAAAGGGCCACTTTTGGTGGTGGGGTGGTAGGAGCTTCTGAACACATGCACCTCTAATTTGTAAACTGAATGACCATAAATTAAGAATAGTCCGTATCTATTTTGCAGGTGTCTTTTCAAGTATCCCTGATAACCCTTATAAAATAGCAACCCCCATGGCTCCCCATGCCTCTTATTCTGTTTTATTTTGATTCCTACTTACCACCACATAATACCAGATACACTTCCCTGATTCATTGTCTCAGTTCTTCCACCCCAATTAGAATGTAAATGAGACTTCGAGAACAGAGACTTTGCTTTCATGCTTGCTTGAATTACCAGCACTTAGGGTAGCACCTAACATGACGCATGTGCTGAGTAAGTAGCTGTTAAATAAAGAATATCAAATTTCACTCTACATTAGACTCAATGTATAAATTATTATGTAAAATTACATGTCCATTTTTTTATTCCTATAGCACATTTTCCCCTCTAAAGCCAGAAGTGGAAATGTCAAATTGAAATCTGACATACTTTGAGCAGCTGTATGACATGGAAGAAAGCCATATCCTTCAAAATCTCACAGGACTCCAGTATCATGAGATGTCTGCCTTTCCAACAAAAACAGTTCAGAGTGTAGACATTTGGAAAATGCTAAAGCTTTACTCAAACAAAACTGCAAATTTCTATTACAAATGAAAATCATTTAGTAATCAATGTCCAAGAGCAAAAAAAAAAAAAAAAAAAAAAAATTAGAGCAAGAACCTTACTTGTATCTTCTTATGTCAGATTCATATGTGTCATTTATTGAATCTATGAGGCTATAGCTTTTGTCTTAAAGACAAAACTAAGGTAAGAAACAAATGAACTTTGACAAAAAGCATCTTGGAATGATGTTGAGGAAAAAGATAACACCCAAGATAGCACAAATCTGATCAGCTAACCAAGGTGGCACCAGAACTACTTGAATATTTCTTGAGGAGGACAATCATTTTTGAAGTAATTTTCACCCAGACCCTGGAATAAATTAAGAGTAGAAAGGCTGGGTCAGAATGCATGCAAATTCAGGGTGCACATTTGATTATGAACGTGAGATTGGTTGACTTAAGCAATTCTGCTTTAATATTTCACTAATTAGGTAGGGGACAGCTCTGATTGTGATGAGATTGTCCCACTCTATCTCGGATTTCCTAGGAGACACATTAATTAAAGCAATTCTCCTTCCTTATGAACTGCAACTTTACAGAGACAAAGTGTGCCTCCCCCACCCTCATCCTGTCACAAACCCAACTCTGTGCCTCCCCCTTGAGAAAAAGAGTGACAGCAAAAACATAAGAGGCAGCAATAGCACTGCAACCCTGGTAAAGTTGTCTGAACAGTTTTAGAAAATTCGAAACAATACAGACATAATAAATCACCAATGGCTCAGAAAGACATGACATGACAGATCTTGCTATAACCACAGGGAGAGAAAAACCATCAAACAAAAACTTTCTAAATGTAAATGTACAATACCCTACACAAATGCATGAGCAAAAGTACCCTATGACAGACAAGGAGAAGACTTAAAACTGGATGTGTGTCATCCCTTACAAGTACTCAGACCATCATTCATGATAAGGTTCTCTAGTTTACGTTCATGAAGCACAGCAACAAACGTGAAAGAAATCCTTCCGACTACTGGTCAAGAGTGTAATGTCGATAAGGACACAGGACACTTGATGCGTCTGTCTCCTGTCATCATGGGCCATGTCACGGGAAAGCCATAGAACCGGGAAGAACTATTCTTTCTGCTCTTTCACTGTCCGCCTTTTCCACCATCATTGTCACCACAAACACACACCTGAGGTGTTGGGATTTGACAAAAGGAGACAGAAGAGCAACATGGGAGGAGCTCAGGCTCTAGAAAAAAAAAACAAAAAACAGTCTAGGCTTGAATGTCATTCCCGTGACTCCTTATCTGTGATTCCTTAAGCAGTTTCCAACCATGCTTCTTCATATTTCAAATGTAAATAATAATATAAACCTTGCAGTTTTTAAGCCAATGTAATAATGTAAAGTTCTCTACATTAATTTTATTGTTCTTAAAACAGCACTCACTAAACAGTAGCCCTTTACTACTATCAGTGTAAATCAAGAAATCACACTTCCATCGGTCTACCCTGTAAAATTCAGGAATGAGGAGGTATAGAGAATAAGCAGAGAAGAGGAGATCAGAAAATTCCACATATACTTACTCAACAATATAAATCAATGTCTTTTTTATTGAATTAACAAATGTTTGTTGTTAACTATATGCCAGAAATCATCCCCATTTGTCAAATTCCTAATCTTATCTAACAAAAAAAATATCATATCAGAGGGCAGATGCTTTGCAGGATTAGTCATAATTTGCATTAGCTACTGTGCTTATTAACTATATATATTGGTATATATACTGGATTGATGTCCATTAGTTGCATAATTAGAGAGAGGAGAGTGAGAGGACCCTTTCTATGTAGAGATCTTGAAGCCAAGGCAGCCATGGTTATTTCTCTCTGATGTGTATCCCTGAGTCCCTAAGAACATATCTGATTATTAATAATGAATATACACAGCCTGTAATATAGTCAAAAGTGAGTGTTGAATGGTGAAAGCTCAGATAAGGACTTGTAAAAAAAATATTTTTGTTGGGAATTGTGCACAAAAGAAAAGAAATAAAGTAGGTTTCTAAAGTAGGTAGTGAGGCACCTAACTACCTACTTTAGAAATGAGATCTGTATAGATTTTACTAAAGATCTCTGTCTTAGCTCAGGTTTCTATAGCACAAATACCATGATTTTGGTGGCTTACACAACAAACAATCAGCTCTCAGAGTTCCAGAGATGGGAATCCCAAGGTCAAGACATTGGAAGACTGGGTGTGTGGCAAGAGCACCCTCCCTGATTTGCAGACAGCTGTCTTCTCATTATATTCTCACAGGGCAGAGAGAAGGAACACCAGTCCTTTAATCCCCTTCATGAGGGCTCCACCTTCATGACCTAACAACCTCCTAAAGGCTCCACCCCCAAATACCATCCCACTGGGGATTTAGGCTTCGCCTTACGGATTTTGAGGGGAGCACAAATATTCAGTCCATAGCCATCTCCATTAGTCTTCCAGTCATTTACCTGAAACCTCAATGCGCTGTAACGGATTCTGAATTATTTTGGCTCTAGAACTTTCACAGAATAGAGGCGCACTCACAGCAAACAACTTTTGAAG
This sequence comes from Enhydra lutris kenyoni, assembly GCF_002288905.1. Classification (NCBI taxonomy): domain Eukaryota; kingdom Metazoa; phylum Chordata; class Mammalia; order Carnivora; family Mustelidae; genus Enhydra; species Enhydra lutris. The sequence continues at coordinate 11,660,276 of NW_019154146.1, read as the reverse complement.
GAAACCCGGGAAGACTCCTGTGGTAGATTACTGTAGCTCAACTTACAAGACATGGTTCTACTCTTCACTCTATTTCTGCAGTGATTGTAGTATAAATTCCTCAATCTTCCTAAACCTACTTTATTTTCTTAATAAGGTAAAATTAGTGGTTCTCATAGTCATGCCTCAGAGACAGTCATGAGCATACCCAGAACAATTTTATAAAGAGGTTTCAGTAGATCAGAAGGAATAAAGACGGATGGATGAACAAGAACACAGCCTTGGTTGTATCACTGTTCTGTCCACTAGAGATGAGTACTGCACGGGTATGTGACAGACCACTCCTAAACCTTTAGGTCCTGTGAAGAGGGGCCTCTGTAATGCTCTGTAGTAAAACCAGGGTTAAGAATTCAGGGCCAACACAGAGAGCTGACAAATAAGAGGTGAACTGGTTCTATCAGGAATGTTATGAGGTTCTGTGAGTTGGAGAAAATGGGAATCAGAATGGTTGGGTTTTCTGGCATGACCTTAAATAAGAAGTGTGGAAAGTTCCTATTGTCCAATTCTTTCAGAAACTAGGAAGAAGCAGGATTCAAGGGAATGCCTTGATAGAAGGTCTAAGGGTTTCTTATTTCATCTAAAGCAAATTTCCCATTGCTGCTGTTTACCAAGATCAGCAAGCCACACATTTGTATCTGTCCCTGTGTTGATGTCACACTGGAAATGTCTTTTGGATCCAGTTCAAATTCATTTGGGTGCCTAGAAGGAGATATTACTAGTTATAAAGCCATGCCAAGATTGTTTCCAGCCTAAACACTTCCTTTTCTAAGCCCAGAGCCCCATGTTTGGGATGCCTTTAGATGAAAAGTGACAAAGATTAAAGAAATACAGACATGAGGCTGCATAATTTAAAATTATACAGACATGATTTTTCCAGAAACCCTTTTTTAAGGTATAGTAAATCCAACTTTCTAAATGCCCTAGGCTGAGTTTATCTCTAAGCATCTTTGGGGAAAGTGTGATGTCTATTAATCCACTCTTCTGCTTCCTTAGCTCAGAGTGTAGGAATCTATCAGCTACCCTCTTGCAAGCCTATTATAAGGTAGCCCTTCCCTCCCTTTGCCTTGGCAGCTTCAGCAACGAGGGACGGCTAAGTATGTAGAGCTAATAACCGTGATGTTATAATGTACCTGCAAAAAATCTGTTTTCTATAATAAAGACATACTTATTTCTGTAGTGAGGAGATTGTGACTGTTTAGGTCAGAGAATTTCCTAAAGGCATCTTTTAAAATAAGGTAGATAAGGGGGAAAAAATGAATACACATAATACATTAATTTTAGTGACTTTTTGTCACTTTAGTGACTTTTTGGGGGAAACCTGGTAAATACTTAAGGCAAAATATAAAATCCCATTATGGATTTTTAGAGCTGGTTAAGAGAAAGAACCTAAAGAAGAGAAATCAATGGTCATTCCTCAGCCTCAGACAAAGTTAATAGTTACTGCCTTAAGAATCTGATTATAGTTAATCCTCTGGTGCTAATTTTCTCCCATATATTTATTAACAACATGGAAGTGTAAAATGTGCTGATAAAAAATAATTACACAGTCTGTCAAGGCTAGGAGAAATTGTGAGGAAGGCAGAAATAAGTCACAGAGATGGCCAAGGAACGAAATTCAGCTTAGATAAGGAAAAGTGACACTGTACTGGAAATCACTTCCAATAATCTTCCCTAAATCCCTCAAGTGAATATGAGATGTTAGCATGATGCCATTATGGGTAGCAAAAGCACAGTCCTCCTTGATTCTAAGGACCAAGATGAGGTTTAGCCAGGTCAGTTTAAGTAAGACACAGCAGAATTCAAAATTAGCCGGACAAGAATGACCAAGTAATAACAGGAAGAAAAAAAAGCCTGAACATGCTATTTTGGGAAAAGATGTGAACACATTGTAAATTCAACAGAGTATGCAAGGACTCCAAGAACTAGTGAAGAGTTGGAAAGAATTTGCTATGCCTTGGCTGTACCTTGGATGGTTCATGATTCACCAGAAGTAGAGCTACTCTGACATACTATCTTCCTAAATTACACCTTCAGAATGGGTCGATTTATTCAAAACCTCTCAACTGGTCATAGTAAAAGACTCTTATCTACTAATAACTACTCACTGACAGATGGGGGAAAGGATTAAAACCTTGCTTTGCAGAGTCACCTCATCCTTCCTCTGCTCTTCCCACTTCTGGGGACTCACAAGATCTAGCTCTGTTTTGTTACTGTCCAAATATTGTTTAACTCCTTAAAAATTGAGTTTCTCACCCTCTGACTTTTCAAGCAAGGGAATGGGTTGTGTTTTTGTTTTTAAAAAAGCAGAGAGAAAACCTGTCACCTTGTGGCACATTTGTAGGGTCTATGTAATCACTCTAGATATTTGTGCACTTAGACTACCCAATAGCAAGAACACAAATCCAGGTTGGAATTCTCTGCTGAGGGCACATTTCTAATTTGTCTCTTCATGCCCAATCAGTCAGATAATGCGTATTCTGGGAACATATCCTTGGCTCTTCTACAAATCTAAGCCAAATACACAAAGAGAATAAAAAGCCACCAAGGAAATAGTCATCCTAAAACACCCATCTTCTTGATCTTGTTGAAAGCTTTTCCGGAACCAACTTTCCACCTAAAAATCTGTCATGGAGAGGCAGTTATAAGATGACAAAGTAAAGATGATGCTGCCTCTTTCTTTTCTCTAATATAAACCAAAAACAAGAGCGGGGGGTGGGGAAACAAAAGAAATACTATGTTTTCCATGCAAATAGAATCACCTAGAACCAAGCCAAAATATATATATTTTTTAAAAACTACCTACCAAGTGCAACAAAAATTGCACTAGAGTGAGGGAGGACACCAAGAAAGGATTCCTGCTCCTGTGGATCTGAAAGGATTTTCCCAATGGAGACTGCAAAAGCCATTGTCCAGGGTCTGCTGAGGGGAGAAGCCCTGGTAAGTGGCCACATATGTAGGGTTGGGGCCCAGTGGGTTACAGTGTAGAGGAGCCATAAGGAAGTCAGCCCCTGCATGGATTTGAAATGACTGCATAGCCTGGAACATCCAAACCCCTGAAATTAGAGTAACATGACTGTATCCATCTTCTCAGGCTGCCCTAACAAACTGAGCGGCTTAAACACCAGGAGGTTCTGGAGGCTTAAAGTCCAGAATCAATGTGTCAGAAGGATTGGTTCCTTCTGAAGGTGCTAGAGAAGGACCTGTTCCACTACTCTCTCTTAGCTTCTGCTAGTTGTTGGCAATCCTTGGAGTTTGTGATGTATCCTTTGCTTGTATTATTACTCTTGGCTTGTAATGTATCATCTAACCTCTGCTTCCATAGTCACACGGTCTTCTTCTCTATGTGTGTTTTTTTCTCTGTCTCTTCTCTTCTTATAAGGGCACCAGTCCTATTGGACTAAGGGTTCACCCTACTACAACATACCCTCACCTTAACTATTTATATCTGCAATGACCCTATTTTCTAATAGAGTTACGTTTTAAGGTTCCAGAAAGGACTTGAATTTGGGAGCAACGCAATCCAACCTAATACTACCCAGGATGTGGCTGGTACCCTCAGGCTTCTGGCACAAGCTGTAGAAAAATGGAGGAAAGTGTTATTATCCCATGCCTTATATTATTACGTATCGTGAACAGGAAACCATGATCCAGCAGGAGCTGATACAAAGTGAATTGAGTTCCTAAGGTTCAAATAAAAGAAAAAGATTCTTTTATCTTCCTTTAGTATATGTAAGCTAAACAAGCAAACAGACAAAATAATGAGGAACCCATAAGAGTTAAAAAAAAAAAAAAAAAGAAAATTAGCTTCAGATTTCAGAGTCTCTGACTAACTGCAACATTCCGAGCAAGGCATATCAGTTCATGGGGAAAAAAGCATGAACTGAGAATGTATACCTTGTTATAGCATTACTTACAAAGAAAGACAATTAGGATATGATGCCCATAACACTTTGAAAAGAGCTAACAGAGGACTGGAATGCAATTTTGCAAAATCAAATAAACTTAAACATGCTCATACCCTTTGACCCCTTTGAATCCACTCTTAAGTATGTAACATGGAGAGACCATTACACACGTAGACAGTGAGCAACTTACAAATGTTCGAGGATACACAATTCATACAGGCCCCATATTGGAAAAAACCTAAATGTCCACCCATAGGAGACTGTGTTGTGTTTCAGGGGTTGACAAGATTGTTTGCATAAGAGGCCGGATGGTAAGTATTTTCAGTTTTGCAGGTCATATTGGTCTCCTTCAACCACCCAGCTCTGGTGTTGTAAGAAAGCAGCCATACACCACTCATAAATGAGCAGGCACAATGGTGTTCCAATAAAACTTCATTTACAAAATCAGATGGAAGGCTAGGTTTGGGGAACTTCTTGTGTATAAGGACAAAACAAAACATGAATTGAAGAACGCACAAAAAATAAATTGGAAGGATGTGCACAAAAACTGGAAGATGCTTTAAGGAAAAGAGATGAATAAAGAAGCTATAGTAAAACAATTATTGAAAATAATTTTAAGTTGGTGAATTTCTTTCAAATTCAGATGCAGAAATTAGGCCCAAACAATTGGCTACTTGTGGGGATGCATGCCATCATGAATGTTCCTATAGATTGAATCCAAAACCAACACATACACTTCTGAAGGAAACACCAAAATAACACTGAAAACACTACACCCACCAGAAACATAACTTTTGATTTTCCAAATATTCCGTATTTGCTATAAAAATGTATTTTTTAAGAAAATAATTTTCCACCTGTGAAAATAATTTTAAACTAAAATAATTTCTTTTCTAACAACATTTGAATAAATCTTAAAACAAATAGCCAAGGAGAATAGAATTTTAATTGCAAAAATGGTCAGCATTTCCTATTATATTAAAAAAAATACATGGTCAGTGTTTCCTCTCAAGAGCCCATCCTCACGAAGCCAATCTCTTGCTCTTTCTCCAACAGACCTTCCACTTGCTCCACTCGCAGCCCCTGAAAGCACTCAGCAGGGTGGGTAGAAGATGATAAGAAATCCCTTATTTATCAACTCCCAGAAAATTAGAATCAGGATTTATGCAAGAATAAGTTTTTCTGAGTGCCTATCTGGTACTTTGCCAGTCAATGGCTAAGGATGAGAAATACTTAACTCTACAAATGGATATGGAGATGTAGATATAGATATAGATATAGATATAGATATAGATATAGATATAGATATAGATATAGATATAGATATATCTCCAAATGTTTGGTGATCAAAAATGTAGGAAGAGGTAAAGAAGTTACTGGACATTGTGGTATTAAAAACAACAACAACAACAATAGGAATTGAGCCATTATAGATGCAAACACTGAGACTCACAGGTGCCAAGGAATTTATCCAAGGGTCACACACAAAAATGTGGCAGATCCAGGACTCAAATCTAAGGTGGTCAACCTCAAAATGAGTGTTTATAAATAAGGAATTAGAGTTTTCCATATCATAGCAAGCTAGGGCACTTTCTTCATAAGAACCCTGTTTTAGGTCATGAAAATACAATGGCTGTGTATGTCCTGGACCACAAAGGAAAGAATTGAATGATTCAAGAACAACCAGCCATCAGTCTATAACAATCTATTGTGGGTATAGCCCTGTATTAAGTCTTGGGCAGAAACAGCAAATCCAAGAGAAAAGAGCTGATAAATAAGCACACTGTATACACAACAGCTATGATCAAAAATACATGTTGAATTAATGGGTGCATGACTGAGTGGATGGGTAAGTCAATACTGTGACCCTTGGACTCTAAATTTACTAGGAAATTAATATATCTATATGACGGAATCAGATCTGCCATTATGGAAAGAAGTAACCTCTACAGTGCTTCCTAGAAAATCTCTCTCTCTCTCTCTCTCTCTCTCTTTCACACACACACACACACACACACACACACACACAAAAACCAGGAAGATGCTCGTTGACTTCTCTAGACACAAGTCCTGTCCTAGACTTGGCAAACTGCCTTTTCTGCCCAACCCACAGGATTGAGCATCTCAAGTGAAGCGGAAAAGAAAGGCTGAAATGAAGCTATATTTGGGCACAAACCCTGAGAGATGAAAAGAAGAGAAGGAGTGCAAGCACAATTAGAGAGTATTAAATACAAAGTGTTATCAGACAGAGGCAGCATAACGGCGAGCTACAACCTGTCAGCTATGCGAATAAATTCCAGGTGTCGGCACTTCTCACTCTTCTCCCTCCCCTTCCTCTCTGCTAGACTAATAAGCCTGAGGAGACACCCTCCAGATCTTTTAAATGTGTTTGGGTGGGATTATTTCCCATCCCTGACAGCCACGCATTGTACTAATGCTCCAGCACTGTGGTGAGGCAGGATCGGGAAGTCTCAAATTCACTCCTCGTTATTCTGCTGGCCTCAGCTGCAATCATTTTTTCCTACAATGTAATGTCAACGGAGAGAGCAAGAGAATGATGCTCCCTCAGTCAGGGCGAGAAAAATGCTCTAGGGGTGAACAGGAAGTGCTCAGGGTGGCCGGGGTAAATGTCATACTCATCCTGGAAAGGCATACATGGTCCAGTGTTGACCAAGAAGGAGAGGAATGAAAAGATGTGGAAAGAAAAGGGAATACAGATTTCCTCGTGCTGTAGGCTCTGCGAGAACGAGGATACTATGCCTACCACTCACCAGAAGATTCAGGAGGAAAGGCTTCTTATAATTCTGCAGCCCAGTGCTGACAGCCCTTGGCATATTTTCAGCATGAGGTACATTAACAAATAAGGAAAAGCATCCCCCTGGGCCTCTAATAACATTTATTTCATGCATCATTTCCTCCAAGGAATAGTAGGCTGTGTATTTTTTATTCCTGGTGTGCCCTGTCTAAGAAATAATGGCCAAGCTCACCTGTTTACTTCTGTGTATTTTACAACCCTCCTTAAGCTTTGTTTGTCTTTCTCCAGCTCTTCTTCTTCCTCGTCTCTACACCACACTATGTGGGTCTAAATAAAAGGGACACAAATGCTAATATACAAGGTAGATTTACTGAATCTGTGATGTCTTGGGCAAGACATCTCAAATCTTTTATGGGAAGGAGGCAGAGTAAGAATCCAAAGTAGGTAACCAAATGGCCTAGGCAGTATAAATGAAAATTGGAATGAATAAGCTAATACTAGAGTGATTCCCAAGCTTCCATCAGCTCCATCAGTCCTAAGCACCCACCAGGTCCTCTTGGCTTCTCCGTTGGCTACATTTAGCCTGAGTCTAAACATGTGCCCCCGTGCCCATCTGCACAGAATATCCCGCCACAGTGATATTCTTCTTGGCCCTCTGGTGAGGTTGCTATGCTCTGGAGACCCATGTCTGGTGATTAACAGAGTAATTCCCAGCTCTGACTTCCCTTTTGTTCACTTCCTCTCCAAACCCATGCACTAAAATCTCCATGAGTGCCCCCCACCCCCAGGACCTATTCTGGAAAGAAAATGGAAAAATTGATCTTTCCGTGCAGTCTCAGGGGCCCTCCTCTGCAAACCCTCCACCCTTGTGGTAAGATAAGCCCCCACCAAGTATCCAGCCTGAGGGCAGCGGGGAAAGCCCGGCCTCGCCCAGACCAGGGCTCAGCCAGCCCTGCCCAACCATCCTCTGGGAATGAGAGGAAGCTGGTGGTGACAGACGCTCTGGGCTGCATAGCCCTGAGCTTCAGCAAATGACACAGAAAAATGGTTGTGATAAAATGTTAAATGTAAAACAGACTATGGAACTATGTCTACATTACAGTTATAACCACATAAAAATGTCCTCATTTGGTAGGAGAACACCGAACATGAAGAGATGGAAATGGCCATTTCTTGCAATGGCGAATCACAGGCGAGATTTTTCTTCCATTTCACTTGTCATTAACATATTCTGTTATTTGTGTGACATGGAAAAATCAATGAAATGTCTGGTCCCGTCCAGCTGCATGCTTGCGTCCGCGGAGTGGGAAGTTGAGCTTGCAATTCCCTTCCCTAGAACCTGGAAGCATGCTGGAAAGCCCACCAGCTTGCCACACAGAGACCCCACAGAGGGGACAGACTTTAACACTCCAACCCGTCCCTCCTTCCTCCTGTCCCATCGGGCTGCTCTGAGGGCTTGGGTAAGCTGCTGAGCAGTCTGAGGGATAGAGAGCCAAATTATCCCAAAATGTGTACCAGAACAAGGTCATCTGTCTTCTGCTCCCTTTTCAACCCATGCAGACAAACGTCAAGCTTTTCACGAGTGTGTATTAAGCCCCATCCTCATTTATCAATTGCCCAGGGTTCTTTAATGGTCTGTTAAGTTCTATACAGACAACCTTAAATTGGTGCATGAAATGCTTGAATACCACGTGTTCAGAATGGTGCCAGGGACCTTTAGAGGACCTGAGAGAAAGAAAAGGAACAAGGTCCTGGCCCCTGGTGACTTCAGGAGGGGAGGCTTGCAGCTGGGTGTGGGAGGCTGTGATCACGCAAGATTCGAAGGAGAGAGCTAGGGCACACCAGGCACATTGTTTCCCACATTCTGCCTGTGTAAACTGAGTCACTTTTGTGACTTGAGAACCACTCTCTCTATGTCATCATTTTTAGGGACTACAGAACCATGCTGTAAATCACTTGCTGGGTACATATTCTATGGTAAAGTAGGGGAAGGGGAGGCAAGAAGCAGATGCCAAATAATCTTCAGGAAAGAGAGAAAAAAATAAGCAAAATAAAAGTGAGTAGACAGGTTAAGAATTTGTGCGAAGATGGTCTGGGAAAGATTTACAGCGGAATGCCCCATTTCCTTCCCCACTGAGGGCTACCTTTATTACTTTTCTCAGTAGGATGCATATTTTTACAAATTTTTGTCTACTAACCTCACAACATTTATTGCTTGCTGATTAATTTGCTTCATCATTTGTGTTCACTGACGACATGCAGAATTGCCAATTGGAGCTTTTAATCATCACAGACTAACTTATATTATCAGTACAACTGATTTAAAATTATTCCCTCCCCCCCACCAAAATGGTGATTCCATGGTTAATAATCACAGCCTCACTGCAAAGAGCAGTGATTTTTGAAATATTGAATTGATATTTTGAAATATTGAATATAGTCCAAGAGTCCAATTATTATTTCAGAATGCTGAAGGGTACGAGGACCCCAGGTTAGAAACCACTGTGGTCAGGTCTGGAACAGCCAAGAATACCAGAGAGCATGGAGTACAGACTCAGCCAGCAGGCAGCTGAGCTTGAACATGGTAAATTTGCTCAGGGGAACATGCTTACGAGTCCCCTGGAATGCCTCACAGTTGCTGGGGGCCATCAGCCAATGCTGGGAGGCTAAAAAAGTCTGGGGAGAGGCAGATGGCCGCCCTATGTGGACTTGGGTTCCAGTTCCCAATTTCTCCCCAAATCTATCTTTCATTACCTTTCCTGGGGTTACTTGGCTAACCACACTTTTAAGAATTGTGTTTGTTTTTGTTTTAAAAGGCTTCTCACCATTTCTCTGGAGACCAAAAGTGTATGAGATTGGCATTATTATTTTCAAATTTGGACACTCCGTGTTCTTACTCTGGACTCCATTGTACTCTGAGTACTACAAGGGAAAAAAGAAAGAAGAAAATCTTATCTGTCTTCCTACCCACAGCAGCTTCATGAGCTGGACTCAAAGTGGAGTGCAGAGTCTGGCAGGGAGAGGAATGAAACCTGTATTTGGCTAGTGGCCATCATGGGCCAGTGGTGCCTGTGGGTAGCACTGAGAGAAGGGGAGCCCCTTGAGCAGAAGAAGGGCAGTCCTTCTCTAGGTAAAGCCTGTGGGTACAGAAGCTTCCAGACAAGGAATTGGGTTTAATGTACAATTAAATCACCACTTCAGCAGGCATTTCCCAAGGAGTATCTCATAACATGTTAGAAGAGAAGCCTCCAAAGAACTAGTATTCTTTCACATTGTTTAAGCCAGCAATTCTCAAGGTAATTTAACCACAGAAATCTTCTGTGCAACATGTATCAAGACCCCTCACTTCCTATTAACTCAATCGAAACAGTGAGCAGAGGGTTTAGAATGTGGAAAATCCCCATGCTGGCTAGGTAGAAATTGCAAAGCTGAGACCAGGAATACTGACTTACAAACTCATAGGAAGAGATAAAAACACCCAAGAAAAGAGTTTAGAAGATCAAGAGGTTAAATTGTGCTATTTGGATATGCTAAAAAGAGGGGTGGAGATAGACAGAAGGGGGAAAGGCAGGCAACAAACTGTCAGAGTGTATTAGCTTCCTGTGGCTGTTGTAACAAATTACCACAAACTGGGTGTTTACACCGATGGAAATGTATTGTCTCAGTTGTGCAGGCCAGAAGCCCCAGATCAGTATCACGGGACTGAAATCAAGATGTCAACAGGGCTACATTCCTTCTGGAGGCTCTAAGAACTCTTCCTTGCCTCTTTCAGTCTCTGGTGGCTACTGGAATTCATTGGTTTCTGGGTGCATCATCCCTAATCCAAGACCAACATTTTAAAATATTTCTTTGCTCTCTCTTCACAGTACCTTCTCCTCAGTGTATCTGTGTCCATTCTTCCTTCACCTCTCCTGTAAGGATGCTCATGATTGTATTTTAAGCATCACATGGATCATCCAGGATAATGTATCTCAAGATTTTAAATTAGTCACATCTGCAAAAATTCTTGTTTCTACTATGTATATATAACTATATATAGATATATTTTATATATGTACTTAGGCATATATGTATATGTATTTAGGCATATATGTATATTTATATGTATATGTTTTTGTCATATAAGGTTACATTCACATGTTCTAGGAATTAGGAAGTAGATAACTTTCAAGGGCCATTCCTCAGCTGACAACAGAGGGTAATGAAATAATTTGGAAGTCAGGGAGGAAGAAATTTTTGGAAAGAAGGGTGATCAAGGTTGTCAATGGTGCAGACATAAAAGCATCATCAAACATGTAAATAAATGACAGAATTAGCTATAAAATAATAATGGTGATAATAAAAATAACATTTTCACAGGTCTCAAGACTTACGTTTTTGTTTTTGTTCTGTGTTCTACAATGCGGCTTAGATATTGATTCATAGAGGAAATGAGAGCCCGATGATGTCCTACTTATCTCAGAAATATCTTATGAGACCTGAGGGCTTTGGAACCCCAAATCTTTTGGAATAGAGAAAAGGAGAGTTTATAGGGAAATCTACAGTTGTGTGCATTTAAGTGTTTATAGCAACTTTATTAACAATGACCCAAATTGGAAACAACCCAAATGTCCATCAACTGGCGAATGAATAAACACATTGTGGTTCATCCATGCAATCAAAAACTATTCAGTAACCAAAAAGGAATAAACCACCAACACACACAGCAGCACAGGATGAGCTCAGAACATTAAGGTGAGTGAGAGAAGCCTGACTCCAAAGTATACGTTTGGTATGATTTCACTCATAGAATGGGTAGGAAAAATAAATGTAATTTATACTGACAGGAAACATATCAGTGGTCGCCTGTGGCCAGGGATTTGGAAGCAGAGACCACAAAGAACTTTTTCAGAGCAATGAAAATGTCCATCTTGTGTTTGGTGGTTACATGCATGTATAAGTTTGTCAAAGCACATTAAGTACCATTAAAATGGGTATATTTTATTATGTGCCAACTGTACCTCAATAACACTGATTTTTAGGGTGTGTTTTCTATCTTTAGGTATTAATATTTCTTAGAAAATTATTAATGGTGTTTCCTCTGTTTTGGAAAAGACAAGGTAGGTTGACTACCCTGAGTCTAACTGGGCTGACAGAACAAATACTGTACCCACAGGGACCTGAGGAAGATAGAACCATCTGAATTGCACTCTTCCTGAGACTGAAAAAGCTTGGCTGACTGAGGGGCCAGTGCATCCAAAAATCACCATAAGTGGCAGAGGTAGAGGCAAGAACTGAAAACATCCACACAGTAAGGAAAGGGAGAATCAGCAAGTTGTTATTTCCATAGGAATAATAATAATGTTCATTAATGACATTAACAAAATATTGAGCAGTCCCATCTGAAACCCTTGTGCCAATCTATTCTGACATTGCAGTCTGTCCAACTTGAAAAAAGCCTGTTGCTACAAAACACCTAGAAATAATGAATTTAACATAGAAAGTATTCCTTCAATGCAGAGCTGACCTTATGAGACAATAAGAAAAATTCTCAGGGGCGAATAAGAAAGAAAAAGTGGGAAATGAGTGGTTCTTGACCTTGATGTGACAGTTTTATTGTCTAAGCAAGGATAGAAGATGAGGACTTCTGGCTGTACGATGTGGGGAATGTAGCCAGAGACATCTGCTTTAACCCAGGACCCCAAATGGATGGCATGATCAATGGAAGAGGGCTTGCCCGTAGACACAGGTTTTTCAGATTCTGAGAGCTTATGAGAGTTTAGCATGCAGGATTCTTTCCCAGGGAGTGCTCCTGGGATAGCATGAGTGAACCTGTGGTGACGGTACAGTAAGTATCTTGGTTGTGGTGTCATTACATGAGGCTATACACATGATAGAAATGGAAGGAGAGAAAGAAATGAGTGCATGTAGATGTGGAGAAATCTGAAAAAAACTTCTTGGTTTGTACTCATAGCTAATTCCTTTGGTATACATACAATATTATCACTATGAAAGACGTTCCCTTTGGGGGAAGCTGGGTGAAGAGGGTGCATGGAACCTTCCTGTACTGTTTTTGCAACTTCCTGAAAATCTATAATTATTTGAAATGAAAACATTGCCCCCAAAAAAGTGAATAATGGAATGCTTAGAACAGAAAACATAATTTACTTACCATTAGCACCCTCACTGAAGGAATCTCTGGTAGATATGTTTCAAGAAAGAGGTAAATTATGTCAGAAGGGAGAAAAGGAATTGTGAACAAGGAAATTTGGCTATTTAAAAGGATAACAATAATGCTACCTAATTTTCAGTGGTAAAATAAAGTAGAAATAAATGACTATAATAACATGTAAGTAGGGGGAATGTTTATCCAAATTAAATACTTAAGTTTCACATCACTGAGGAAGAAGCTTGAGATACTAATAACTGATTTTAGACTTTGTTGGCTCAATTTATGTGTGTGAATATTGTAGGGAAATGTGAACACATCAAAAGAATGTAGAAAAGGAAGGAAAATGAAGAGTAAAAAAATAAGTTTATAGAAACAAATTAAAAATTCACAATGAATATAAATGGAATAAATTTTCCAGTTAAAGACTGGAGAGCATTAGGTCAAATTATTGTAAAAAACAAAAATAAGAAAATAAACTCCAACTATTTTCTATTTATAGAAGTCTCACCTGAAACATAAAGACATAGAAAGTTTGAAAAAAAAAGGAAAAAATTAACCAAAATAAAACACCATACAATCACTAACATCAATGAACAACATGTGTTAGTGCAGATAAATCTCAAAAACAAAATTGTGGGAAGGAACATCAAATTGCATTAAAATAAATTTAAGTATGACAAGGACCCTTAGGTAGCACAATCGGTTGGGCATCCAATTCTTGATTTTGGCTCAGGTCATGATCTCAGGGTCTTGAGATGGAGCCTTGTATCAAGCTCTGAGCTCAGAGAGGAGTCTGCTGGAGTTTCTCTCACTCTCTCTCTCTTCCACTGTCCCTCTCTGTGCTCAGACTCTCTCTGTCTCTCTTTCTCAAATAAATAAACCTTTAAAAATAAATACATAAATTTAAGTATGACATTTTTACTATAAAGTTTAAAAGCAAGGAACAATTTTTTCAGCTTGCTACATTTCCAATGGTGTTTGGCTTCCCTGTAGCATCAAGCCCATGGCAGTTGTGAAACTGACTAATCCCCTAATCGGATCTCTACCAGGACGGGGGTGGGGGTGGGGGATCTTTGAACAGCCCAAGGCTGGGCCAACTGGGCTAAACGGTCAGAGTAGTGAAGGTTGGAGCATCACAGCGCTGAATGAAACTGCCCACATTTTTTTTTTTTTAAGATTTTATTTACTTATTTGACAGGCAGAGATCACAAGTAGTCAGAGAGGCAGGCAGAGAGAGAGGGAGGAGGAAGCAGGCTCCCTGCTGAGCAGAGAGCCCGATGCAGGGCTCCATCCCAGGACCGTGAGATCATGACCTGAGTGGAAGGCAGAGGCTTTAACCCACTGAGCCACCCAGGCGCCCCGAAACTGCCCACATTTTAAGTGGACAGTGTCACTTGGAAGAAGGGCTCCCTTGGAGCCATTTCAGCAAGCATTTGTGACTGAAGAGAAGCAATCAGGAAAAATAATAATAATTCTTTCGGGAGAGACAATGTCTGCGAAGCAAGGTCATAAACAGCAAGCTCAGCAAATAATAAAAAAGACATGTTCAAATTTTCTAGTGAACTATTCCACCAGCATTGGACCATCCATAGCCACTTCTACAGATAAAATCACTATAACTTATGAAATAGTCAATGAATTTAAAAAAGACATGTTAGAGAAGACATAGATTTAAGGGTTTTTTTTTTTTTCTTTATGTAATTAGGGAATGAGTATAAGACCTGGGGTAAGATGGACATGTGTCCTCGGTATCTTCTACCTGTTAAAGCATCTTCCTCCGATCCCACTGTGCTTGTGCACTATGCCATTTACCACCCTCTTCTTTGAATCACCACCTGTGTGTCCAGAATGGTCATTCACATTTCACTGTAAAATGCTGAAAACTGGCTATGGAGATCTGGCCAGTTTGAGGCAAATGTGAAACCAAGACCCTAAATCTACTTGGTACAAAATGAAACAGAATTTTGGCTCCTAGGACCTGGAGAAAGAGTTCTCTAATCAGGGCTCCTCCTGCAGCCAGGAGTCTTGCATTCGGTCCCTGGTGCCCTTAGCCCTTTTTGCCATTAGAGAGATCTCGCCTTCACCAGAGATGCTGATGCTGCGTTTGATCCAAGGCACAGGGGACGTCAGATCTTCCAGGATGAATCATATGCCAGGGGCTCCTCTCTTTGCCGTGGGTAATTCCAGCCTCTTTCACATTTGAATATGACAACTCCATCCCATAATTAGAAGGCGAGATTAGAGTGAATCAAGTAGTTATGATTAATAATAACTCTATCAATACTATTAGGTCTTTATTTTCTTTGGCCGTTAATAAAATATGTTTAAGTGAAAAAGTCTCGGACACTGCTCTCCCACCTCCACACCCCACCCTTCTGTCTACTCATTCTATATTCCGCTTTAAATGTAACTGTAGAAATAAAATCCTATACGAGTCTATTGTGGAATGTAGGTTCTACAAGGAATCTCCCCTAATACTTGTCTTTTAGGGAAGACTGAGTAATGGCTTTATTTAACCAGTAGCCTGCTGGACTCCGGAATCTCAGACTCAAAAGTGTGAGCCGGATTTATTTATTTTTGCCTTCTGCCTGGGTCCAGCTCCTCCTTCGGCACTCCCACCTTCAGGTGGTGCCTCCACTACCCACTCCTGCTCTCAGATCAGGTGTGGCTGTCACCTACACCCTCCCGGTTCCTCTCATACCATTCCCAGTCAACCTCCCAGCACCAAGCAGTTTTCCTCTGTGACTCATCTCTCCTCCCCAGCCCCATTTCCTCCTCTACCGTCTGAACTATTACAAAAACCTCTTCGGCATCTTGTCTCTTTTAGTGTCCTCTTAAATCCTAATTCTGTATGACTAGGAGTAGACGATCAAGGATGAAAGTCTACCTGTGCCACTTCCCTCATAAAATCCTTCAGTGGCCTCTTCTGCTTGCAGGATGAACTGTCAACTCTTTACATGGATAGGAATGTGTCTTTATAATCGGGCCCAGCCGAGTGACTCCAGCCCCATTCTGGACCTTGCCTTTTCCTACCTTTTCAAAACCAATTTGTTCATAATGGTACAATTCGTTCATAACTGGGACTTTGTTCACTCTCAACTCTCTCCCCAAAATGCCCCTTCACATGGGTTGTTCTCCTGACTTTCTTATCTTTCAAGACAAAACTCAGGCCACTTGGCCTCCAGGAATACGACCGTCTGGGCTGGTTAAAGTCTCTGCCTCCCACCCCATAGCATGTAGGGGATACACATGGAATGCCAGCAATGCCATATTACATGGAAACAATCTGTCTATTGAAATGATATCTTGGAGGGTAAGTTCTTCATTCACCCACTGACCAGCCTGATTAGGAAGAATAACAGGTTTTAAATAAATACATGACTGACACCCTTTGCAGCTGTTCATGTGTATTTTCTTATGTGCTCAAAGGTGAATTACCTGCCTATCAGGTTTTTCTATTTCAGGTGTAGGAGAACTCACAGGAATCAGATACTTCCCACTGAAGGCAAAAAATGGGTTCTCAGCCCCCTCCTCCCCGGTGCCTTTCACATTTCAGTATCTCAAAGCAGGTTGAGGTGGAGAAGGGAAGAAAACAGTCGAAATGAAAATGGTTAAGTTAATTAATTGCAAGCTTGCTTGTAGGACCAGCACGTTTATTTAATCAGTTGCCTAGTAACCCTGCCTGTGTATGACGTGAATCTGATCAGCCCGCCCTGGGGCAAACGATGGGCCATTCTTTCTACCGGCGCTCTCTCATCCCACTTTCAAGCGCTTTGAGGTTTGGAAACCCCAAATTCCTCTCCTGCCCCAGAGCAGGGAGGTTGGGAGGTGGGAACACATTTTTATCATCTTCTCCTTTGTCCTCTCAGTCTCTCTCCACAGGGTCCACAGCCCAGGAACGAAGGTCTTTGCTTGAACGTGACCTTTCTGCTGGTGAATCATATGACAAGAAAAATGGCTCACACCCGCCTTCTTTCTGGAGTGACCCACCCACCAGGGTCCCTGGAAGAGCTGGGGAGCATTCAAAACTATTGCCATTTGGGTACCCCCATCCATAAACAAGCACTGTTCCACACAACACTGCAGGTTAGGGTCTCTGCCCCAGGCAGAATAGAGAGGACGAGACAAAGAGGGGACTCCGGGCCCTTGGTTGTGTGTCACGTGAGCCTTCCTGAGTGACCTTAAATGGGGAGCGAGAATAGATGTCGAGTTTAATCACGTAAGACCAGCTCAAGACAAACTGTGCAGTTTTGTTTCCTGCTTGAAAAAAAAAAAAAATAACTCATGTACTGACAGGCAACTGAGCGCTTAGCACTCCTTTGGTGCTAGATTTATTGGAGGATTTGATGACAAGAATTTGCTTGTAGTTTTTCACCTCCCTTGTGCTCTTCTCCTGGCTCGTCATTTTGAACACCCTCCCCCATCTTTATCCCCTACCATTCCTGTTCTTAAGCCAAATAAAAAGGAAACATCAATGAAACAAAGATCCGTGTTTCTGCTTTGACACACCATGACCACATTTTTATACTATTATGAGGTGGGTTTTTTTTTTCCCCTTCTATTTGTCAGTCTCTGTGGATAAAAGACTCCATCTTCCATAAAGAATTCCCACCAGAAATCTTTATAAACCCTCCATCAGAGAGACACTCCGCCATCGTGCTGTGCGAAAGCTAATCTAATTAAGACAGGATCTGCTAAATTTAATAGCCTGCTATGAATTTTTACAGACATCTGGTAGCTGGAAGTTGGAGCAGCTCTAACATATAAAATTCACATTGTCCAGATGACCAATATCAGGGTCAAATATTTTTCTTCTTTTGGGATCTCATATTGTTTTGGTGTGGATGCTGTTTTCAAGCCACAATATCTGACAGGTAAATGCACAGGAAAAGGGATTGAGAATTGAAATTTCTAAATCTCAGCCTCCATCTGCAAAATGAAAGCAGTGATTCTTCCGTCCTGGGATGGTTTCATGGGCAAATTTGAAAATGAATACACAGGGCCAGCTTCATGGATGTGTAACCCATTCAGTCATACAGCAGCCTCTGTTAGCACTCCCCTTACTCGGCATAATGCTCTGCCTTCCTGTCTTAAATTCTTAATTTTTGAGCAAGGGGGATCTGAAATTTATATTTATGTTGGACCCTACACATTATGTAGTTGGTCTCGCATATGTAAAATTATTTGCATGATGCCATTACTTATATTGTAATATGATTATTAACAAGCCTGTCCTCCCCAACCTATCCTCTAGTATAAAATGATGAAATTAAAACTAGTAGGTTTGCTTCTGCTTCCAAGGATAACTTCTTGACCTATAGTCTTAAGAACCCCTACCACTACCATCCCCAACAAGGTCCATATTTATTTGTAGGACATGGAAAACACTCCAATATAAAAGTTAACGCATGCTTATATGTGCAAAAATTACCCATTATACAGAACTCATAACTAGTAACACGATTTTCTCTGAGGTAGAGAAGTGCTAGAAGGAATTGGTTTCTGGAGAGGGGCCTAATTTCCACTTCATTTTGTCTTTCTTGTTTTCATTTTGTTTTGTTTTATCATATGTAAGTTTTGACCTAAAAATAACAAAATCTAATTTTGTTTTACCTAGATCCCAACAACCCTATTTATACATGTATAAGAATATGCACTCAACCCTAACTTTTATTGTCTAAAAAGATAGATGTGGGTAAGGCATAACTTCCTCAAAATCCAACCAGTTTTTCAGAGTTGTAGAACAATGAGCTCTTATTCCAGACCAAGCCAGTAGTTGATACTTAATGAGGGGAAGGGGTTTTTCCTCTCTTCACTTTGTGGTCCAAAGCCCACTCCCGGGGCAGCGGGGGGTGGACAGGAATGGCGCTGTTCTTGTGCTGGAGACTTTAGCCCCAAGTCTCCTGGGCCCCAGAAAGCATGTGCACTCACAGGCAACCTTCTGTACCACAGGAAAACAAAGAGAAGTATAGCAACCCATTAAAAAAACGTATGTTCTGACAATATTTTGCTCTGGGGCTGCTGAGAAACATAGTATCCGACAGGCTTTGAAGTGTGAGGTAGAATCCCTGTGAAATGAGATTTTTCCCAAAGTATTCGAATGAAGTAGCTGTTGTTTTTCCTCCACCAGAGCACAGGATGAATGACCTTGGGCAATGACAAACAGTGTAACACACACAGTATCAGCCTGGATAATTACCATCTTAATAATGAAGCATGTGGTCTGGATTTGTGTTCAGCATTTCTGCTGAACTCCATGGGGCACCCAGGGGTGACTTGAGGGCAAAGGTCAAGCTGACTAGCCAATTCTCCAAATTCTAATGAAAGGAATTCCCCACCGCTTTCTGAACAGAATTCCAGTCTCCCCCAGTGAAACCCAAGATATCATCCTAAACAGAGAAACAAAATTCCTCCAGCATCACTGCACTCCACATTCCTCTGGGGCAGCTAGCTCTATAAAGCAAACACCAAGAAAACAAACAAGGAGAAGAGAATGTCTGTTCACCCTGTTTGTGTTTAAGTGTCATGAATTATCTGCCTTTTCTGCCAAAAATGTGACATAAGATATTTGACTTTTTTCCTGCTTGGTCTCTTGCTGCTTCTCTGCTCTCATTGGTGGGGGACCAGAACACAATTTGTGTGCCCTAGAAAACAGCTACACGAGGTTGGGAAGGTACCTATAAGGATGGCGCACCCACGGCAGTCAATGGATATTACAAAATAAAGATTGAGGTCACCTCCTGCTTTTCCCGACTCCTCACCCCAGCCCCAGCCCTTCCGCAATTCCAGTTTAAAAAAAAAAAAAAATCTTATCTGGTTGTAAACTGTATCTGTTGTTGAAGCTGACAGTTTCCGGAATTAAGTTGAGGTCACATAAAGTTGATTGTTTGTGTGTCTGAGGTGACACCTGGCAGTCTGCAACTGTTCTGTGCTTCATTTGGCTTAACGTTTGCTTTTCCTTTCCAGCAGTGCCTGAGAAAGGGGATAATAGGTATTTCTTCAATGAATAAATCAAGAGGAACATTGGTTTTCTTCCCTTGTGTTCTAAGAGGCCTAAGGTACTTTTAACTCCATGCCCCATCTGTCCCTGCCTGGCCCTTCCTATAGGTTGTCACCGAAGGTGTGGACTACTTTCTTAGCTTCTTCCAAAGAGAAATGTTTTAGTGGGTTTGGGCCATAGTGGGGAGGCGCGGTGTAGTGTAACAGCGAAGGGCATGGATTATAGGCCAGATTCCCTGTCCTAGTACCCCGACCCACCACTTATGAGGTGTGTGACCTTGCATTAATTATTTACCCTTTCTGTGCCATGACTTCCTCATCTGTGAGATGGATCTAATACAAGTTCTGACAAACATACAATTATAATAAACATAAAATAGTTGATATTTTAAAATGCTTAGAGGGAAGCTAACACATAGTAAGTGTCATATAAATGTTTACTAAGGAAATTTTTAAAAATGCTATTTCTAAGAAAGGATATTGCTAATTCATGGAAGGCAAACAAGTTTCAGCATAAGAGTGAACTTGTATTGATTGCTAGAAGATACCTGAAATCATGTTAGGAAAGAGTGCAAAGCCATGTTTTGGCTCGGGTGACAGTAGAACCCTGGTGATCAATGATGTCTGCCTTGGACTCTGATAGAGGAAGTGGCAAGACAGTTGTCCTGTTTCTGCCAACCCTGATGTGCTTGGGATATTTGCTACCTAACGTATTCCAAGGACCCAACAACCTTAGAAATCTTGACTAAATATTTTTGAGAACGATTTCTGTGCGGGTATTAGGCTAAGTGCTAAAACAGAAAGATGAGTGAGACAACCATTGCTTTCAATATTTAAAGACCAGAAGGAGAGAGGAGCCTATGAAGTATAAGTTAAAATACAGTGTGAAGAGGTAGAGTGTAAATGCAGAGCTTTGAGAGCACAAAAGGGTAGCAACTAAGATACCCCAACATGGAAGGGAGACATGAGAATTGAGGGTGAAGTCCACTTTCCATAAAATATCATGTGCTACTCAAATTGCCCGCTTGTCATAAACAATAAAAAAAAAGTATGAAACCATGGTTCTCAGACATCAGACAGCAGTCATCATTAGACCATGACCCCAGAGGGAAGGAGAATTAAGAAGAGCCCTGCGACTGCGTTAGCTTCATGACTAGAAGCAGATTCAGATCGAAGCACTGGAAGGAGCAGCCTAGCAGAGCCTGTGGTGGTGGCTGAGTGGAGGTGATAAGGTAATTCATGACACTTACACAAAATGGGTGAACAGACATTCTCTTCTTCTCTTTGTTTTCTTGGTGCTTGCTTTATATGGATAGCTAGCTGCCCCAGAGGAATGTGGGGTACAGTGACACTGGAGGAATTTTGTTTCTCCACTTAGGATGATATTTTGGTTTTTACTGTGGGAGACTGGAACCCTGAACAAAAAGAGTCAGGGAATTTTTTTCATTCTGGGGGCTACCACTGAATAGCAGAAAGAAGGCATCTCCCGGGTGAGAAAGCTGCAGAGATCTCTGAGGGCAATTACTTTACTCACAGATCATAAAATATGTTCAAGGATGAAAAAGAAAACATGGACGTGGGGAGGAGGAAAATGGAAGAGATAGAAAGAAATTGAAATTTTAAAAATAAAGTAAAACATCTGAATTGAAAATTTCTCAGGATTGATTTAAAATATACATCTTCAACTTATCAGAGTTTACCTTCAAATTCTATTTTACCCCTTCACATGTCATCTAAGAATCTTGAGATATACTTCTATCCTCCATCATTGTGCATCATTATTACACATTTACATCTACAAGATTATTAACCCTACAATAAAAACTTATAGGTCTTTCTTTTAATGATCAATTATCTTCTAAAGAAGTTTTAAAATAGGGAAGAAATGCCTTCTACATTTGCACACAGGTTTACAACTTGGAGTACTAACCATCCTTTTCTGTAGATCCTGATTTCTATCTGCCATCATTTTTTAATTTTCGGATAAATTATTTAAATGTTTCTTTTAGTACATGTCTTCAGTGATGAATTCTCTTAGCTGTTGTTGGTCCTAAAGTATTTATTTTGCATGCATTTTTAGAAGGTACTTCTGCTGGTCATAAAATTGTGGGCTGGCACATTTTATCCCCAACATTTCAAACATGTCCTTCCATTGTCTGATGGCCTGCATGGCTTCTGATAAGAAATATGCTGCTATTCTTTTCTTTGCTTCTCTATACAGAATGTATGTTTTACCTCTAGCTACTTTTAAAAATTATCTTATTATCACAGGTTTTCCAAAAATTTGATTATGATGTGGAGTTTATTGTGTGTTTTTCCTGATTCTTCTGTTTAGGATCCTCTGAACTTTTTGGCTCTGTATGTTTTTGGCTTTCATCAACTGGAAAATTTGGGGGGTACTATCTTTTCAAATTCTTTTCTTTGCCTTCTAAGTTTTTCCCCCACTTCTTTGGTCCTTTTTTCCCCTCTGAGTGTTCATTTTTTTAAAAAAGTTTGAATTTTTATTTATTTGACAGAGAGAGAGATCTCAAGTAGACAGAGAGGCAGGTGGGGGGGGGTGCAGGTTCCCTGTTAAGCAGAGTGCCCCATGCAGGGCTCAATCCCAGGATCCTGAGATCATGACCTAAACCGAAGGCAGAGGCTTAACCCACTGAGCCACCCAGGCACCCCTGAGTGTTCATTTTTATTTGATTCTAGTACTATGCCTTCAATGTCTGACCTTCTTTTCTCCAATGTCAAATTCGTTCCATAATGAATAGAACGATTAAATAAAAAACTAATAAGAATATAAAGTACTTGAAAAATACAGCAAAAAAGTTGTGACTTACAAATTGACATGAAATAAGACAGCAAAAAATGTCAATTTGTAGGACACTCCCCCCAACAACAGCAGAATACACATTCTTTTCAACTGCATGTAAAACACCCACCAAGACAGATCACATTCTGGACTATAAAACTAAACTCAATGATGTCATCTGACCATAATGAAAATAAAATAGAAATAAATTAAAAAGTGATTTCTGAAAAATTCCCAAATATTTGTTTTTTTTAATCCACAAAGAAAATCAGAAAACTACTTTTAAACTAAATGAAAACAGAAAGACAACATATCAAAATCTGGGGAGAATCAGCTAAAGAAGTGTCCATAGAGAAAAGTTTTGCATTGAAATCTTCTATTAAAAAATTTACAAATATAAGACTCAATTATTTAAGCTTATATGTGAAAGCATTAGAAAAAGAATGGAAAATTAAACTCGAACTAGACAGAAGAAAGAAAATAATAAAAATAAGAATGGAACACAGTAAAATAGAAAACAGAAAAATTATAGGGTAAATATCAGTAATATAAAAAGCTGTTTTATTGAGAAAGATCAATAAAATTGATAAACCTTTAACAGTGATTAAGAAAAAAGACAAAAATCAATATCAAATAAAGAATACTAAGAGCATAAGAGAATATCATGAATAATTTAATGCCAATAAATTGGACAACTTGGATAAAACAAATTCCCGAAAGACACAAACTATCAAAAAGAAATAGGTACACAATAGTTCTGTACCTGTTGAGGAAATTGAATTTGTGATTGGTTAAACAACCTTCCCACAAAGAAAACTCCAGATCTAGGTCTAGATGACTTAATGGTAAATTTAAGGAAACAAAGGAGCAAAAATGCAATTCTACACAAACTGTTCTGGAGAATAAAAGAGACCAGAATACCTTCCACAATATTTTTGAAGCCATCACAGCCTGGGTATCAAAACTAGATTAAGATATTACAGGAAAAGAAAGATGCAGGCCAACATTGTAACAAACATGATGGCACAAATATATAACAAATTCTAGAAAATTGGATTTAGCAATAAATCAAAAATCAATACAGCATGACCAATTGGAATTTATTTGAGAATTCAACAGTTGGCTTAACATTAGAAAAATCTACTTTATTTATCATATTGACAGACTAAGTAGAGGAAAAAATGCATGTTCATTTCAATAGATGCAGCAAAAGAATTTGACAAAATTCAATATCCATTAATAATGAAAAAACTCTCAGCAAACTGGAAACAGAAGGGAATTTCATCAACCTGAAAAACAGCATTTATGACAATTCTACACTTAACATCATATTTAATGGTGAAAGTTTGAATGAGTTCCTCTTAAGGTTAGAAACAAGGTAAGACAGTTCTTACCACTTGTATTCAACATCATATTAGAGGACCTAGTCAGTGCAATATGGTAAGAAAAAGAAAAAAGGATATACACTGGAAAGGAAGAAATAAAACTGTCATCACTCACAGACATTAAGGTTTTATTTATACAAAATCCTAAAGAAACTAAAGAAAAAATATCTACAAAGAAACTAGGAGAACGAATAAGTGAGTTTACTAAGGTCATAAGATGTCAATAAATAAATTCATATTTCCATATGCTGGCACCAGTGTTGAAAATTAAAATGAAGAAAGATCTATTATAGTGTCAAAAACATAAAATACATAGGGATATACTTAAAGTATGAACAAAGACCTTAACTTGCAGATTACAAAACATTGTTATGAGACATTAAAAAATATCCAAACAAATTTGAAGTGTATCATGTTTATGGAACAAGATTCTCAGTGATGTTTAGATGTATATTCTCCTTAAATTGATCTATAGGTTCAATACACTCTCAATCAAAATCTTAATAAGCTTTTTTTTTTAAAGATTTTATTTATTTATTTGAGAGAGAGATAGAGCACAAGCCGAGGCATGGAGCAGAGGGAGAGGGAAAAGCAGACTCCCCACTGAGCAGGGATTCCCTACACAGGGCTCCATCCCAGGACTCCGAGATCATGACCTGGGCAGAAGACAGATGCTTAACAAACTGAGCCATCCAGGCACCCCCCAGTAGGCAGGTTTTGGTGGTTTTTTGTTTTGTTTTGTTTTGAAATTGACAAGCTGAGTCTAAAATGTATACAAAAATGCAAAAGACCTAAACTAACTCCCAAAATGAGAACAAAGATGTATGCCTTACACTAGCTTATTTCATGAATTCCTTTAAGACAGTGTGGTGTTGGCATAATTTAGAAATATAGATTCATGTTACAGAATAGAAGTCCAGTAATAAACCTATACGTCCATGACTAATTAGTTTTCATAAGGATGACAATATAATTCAATAGGGACAATATTGTTTTCTCCAACAAACAATGTCAGAACAATTAGATATCCATGCATGAACCAGCCTCCAAGATGACCCCAGTAATCTTGCCCCTTAGTATCATGTCTTTCCGTAGTATAGTACCCTTCCCTTGAAACTGAGCTGGTGTATGTGACCAATGGAAGATGGTGGAAGTGAGATGAACTTCTAAGGTGGAGTGACCTTCACAGTATGGAAATCAGGTCATTTGGTTTCTCTGCTCAAAATACTCGAAAAGCTTTCTGTCTCACTCAGAATAAGATCCAAAGTCCTTACCTTGACTTACTAATATCTTTGATGATGACCTCTCTGAACTCATTTTCTACTCCTCTCTTCCTTACTTTGTGGGCACGTTGACTTCACAGTTCCTCAACTCTGCCTTGATCTTGAAATGGCTTACTCCCTCGCTTCACTCAGGTCTCAGATTAAATGTCATTGACAGAGTTCAGCCTGACTGCTCCTCTAAAATAACCCACAGGTTTAGAACAGACTACACACTCCTTTCTCTGCTTATCTTTGTAGCATGAATCACCAAGTGACATGTTGGATATTTGCATGTTTGGGTGTCTCTTGCCTGCTGCCTCCTCAGCCCTCCCCCATGCACACTGGCATATAAGCTCTATGAAAGTGGTGACTTTAATCTGTTCAATGCCATATCCCCAATCTGTAGAAAAACATGGGCAGGCACGTAGTAGGTGCTCATTAAACATATTAAATGAACAATAAACCTCCATACTTTATCAGACTTGTAGAGGAACAAAAATGAAGCAGAAATTCAAAGAGAAAAAAAATAAAAAACGATGGGAACAAAAAAGGAAGAGTTTATCACAGGACCATACCAGATCCAAAGAGTGTTCAATAACTCACAATCTGGGTCAGCTAATGGAGAGAAATAAAGTACTATCTTAGAAGTTAAGCCCCTTGGAAAGTCTGGAGCCATAGAACCAGCTCATCTTGCAGGTATATGACCCTGTTTGGAGGACCCCAAAACAGAGAACAAATAGTCTAGGTGGGGTTTTGGTACTACCTTCTAGAACAAGAAGTACCCCGCAACTGACCAATTTCTAGGTTATCGTGAAGAGCCAGTGATTAGTGTGAAAGAAATAGTTATCTTCATGGAACAGGGAATTTGGGGGCAGATTATGTTTGATTCTGACAAATAGTATGAAAATCAGAACCTTAAAATCCAGAATTTTAAGAACCATTCTCAGCTATGCTTTCTTCACCACCTTTCTTTCTGAATTTCTAGCTATTCCTGTCCCATAAATATGGAGGGTAGAGCCACTATGGAGGTCCCCTGGTTGAAGGAGAGAGAGTTGTCTCCCAATACCCATTTTCCCTTTCATTTCACCTCAGCCCCTGGTCACCCAGGCAGACACTACAGTTCCTTGCTTCCACTGATGCATGGGGATGTTCAGGCCGGTGAGATTCAAGTGGAAATGGATACGTGCAAAACCTCGGTCACCATTTTGGGCGCAGTTGCTAAGGACAACTATCTTCTTCCCACTGGCTGGAGCACAGCAAGCCACATGGCCAGTCTGGGTCCCTGGATGAGTTATGGGGGAAAACCCTCTGGGCAACCCTGGTCTGCTTCTAAGAGAGAAATGAGGCTCCTTCTTGGGTCTCTTTGCCATAGTTCTACAGCCAGTATCATAAATACTATAATGGTGCAGTGATGCAGTAAAAAAAAGGTACAACTTCTAGAGTCACAAAAGCCCAAGTTCAGAGCCCACATCTTCCAGTCACCAGGCACATGGTCTCAAATCTCCTTTCCTCAAAGTAAAACAAATAAATACTGCCTTTCAAGGCATTGCATGTCTGCAACTTTAAAAGCACGCATCGCCCCTAATCCTTGGTATTTGCTCAGTAAAGTGTTATGCATATTATTGTCTTTATTGGCCAGACAGAAATGCCTACCAGAGGCCTCAGCAGTGGGCACGTCAGGAAAGCAAGGGACACATGAAAAGAGAGGTACCAAGATCCTTGAACCCTTACCCATGTTCTTGGTTCTCTGCGAATAGCATTCAACACCAAATATTTTATGCCAAACACTGAAGTCGGTCCTTGCAAGTCAGGGTGGAAAGTGTTCATGCTCCAGCCTTCTTAATCTTACTTAAGTAAAGGTATTTCCCCTCCCCCAAATCCATTACTTCACAGACGCCTTGATGACAACACACTGTGTCCTGCTCTCAAATCATGTTCTTTTCCTGAGCTCAAAAAGCTAAAAACTGAAGACAAGGCAATACCTCCATGATCCCCCAAATAGGATTTCTATGATTTTAAAACCCTCAATGAGGAAATGCCGTGAAAATAACTTGTCAACTAGAACAAGACCAATGCTGTGCAAGTCCTTCAAAACTCCCTGGGGAGGGTGCCCATCCCCCTTTCTGGAACTTTCCTCTGGAAAGAAAGCTGCAACTTTCACATCAACTGCAGAAATCTCAAACAAACACACAGCCAAAAAAAAAAAAAGTTCTTTCCAGATATGATGTACTGTAATGTTTACCATTTTAAAGGAGTCACTTCTTAGCCTGCTACACAGTAACTAACCCATTTGTTTCACTCAAATCACTTCACATAATAAAGGACTCGTGTACATTCGGCAGGAGTTCTGTCATCCTGAGGTGACGAGTTGGCATCGAAGGATTTATCTCTACCATCCACCAGTATGAAAAGCTGGTGCTGCGCTTTTTTAACATGGCAAAAACAGTGAGAAAGTTGCAGTTCTGGCTTGTGAATTCATCAAGAGCTGACTTCATGAAATCTTAATGAACAGACTCAAGCTAGGGCTGGGGATAAGTCATTCAGGCAAACAAAAATGCATTAATGCAACATTAAGCCCAAGAAAGTATAAACCTATAAAGCTTGAAAATGTAGTCATTGCAAGCAAAATAAATAGGGCCCTTTTGTCCATGTGTATTTATACATTTGTGTGTGTGTGCACATATATACATATAAATATAGGCATATGAATATATATACAGAGAGAGAGACAGAGACAAAGAGAGACAACATTAACCATAACTCAGGATACTGTGATCTAACATTATACAATGAAACTTCCAATGATGATGGATTAATAACCTCAGGTCAAAAGCTGCCCTTGGACTTGCCCTGAAAATTGCTTTCAGCAAGGGAGAATTTGACCTAGCATTTTAGAGAGAATCCCTGAAAGCATAATTTACTCCAATATACGGAGGTATAGATATGTAACAGGTTGGAAGTGCCCAATTTGTGTTTCTTTCATGGATGGAGCTGCTCTGTCTATGCTAATAGAACCAACTCCACAGCCTTTCTCTGCCACTGTCTCTGAGTTGTGCTCTATCGATGCTAACATCTTCAGGGTCTTCCAGGTCGCCCATCCACTCACCTGAAACATGCAGCACGAATAGGCTGAAATCTGAGTGAGGTTTCTAGCAAAAGCGGGGGGGGGGGGCAGGGAGGAAGGAAGCATTGTAAGGGCACATTTATCCCAAACCCCAATAAGAGAGTGAAATTATGGCTGACTCAGAGGTCCAGCAAATATTCATGGGACACTCTCTCAGATGACAGTCACACTCTCACCACAGCATCGTGAAGGGCAATGACATTCTCCTTGGAGATGAGCTGTTTGCTCCTGCTTCGCCAGCCAGGTGGTGAACCGGGGCATAAACACGTGCTTCTAGCACTGGGTCTCCTGCTTGTTCACTAGTCCATGCTGCATCATAGGCTTCTCGTCCAGTTCTGCTGCCCACCCTTGCCAAGGACATGCCGCTCTTTGCTTCACGATCATCTGCAAAGTAGCAAAGGCCTAGAGCGGAGAGTGCAATGGAAAGGCGCAGTCCCCAAGGGACTCATCTGAATTGCAAGGGAGATCGGGCTAGGGCAGGTTTTGTTCCTGCATCCATATGCATCTGGCTGGCACGCTTCCCTTCTTAATGCTGCTCACATACTCAGTTGAAATCCGTTGAAGCAGCGAGCTAGCACAACCTTCTTTTTAAATAAAAGTGCTTCCCACCCAGAACGTCTCAGAGTGATAGAAAATAGACACAGAGCCATAGAGATATCAGTTGGACTATTTGAGCTAATGGTAGTTTTATCTCCCTATAAACATTTTATTATTAATTCTTTAAGTGGTTAAACCCTTTATAATACCTTCATCTGGGAGGACTTGGTGAAATCACCTACTTGCCAGGTATAAACTGGAAGAATTGTTGTACAAATATAAGTGAACGTATTTTGGTCACCTGTGGTTAATTTTTCTTAGATAAACCACGGAGGAACCCAATATGGAAATGTCAAAATTGCTTCAGAGTGAGAAGTTCAATTTGAATATTTATGTACATGCTTCAAGTTGAGGTAATCCAGCAAACTGTTTAATAAAGACAAAAGGATTGTGCTGTTTGTGCATTTTAATTTGCAAAACAAAGAACATCCCACAAATGTGATTTAGTTATATTATTACACACTTAGTTATTCATGCATCTTATTTTCTGTAACCAAAACAACAAGACATGTGTTGTGAAATATCAGCATTGCCACAATTCATACTCACAGTCAAACTTTGGTTAACTGGTGCACAGTCAAGCTGAGAGCCCAAGTGCAAGGGTGTGTGTGTGTGTGTGTGTTTGTGTGTGTGTGTGTGTCCGAAAGAGAGAGGAGATATTTTTATCACTAAAAATGAAGATAAATGAAATAGGTCACAATGTAAAAAATATTTAACTTTCTCAGCACAGTGCCGCTACCAACTATTTTCTTGTTTAATGTGCTTGTTTATCATCTCTGTCCCTACTGTCCGTGACTCCCTCCTTCCAGCACCTGGCAACCCCCATTCTACTTTCTGTCTCTATGATTTTGGCTAAGCAAGGCACTGCGTATAAGTAGAATTACACAACATTTGTCCTTTTGTGACTAGCTTATTTCACTTAACATACTGTCCCCTGAGATCATCCATCCTGGAGCACATGTCAGAATTTTCTTCCTTTTTAAGGCCAAATAATATTGCATAGTGGGAATGTACTACATTTTGTTTATCCATTGATGAGTCGATGGACATTTGGGTCATTTTTTTTTTAAGATGTATTCATTTATTTGAGAGAGCACAAGCAGGGCGACAGGCAGAAGGAGAAGGAAAGGAAGAAGCAGGCTTTCCACTGAGCACAGAGCCTAATGCCAGGCTTGATCGCAGGATGTTGAGATCATGACCTGAGCAGAGCCGAAGTAAGATGCTTAACTGACTGAGCCACCCAGACGCCTCACTGTTTGGTTTTGGTGGCATTTTCTGTCTGAGGCTTGTTTGTTTTATTTGGTTTAATTCATTCTGAATGTCTTAGATAGGACCTGTCTTCTCCAATTCTTCGGCCCTATACTGATTTCACTATTCCTGACTCCTTTGCGAAACTTTACCATTTACCCCATCTGCCCAGGACTTGCAATTAAGATTAAATTGTGATGACTTTATTCCACTTGCTAAAATGCAAATAGAAATAATCCATATTGTAAATCAACAGTTAAACTCGAGAAGGAATTTCTATCTAACCTCTAGTTAATTGGGTAAAAATTTAAGAAAAACATCGAGTCCTTGAACATTCCAGGTTTTAATTGGTAGAAGTCTAAGGGGCATTCTCCTCTAATTGTTAAATCCTGAATTTTCTGTACAATTCTGATGGGGTCAAGCTAGCATATTTGTGCAGAGGGCATATTCTGGCAAAATTAGATAGGCTGTCAGAATGCCCTCCCTTCATTCATTTGGCATACTTGTATTGAGTGCTTATAATTTGTAAGGCTTTGTACTAGCTTTGTGGATACAAGCATTAGCAAAACCAATATAGTTTTGGCCCTCGTGATGTTCACTCTCTTTAGAGAAGCCAATAGTAAGCAAATAGTTCCCAAAGTAACATAACATTTCAACATGAGAAAGTATCAGGCGAAATCAAAACAGTGAAAGACGTGTAATGCTGTAATAGCAAAGAGCAGTGAAAGCTGATGTATTCCCAGGTATGGTGTGTGTTTGGGGGATTGACCAGGGGAGGGAGTGAAATGAAGACAATTAGTTTGATGTGTCTGGCAAGGAATGTGAAGTATCATATTGAGGGGTGATGATTAGGGCTCCTCATTTCTCTTCCTTTCCGTGCATTCATTCAGATAGCCCATCAAGGTCTGTTAGTCAAAATTTTATGAAGCACCTACTATGTGCATTGCCCAATGTCAGGTGCTAAATAGAGACAGAATGATAAACCAGACTAGCAGTCTTTATGCATGTGGACTTGCATCCTATGGGGGAAACATACAAAACCCAAGTAAAGTAACACACAAAATAAAGACCAATACTGTGGATACAGTAAAGGTATCCAAACGAGGCTAACATAGAGAATAACTTGGTGGGATGACCAGGTAAAGACTCCTTGAGAAGATAAGGTTTAAGAGGAGTCCCAAAAGATGAGAAAGAACTCATTGTACAACGAGATGGAGGGAAGAGTACTGTGGCTCATAGGATACGCAAAGCCCGTGATGAGTTTGGCAAATCGAAACATTTGGAAGACCACTGGGGCTGGAGAACAGTTTGATTGGAAGTTGAGGGTTGAGATGAGCAGAAGCCTCTAAGTTTTGGCAAAAAGTTTAGGTTTTTTTTTTGTTGTTGTTGCTGTTTTTGTTTTCATTTCTTCTTCCTTCCACATAATCCGAGAAGTGACAAGGTCTAATTTCTATCTCGGGAAGATTGCCGTTGTTGCTGTGTGGAATCTAGGTGGAGGATGGCATTTAGGTGAAGCCCAAGCAAGAATGGCTTTGCCCTGGGGCGCCTGGGTGGCTCAGTGGGTTAAAGCCTCTGCCTTCGGCTCAGGTCATGATCCCAGGGTCCTGGGATCGAGCTCCGCATCGGGCTCTCTGCTCAGCAGAGAGCCTGCTTCCTCCTCTCTCTCTGCCTGCCTCTCTGCCTTCTTGTGATCTCTGTCTGTCAAATAAATAAATAAAATCTTTAAAAAAAAAAAAAAAAAAGAATGGCTTTGCCCTGGACTCTGCATTTTCATCTTTCTGTCATCTTTGGATGCCCTTGCCCCCAGAAGTTTAAGTCCCACAAGGGAAGTACTTCTGTCTGTCTTTAGTCACCGCCACACCCTCAGAGCCTGACATTGCCTGGAATGCAAGAGTTGGTACAAATTTGTGTTGTGTTGTTATTATTACATACGATAATCAATCCTCTGAATAATGGTTTTGAAATATTTACTGTAATACATCAGGATAATGACCAGGATAAATTTATTGAAAAAATATCTGTGATAGGGATGCTTATCATTTCTACTTGGCCTAAGAATTCTCCGTGAACATGCCAGTCTCACTCCACTTTCAAGCTAAGATTTAATATCTGGAAGCGGCGTGAGATTGCAGATCACGAAGGCTTCATTACCTTTACAAAACAGACTACAGGGCATTTACTCCTGGGCTCTGAAATATTATCATAAAACTAAACCTCACTTGTCAAAACAAACAAGCAAAGTAAATTCCATGAGGCATTATAGGCTCAATAGTAATTGCATTATTTTTACAAGCTAATTCATAAAACCAGATAATGCAAATGGCACACCCCTTCATAAATGCTAATGTGTGAGATTCTATAGCATTAATACATCAATGTGGATTTGTAAATAACCATACTGATCCCTCAATAAAAGTGTTTTATTCTCATCACTATCGGATAAATATGCCATCTGAATAATTTACCTCTTCCCCCTCTTGAAGTAGTATTTCTAAAGGTACAAATTCAGATTCATGGAATTAAGAAAAACTACATTTGATTACAGTCTGACAAACTTCAAAAGACGAAGATGAATTATAACTAATAATGATAATAGTAATAATAAGAAAGCACTTGGTATGGAAATCTCACTACTTCACATACTTCAGCCAACTAGTCACCTAAACATTTCCAATTATTCACATACTTTGGCTTTGTGCAAACAAAACATCGGAATGAATGACTGAATTTTTCTGTTCTCATTCAAATGGTTTTACTCCAAGTTATTGCAACTTTTAAGGAGTGGCAGTGTTTTTAAAAGGACTTATGCAAAACGTGCCTTGATTTGATTTATTGTCACAGTAAAAAAAAAATTATCAGTTATTTAACTAATTTCTCTCTACCTCACATGAACAGAGGAAAAGCAAACCCCACAGATACTAATATAAAATAACACTTAATATGCATATGATCATTTTTATTCCAAATCCCTTTCATCTTCCAACTTGAGTAAACATATGAAGAGCCAAACTAGTTTGGAATCCAGCTGGAGTCTTCTGGAGAATCATATTATCATTAAATATATATATATATATATATACACACATATACATATATATATATACATGATATATATATACATGATATATATATATATATATACATGATGTAGAAAAATAAATTCATCCTGAAACATAAAAAATTTGTATCCTGATTGTTACTAACGGCTCACAGAACCACATTTCCAGTTTTAGTTGGTCACAAGTACTTACCTGAAGTCATTCACTGGAATTATAACAACTTCTATATTTGGAGCTTCTACTTTATACTCATAGCAGTTCTGTCTCCAAGATTTAATCCCAACTGCAGGTCTGCATCCAGCAGATGTAATGGACCTTATTTCTTGATCCCTGGGCAACATTTGCATCATTCAGAATGTAAATTGGTATTCCAATTGAAATGTTTATTTGCTTATCAAGAGCTATTTCTGACTAATATCTATGGGAAAATATTTGACTAGCCTAAAATTCAGTATAGTGTGTACTGAGGTGTGGGGTGAGAGGAGTCTTAAAAGGCTGACAGATAATTGAATTGAATTGTGAAAAGAAGAAACAGGATTTAAAATAAATGAAATGGGAGGAAATGAACAATATCGGCAAACACTCTCAAAATAAGTAAGTTTATAATATAATACAAATTTGTTCTTGAAAATACCTTGACTTGAAAGCTTTTGAAATTCTCTGATGGAAATTGCTATATCAGCACAAAGCATTAACATTATTAGTAATTGTTGTTATAAAACATTAGTTGAAAATAGCAACACAGGAATTCGCTGTAAGTTTCGTTAAGTGTAAACATCACATACCCTGCTAACATTTCGGCAAGAAAAATAAATAAAAAATGAACATATACAATGATCATTACTTTTACTCTTTCCACACCTGGAAAATAAACATTATAACTGGATGAACAAAACTAATAAATGTATCAAGTGACATTCAATTGCCTAGAAATAGGGTTCTTAAAAGGATGCATGGGTTTTTTTTCCCTAATGTGATTTCATTTAATCCACATCCTTTATTCAGCAATCCCATTCTGAGCACTGACTACCTTCCAGGCACTGCGCTAGGGACCATAAATCAGACCAACAGAGCACCTGGCAGAGGCCCCATCTTCAGGATCCTTAGAGCTAGGGGAAATTAACTGGTGTTACCATTGTTACTGCAGTAGGAATAGCATCATTATCAATATTTGATTGAACCTCAATAAGAGTGAGTACACAAAATGTTTAATTTCTGTGTTTGATATGCAACCAAAGAAGTGTCCAGGGTCCTTTGGATGATCGTGTCAGGTGTTGGGGATGGCTCTCCATCTTCCAAATACAGCGCCTCTAATTATCATTAGGTCTTGAGGAAACAAACTACTTCAAAGAGACTCTTACCTTTAACAATCTGCTCTAGACCAAGATCTGACCTCAGTGCATTTTGTAGGTATATCCTAAGCCCTAGAAAAAGTAAATACAGTAAAAAATCAATTAAGATGTAAGATTTACCACTTTAGGGCCAAGATAGATTAAAAATCCACAGGAGAGGTTCCTAACCCAACCCCAGGGACTTAGGGAGGTTGAGGTCTGAATTAGCTTGTAGGATAATGAATCCACAATGAAAACTAGTATTTAACCTACTATACCCCCCTCCATCTATCCTATGTATTGTTCAGATCAGGGAATTTCCCTCTGATCTCAGTATTTATCTTAGGCCTCTCCCAAATTTTAATTCCAATTTTTGTCATGTTGGAAGTTTAAAGTAGGGAAGAATAATTCCAGAAAGGATAATTTGTCTTATTTCTGCCAGGGGAGTCAATTATCCCGCAAACAGAGGAAAAACTCTGGTGTCAGAGCTCTCTCTGCAAATGCAATATTGGAATAGCTAATGGAGTAAAATGCTGCTGGGTGGGTGGGGGGGGGGCGGGGGAGTGAGGAACAATGCCATAAGGTATAAACCAGAATAGAGACTGTGGATACCACGAGTTAATCAGGGCGACTCCACTAATTAGATGACAATGTTGGGGCTTTGCGCTGAAATAAAGCATAGAGAACGTGGAAAGGTCTAGAGGAATGCAGTCCCTGTGTTGGAAAGTCTAGAAGAACTGAGGATATTTACTCTGCCAGGAGAAAGAGAAGGAGGGGTTTTATATCTGTGTGTCAACATAATAAAGAGGGGTAAATGCAGGGCATGTGGACAAGTTGAAAGGGTCAGACAGTAGCAGGGGGATTCAGGTCACGTCTGTTCTAGAAATAATCACTTGTTCACATGTTTTGGGGGAGCCATCAACCAGATATAGGTGATTTGATTACTGTCTGGGCAGAGGAGGTCAAGACCCCTAAAACCAGAGAGAGCTGCCAAACCCCCTCGGGAACCACTTGTCCACATGTCACAGTCCCATCGGACAGAAACCACATTCCTTCTGCTTTGCTTACCCCGCCTCACCCCAACCCTTTGCCAATCACCCGCATCAATAGCAATGACCCAGAGCCCCAGAAGAGAAAAAACACAGACTTTCAGTAAATGATGGGTTCAAGGCAGGTGATTAGTGAATTTCCTTTGTTTTTCCTTTTTTCTTTTTCCTTTTCTTAGGAAAAACTTAAAGTTTCTGATTCTTTACATTTTTTAATAATAAAACACAAAAATAAAATTAATTCAAGACAAGACAGAGGTACAGAAAATATAGAACTGCACTATCCAAAAAGGATAGCCACATGGGACTCTTGAATGCATGGAATGTGGCTGTTCCAAGATGATATGTGCTGTCAATCTAAAATACACCTGGATTCCAAAGATGTTGGATGAAAACCAGATTGTAAAATATTACATTAATAAGAATTTTTATTGATTATATGCTGAAATGATAATATTTTGGCTAGATTAGATTAAAAATATATACTATTAAAGATAGTGTCATATGTTTCTTCTTTTACTTTTTTAATGTGACTACTAGAAAATTTAATATTAAATGTGTGGTTCACTTACTTGCTTTTCTTTGTGTTTCTATTG
This sequence comes from Enhydra lutris kenyoni, assembly GCF_002288905.1. Classification (NCBI taxonomy): domain Eukaryota; kingdom Metazoa; phylum Chordata; class Mammalia; order Carnivora; family Mustelidae; genus Enhydra; species Enhydra lutris. The sequence goes on along the minus strand of NW_019154146.1, from coordinate 11,623,979 downwards.
AAATGTGACAAAAGGGAAGATGAAATGAGAGTTCCCGTTTACTCCCTGCATTCCTGTCCCCAGAAAAATCACTTGAAACATTTCAGGAAAAAAAAAAAAAAAGAAAAAGAAACATTTCAGGTATTCTTAAAGACCTCATTCAGTACATAGAAAGTTAAAAACAAAATGAAGCCATTTTACATGCATTTTCCTGAAATTGTCTTTGTTTTTTACCTCACAGCAGATCTAGAAGATTGCTACTTGTTGGTACATGTACATCTCCTTCATTCTTTGTTATTGTTATGTGCATGCTGTGGGAATATCCCCAACATTTATTTAATGTCCTTGTTTCTGGAAATTTAAGTTGTTTTTTTCCCACCTTTCTATTTTCATAATAACATTGTAGCAATATGTAGCCTTGGAATCTCTGGGTCAAAAGGAAGGAGACTTTTCATTTTGATAAAGACTACCAAATTATGTTCCAGAAAAATATCCATCAAATTATATGACCACCTACTACAAAAATATCAATTTTCCCACACCTTTGCCAAGCTTGTAAAGTTTTGTCCAATTTGATGGATGAAGTATATATCATTTTAATTTAGTTTGCCCTAGTGATAGTTGAGTTTGAGTATTTTCCACATGTTTATAACAAGTATGTGGACTAAGCAGAAAACAGCTTTATTCATTCTTACAACTTCCTGTTCCAAGCCTAACCTGAGACTTAGACTTTTTCACTTTTTCTTCTTCTTCCTCATTTTCCATATGAAATTTCAGCCAAATCCTTCTGTGTTTCCAGTGACTGACAAAAAGTAAAAGTCTTCCCATCTCTTTCAATCATAGGCGCAATCTTGTTTACAGAACTAAAGTGTCGTCTAGCCTCATAAGCACATTGTTCTTTTTTTTAAGATTTTATTTACTTGACAGAGAGAGATTGAGAGAGAGAGAACACAAGCAGGAAGAGCAGAAGGCGAGGGAGAGGAGCCCGATGCAGGGCTCGATCCCAGGACCCTGGGATCATGACCTGAGCCGGAAGCAGATCCTTAACCAACTGAACCACCAAGTCCCCACACGGACATTGTTATCCCTTCATTCAACTTAAAGTTGTTCTGTCTTCCAGCTCTTTCTCTTCAGGCTGGAACCCCTCCTTTCCCACTCATTTCCTTCCCCAATTCTCACCTCCTCCTCAGTGACCTACCCCCTTCCCACAATATCCCCTGTAAGTTGTTAATTGTGTTTTCTTTTTCTTGATGTCTGTAGAAGCTCTCTGCATATTCTGGATATTAATTCGTTGTCTGATATATATTCTACAACTATTTTCTCCCAGGCTGTTACTTCTTTTTTTTTTTTTTTCTTACTTCATCATATCTTTTACCAAATATAGATTTCGAATGTTGATTTATCAATCTGTTCATTTAACTTCTGCAGTTTGTATGCTTAGCAAAGTCTTATATGCTTCAAGATTACAGAAATAGTCTCATTTTTATTTTTGTCAAAGCATCATTGAGCTATAATTCACCTACATGACAACTTGTCCATTAAAGTGTACAATTCAGTGGTTTTTAATATATTCACAGAGTTGTGCCATCATCATCATGATCAACTTTAGAACCTTGCATCACCTTAAAAAGAGCCGTGTACGCTTTAGCTTATCACCCACACTCCATCCTCCCATCCCCACCAGCCCCCGACAACCACTAGTCTGCTTCCTGTTTCTATGAATTTGCTTACAGTGGGCACTTTATACAAATGGAATCATACAACATTTGGTCTTTTGTAACTGGTTTCTTCTGCTTAGCATGATTTTTTCAAGGTTTATCAACGTTATAGTATGTGTAATTTCTTTATTCCTTTTTAGGACAGAATTATGCATTCATCAGTTGATGGACATTTGGCTCATTTCCACGTTTTGATTACTTTGAATAATACTACTATGAACATTTGTGTACAAGTTTTGCAAGGACATATGCTTGTAATTTTCTTGGGTCTACACCTAGACTATAATTTTTGAGTCAAATGATAACTTTGTGTTTAACTTTTTTTTTTTTTTTTAAAGATTTTATTTATTTGACAGAGAGAAATCACAAGTAGGCAGAGAGGCAGGCAGAGAGAGAGGAGGAAGCAGGCTCCCCGCGGAGCAGAGAGCCCGATGCGGGGCTCGATCCCAGGACCCTGAGATCATGACCCGAGCCGAAAGCAGAGGCTTTAACCCACTGAGCCACCCAGGTGCCCCTTGTGTTTAACTTTTTGACAGCCAGGCCGTTTTGCAAAATGGCTGCACCATTTTATATTTCCCTTCAGCATGGTATGGGGGTTTCAACTGTTCCATATTCTCACCAACATTTGTTATTACCTGATTTTTTTATTCTAACCATCCTAGTGGGTGCAAAGTGGTATTTCATTGTAGTTTTGATTTGCATGTCCATGAGTAATGATGTTAAACATTTTTAGGTGCTTATTGATCATTTGTGTATCTTCTTTAAAGAAATGTCTGAATCCCTTGCCCGTTTTTAAATTGTGTTGTCTCTTTTTATTGAGTTGTAAGTGTTCTTTATATATACTAGATACAGATTCCTTATCAGACATATGATTCACAAATATTATCTCCCATTCACTGGTCATTTTCTCACTTTCTTAGTAGTGTCCTTTGATGCATAGAAGTTTTTATTTTTAGTGAAACCCAAGTTATCCATGTTTTTCTTCTGAAACTTGTGCTTTTGGTGTCATATTTAAGAAGTCATCACTAGATCCAAGGTCATAAAATTTTAATCTTATGCTTCTCTCTAAGAGTTTTATAGTTTTAGCTCTTATATTTAGGTCTCTGATCCATTCTAAGTTAATTCTTATACATGCTTTGAGATGGGGTCCAGATTCATTCCTTTGCATGTAGAATTCAGTTGTCCCAGTACCATTTCTTAAAAAGATTATTCTTTCCCTGCAGAATTATTTCAGCATAGTTGTTGAAATTAATTGACAGTAAATGTGAGACAAGACTCCCATAATTTTATTCATTTCATTCTCATGTTTTTATAGATTTGAGCTTTTTAAAATTTATTTCACCTACAATTATTTTCAGATATGATGTGAGATAGAGGTCTGACTATTATTTTCTAAATTGATGGCTAATTGTGACAATATCATATTTGAATAACAGATTTTCTCTACTAACTTGAAAATTCACTTTACCTTCTGCTATATCCTTTTCTGTACATAAGCCTATTTAAGAACTTTTTGTTATGAAAATTTCACTTCTAGGTGTTTGTTTTGGTGACATTATCCTCATTAACCCTTGGTTAGAACTTGTTTCTTTTTTTCAGTAATAGCAATTTCTTCTCCTATTTTTTAATTTCTCTCCCCTGGTGTCTCCATTCTCTTCTTCTGGGAAGGATGGGTACTTTTAGATCCATCCTTTATGCCTTGTTTCATATTTTCTAATTTTTTGTGCTTTTTTATTATTCTCTGGATGAATTCTTCCATTTAAACTTTACACTAATTTACTCTTCAGTCAGTGGAGGGGGTGTGTGTATTTCTGTTCTTTCCAAACCCTTTACTTATTTTTTTTTTACAAGCAAGTGAATGCAATTTTTTCTCACATCTTTCTGAGAATATTAACTTATAGCAGAAGTCATGGGTTTGCCTCTGCAGTGGCTCTGTCTCAGAGCCCATATACATATCTCCTCATTCTTAACATAAATGTGCACACAAACCAGTTGCCAGCACCTGATTTTTTGTGCCTGAGGGCTTTCTCTTGCCTCTGAAACCCACATTGCTGCCAAAATTGCAGGCTGGGGGAATTAAAGAATTAAACCTCAGGAGAAGCCCTCAACCAACGACTTTTGAAAGTTGGTATATAATTACCTGAACTCTCTCACCCTCGGGTTGGATCACTGACTCATGTATTTGACACTGGATCCAGTTTCCCCAGTGGGACTGAGTTCTCATCGCCATAGTGCTTGCTGGTTTTATGTTATTCTCTTTATTTGCTGCCTTTCTGTTTCACTTCCTCTCTCTCCTCCTGCTCTTTCCTTCACCTTCCAATGAGTTACTTGCACTTGAATGCTTGTCTTTTGTCTGCTTCTGGGGAAACCCAAATGAAGACAACCTCTCACAATTTACCCTATTTCTCTGGACTTTAGTTCTTCTATATTTTGTCATTTATCCTTCTACTTTTGGTGGCTGGTGATTATTTGTTTGCTTATCTTGGTATTTGAGATTCCCTGCTACACTGTCTGTTTACACTGAGAAGCTTGTCTTAAGGGTAGTCATTGTTAGCATTTCGGGCTTACTTTCATCTCTCCTGCAGCCACACCCTAGGTTTCTAGTTTGAATTTCTGAAACATCCCTGTTTGGGGTGGAGAGGTGAGGATAGAGAGTAAAAGATAAGAAACAAATGTAATATGGTGATGGTGCCCTTAAATATGGTATATTCCCAATGTAAGTTTGTAATTCATAGGCACTTTACTGGGTTTTTCTGAGACTCCCCATTGGAAACTTCTAGAAGCAACTCCTTTCATACAGAGTGATGTTGAGACTCCAGCCCCCAGACCTGGGGCCTTGACACGCTTTCTTTATTGGGGACATTGTTGGTTCCTAGTGCAACTTCATCTCCACACTCTCACTATAGCCTTCTCATAGACATAAATCAAACACCAGTCCCTATTTTCCTCTAAAATTCCACAGCAAACATGTCAGATGATCCAAGAGGCTCCCTTACCTCCTCTTGCCCAAACACATATAATTTGACTTGAAGAGAGAAAGAGACATCTTTTGGGGGGGAGATAGGACAATGAACTGATACTTGTTCCAATGGAGAGCCTCTCTTCCTGTGTCCCATCTCCTGCCTCAACCTTTTTATAAACTAAGCTCTCCTTTTTGACATTGGTTTGGAAACTTCCTTTAAGAAATCTTTTCCCACACCAACATCATAACAATATTCTCTTTTTACTTTCTCTTAAAAGTTTTAAAGTTTTACTTTTGATATGTATATCCTTAATAAAGCAATGAACTCTTCACTCTACTTAAAATCATAATGCCTGAAGATCCCCATTGGGGAAATCCAACTAGAACAATGCAGCCATCACTAGCTTTAGTTTCAAATGAGATTTTTCTCTTAAGTACAAAGTGAGATCTCTGTTTTGGGAACTAGGATTTGTTAAGTGAAAAATGGTGTCTGGATTCCAAAATCTCTCTTTTGCATATCAAGAGGATGCCTAACCCATGTGGATGATAAGTTGGCCAAGGGAAGTTACCATCCCACCTTGGAGAAAATAAAGTTTTTCTATACCCTTGATATGGGAAAAGGAGAGAAGAGGAATTGCTGCAGAAGAGGTTGAAGATCTATGGAGTTTCTCCCTTCAGCCACAACACTAGCTGACTGTTGTGGGAATCCCAATCACTTTATTTAATAATTTCATAGATTGTGAAAACATTAAGTTGTGAATATATGTATTTAACATGACATATCCTCATGACATCCTATCCAACATGACATCAACCACACAGTAGGTCAGAAATGACTAAGGGAAGAAATACAAAGCATCCAAATAGGCAAAGGAGCAGTCAAAATTTCATTCTTTGCAGATGGTATGATATTCTACGTAGAAAACTCGAAAGACTCCACCAAAAAATTGCTAGAACTGATATAGGAATTCAGCAAAGTCATGGGATATAAAATCAATGCACAGAAGTCTGTTACATTTCTATACACTAACAATGAAGCAGAAAGAGAAATCAAGGAATCGATCCCATTTACAATTGCACAAAAAAACCCATAAGATACCTAGGAATAAACCTAACCAAAAAGTAAAAGGTCTGTAATCTGAAAACTTTAGAACACTTATGAAAGAAATTGAGGAAGATACAAAGAAATGGAAAAACATTTCAAGCTCATGGATCAGAAGAACAAATATTGTTGAAATGTCTATACTACTCAAAGTACTCTACATATTCAATGCAATTCCTATCAAAATTCCATCAGCATTTTTCTCAGAGATGAAAAAAAATTTCTAAAATTTGTATGAAACCAGAAAAGACCACTAATGTCCAAAGTAATGTTGAAAAAGAAAGCCAAAGCTGGAGGCATCACAAGTCCAGACTTCAAGATGTATTACAAAGCTGTAATTATAAAGACAGCATGGTACTGGCACAAAAACAGACACATAAATCAATGGTCAGAGTAGAGAACCCGGAAATGGACCATCACCTCTATGGTCAACTTCAACAGAGCAGGAAAGAATATCCAATGGGAAAAAGATATTCTCTTCAACAAATGGTGTTGGGAAAATTGGACAGCACATGCAGAAGAACGAAACTGGACCATTTTCTTACACCATACACAAAAATAGACTCAAAATGGATGAAAGACCTAAATGTGAGACAGGAACCCATCAAAATCCTAGGGGGAAACGTAGGCAGCAACCTCCTTGATCTTGGCCACAGCTGCTTCTTGCTGGACACATCTCCAGAGGCAAGGGAAACAAACGCAGAACTATTGGGACTTCATCAAGATAAAAAGTTTTTGCACAACAAAGGAAACAGTCAACAAACCAAAAGGCGACCTACAGAATGCGAGAAGATATTGCAAATGACTTATCAGACAAAGGGCTAGTATCCAAAAGTCTATAAAGAACTTATCAAACTCAACACCCTCACCCCAAAAACAAAACAAAAAAAAAACAAAAAAACAAAAACAAAAACAAACAAAAAAACCCAGTCAAGAAATGGGGAAGAAGACATGAACAGACATTTATCCAAAGAAGACATACAAATGGCTAATAGACACATAAAAAAATGCTTAACATCATTCAGTGTCAGGGAAATATAAATCAAAATTACAATGAGATATAACTCAAACAGGTCAGAACGGCTAAAATTAAAAATTCAGGAAACAACAGATGCCGGTGAAAGGGGAACCCTCTTACACTGTTGGTGGGAATGCAAGCTGGTCAGCCACTCTGGAAAACAGTATGGAAGTTCCTCAAAAATTTAAAAATAGAGCTGCCCTGTGACTCAGCAACTGAACTACTAGATATTCATCCAAAGGAGATAAAGAAGTGACTTGAAGGGACACCTGTACCCAAATATTTATAGCAGCAATGTCTGCAATAGCTAAACTATGGAAAGAGCCCAGATGCCCATTGACAGATGACTGGATAAAGAAGATGTGAGATATATATAGTATACATACACATACACAATAGAATATTACTCAGCCGTCAAAAAGAATGAAATCTTGCCATTTTCAATGACATGGATGGAACTAGATGGTATTATGCTAAGCAAAATAAGTCAGTCAGAGAAAGACAAATAACATATGATTCACTCATGTGGAACTCAAAAAACAAAATGGATGAACATAGGGGAAGGGAAAGAAAAATAAGATAAATACGGTGGGGGCAAAACATGAGAGACTCTTAACTCTAGGGAACAAACTGAGGGAGGGATGGTGGATGGGCGGATGGAGTAACTGGGTGTTGGGCATTAAGGAGGGCACATGGTTTAATGAGCACTGGGTGTTATACACAACTGATGAATCATTAAATTCTACCCCTGAAACTAATAATACACTGTATGTTAACTAAATTGAATTTAAATTTTTAAAAAATCTCATGATAGAAAGAACTAGAAATAGTATCCTGTGTATCTCTCAGCTCTCATGTAGAAGAGAGGATTTGTTTCTTTAGACCAAAGACACTTGCTATGTTTTTTTCAGTAGTTGCATAGGACAGGCCTCAATAATCCCAATGTTTCCCTAGGATTTCGGGTTTAAACCATGAATGTAAGCACATCTCGTGCTTTCGGTGTGCAGCTACAAATCGGCACATACTAAGATGTGTATATCTCTCTAGGAAGGGTCCTAGGTTTGAAATCCTTGTTGTGGACTTAATGTTTCAGTCCATAATTCTCATCATCATTCTTTCTCTAACTCTACAGCCAATTTCAGTGAAATTCCTGTGTTTCCAGTGGGAAAGAAAAGGTTTGCAGAGTTGAGGGACAGTGAACCTGCCAGGATGAAGCCTGCTGGTCAGTGAAGTCTTCTTGTAACAGAAGCTGTAGGGAAGTCAGCCATCCTAGTAATAGATAGAAGACACGGCTCAGATTCAGAAGAGAGCCATCCAATGCCAAGGTCAAGGGTATTGGTCAAGTTGAAGGAAGTTTTGTATTCCCCCCAATGAGAATGCCAGCGTGGACCCTACTCTGTGGCAAGATTAGAAAGATCTCGCACTGCTGGCCAGTGGGAACTATGGTATGAGGGTATGCAGTCTTCTCCCTACCTCCAGATACCACCCACACAAGAGGAGGGGAGAAAGAAGCCTTAAAAGTCTAAATATTTACCTAAGAGAAACTAGATAAACTTCAAAGATATCCCTTTATAGGAAAGGAATCAATTTACTTTTTATGAGCAGTTTTTCCTCCATTCACAGAAGAATGGGGTCTCAAGCATAAGATGAAATGAATTATAGAAAACTAAATACAACTACATTTTCTTTTGAGGTGAAAACTCATTTCGGTGTAACATCAGCCCCACTGCATATAATCTGTGACAAGCATCTATAGACAGTAGATGGCTTTGGTCTAATACTTTTTTAAAGAAAAGTTTAAATGCTAGATTTTATTAACAATTTGACAATGAAACATTCTGTGTCTGTCAAGTCACAGATGTCAGGAAATTACGATGTGCTCCATTTTGCACTTATTTTCAGTGTCTGCTACAGTTACTAAACCATGGAATGGAAATACATGGTTGAAGGTAGAAAGCCCACTGCTTCTGCAATCAATTACTTTACTTAACTGCAATTACGATGGAAGACCAAAACATTTAGCCTTCTCCTAGCTCCCCTATTTGTTTCTTCCTTAGGAGGTACTTTTAGATGCTGCTGTAGATAGTCTCCCTGCAGTAAAAGGTTATTAGTGGGATTGCAAGATGGCCAAAGTTACAGCAGAGTGCACCTTCACTGTGTGACCGATGCAGAATTTTCTAATGGAATGGCATCAAGGAAGCAGACTGTAAGTGCCTGACAATGTCACAGTGAAAGACCCTCAATTATGTTGAACCCTGGCTCTCTGGGTCAGGAAGGGCCGAAGCAACTATTCAGCCTGTAAGTGAAGGGACTTCTCAGGCCAATTAAGGGGTACAGGGAAAAGCTGAAAGAGTTGAAAAAGATAATAATAGTTAGAACTTGGAACCTTGAAAGCAGGTGAAGGAAAAAGAAATGGGTAGGAATAGAGGGAAAAGCACTTTTGAAGAAAATACTCTGTTTCCAAGAGAGCCAAGCAACAGAAGAAAAAGTAAATAAAACTGACAAGTGGCCTCCGCCCTCCTCCCCCACTTTTATAAGGACAATTACCAAGGACCACTGCCAAGAGGATAGTGATGGAGTTTCATCCCAAGAGTTGGCTTCCCTTCTCTAACACCCCATCCCTGTGCACCACCCCCACACCGAGTTTCAGCTTCTAGAAAGTTCATCCTGTCTTCATGCAGACTTAATGAGATGTTGAGGATCGAGGACTATCTTCCTACTGTTTCCCAGTCACTAAAAGTCACCAATGAACTATCTTGTAATCCCCAGGCCTTCAGAAGCAGCCCGCAATATGAGCTGCAGAGCTACAGAGAAAAATCAAGGAAGGGATGATTCTCTCAGACTTGTACAATGTTCTCTAAATCAGGTATTTTCTGGCAGTTAATGACCAACTGTGTTAACTTCTACATCTAGTCATTAAGTTCACGATGACCTCCCAGTTGCCGTGAATGCTAAATTCTTTAAAAGATAATAAATAGAATAAATAGCATATATGCCCTAAAATTGGCAGAAGAACTAAGGCATGATGATAGAGCTTTGTTTCAGTGTATTGGACAGAGACATGAAGTCCAAGAAAAGAATTTCAAACCAAGAATCCTTCCTAAAAGATGTAAATGTCTTCGAGTGTGTCCATTTGTAGCTCCCTGCTGGTCATTCCCCTGTCTCTTCTCGGATCCTCTCCTGGTCCTTCCTGCTCTGCTCTGGATTGCAGAGAACTAACTGTATTTCTTATTTCTCACTTTCTGGTTGCTGGGGAGATTCCACCAGTGGGAGATTGGAGGGTGGGAGCAGGGAGAAACCAGGATGTTTCTTCCTGTTTCTCTCTGGTTTTCATGGTGTCTCCAGCAACAGCCCTGCTTCCTTTTAGGAAGCCTCTCCCTGTATGGACAGGCCAGTAGTGGAGTTTTGGTTCTGCGTTCATTTCATGTCCCTTTGGATTCTCAGAAACTCCCCTGGACTGAGGCTAACATGGGCCCATTCTTAATGAATTTAACTCTCTAAAAAGTGTTTTTGTGAGAGACTAATGTATTTCTAAGTAAGAAAATTAAGCAATGACCTTAAAAAAATGGAGGCAGGTGTTGTTCGTTTTAGGTGGCTCCCCAAACTTACTTTGTTGGGGACCATAGTGAGTGCATTCACTCTAAGTGGCTGATGGTTCTTCATCCTGAATTATTCACTCTTGAAAAGAAAAAGAAATTTATTGACCAAACATATGCCTTTTTGACTAACTGGCCACCAGCTCATTCTGGGCTCTTCTCCTTGACCCAGATCTCTCTTACATACATGGAACAATATCTTTCTGTAAGAGGGTGTCAGTGGGAACACTTTTAATATCTTTTTCCTGTGGTGAAAGTGATTCTTATAGTGAACACTTATTGGCTTTATTAGTGATTAAAAATAGGAATTACTACTGATCAGTAAATCTCAAACTTATTTTTAATTATCAGGGAGCATTCAATGCAAAATCAACTGCCTTGTTAGCTCTTAGTGAAATCCTTTTATAAAGCACAACTGAAATACATCAGAAAAAATCTTTAATGTGAATTTCTTAGGACCCCATGTCTACTCAGCATTTCCCTTTATTCCGATTGTTCTGGGTCACCTGCTGCTTCAGCAGTGAGTCCCTTCATGCCTTTGATCACTACACTGATGGGGCTTTTATAACACTTGATATTTATAATCAGAGAGCTGCATGCAGGTTATTGTTACACATTCAGAATGTGCTTTTCCTTTCAATGAGAATGAGAATTATTCCCCTGGTAACAATAGGAGTGATGGAGGCATTCAATGGAAAAAGTGAGGCTCCAGTAGGACCACCTGGAATTTAAGTATATGGGACAGGATCCTGCTTTGCCCGGAATGATGGACATTGGCCGGTATCTACTGAAGAGGAAAATGAAATGAGATCACATGAAATGAAGGCAAACTTTTATCTACTACAGAGAAAGAACCTCCTGGGAAAATATGGGCCTGCTAGGAAATAGTACTGGGTAGCAAAGGTGATTTATGCTTCCTGTAGTCAGTTCTGAACTAATTCCCAGAACGGCAGGAAGGGATGCCAATTTGAACAGAAGACAAACTGTGCTCTCTGTCCATTTGAAATCACATCACCTACAAGAGTAATACAAATGGTTTGGATTTTTTTATAGTCACTTAACTTCTAAGGAGGTCCAAGGGCTTCCTACCCATGATCTCATTTACTAGCACACTGTGAACTCTATTATCCCATGTGGGAGAGCTGCGCAACTACCTTGGGTGGAAGAGAGAGGAACTTCCTCTATTTCCCTCTCTCCATTTAACACTCTGTTCAAGCAGAGAGGAAAATACGTCAGTCATGCTCAAATTGGTGGCCTCACAACAGCAGGGTCTTCTGAGCCAGGAGACCTAGATCTGGGGCCACTCTACCATTCCATCTGAATGAGCTTGGCCAAGTCATTAACCTGTCTGGGCTTCAGTTTCTTTGTCTATAAAATAGGTGCAATGATTCTTACCCTGAGGGATTGTTTTAAGGAACAGAATGAACACAGGTAAAATGCCTCACACACGGACTTGTAGTTGGTATTCTATCAATGGTGTCATTTGTTACTATCTGTTTAGTTGACACCAAAGCCAAAATGAAGTCTGCTTTCCTCTCCCACTCCCATGTTGCATTTGGTCATTTTGAAGCTCACTTTGTGTTATGAATTTAGAAAAATGCCAGAACAGATGTATGAACATGCTTAAGAGACGTCCAGGCTAGGAGCTTTTCCCATCCCACCATCGACAGACACAGGCAGCACAGGTCCCTCCTCTCCATCTTTCTGCCCTTGCAGAGAGTGGGGAGAAAGCTACCTTCACCCATTGAAACCACTGAACCAGTAATCTCATACTCATGGCTGTCAGGGAGGTATAGGAATTCCCCGAAAAAGAGAGAGATAGAGAGAGAAAAGGGAGTCCTTAAACTGCTCCCCCCCCCCCAGATGCTAGGAATCTACAAAATTCGTTCTCTAAAACTGGTGTGGCTTACTACCTAGATATCTCAGACCTACTAACTTCTTCAATGTTTCATCTCATGGTGCCTGCAATGTGCAAACCACTGTCCTAAACCCAAGGATCAAGGACCGTACCCTGGAGAACATCACAGTATGGCGGGAGAAATGCCGCTTTCCCATCTATGTAAACTAGAGTGAGAAGCAGACACAAGAGTTCAAACATGTTTTCTTTTCTTTTCTGGCCAACACTGCTTGCTCCTGAATTGAGCTGTGGTAGGTGAGTGTGAGTCATGGTACTGAGAGCCTTGTTTTGTCATTCAGCATTTCAAAATGATGTCCTAAGAATTTTCAAAGAAGAGTGACTATTAGCTTTAGAAGAAATAAATCACACAGAAATCATCATTGTTTTGTTTTGTTTCCCTGACTCCCCCTTGGCACAACAAATTAGTTCTCTCACGACTTACTATAAAGTGGTCTAAACTTCATAAGCCCCACACAACTTCATTATGCCTTTCTAACGTGGTTTCCATAGTTTAAGCAGTGTTGAATGAAACTGTATCTCCAGAGTTATATATTCTCATAGAAAAATAGCTTTTATTATCATCATAAGTTTCTTTGGGATATTTCTTGGTACCAAATATATTTATTTTCCAGAAAATAAAAATAAAAACAGAGGCATTTTTATGTGCCTTCTCTGCAGATTGAACATCAATATTGCAAATCAATTTGTAAAGAACATTTTCCTAATAGACATAGCCCTAGCTAGCAGTCATTTGGGAGCATCCCAAATCCTACTAGAAAATTCCATAATCAACTAAACATCAAGGGCCCCCATACCTTTTTCTCTGTTTGGATGCCACTCTGCAGGATTTACTCTGACACTTTCTAACAGACTGCACGAAAGAGATGTCTTGTCTGGTTTTGCTGGTTATCATTCTTTTTTTTTTTCAGAATGATTTCAGAAAAGACCATAAGCTTGTGACAGAGTGAATTTGTGATCGTATCCAATCATCTGGGCTGTTTGCAAAACTTCAGTAGGTGGCAGCGTTTTGTTGATAAATGTTTTGTTAGCCAAGTGATCTCACTTAGTGCAACTGTTGCAATATTAATAAACTGAACTTATGATCATGTTTACCAGGATTGAAAATATTGCCATTCTATCTGGTGGGTGCTCTTATATGAACTGACAGTAGCATTCATTGTGTTAGAGATGAGGGGAGCACTCTGTGTGGTTGTACCCATGCTATCATAAGGTGGAAATGATGGAGGCAGAGGAAGGGGTTAGGAAGGGAGGTTGCAGATGAAGAAAGAGAACTAAGGAATTAAGATCAGATGTCATGCCCACTATCTGGCTGGTTCTAACAAGACTCAAGGCTGGTCCAAATGTTCACTTCTTCCCGTGTGGCCCATGATGACCCTGAAGGTGGTCCCTGAGGTCCTCAGGAGACTGGGTGAGGGTCATGGGTTAAGCGAGCAGCTCAGATCCCTTGCTGCAAACATTGAAAGGCTCACAAAGCCTGAATCACTCTGACACCCATTTTAGGATGCCAAGTCAGAGTGCTCCAGAAGCTTCCCAGGGCTGGAAGAGATGATGTCCCCTACCTCTCCAAATTAAAACAACTTTGCCACGCCTATCACCATCAACCTGGAGAAGTACCAGAGTGGCCTCTAGAAAGAGGAGGACAGTGTCTCTTTTACCAAAAGCCTCAGCCTGTCACTCACGGCTCTTTGATCTGACCCCAATCAGTCCCTCATCTTGCCTTTCCTCATTCCCCTATGGAAATCAACCTTCCTTTGCAGATTGTAAAGACCTGGCTGGTGAACAGAACCTTGGGCACACTTGACAAAGTGTCACTCCTTCTCAGGGGACCCAAGAATCTACCATTACACTGTCACTTATTTTTACTTTGTCTTAAAATTACAAAAAGATCATTTGTGAATGCCTGCTTTCCTCTTCAGACTGTAAGCTCTTTGCTGACAAGGGTCTATCATACTTACCTTTGAATACACCTAATACCCAGCACAATAGCCTAACGAATGTCTTTTAAATTAACTAGTGATTAATTAATGACTTTATATTCAAACTAACACATGAGGAGGTCTTGCTGCTATTTCAGAAGGACTCCTTCAATTCTCTTTTTGGTGAATTTACTTCTCCAAGATATCACGGTTCAATTCCTCACCAAGGAAAGCCCCACATGGACCATTTCAGCCACTGTAGCCCAAAACCTGGACCTCTGGACAGTTACTGCAATGACAACCTAAACAGATGAAAACTAGTCACTTCGTCTCCAAGACTTCACAAAGCCTTTTTGTTAACACCAGTCAGTAATTGTTGTTACTTCTATTTATTATTTCCCACCAAGGCAAAAAGATGATCATTTACATGAAGAAGATCATCTCTTCTTTAAACACCAAGTCCTCCTATTAGAACCAATCAGGAATTTTGGAAGACAGTGGCTATAGAATATACTGGATTATCTCATGTGACCCCAAAGAGCCCATCCTTTTCCCCAAGTTACTAAGTACTTGAAATAAGTTAGGTAAAAGCCCACTTTTCTTGCACAATGTCTATTGCCCAGTATTAAATGCTTTATCAATTATTTCATCTTGTCAGAATAAGGGAGGTAAATTTAAGAGCCCATGGTCTTCCATTTACATCCAAATATTACATCCAAATATTTTCTGAGAGTCCACAGTGAGCACAGCAATGTCAATGTAAATGTCTTACATAGAGATGGAAAAGATGACATGATCTGGAGTGTGGACTTAGTACATGAAGAAATTTCAAATGATGAGTATATGTGAAGCAACCATTATCTCTGGCCATTCTCTTAGATATCAGTATGAGGCAGGAAGGAAAAGCAGAGGGCTGTGGTGACATTACTAAGTCCCTCCAAGATGTCTTCTCGGTACTCCAGGGATCTTTTGTAATAAAATCCTCTCAGAAGTTTGGGAAGGAGAACAACCATTGTCCCCACAATCTATAGATTTGTATTTCTTTATATAACATTGTAATTCAAATAATTGTCTTTTCTCCATCTCAATCACTCCCCACAAAACCAACCAACGTGTATGTGTGTGCACATATATTTGCACAGACAGACATCCTCGGACCTATAGAGGTCTCTAACTATAAGGATGACAGGTTCTTGGGGAACCTGGAAGTAGACCTTTGCTTTAATAAAGATGTCCCTGATGCATACATTATGGCCACAAGAGTGTAGTTTCTCCTTCTCCAGGTTTAGATTCACAACCAGACACACTTGAGACTCATTTGAGAATCACCATCATTGTTTCAAATAGCTACACTTATGAATAAAATCATGCTCATTCATTCTGTTTAAATTTCTAAGCCACGCTTCCCTGGAAACTTTGCATTGAAGTCAGCCTGCCCGTGCTCACTACAGAGTAACAACTGATATAGACAAGTCCGTCAGATAATCCATCATCCCCTTCTGGAAACAACCCATTGCTCCATCTTCTGTGCTTCTGCCCACACAAATCCCAACTTGTTGAAGAAAGTAAGTAATTATGCTATGGGTTGAAGAAAAATGTCTATCTCAGAAAATGTTAATTCCTTCACAGCAATGACAAAAGTTAACTACATACTTATGGGAAACTAAGCAGAAGTATCTTTTATGACTTGCCCCCATAATTGTTTCCTCCTCATATTGTTCTCTCCCATGTAGGTGCACCATTATTACTGGGAAAATTAAAATTTTTATATAGTGGGTAGCTATTCTACTTTTCACATTTAGCAATAATTGGTCTAATGGAAGGTCTAGAATTCACACTGCCAGTCTGATGTGAGTGGGCACTGGACATATTAGAAGTACAATTCTTAATTTTAGGATGAAGCATTATAACATGGAATGTCATGGAAAGGAGGAGAAGGGGTCCAATTATGATTGCCAATTTGAAAATTCTCACTGTTGTCCTGATCATCCTGATTAGTGATGAAATCTTAAAATCTCACATCTCAGCTAGTTCTCTCAAGGTGTCATAATTTAAATCACTAGTTGTTAGAGCACGGGCAAAAAATGAAATTAATTTCATATCAGTATGGCTTATGTGTCTGGCATGAAGTGACATTGTAAAATCCAGCACAAGAGCCACTTCTCACTTCATAGTTGAAAGAAGTTGTGCAGTTGTCTTGAGTCCCAAGAACCAGCTGAGAGATGTGCTGGAAGGAACAATGGGCAGGAGGTTCAAATCTGGCTACCAGCACCACTTCTGTCCCAAATTAGATGACTTTATGCAAATCACTTTCCTTCTCTGGGCTTTTGCTGTCTTATCGACAAGATGAAACCAGATATCTTTCAACACATTCAAGGGTGCTCTTGGCCTTCTAGGACACTCATATAAGAATTCACAAAGACTGCGGTTGACCACCTAAACCCACAGAAGTTTGGGGGATCTTTTCCAAACAGATATGCAATCAAGGGTAACCAGTTGACCAGAGTGATAATAGGAGTCCTACCCACAAAGGACTTGAGCAGGTAGGTCATTGCAATGAAGGAAGAACTAAGACTCTTAATGATGAATGTTTTCATAGGGCCTATACATATAGGTGTAGGTAATTTTTACTTGAGCAAATCCTGATTTTGGTCTGTCACTTCTTTCTCACTTGTTCACTCCCCTCCAATTTTCCAAGACCTTGAGTGTTGGGATGAGTTTGGGGCAGAGTGGAATTGCCACATAACTTTTTTACATTAATCTTTAACTTGCTATTTTCACTTAAAATTCATGATCACTAATCTCAGATCTTCAGATCCTGCTAAGGTACCCTTCCCTACTCCTTAGATGATGATTTCACACCTCCCATCTTCTAATGATCCCTTCTCATGGGCACTCTCATGTGATAACTTTGCTTCTTGCACCCATGGAAAATGGAAGCCATTCACTGAGGACTTCAGCACATTCTCACCACCACATCTGCCTAGCTACCCATAGCAGTGCCCATGTCCTTTGTTTCCTTTTCTTGTACCATGAGGGATGAAGGGCTCCGAGTTAGCTGAGTCAACATAGGGCTTGATCCCACAACCCTGAGATCAGACCTGAGCCAAAACCAGGTGTCAGATACTTAACTGAAAGTGCCACCCAGGTACAACAGGAGACTTTTCTGTACTCACTGTCTTCTGTTCTTCTTCTTATTCTCTTTTAAAAGCACATTAGGTAGCTTTCTAGATGGACTCCAACTTATAATTTATAATTGCCTCTCACTCATCCTCCTTACACCACTGCTCATCCATGAGTTATGTTTTCCATAGCACTGGTAACCCTCTAACATACTATATTTCACACACATGTATATTTTTTGTTATTTGCCCCCATTGGAATGTGAGCTTCCCCAGAGACTTGGAATCTTTGTTTTGTTGATGGTTATCTCCTCAGCAGCTAGAAAAGTTCCTAGCCCAGAGTAGACACTTTATAACACTAAATGACTGAATCTCTCTATCTCTTAGTCCTCAATAACATTTAGGTGTTACACTTTATAACAAACTGTCCCAATACAAATGTAGGGAAGTTAGATATATGAGGGAACTAATATATTTAATCAAGTATTCCAAACATATCTATATATAGATATACACATAGATAGATACATATGTATATCTATCTATCTATATATAGTGATTTCAGTTTTATTTCTCTTTGTATAATGGAAAAATCTTAAATTTTTTAAAAAGATTTTATTTATTTATTTGACAGACAGAGATCACAAGCAGGCAGAGAGGGAGGCAGAGAGAGAAAGAAACAGGCTCCCTGCTGAGCAGAGAGCCCAATTCGGGGCTCAATCCCAGGACCCTGGGATCATGACCTGAGCTGAAGGCATAGGCTTTAACTCACTGAGCCACCCAGGCACCCCAGATTTTAAATTTGAAGCAAGATTATACTGATTCAAATTTTGGTCCTATTGCTTGTCAACTAAATAACCTTCAGGAAAAAACTCTTTTTTTTAATTATTATTACTTTTATTCATATAAAACTTATCATTTACATTTTATTTTATATTTATCCACACATGTACACATGATACAGGACAAAAGTTTTTGAGCCAACACCAAAATGTAACTGATGTCATGAGGGAGGCTGCTACTGAAGATTTTGGAGGAAATGATATGCATCGACCAAGATTAAGCACACAGTACAGTGTCAAGTATAGACTAGCTGCTCAATAAAAGTTGTCTTCAGTGTTTGAATTGCATGAGTTAATATGGTGTGCCGAGATTCACATAGTTTAGTATATATATATATATATCCTTCTCCACCCTAGAGAGCACTTGGATCCAAAAGAAGAAATTTTATAGGAGGAATATTTAGTATTGGCAATAATGGAGAAGACTTTTATTGGAGATGGAAGAAGAGACAAAAGGAGAGGTGAGGGGTGGGAAGTACACCCTCACAGGCCTCCTCCTGTTATGGGGGAAATCATTCTCATCAGGGCGCTGGGTGGTGATGCACTCTGTGCCTTGCCTTCCCCAAGTGAGACACAGATTCCAGAGCACAGCCGCGACTTCCTTAACCCAGAGATGGGCTATCTTTGAAGACTGAAATCCTACTGGATTATTCCCCACACAGATTAAATGCTAAAAGGGAGGAGGGGAGGGGAAAGCATATGGAGAAAGGGTAGGGTGAAGAGAGAGAGGAGAGAAAACAAAAACTAGGATTCATTCCTAGTGTAATAATGACCGCATTAACACCTGAAGGTCTAACACACAGCCCCAAGGCATGTTAAATGAGAAACTTCAAAGCTTGTAAATATAAGAAAAGTGAGAATGCTTGACCCTAACAGTTGGTATCCACCGGCAGCAGCAGCTGGCATATATAAACTCTTATTCCCCAGCCCACACATATGGAGAGACACTGGTTCCCAACATCCCCCTTTCTTTAATAAGCCAATAAATATTGATTCTGACCTGCTTGCCACTTGTTCTCCTAACATCTTCTTTCATTCCAAGGCTTCTCGAAACTATAAAAAGCTAATTTCCAGATTCCTTGTCTGGCCAGAGGACTCACTTTTTCAATCAGATCTCCCAGAAGTCTGATAGCAATCATTATGAATGAGAAAGGCATTTTGTATTCCTCCCAGCTTGGCGGCAAATATGGGGAACAGGGATAGTTACCTACTGAGGCAATGACGAAATTAAAACACTCTTACCTGAGACTCACCCTGGAAGATCACAGGGCAACAGCCTGACATCCAAATACAGGGTCAGCAGGCACTGAAAATTACAGCTTTTGGACTAAAATCACAATCCAGAAGTTAAGAATGATCTCGTTTCCTCCCAGTCATGTTTTTATCTCAGGCAATACAGTTCTGAACTACATGATGTTCAAAAACATACATGATGATTCAATTTGAATTTTAGAAAAACATGACTGGAAGGCGTCTCTTGACCGACATTTTGAAACAATGCTTTTTATTTGTTCAAGTCTTTTGGGAATCAATAATATTGAGAATCTACTATATGCTTAGCACTGTTGGGTAGGTCACCTAGGGAACAGATGAAATTTACAAGACAGTTCCCTAACTCAAAGAGATTTTACTCATTGAGAGACAAGACTAGCATGTTTGCTTAGAGTTTGGGTTCTTAATATTTTGGGGATCACGGACTTCTTTGAGAATCTGATGGTAGTTACAAAGGCCTCCTTTAGAAAAATTAGAATATGCATGCAGTTCCGTACTACACTTTAGAAATTTCATACACCTCTGGACCTCTCCTTGGCCCAGGATGAGGTTAGACTTCCCATCAAAATTTCCCATAGAACTCTTACTTCCTCTTTGGAAGCACGTGTCACATGATTATAGTGTGTATTTCCCACTTCGTCATTAGCTCCTAGAAGAGTCCTGTTGAATAACTAATACTGTTGAATAAATAAATGCATCCATGAGTTTAGAATGCCTTCATTGGACAGTGTAATAAGCAGTGCTGATGCCCAACAGTCTGAGCCACATTTGGAGTACAGTTGGCTATGGTAACAGAAAATCCATCAGGACTAGAGTAGTTAGGAAAAGCAACTGAAACTTGACCAATGGGTGGGATTTATATGGGTACAGCAGAGAAATAAGCAAATGCATCACCAAATCATGACGCAAGAATGAGGACCTCTCATTGTTGGGAGAATGAAGGGATGCAGGGATGCCCTGAGCTTGAGGATCAAGGTAACAGTTGTTCTCTGGCTCTGTTGGAAGAGGAGTCATTATTTTAAGGATATGTGGGGTGCTTAAAATCAATGCAAGCCATAAAAACTGGGGCTGGAATGCAGGCAGAAACTGAAGAAATCCAGCATCTGGACAGGTTGGACCACAAAAAGGGCTGAACATTGCTGCTATGAATACCTGTTCCCAACATGTTTTATATTGTGTGTCCAGGACCAGTGGGATAAACTTGAGTCCCATGCCTGCCCCAGTGTATGCCAGGAGCAACTAAACAAAGGACTTGCCCCTACAGCTTCTGTGGTCAGAGATGGCTTAAGAGGGAAGCATAAGTGGCAGGCACTGAGGGTGGCTCAGTAGTTAAGCATCTACCTTTGACTCAGGTCATGATCCCAGGGTCCTGGGATTGAGCCCCACATCAGGCTACCTGCTCAGCGGGAAGCTTGCTTCTCCCTCTCCCATTCCCCCTGCTTGTATTCCCTCTCTCACTGAGTTTCCCTCTGTCAAATAAATAAAATCTTAAAAAAAAAAAAAAAGAATCGCTCTCCCACACTAACTACATGAAGCAGTTCTCCTTAAAGGAAGTCAGGGGCTAACAAGAAGTGGAGGCATGATGGTAGATGTTGGAAAGTCCAAACCAACAAATTTCTGAGCAATCTCGGGCCCGCTACCTGAGGTGCCTTCCCAAGCCCATTACATCATCTGAAAAATGATAATAGTATTAACTGCCTCAGTATGGAGAAAATTAAATGAGATAATTCATGGACTTTCATGTTGCTATTTCCTATTTGGTCCTCAGAGGACAAGATTTGGATACCCGTGTGTATCTGACTTCAAACTCAGAATGTATCCTATAATAGGTCTATCTCCTGAAGACCCAGAGTGGAATGAAGGAAGTGAATGTTGGTGAATGTACTACACTACTACTCCTCACTTCCTAAGAGAAGATCATCTCCATCATCTCACTCATGAGAACTCACTCTTTCCCCTAATCATTCTTGCTTTCTTCCTTGCTTTGCTTAATGCCCTAACACCTTTCTGTGACCATTACTGACTACATTCCAAGTACAATCAACTTCCCCCGAGTTTACTATTTCCCAAAGCCTGGAACTGCTTTCTTCCTTACTGTTTTCCCACCTTTTCAAAATCCAGGTTCCTTTCTCACCCTCAGGAAGGCTGTCCCTGCCAGACAGGGCAGAGTTTGCCTTCCTCCTTGCTCCCCACATCCTCTTGCCCTTGAACCTATGATAAGGGTGTGTTTTCTCACAATGAACCACCTGCTGTAACTTGAAGTGGGGGCAAGCAGAGCAAAATAATGAGTCCTGTACAGATTTGACTAAAATATTTCAATGTTACTCACCTCATGTTTCTAAATTTTTCAGGGTTCTGCCTTGAGATACATTTACACTTCCTTACATGTCTCTTGAGGGCAGGATCTTCACTTCTAAGCAACAACACAATCTATCCCATGGTGGGGATGATATGAATAAGGATTTCTCACCGACAGCTTTGCTGGTTTCCATGAGTGCTCAATAGATGCAAGTCACTTCAGAGAAAATTTCCCACCATCTTCCTTCCTGTGCTCCTCCCCTACCTCCAAAACAGGGAGAGAGTGCAACAGTGGGGTGAAGGGACAGATGGAAAATATTTTTGGGATTTGGGGTTAAGTCGAAGTTGATAGGAGATAAAGGAAATCTTTTTTTTTTTTAAGATTTTATTTATTTATTTGACAGAGATCACAAGTAGGCAGAGAGGCAGGCAGAGAGAGAGGAGGAAGCAGGCTCCCTGCTGAGCAGAGAGCCCAATGCGGGGCTCAATCCCAGGACCCTGGGATCATGACCTGAACTGAAGGCAGAGGCTTTAACCCACCTAGCCACCCAGGCACCCCAGGAGATAAAGGAAATCTTATACTGCTTCCTTTTTCCCACTCTCCATACTTTATCCCCTTAATATAACTAATGGGAAGCATTATAACTGACCAAAGCAAAGACTCTGAATAATTCTCATACTCACCAAAACCAACACATAGAATATCAAATTGCACCCGTCTTCATAACTGCATGTTATTGGCATACTTACTGCCAGGAAGTAATTACAAAGTTCATATTCTTAAAAGCACGCTTATGCAGATCTCACATACTGACTCAAAGGTGCTTCGTGGGCCCACAATGAGCGATAATAATATTTTTCTGCCATCTTAATGTGCTATATACAGCTTTTTCTAAATTAGCAAAGACGGACACTATCAAAAACATACGGAATGACAACCAAGACCTAATCAGCAAACCAAGGGATATTCTGAATATACAAGGCTGATGATCACTCACAAAGATGTTGATGTCCTTATGTCTATTCATTCATCTGCTTAAATCAAAGGGTTAGTGGAGGAGGAGGGGGATGGAGGAGGGAAGCCTAGGCATGATTAACAATAGGTGCAAGACAGGATGAGCTAGATTAAACTGCTCCATATGCAAATTATACAAGTCTGATTGCATCAAACCCATGCACAGTTTAATGAGGATAGTAAGATGCCTTTATCTCTGCTTGGATATGTTCCTAAAAGGAAGACTGTTCCCAGATAAAGCACAGTTTAATAAAGGAGATTTTTCATTACAGACCCTGCCATATTTGCATATCTCTCGCTCAGCTTCAGGCTTCTCTAGTTTATAGGTTTCGGGGGCTCTCAGTTTCTGGCTCCTGCTTTTCCCTCCCTCCACCAGATTCCCTCCCCCACCCAGCAGCCTGTCCCTGATCCACGGAGGCTATTCTGATTCCTCTTTTTTTTTTTTTTTCTTAAGTTGAAGTCAGGAAACATTCACATGGTGTTGGCATATATTTTAGGAGTGTGTGTACTCAGCGCAAATTAAAGAGAGTGCTACACAGATGAGATTACAATCTTCAAAATGTGATCCGGACGGTTATTTATCTCCGATGGTTTTCAATTTGTTTAACATTGCCATGTTTTAAAAGTTCTTTAGTTGGTTATTTAAAAATTTTCTGGTGATTTACTATTCATATTTTTTTAGTTTTGTTTTTTGTTTTTGTCTTACTGAATTGCCGTGTAGGTTTAGAGCATATGTTAGGAACACAGGCTTTGGGTTTGAAGGCCTTCTCTGCCTCCTGCTAACATCTAATCCTGGGCAAGTCACTTAGCCTCTCTGCCCTCGTTTTCTCCTCTATGAAATGGTGATGATGACACAAATACAAAGAATTACTTAAGGATAGAACTACATAATGTATGTAAAGCTATCAGCACAGATCCTGGCTTACCACACATGTTTGGTGATCGTTGTTATTCCTCATAGAAGAGCTTCTCCAGAAGTACTAAATGTAAAATCACACATCTGATTCATACAACATATTATGTAGCACTTATTTGTGAGCGTACACACAAAAGCCCTCTTGTGGACCAGGAAAGGAATTCTAGGTCATGTCATTCAACCATACTGATACAATCTAAATCACACACACACACACACATTCATATGTACAAAAAAAGGGGAGATTTGGATTGTGTCAATAAAACTAAATTGAATTACATGTCCTAGAATTCCCTACTTGGTCCACATTAGAAGTTTTGCTCAAGATTTGGAAGGTGGAAATAGAGCAACAGCCAGCCGTCTTGCTTTTAACTCTTAAAAGGGGCAGAGCGGAGTTTGGGATACTATCACAACTCATAGATGTTGTTTTTTATTTTTAAAATGTCTTCATGTGTAGCACAGGGCTGACTTCCAGCTTGCTCAACTTCTGGGCCACGTGAGTGTTTCATGCCATACTGAGGGACACCTGCGTCTTCAAAGTTACAGGTTTTGGGGCAGGGAGACATCATCTCAGGTTCCAGTCTAACTCCACTTCCTGTCCAGGTCCACCTTCTCTTCCCAAAGACTCCAGCTGAGAACTTTCATTTTCTGCACCACACCCAGAAACAAGTCTCACATAGATTGCATAAGCTGCTCCCCAAATTGCATGTAGGGTCAAATTCCTATTTTATGTTTATATGTGTATTCCTTTGAAATGTGGTTGATACCTTAGGTTAAAAATAATTATGCTCAAATGAGATAATGCTGTGAAAATCAATATCTTATAGATTACCAAGCCCTACATAAAAGTTGCTTCTTTATGAATTTTCCAAGACTGAAGGCTCACTGAAAGCTAAACCCAGTTTGATTTGTTCCAGTTTCCTGCTCCTAACACTGAGCCTAATGCTCTCTAAGCTTATAAATGGGGGGAAAAAAATCACAATTGGTATGTTAGGAAGATTGTGGTGGTAGGATTTTTTTGTGAGAGGTTAAGCACAAATGACAATAAACCATAAACAAAGAAATTTTTTTTAAATTTATTTTAGAGAGAGAGAGAAAAAGAGCATGAGCAGGGAGGGGAGCAGAGGGAGAGGGAGGGTGAGAGCCTCAAGCAGAATCCCTGCAGAGCACGGAGCCCAGTGCAGGGCGTGATCCCACAACCCTGAGATCATGACCTGAACTAAAATCAAGAGTTGGGCGCTTAACCGACTGAGCCACCCAGGCATCCCCTAAAAATAAAATTTTATACATTTCAATGTATGTATTCAACCATGAAACCATCACTGTAATCAAGATACTG
The DNA here is from genome assembly GCF_002288905.1 of Enhydra lutris kenyoni. Taxonomy (NCBI): domain Eukaryota; kingdom Metazoa; phylum Chordata; class Mammalia; order Carnivora; family Mustelidae; genus Enhydra; species Enhydra lutris. The sequence goes on along the minus strand of NW_019154146.1, from coordinate 11,598,966 downwards.
CATATAACCATTACCCCAAAATCCCCCCATGCCCCTTGGTATTGCCTTCCTTTTCTCTCCTTTCCCATTGTCCCCACAGAACCATTCATCTGCTTTCTGTCACCATAGGTGAGTTTGCTATTTCTAGAATTTTTAATAAAAGCATAAACTTTATACATTTTATATATGCATGTATGTACATATCTATGTATATATGTAAGATTTCTATAAATGTTCTATAAATATAAATTTTATATAAATTATACAATATGGACTCTTTTTTGTCTGGCTTTTTCCACTAAGCCTACTTATTTTGACATTCATCTGTGTTGTTGTGTATCAATAATTCATTATACTTTATTGCTGAGTAATATTCCATAATATGAACATGCCACAACTCGTTTATCCATTCACTGACTATTGACCTTTGGGGTTGTTTACAAATAAAGCTGCCATGAATATTCCTAAATAAATACAGGTATGAGTGTATGCTTATTTCTCTCATGGAGTAGAATCATTGGATCATCTTGAAAGCATATGTTTAAAAGTTTTAAGAAACTGCCAAAGTGGCTGGGCCATTTTATATTTTCACTAGTAGTCCATGAGAGTTCCAATTCCTTCACACCCTCACCAGCTTGATATTGTCAGTCTTTCTAAATGTAGCCATGTGTCATGGTTCTCTGCTGAGATTATTTCTTTGAGATGTTTCTTCTCTTCTCATATCATGGTTCGGACTTTGGGTTTTTGCCACAGTGCTACTTTGTATTACATAAATATTGACATCTTGTGCTCTCAGGGTTTTTTTGTTTTTGTTTTTGTTTTCATGTCAAAATCCTAATTGCACTTCTGATTTCTTCTTTGATTCATGGGTTATTTAGAAGTAGATTATTTAGTTTCCAAATATTTGAGAGTTCGCCAGAGATCTTTTTGTTATTAGTTTCTAATTTAATTGAATTGTGATCAGACAACCTACTTTGTATTATTTACATCATGTGTATCCTTTTCCATTTATTGAGACTTGTTTTATGGCCCAGAATATGGTCTGTCTTGGTAAATGCTCTGTGTACACTGTGTACACTTAACAATAATAGAGTTATTATCAGATGGAGCTCTACAAATATCAACCAGATAGGGTTGGTCAATAATGTTCTTCAAGTCTTCTATGTCCTTATTGATTTTCTATCTCTTCTATCAATTATCGACAAAGGTGTATTGAAATTTCTGATTATAATTATGAATCTGTCTGTTTTTCCTGTAATTCTCATTTTTTCTTCATGTATTCTGGAGTTCTGTCATTGAGTATGTACATTTAGGAGCTATTTTGGCCTCTTGATAAATTGGTTCCTCTCTTACTATGAAATTATCTTCTTTGTCCTTGGTAATACTCTTTGTTCTGAAATATACTTTGATAATAATACAGTTATTCCAGATTTCCTTTAATTGGTGTTAATATAGTACATTGTTTTCCATTCTCGTTTTTAATCTAGTTTTGCCCTCACATTCACAATATGTTTCTTGCAGACAGCATAGAGCTGGGTCTTGTTTTTGTATTCAACCTGACCCTATCTGTGTGATGTTTAGACCACTCTTACTTAATGTGAGTATTGGTACCCTAAGGTTTAAGTCTATCATCTTTTTTTTTTTATTTTATTTTTATAAACATATATTTTTATCCCCAGGGGTACAGGTCTGTGAATCGCCAGGTTTACACACTTCACAGCACTCACCATAGCACATACCCTCCCCAATGTCCATAATCCTACCCCCCCAACCCCCCTCCCCCCATCAACCTTCAGTTTGTTTTGTGAGATTAAGAGTCACTTATGGTTTGTCTCCCTCCCAATCCCATCTTGTTTCATTTACTCTTCTTAAGTCTATCATCTTGCTCTTGGCTTTCTTATTTGTCCTCCCCCTCTTTTTAACTTCTTATTCTTATGATTTTATTTTATTTTTTATTGACTTACTAGTCATAAATATATTGTTTTTACAGTGGTGGTAATAGAGTTTACAGAATACATTTTTAGCTTACCACAACTTAACTTATAAAGTGATATTATACTAACTCATATATAGTATGGAAACTTTATAATAGGAGACTCCCTTTTATCTCATTATGGTCCTTATACTTGTGGTGTCAAACTTGTTACTTTAAGTACATTGCTATTATCCTATTTAAATGTTCAATTATATTTTAAAGAGATTTAAATAATTAGAAAAAAATCTGATGTATTTACCCATTTTTAACTATTTCAGGTGTTCATCATTCCTTCTCTACCTATCCATATACCATATGTTATTCTTCTCCCAAAAAGACTACATTTAACATTTTCTTTTTTTTTAAAGATTTTATTTATTTATTTGACAGAGAGAAAGATCACAAGCAGGCAGAGAGGCAGGCAGAGAGGGAGAGAGAAGCAGGCTCTCCGCCGAGCAGAGAGCCCGACGCAGGACCTGAGACCATGACTTGAGCTGAAGGCAGAGGCTCAACTCCCTGAGCTACCCAGTCGCCCTCATTTAACATTTTCTTATATTGTTCTGCTAGTGATGGATTCTTTCAGCTTTTGCATGTGTGAAGATGTCTATTTCGTTTTGGTTTTTGAAAGACACTTCCAATGGGTATAGAATTTTAGGTCGATGTATTTTTTTCAGTAGATACCCTCTTCTCATAAGATTTCAGGACCTCCCCAAGCAGGGTCTGAATTCAGTCTCAGGAAAGAATGCAAGGGATAGGCAAGGGAAATAAACAAAGCTGAACCCAACAAAACAGAGTGAGGATTCATGCTGCAAGAAACCCCAGCACAGGACTCACCGAATGTGTTGGTACCAAGAATAATTAAAGATCCAATCACATGTGGGGAATTGGGTTTCTAAGTGTGTCCTGATTAACTCACTTCTGGGTCTCTAAATAGAAAATATCCATTCATGAGTAGCCTCTGGGGAGCTAGAGGAAACAAAGTTAAGGCATGCCCTCACAGTAAAAAAAGTTTTGAGATATGCTATGTATTTAAATGCAAACAGAACATGGATGACTCCTTGAGAGCATTTCTAGGTTTCTGTGGTATACATGAGGCTTTCATTATATAAACTGAAGATAAATTCACCTCATACAATTTATAATTGAGACTTCAGCATGCTCAAAGAGTAAATAACAAAATGGACTGCACTCCCTGGTGCTATTTATCTGAGTTAGATATAAGCTTAGCTTTACTATTACAGACGACTGTACCCACAATGATATCAGACAGTATATGGATGAGCAAACCTGGGGTAGCAGTGTGAGTATAGAAAATCTTGATCAAAATCTTTTTACATCCAAGGTACAAGCAATGAACAGCGATGTGTTGGGAAGGAGGTGTGTATCTGCAAGTATTTGATTATTCAGAGCCATTCTTTGCTCTTATTGGTGAGGATCTTGGTGATAATTTGATTGCAGCCTGAGATTTGAAAGAACTGAGCAAATGAATTTCATTCGTTTGGATGCTATCCTTGAGTTATTAAATTATTTTAAAATTTAATTGCATTCTGAAGAGTTACTTTTGTGTTATGATCCTATCAGAGTGAAAAAGCATGTGGATGACGTTGATCATGGTCAAGAACACTATGAGGAATAAACCAGTTTCTTTGCAAAAGCAATGTGTTTTCTGGGTAAGTCCTAAACCATGGCTTCAGGCCCAAGACAGAATGAAGAAAGGCTATCCCGTTCATCCATTCCACAGATTTTTATTGTCTTTCTGTGTTTCACATAGTTTCTAATGAAAGTTTTGGCAGCTGCTCTAAACAATTTATGATACCTTGTCTATCTCAGATATTTATATCTATACCTGGGGTGCCTTGCTGCCCTCATTCTCAGACTACTCTCTATTCTCCACCACTTCATGTTACCTGAACTAAGTGGACAGTAAGTCCTCATTGGATAAGAATCATGTTTTATAACTCTTCTGAGTCTGTGCACATAAATAGATATTTCTTAATTTATAAAGAAGTGGCAATTACCTTTTCAAATTAATTATTTTCCTAAGTCCATTAGAGAACACATTACTCAAATGAGGAATCCAACTCAGATCGCTACCTGTGAACCAAAACAAAGGCTCAAACCTTCTTAGGAGAAGCAAAGACAGCAAACAATCATTACCATCAAAGCCCAAAGCTAAAATTCTAATTAACCTATTTTTCAGCAACCATAGCCCCTGTGAGTGTTGTGCACTCTTGTCACAGTCCATAAAATATTTAGTAATTCCAAGATATCTAGGAAAGAGTAAGTAAAAATAAAATATGTTGCTTTGTGCATGTGATGTTATTCCTTTTATGAAAATTTAGACAGCTCTATACCTAATAAATCCCAGGGCCTCACATGGCCTGGTCTCTGTGTGGAATCTTAACAAAGACACATAGCCCAGCAGCCAAAAAATAAACTTCTAAAGAGAACTTTACTATTTACTTATGTTTCTAGAAAACAGGAGAAGGGAATCAGTCAAAAATACACAACATTACTCAATTTCCTTTCCTTCTTCCCTCAATTCTCTCCTATACAGCTTCTCACATTCTAAGATCCAGAACTGGCCCCACCCTCTTGGCCATTATGATATCGCCCTATTTTCTCATGCCCTCCAAATTTGCATAAGCAAATCAGCCTAGCCTCTCTGACTTTGTCCTTCCTCCACTCTCCGGACCGCTATGATCCTGTCTTTCTCCTAATTCTCAGAGAAGATCTGAGAACCAGGCTCCCAAAGATTCTCAAGTGGGAGGAAGGGGTAGGGAGAGAAGAAAGGTACAGAGGACTTAACCAACAAAAACAAATAGATAAAAAACAGAAACTATCGTCTCTACCACCTAGAGTTAGATTCTAAGAGAACCAAGCAGTTTTGCAGATTTTGGCTACCCGTGGCAGAAAATCAAGGTCCTAACAATACAGCAACTCATTTACCTGATAGTTCAGTGATATTGATATGAATACCTTCATTCTCTAACTCCAATCAATAATGTGACATATCGCTAAATAGCCTAAGTTCTGATGTCCCATGAGCCTTCATCCCAGGGGTCAGCCAATAACACTATCTCTCAGGTTTCCTACAAGCCCACATGCAAAGAACTTGTTTTACACTTTTAAATGGTTGAAAAAAATCAGAACAATATTGTGTGACACATGGAAATTCTGTGTAATTCCAATTTCAGGGTCCATAAATGAAAGTTGTATTGGAATATGGCCACACCCACTCATCTACATGCTGTCTTTGTCTGCTTTCACAATTCAGCGACAGAGCTATTTGTCACAGAGATGGTCTGATGCATGAAGCCTACAATATTGACTCTCTGGCTTTTTGTAGAAAAAGCTCACCAACCCCTGCTCATCTCATAGTGCTCATTTGGTTCTTGAAGTTACCCTAGTATCTGCCTAATATTTAGACAGTTAAAGGTCATTATATGCATCTTATATGAACTTTTTCATCCTATGAACAATAGGGAACCACAGAATTATTTGCCCTGAAGAGCTTCAAGCCTCAAGATGCCTAGATCTATAAAGAAAGTACATATTTATAGCAGAAATATAGCTCTTGGTGCTTTTGGATACTATTTTCATTTTTATTAAAAACAGGTCCAAAGACTTTTTTTTTTTTAACTGTTGTTATTATAACAAAAATAGTTAATGGCTAGGCCAGAATTCATCTGCACGAATGACTGCTTTTACTATTTTGGTGGGGTCCCAAGTATCTTTCTTTCTGCTCCTCACTGAAGAAAGTATCCAATTATTTTTCATTAAATAGTAGTTCTGTTGTACCCTAGAGACAGCTGCACTGTGTGCAGAGGTGGTACTTGTGGGAGATAAAGGGACACATGTGAAGTCATCTGCCCTTCTTTCAGGAGAAAAGCTCCATGTCGCGTCTGAATACATTAGAAGAATAAGAGGTTCTGTTCATATGACAATATCAAAATGCTACCAGATGTGCATCTTAAATTATAAAATTGTTCCACTCTGGTGTTTTCTCCTTCCTCACTTCTGCTTACTTCTTTTGAGTTCTGAATATCTCCAGTACTGTCCTTGTTTCACTTAAGAGCCAAGCTCACTCCCCCTGCACACTCCCCAACCTTGTCTCCTTAAGTCACTTGAAAACATTCACTTACCCAGCCTTGGAGGTAAAAGTACTTGGAGAACTTCAAGGTTACCAAATGCAGAAGCTGTCTTTTATTTATTTCACAGGCAGTATACCAAAGAGCACAGAATGGAAATTTCAATCATATGGATCTGCCTGTGCTTAGAAGCAGCATTTTAAAAAAGCAGTAGGACTTTTTAAGACATTTTTTAAAAACAATATCATTCAGTTAATAGCCTTGTTTATACTAGCATAGCAGGCAGAAGAGCATAGTTAAAACTGATAAAAAAAGATACACACAAAATATATTATTATTAAGGTGTTTGAAAGGGTAAGCCACGGGTGAGCATTAAGTGGTTGGTGTAGAAGGGGAAACATTTGAAGTTAACAGAAGAAAAGTCTTGATGTCAAAGAGAAAGAAGCTCTAGCTTAAAGAATAGTCAAAGCTGCTACATTTAAATGGCGTGAATTTTGAAGTCATCGGAAGAGATCTGGAAGAACCAAAATGTTCAAGGGCTAACAGCGGAAGAAGGAATAATTGGTGAGATCTAAGCAATGAGTCAGAAAGTTTTCAGGAGCACAGCCTCGAGAGGGCAATTGCCCTAAACTGAAGTTTCTCCTCTGTTAGGTAGCTCAGTCATAAACACACACACACACACACACACACACACACACACGTGAATGCATGCAAACACACACATGCACACACGCACTCCTGTTGCATCTTGATAGCAATGTTTTAGGTCTTAACCTGGTGGGAAAGAGGCAGCTTCTTCTAAATTCAGAAAATATGTAAAAAATAAATAAATAAAAAAAAAAAGAAAACCGAGATTAACACTGACTCTAGTACCCGCTATCTGAGGGAGGCAGTAGGCTGTTGCTATAGGCTGAATTGTGTCCACCCCTAAAAGTATATATTGAGGCCCTACCTCACCATACCCCATATTCTAAATATGACTATATTTGGGGATGCCTTTGAAGAAGTAATTAAGTTAAAAGGAAGTCCTTAGTGTAGTCACTGACTGGTGTTCTCAGAAGAAGAGGAAATTCGGACACGTGAAGAGACACTACCCAAGTGGGCACGTAGAGGAAAGGCCATGTGAGAACACAGCAGAAAGGCAGCCATCCGCAAGCCAAGGAGAGAGGCCTCAGGAGAACCCAACTCTGCCAATACCTTGAATTTGGAACTCTAGCTTCCAGAACTGTGACAGAATACATTTCTGTTGTTGAAGCCGCCCGTCTGTGTTTTGTTATGGCCGCCCAAACTGACTAATAGAGCAGGTAACCAGAGGATAAGCTCCACAGGGCAGACATTTTTGTCCCTGTTGTCAGCAACTATGTTTTCAGCACCTTGAATGGCCACTGACCAGGCACTTACTGAATGGGTGAATAAGTGAGTGAAGGAACCCAAGCTTCCTGAGTCTCTATTTCTTTATCTGTGAAGACAGAGCCATACTCTTTGCACACAACACTCTGGTCAGTACTGAAGAGAACACACAGATATGTGTTTCTTTTGTCCACAAAGGACTACCCCAAAAGTGTTCTTCTTTATCATCCCTGTCACCATCACCACTGTAGTATATGGCTCATAATTACTCCCAACCTCAGTTTCATTGTAAAATAAATAGAAAAGAACTGTTTGTCTCAAAAGGGTGGTAGAAAAAATGAATTATCTGTTATTATGTGAAAAGAATGTAAGACTTGTTAGATGACAGACATTTTAGAATCATTATTATTATGACTTTGTGTATTCTGGGGCTGAAAAGACACAAGAGTTCAGGATCTGTAGTTGTCAACACACCTCAAAGCAGTGGCAAGAGCTTCGTGCAATTAGCATCTGAATACACAATTATGGAACACAGGCAATTGGAAATCTCCATAAGATAGGGGTCATTTTCACCAATATTACAGTACTTATTGTACCCAAGTGTATCTTTGTATAACTCTTGTAATACTGCAAAATTGCCCTCTGTTTTATAGATAATTCTCCTCAGTAATATTATAGGGAAAGAAGTATCAAATTTGCAAGGTAGGCATTTTTTTCCTCAGCATTCAAAATATGGCCAAGAAATTGATGACAATTTAATTGCTTCAAAATCATATTCTTAGATATACAGTTCATAATTTTAAAGCAATTCATCCGTGTTCAATCCCTGAATTACTAGCCCAGAATTTCTTGGATTCTGTCATATTTTTGCCACTTGAAATTATTAAGGTTAATTTGATTTTAGGAAAGTGAGATTTGGAGACAGACATTTTGAGTTTCATTTCCCCTTTTACCGCTTTTGATTTTGAGTGGTGTGCAAATTGCTTTAAACCCCCAGAGCTTCAGTTTCCTTATCTGTAAAAGTCAAGGTGATGATGTCAACCACACATACTTACAAACATAGGAACTTACAGTTAGACTACCAGGATGTAAACTCTGGCTTTACCCTCACTAGCTGAACATCTCTGGGCCTTGAGGTCCTCATTTGAGTTAGTCATGCGCTCTGTATCATTTAACACTAGGTAAAGGAGCAAGGGACGGCAGAATCCTCCATTTGTTGAGCCAAGTGACCTAGCATAGCTCTCTGCCGGTAAGAGTAGACTTTTCTACCCCTCAAGATGCCATCTCCTCCTCAAACTATGTGTCCACCACTAGGAGGCGCTACTTCATATGTGTTACATAGGTAACTGCAGCTATGGACTATCCAGTGCTAGTGTTGGGTAGAATATTAAATTCCTCTTGGTCAATCCCTGCCTTTCCATACTCACTGCCAATGCCCAGAATGGTCCAGCCACTCGTCCTTTCTTGCCAAAGCAGCTTCTGTAACTTCCCAACAGTTCTCCTGCCTCCACTGTAGTCCTAACTCATTCTAATTCATTGTGCCAGTGTAAAGGTGATGTGTCATGCCTGCTGGGGATCTTGCAGTAGCTTCACCCAGAACTGAGAATGGCTAATGAAGTCCTTAATCATTGCTGTCTGCCTAGCACCACCAGCCCTAGTCCTCTGCTCTAGCCAAGTAGACAATCCACCCCCTGCCTCCATGTGAGTGAACTAGCGAGTGTCTGAATGCCTTTCCACCCATTTCCTCTGCTGACCAGATGCTGCTTACTCTTCAAGATTCACCTTCCATCAAGCATTTCCAGATGCTTATCCCACGCTGACCTCTGATCACTTCTACCCCAAAGTAATTTGTTCAAAGCACCCAGCTAACAAGCAGTGAAGTGCAGAATTGAATCTCAAGTTATCTTTTATCACTCTTTCCATGGTGCTGTTCTGCTTTCTCTTATGTACTCAATTCAGACCAGTTCAAATGTGCCTCAGATTTCTATTCACTAAGTAAAGTTGAAACTTACAGATTTCTATTCACTAAGTAAAGTTGAAACTTACTTGCCCAACCAAGTTTCTCTAGATCTATTTTTTTAACCTCCAACATCTAACCTATCACACTGTTTGGCAACTGATTTTACTTATCTGTCTCTATCTGCAAACTTCTCTAAGCCCAAGTAGGGATTGTTCCATTCCTGAATATTCCAGGTCCTGGCACACAGAAGGGGTCCAGGAAATGGTGGGGGGTAGGTTCAGGATTGTGAAGGCCAAACAGGAAGTACTTTATTAGTTGTAAAATGGTACAAAATGATCATTTTGTTCTTTTGTTTTCCCCTTGTTCAACATCAACAGCATCCTCTCAACAGTATCCTTCTCCTTTTCCCTCAGAGCCAAGAAAGAATTGTGTTACAGGAGAGAAGAAATCATGGAAGGCATCTATGAAATGAAAAAGTGAAAAGTTGCAAATTTCCATAGACTCTACTTATTATTAAAGAAGTTAGGCTCATCAAGATCAGGGACAATATCTTAGCTATTTTTGCATCTTCATAGCACCTAAGAGCTCCAAAAATTTTGACCATTGTTTTTGAATTTTGCATTAAATTTAAGAGAATTTATACCAGAACCTTAATATTGTGTTGTTTTCTACAACCCCTAAAACAAGATGCAGAATTAAGGACCAACTAAACAAACAAACCAACCAAAAATGGTGTCGTTTTTTATTATTTTGTAACTCAGAGGCTATGAACATAGAAGGAGAATGTGAGTGTGTGTGTGTGTGTGTGTGTGTGTGTGTGTGTGTGTGTGTAAACGTGACTGCCGTCTAAGGAAAGAATTGAGAACATGGACATTATGGCAACCATGTTACCTGAAAAGTTTTTATTTCTAAGGGAAAATTTTTTTTTCAAGAAAACCTTTAAGTACCCTTTGAAAGAGTAAATGTTTTGAAGGATTTGGGAAGAACCCCTTATGGAAGCCAAATCTTATGACTTGAGTGGGCAAGAGCATGGTCCATGCTACTAGCTTTGAGTAAGGGAAATTTGGAGTCTAGAGATATGCACAAGGCTTGAGCAGCAGACTCAAGTGAGAGAGAGTCAGAAGGGTAATGCCACTTGTCAAGGTCCACAAGGCAGGCTATGCAGACTGCACCTTGCAAGGCTGTACTATTCAGGTGAGGTCTTCCCTGCTGGGATTCCCTGAAGACCCTGGCAACCACAAGATGGAAAGAAGCACTGGCTTCTGTGGGATGAAGGAGGCTCGATGTCAGTTTCTGTGGCGTCTCTGTAGCTAAGGAAGTACAAGTGAAAAGTGGTGGGGTGGGGTAACCCAAGAGGCACACTCAGAGAGTGGAGTCCCTTGAGCGAGGCAGCCCTAGCAAGCCTGGGTTGTCTACCATCCCTATCACTCCTTTGTTGGCAAATCATTCATTCAGTCTCTAACCAGTGCTGCATTGTAGTTTCTCCTCACGCCTGTTGAATGTATTGCTTTCATCTTCTGACTGCAAAAACATTCAAGAGAACACTTGAGCTGAAATGTTAGCAAGTTTGGCTGTTCTTCTTCTTCTGACAGGGTCACAGTAACTATCACAACAGAATCATTGACAGCATTTTCTGACATGGATCCTTTTTCTCTCTAAGTCTACAAAATCATTTTAACTTAAGAGGTTGAGGAAAACTCTGAAGAGTTGCCGTGGTTTAAGTAAAATTTGCTTAAAAAAAATAAAAGAAACCATCTTAATTTAACATACAAAGAGCTATATTTCAGTTCTATCCAATTAGCAGTATTCAATATTATTAAAATCTGTTGACAAAAAAGCAACAGATGCTCCATTTTCCTTGATGCTAATTAATGAAGTTTTTACCTCTAAAAAATGTGGAGAAACCGGATCTTTTAAAATCAAATAGCTCTCGCCTACACAAAATCTACGTCTGGAAAAACATGTAAGTGTGTCAATATTCAAAGAAGGATAATTATCCTTCGAGTTCTCTAGATCTTCATTTCTCTTTCTTAGTGTTCCAACTCAAAACATGTACCAATTCCCATTGAGACAAATAGTAACAATAATTGCACGGTGGAAATTATTAGCTATCTCTGGCTGACTCTTTTATGATCGGGATGGCTCATTGGCAATGCTATAAAATTAGAAGATTGTTATAATTCTAACAAGAAACTTCATTAATTTTCAATCTATAGAGAATAGTTTGGGAGAATGTTCCTTTTTTTAACTTTACGGTTTAAAAAAAATCTCAAAAACATACAAACTAGAATAATATGGTGAAAGCCTGATTACCCATTTCCCAGGTTCAACAATAATCAACTGTCAGACATTTTTCATTTATAACTCCACATACTTCCCTGTCCCCATATTAGTTTACTTCATACAGAAATTATTTCAGTATAGATCACTAAATGGAAGGATCCTTTATTTAAACACAAGCAAAACAGCTCTATTACATTTTTTCAATGACACAACTTCTTAAGGTCAGTATAGAAATTTTTGTGATCATCCCATTTTTTTTTTATTTGTTTTCCTTGCGTCAGGAACCAAATGAAGTTGAAATCTTGCATTTAGTTGTAATAAATTATTCTAAAATCTTCCGGGTTTACAATCACGACTATTTATTTCTTGCTCAGGTTACGCCTGGACTAAACTGGGCTTGGCTGGGCTCGAGCGCATGCGCCGTCCAGTCCTGCGGCCCTGGTTGCTGGAGCAGCTGCTCTCGGGCGGCACAGTTCTCAGGTTGGAGGGAGCGTCGGGAGACACAGCCAAACCGGGGAACTGCTCCAGAGGCTTCTGCTTATACAGAATATATGTCACTTGTACTTCCATTTTGGTGCCCAGAGGAAGGCAATGACCAAGCCCTAATTCTATGTGGGTTTCAAGCCAATGCCAAAGTCTTTTTGTTCTGCAGAAGGTGGGGCAGTGAGGTTTCCATCATTAATGTTTCTGCAGCTCGTTGAAAGTTGTGTATGACCTAGTAAATGACGGTAACATAGAACAAAAGGGCAAAGCATCCTGATTCATTCACACTGGCAAAGACCCATCTCCACCAACCCCTCAAACCCCATCATTTTAAAACTGAAGTGTCAAAACCAGGATTCCAAGGTCTTCGTCCCCCAGTACCTAATACATGATAAAGAAGAGCCTCGGCCACAAGATGCCCTTGCACAGGGCTCAGGTACCTGGCCTCCTTACCTGGAGTCATTTTTCCTGCAGCTCCAGAGGAGTTGGTAAATGCCATGAAAATAAAAAGTAGCTTCTGGGGGGAAATACTGGATTAAACCAAGTTAACGGTTTTCTTGGTCACAGGTCTTGAGACACTGATCTGTACTATGCACATAAGCCTCAAAGGTGGGCATACACAGGAGACAAATATACTGGATCCCCCAATATACTAGATCATAGAATTCTGTTTTCAGAGCATCTGATGAAGTAGCGTCCTAAGGAAAGTCTTTGGGAAAGTCCAGTTTTCCCAGCAAATGATGATTTCTGAAGTACCTTGGGTTCAAACTTTCTGGAATGTGCCGTTAATTCCACCCCTGACCTAGCTGCATCATCTGGCTTCTTTTCAAAGAATCTTAATGTCTGAGTTGTGCTCTAATTTAAGATGCTGATTTAATTGGCAGGTATGAGCCCCAGGGCATAGGCCTTGTATAAAAAAGCTCCTCCAGGTTATTCTCATTGAGCCTGTTTTTGAGAATCCTGACCAGAAGAAAATGTACATTTCTTCTTCATTTGCTTCATGCTGCTGATATGACTGGTGATCTGTTTATTTTATCCTCTCTGGGGGTCCTGTGTCCACATGTCAGAAGATTGCTTTTATGTACTTTGAGTAATTACTCAAACCAAACCACTGAAAAACACCTCACAAAGCTGCATTAGAAATGGGCCAATCATCAGAATTACCTTAGGGCAGTTTGACAAATGCATGTTCCTTGGCCTCACCTTCAAACATGCTGATTCAGGGGTGGTGGGATACCAGGAAATCTGTTTTTTCAGAGTTCTTCAGGTAATTCTCATGATCGGCCAACTTTGGGAACCACAGGCCTACTCGATGCAATTCCATCCTCCTCTCCTGAGATGACTCTACTGCTGTCAAGTCCCCATGTGAAAGCATTGCACTTGGAACTCACAGACTCTATCTGCATAAATATGACATTTTAATAATTCTAAGGAATATTCTCTTCCCGAGCAATATTGTGTCAGTAATAAACATTCATGACTGGTACTACATGATAACCATATAAAGTCCAAGTCCCCATATTTTGGCAAATTTAAAGGGGAAAAAAAAAAACAGTGGTAAAAAAATGCCATAATTTCCATCATCTTTTTCCTGCTAATAGTTACATAGATGTTAAACTCATCCTGAGTCAGAAGAGGTTGACTCAGGGAACTAAATTATTTGGGAGATTTATAGTCCCAGGGCATAAGGAAGTAATAGACATAACACCAACAATTATGGTAGCATAAATAACAGTTATGCTAATGATAGAAACCAAGTCCATAAGAATATTTAAAATATTTAATTCAGAATAGGGGATGAGGTCAGGAAGGGCTTTCCCAGCAACTTGACTTTGAGATGAATTCTTAGCATGTGCAGGAATTAGCTTGATGGGAAGGAAAGGGCCAGCATTACGAATACCTCAGGTACAAAGGTTTGGAGGAAAGAAAAGATAATAGCACAGTTAAGGAGCTGGTAGAGCTTCACCATTCTATGTTTTGATCTTGTCATCCATGAAAGGGAATGAAAATGGTAGCTACCAGATTAGGGCATCGTGAAGATTAAATTATGTACTTAAAACGCAGAATGCTTAATGCCTGTCCCGCTCTAAGTGCTCCACTCCTATTAGCTAGTGCTATCTGTTACTTGGTCAGTATGATCTTAGAATGAGCCGGGAAAGGTGCAATGATCCAATCTGAACATCATTTTTAAGAAAGTCTCTAATCAAAAACCACAGAGCATAATGCTAGGAAAAAGAGAGCAATCTATGCAGCTGGGAGCACTATTTAGTACTATTTAGCACTAAACGGAGGCAAGGAGGTGTGGTCTGTACAGTTTTTAAAAATTGAACTTTTATTTTTGGTCACAGAATGGCATGTTTGTGTTAGAGCTCAGGTCCAATGCATGGCCTGAAGATGACGTTTGATGTGCCTCTGATCTCCTCTGCCTAAAGAATGTGTACAGCTGGGTGTTTTCCTTCCCGATCGGGGGAGGGGTGGGGGACGAGGGGAGAGGCCAGGGCTCTGTGCGTGCGGGCAGCAATTATACTCTGAAACCCAGAGCCTGACAGTCGCTGCTCCTGGGCAAGCCACACTGCTTCCTGCCGCTGACTGCTTAATGCCGCGGAGGTGATGGAACCTGAAGGGAGCAGGCGAACAGGTGGTAATTATGACTGACACAATGACGGCCTGTGCAGACATGTAACCACGGAACAAAACACCGCAGTTAGCTAACAAGAGATCGGTGGAAGGTTTTCTGCTGGCGCTGTGTCTCCTGTCTGACACTTCTGGAATTGGAGGCAGGGAGGGAGGCATTGTAAGCCTGGGTATTCAGAGGTATAATAGGCCAGCTGAGCTGAAGGGAGAACGCTTAACATTTGTTCCTTTAGCTGTGATTATATCAGCCCCTGTTTTCATGTTGATTGTCCACAGTGCTCTGTGCTGGCAATTTTCCCTTTTGAAAATGTGTCCTCTGGACGCTTTCTTTGATATAGTACGGCTTTCTCACACTCAGCCTTCTGAGCAATTTTCAGATTGTTCATGGATTTCCTGATATGGCGGTTCATAATATATACAAAAGAGGTTTTTATAACATAGACCGTTTTCTTCTCCCTGTGCCTTGAGGGTTCCATGGAAATACTTTGTCCCTTTCAGAAGATAAGGAAGAGAAAAAGTGGGGCATGCTCCTGATTGGCTCTTCCGTTGGTTCCTGCAAAGTTAGTAGGCATCACCTAGAGGAAAGTAATACCCCTGTCTGGGGGAAAAAAAAAATTGTCACAAATTCTATAATGTCCAAAGAGTACTGTTGAGGCAGATTTTACCAGATTCCATCCCCATACTAAGTTTCCTTCCCCAAATTTTTGGCCATGCCCTTCCAGTCCTAGTTCATACGATTCAGCCGATTCTAAGCCTTCAGTTGTTGGCCTTGAAGTTGACTGAATTTCTGACGACATTCCAAGGTCCTGTTGCAGCACCCCACGTGCTGGTTGCTGATGAAAATAATTCCTGTTTCTTCTTTAAAGAACTAGATTTAGTCTTATCTACATGACCCCGTGACATCAAACAGATGTTTGGGGAGAGAATGAAGATATCTTTAGGTGTGGGTAATAATTTATTAACCCCTTTACATTCTTTTTGACCTGCTCCAAGAATAATCCATTAAAACACTACCTGAAATAATTAGCATGTTTTTTGGAGAAGTGTGAATATATTTTAATATAAAATTAGAATAATTTATATACTATTATAAAATATAATAAATATAATACTCTTCCAATTCAATTTGGAACTTTCTGTTCTGTGGGTATATAACATTACAACAATTTTTTTTTAAAAGGCATATGTTGACATCTCTTTGTGGGACAGTGGTGATAAAGTAGGTCATGCTGATCCATGAGGATTGACAAGGAGTTTTAAAGCCATTCAAATTCAACCTCAATTTCTTACCTTGAACTACAAGCACCAAAATATTTGGTTTCTGCAAAACATCTTTTGAATTATTTTTTTCTTTAGGTTCCCAGGGACAGTGCCTCCCAAAATCTCCTCTGCACTTGTTAACCCTTTGGGGGGAGGTAGGATCTTCCCCTTACCACCCATCAACTCTCAGGTTGCCTGCAACTCTGTCTTTACTACGTTGCTTTATTCTCTCTCAATCAACTTCACTATCAATCTTCTACCACTAGTGTAAAGATAGCCCCCAATATTCCAACTTAAACCTGACATACAGACTGGTCTTTAATAACATATGGTCCCTTCATCTTAGATAAACATGTTTCAGAAAAGTTCTCAGTGTCCCAATTACCACTCCTAACTGAAAGTAGTTGTGTTGCTTCAACCATATTCTCCCAACCATTGACATTGTCTTTGATTCTTTCTGTTATTTGAGTCTTCTTTTCTTATACTTAATACATTGGAGATTTTCAGTGTGGAGGAAACAGGAATGGAGACCAACCCTGGTACACTAAGACTGAAGCCCAAATAAAGTAAATTATCAGAGAAGGCCCAGCCTGCAAGGCCCCAGAGCTCGTGACAGGACTGAAACTCTCACTCACCCTTGTGACAAGCATTCCTAGAACACAGACAGTGGTCCAGGAGCTGTCCTAGGTGCTCTGAAGACAAACAGGAATAGGAATCCCTGATGCTTTAGTGCTGAGGGGCTAGTTCCAGAGATAAGTCATAAAATAAGAACAATTTTTATAAGTGCAGTGATGGAGCAGGCAGGGGCTTATTATGGGAGCTCTGTGCAAGGACATCTGATTGTGAGACAAGGAAAGCGATAGACCAAAAGAGAAGAGGGAATTCTTTTGTCTCCCTCCTCTGACCTGTCCCCCATACCACTGCTGAATGAATCTTTGTAGTTCAGTACAATTAGTGTGACATCCCCAACACTCGTTAGAGACAGGTGACTTAGGTAAAGCCAGGGGAGCTGCAAAATTTAACCCCTTTACTTTTATTGTATCTTTATTTGGGGATGACTTGAAATTACATTTTATAAAATATTTTATTGAAGTACCACTCTCCAGGATGCTAACAGAAACCAACTTTGTATTTTCTATTATCTTCCTTTCAAATAACCTCCCTGGACTCCCTCCTTCCTGGCCCTGAATGGAATTTCCATCCTTCCTTGGGGTCAAATGACCCCTTCAGGTGGTCTGGGCAGGAAGCCTCTCAGTCTCCAGGTTGACTCCCTCTGTTGGGCCCTTGTCTTGCCTGGAGACAGGCCCTCTGTTCTGCCTGAGGGTTGTGCTTCTTGCTGGGAACTTTGGCATCCCTTTCTCTGCCAGCTCCAGCAAGCATGCACCTTTACAGTGTGTGTGTTCCTCAAAATCCAGAAGACATAGCAAACGGCCTCCTTGCTTCTCTTGAAGCTCCCTTCTTTAGTTGCTTTCAATGAAGGAGAAACACGTCCTCCTCACAGCTAGGGGTACAACACACTGACCACTATTCCTAAGCAGTCCTCACAACACAGCCCTTTGTAATGACTGAAGGTGAATGGCTGATGCTGACAGGATCCTGGCACACAGTAGGAGTAGGCATGCACATAGCTTTAGAGTGGGAGATACCTGACACCCACCAAGTCCTCCGCTTTTGACACCTCAGCTGAATGAATCCGAAAGACCTGGGGACAAGCACCCCTTATGTAGGGAGGCAATCTAATCTCACCAGAAGGGACCTAGAGGACTTGGACAGCAAGCACCTTATTTTCACCAGTATTTGGGGTGCCTTGAGGTGGGACAAAATCATGCTGAAGGCAACTAAAATGCCTTTTCCCTACCAAAATCACTGCCACCACCACCAAGCAGCACTTGGCACATACTCAAATTCAGTTCCATAACTCACCGGATGAGAATAAGACTTTTTCTCCTCTAGAACAAAATTTGGGGAGCAAATTATTTTGCCTGATTCTGAGTTTACCTAATTCAACCAAACCTAACTATCTAACCTATTTCCTACTTTTTTCATAATCTGAAGTCTTCTTCTCTCTCTCTCTCTTTTTTTTTTGACCCAAATCTAGTACAAATTGGCCAAATATTTATACTAGTATCATTCAAAATTCCTACCTCTCTGTCATGTCCTCATATTTATAATGAAGACTGGTTGCCAATAAGTTAATAAAGGATGGGTAAAATGCCTTTATATGAACCAGTAGTCACCAAATTTCAGGAACTCATGTCATGAATTTGAACAAGGTTTATTGGAGTTTATTAGATCCAGGTACTCAAAAATAGAAGTTTGCAAGAAAGAACAGTTGACCTTTGAACAACATTGGATTTAGGAGTGCTGATCCCCCCAGCACTGTCTAAAATCCATGTATAATTTTTGACTCCCCAAAGCCTCAACTATGGATAGCCTACTGTAGCCCAGAAGACTTACTGATAAATACACAGTCAATTAATACATATTTTGTATGTTATATGTATTATATGTTGTATTCTTACAATGAAACAATCTATGAAGAAAAGAAAAATGTTATTAAGAAAACCATAAGGAAAAGAAAATACATTTAGGGTACTATACTGAATTTATGGAAAATAAACCGCATATAAGTGGAGTGTGCCATTCAAACCTGTGTTGTTCAAATGTTAACTCTATTTCAGAATTAAGGTTCTCAGCAGTGGGATTCCAAGGTCACACTTAGGTCCTCTACAGCAAGAATAACAAATAATTGGTTTAATTAGGTAGATCTACTTAATACTATTAATGTTAAAGAAGAAATTGAGGACAATTGAGATCAGTGAGAGACCCAAATTCCTATTTTGTTTTGTTTGATGATTTTTGAAGTACATGAAAAGTGAGCCAGGAGAGACCCTATAAGTAAAACATTGGAAAGTAATTGTAATTCTTAGCCTTGAATAGACATCTCCTCCACATAAAACTAGGAAGGATAGAGTGAGGTGGCATACGTAAGAGCTTAAGTCATTTCAGGTATGAGATTCAAATCACATATTAAATATACTAAATTCCATATGATTAAAAAAACACAAAAGACTTTTAGTCACACATTTCACTTCAGGAGAGTTCATAGTAAATCTACGTGAGAGTGTGGAGGACAGTTGCCCACTCTTGAGTGCCAGAGCTGCCCCTGAATGCTGGCTCTCCTGTCTCAAGCCATCGCAACCCCTGGGCACACCACGCTGGTGATGATCCCATGTTCCCGCCAACAAGTGGCTAGCAAGTTCTAAGAAAAGAAATTTAAAGTATGTAAGTCAGAGCTAGAAAAGTTTCTCAGACATCAAATGGACATCTCTTTCAACTCGGAGAATCAAATATAAGGGATAACCCAGAAGGAGTTCCCATTAAGACGGAAAAGTGAGAGGAAATGACCTGTGTTTAATCATCTTGATTTGATAACTCCCCTGCTGCCCCACCCCCACGCAAAATACTTGGAATATTATCTAGATCCTCTGTGAAAAAATAGCCACTGACTGTATTAATGAAATTTGGTTTTAGTTTTCTTTAAAAGTGAGGAATTGTACTCAGTTAAACAAGTAGAGAAGGAAGAGCGGACCTGCAGTCCCAGCTGAAGGAACTTTGCATTACCAGTAAATAAGACAAGGCAGGCAAGATGGTACCACAGGAAGAGCAGGTCTTGGAATTTGTCACTTCATCTGTCACTTAGGATCTGCTCTTGATTCACTACAACAGAAACTGGCTAACAAACTTGATGTTGCCACATTTCCACTACACCTTCTGCAAAATAGCAGTAAGATCTGCTTTGTAGGATTATATGAAGTAAATAAAACAATCTTTTGGAAAGTGCCTCAGATGTAGTGGTATTCATGTTAGTTTCTCTTTTCCCTTTGCCAAGTGACTTAGTCCATTCAGGCTACTGTGACAAACGACCATAAACCGGGTGCCTTATAAAAACAAACGTCTCGAGGCTAATGTCCATGGTCGTGACACCAGCATGGCAGAGTTCTGATGAAGGCCCCCTCCACCTCTCCAGGGATGCACAGGGCCAACCTCCCGCTGTGTCCTCACGTGGTGGAGTTGGGACAGAGCTCCCTAAAGCCTCTTTTATAAGGATACTGATCCCATTCATAAGCCTCCACCCTCATAACCTAAGCACCTCCAAAAGTTCCCTCCTCCTAATATCACCGTCTTTGGGGGTTAAGATTTCAACACATGAATTTGTAGGGGGGGCACACTCAGACCATAGCACCAAGGAAACATGTGGCTGGATTCTGCATATATAAGTCAATCTTACCTTCAGTTCGGCTTCCATCTGTCCCAGGAATTCTTTTTTTTTTTTTTTTAAATGTATTTGACAGAGATCACAAGTAGGCAGAGAGGCAGGCAGAGAGAGAGGAAGAAAAGCAGGCTCCCCGCTGAGCAGAGAGCCCGATGCAGGGCTTGATCCCAGGACCCTGGGATCATGACCCGAGCCGAAAGCAGAGGCTTTAACCCACTGAGCCACCCAGGCGCCCCTGTCCCAGGAATTCTTGATCTGGCTGCACATTAGAATCAATTGGAGGAGATTTTTTAAATGCTGGTGCCTACCTTTGACCCCAGACCAACTAACTAAGATTGTTCTGGGAATGGGCCTGAGGCATTGGTATATTTTTAAAGTTCCTCCAAGTGCTTCTGATGTGCAACCAGTGTTGAGAATCACTATTGACTTCTTTGAGCTATTTCTTAGCAATGTAATTTATTAGAATGTTCATTCTTCACTTTCCAATATAGTAGCCAGTAGCTACCTGTGGCTATTGGACACTTGGAATGTGGTTTAGTCTGAAATCAAATGTGCTATAAGCATAAAGAAAGCAACAGATTTGGAAGACTTGATGTGAAAAGAAGAAATGTAAAATATATCATTAATCGTTTTTATATTGACTGTATGTTGAAGTGATAATATCTTGGCTACTTTAGATTAAAATAAAATATATTTCTACCATTTATTTTACCTGTTCCTTTTACTTGCTTATGAGGGCACTGGAACATTTTAAACTCCCTATGTTTCTCATATTATGTTTCTGTTAGTGAACATGGCTCTGGATCAGTGCTTTTTATAAGAGGATCCCTAGATCAGAAGTGTCAGCATCAACTCGTAGTTTGTTAGAAATGCAGATTCTTAGGCCTCACAACAGACCTACCATATCTGAGACTCTGTGAGGCCCAACTATGTACTTTAGCAAGGCTTTCAGGTGATTTGATAACCACTGCCCTAGATGATGGTCAAATCATACATTCCTTTGCATCGGTGTTTCCTTGTTGTCTTCCAAGCAGTCTATAATTTGGGAAAAAATACCAAGTGACACTTCTCAGGGACTTTTCTGTGTGAACGTAAAGACAAGAGTTCATTAAACCTAAGAGCAGCATCTTCTTTATGGATACAAGGAAAATCCTTATTGAATTAAAAAATTAAAGATACACAGTAGTATTTTAAATTTTAGATTCTTGGGGCACCTGGGTGGCTCAGTTGGTTAAGCATCTGCCTTTGGCTCAGGTCATGATCTCAGAGTCCTGGGATCAAGTCCCGCTCAGCACAGAGCCTGCTTCTCTCTCTCCCTCTGCCTGCTACTCCCCTTGCTTATTCTCTCTCTGTCTCTCAGATAAATAAATAAAATCTTAAAAAAATATATTGGATTCTTGACATTCTTGAATCTCTTCATATTTTTTATATTATCTAAAAATTTATTGAGAACTCGTTAACTATCAAAAAGTTCAACATAGAAGACCACCTAAAACACAGAACATGAAATTTGTAGGGCCCCAGACATAATCATCAAAAAGGTGTGGATGGTTTCTGTTCAGGAGATGATGCCACCAGCCTCTGACATATTTACTTGCCCCTTGATCTGTATATTCATGCTCATAAACTCTCCCCGGTTTTTCCAGTGTTCAATCTCATCTGTCAGCCCCTTTGTCGAGTCTCCTCCAAAAAGAAAAAGAAAATAATTCAAGGTCAAGCAACTCCCTAACCACCAGTAATTTAACTTAATTTATCTGAAAGGAGATTTGAATTCTCAAAAATAAGCCTAAATTGGAAGGTAGCAAATTAAACATTGACATTCAGTGAAACTAAGAGCTGTGTCCTTCTAAACTGAAAAAACAGGTGTTCCGAACATATCTGGAAGCTCTCAGGGGTCACAGGCAGTAATCGGGCAGTAAGTACCAGGCACTCTGCCCAGCCCTCGGGGGGATGAGCCTCCTGTCCCCCAGGCACAGCAGTGGGAATGGAAGCAGCTGGACCTGACTATTCGTGGAGGTGGAAGGCATGACAGACCCAAAGGGAAATTTCCCAAGTGAAAGGAGACAAGGGATAGAGCTCACTCGTCTATAATTTTGTCCAGATCATAGTGCCTGGAATATTTCACCATGCGAATTAATAGTGTGAGAACAATAAATACGGAGGTTTGGTTTTATATGATTAAACAAAGCATAAAAGTGGCAGAAACAGACCTACTGGAAAACTAACGCCATGGTAATGGCTAGGAGATCCTAATCCAATGGCTATCTGTCAAAAGCTATGGGAGTTGTAATTACAAAAAGATAGTGGGTTGTGAAAATTCAACCACACAACACCAAAAAAACTCGTGTTTTACCTGAGTGAAATGACAATGCAAACACCATCTATGCTAACTATAAAATACTGTTAACGTTACTCTGGTTTTTTTAAAGATTTTTCTAGAATATTAGCCAGGCACTATCGAGTAAGAGTTAAAAATCAGGCTCCGGAACCAGCTGTGAGATCCCGTTCCGCCACTTGCAAGCTTTAGGATCTTTAAGAAGCTAACTTCTCTAACAGTTTTATCTCTTATAAAATGCCAAGCATTCCGTGGAGCTGCTAATAGAATTATAACAGATCGGTATTTTAAATGTTTAATCTAGTACAGAGAGCATAAGAAGCACTCAATAAATGGTAGATCTTACTTTAAAACTATTGCCAACATCAGTACAATCCCTATTGTCATTTCCAAAATGCATAAACTCACACATATCAAAGAGGGAATCTATATTTTTTAAATGTCTATTGCAAGAAATGTACCATGTTGATAATTATTTTACCCCTTACAACATATCTAAAAGTAGGTGTTACTTTCTTCCTTTTACTGGTGGGAAAATAAGGCCCAAGAATGTTAAACAATTTGCCAAAGATCACACAGGGAGAAAGAAAGAGAGACAGAAATTTCTACCCAAATCTAGCTCGCCCTAAAAATTTCATCTTTTCACTGTATTGTGTAGTCTACTTGGAATCCTTATCATTGAGCAGAAAAAAAAAAAAAAAAAATAAATATATATATATATATATATATATATATATATATACTTCCTACTATAGCTTTTTGCAGGGAGGGGATATTTTTTTATTTTTATAGATAGAAAATTAAATTCTAACCAGAATGAACAGAAGTGCTATACATGTGAGAACTAGTGAGGTTTTTTTAGCTTTTATTTGGGCCATCTGACACATAGGGCCCTTGAACTCTGGGCTAATATTGGGTTTTATCCAACGGCAACAGGAAACCCGGTTCTCAAGAGAGCTGGTACATCAGAACAGATGCCCAGTTGCATATATGTTTAATTTTAACAAATAGTTTTTCATAACTATAGGATTTTCTATATTTATTAAAAAAATCTGGCACATGAGAAAATATCAAATTGTGCTATTCCACCTCCATATGTGCGTTATCTATAAATATAGAAATGCAATAATTATCGCTGAAACTGTTACTTGTTAGATTTTTGAAAACAGATAAATTATGAATACGGATTTGAAAAATAGTTAAAGGAGTTAAGAAATGGATAAGGATCCAGAATCACTGACTTTTTAAATCAGAAAGGTCCCTGGAAGCCACCTAGTCCAACAGCCAGAGGAGGTGTTTGAGTGTGCTCCACCATGTGGTTTTCAAGCCTCTGCTCAAACACCTGCAGGGACAGCAAACTCACTACCTGTGTGGGCTCCCGTTGGCTGTTGGATCACCCGATTTGTTGAAAATTCCTTCCTTATGTTTATGTGAAGTCTATTAATACTAATGCTACTGTGAATGAAGCCACACTACATGTCAGGCACCATATTAACAGCGTTAGGTTCATTACATCACAGAATCTTTAACACGTGTGATGAGATGCTCATATGTTCCCATGAGATGCATTAATCAAGGCACCAAACATGACAATTCTAATGAGTGGCCTGGTGTGTCAGGTTCTTCAGACTTTGCTCTTTCCATTGCATAGGAAGGCTTGCAGGTCCCAGGTGGTGCTAGTGCCAGACTGCCTCCCTAGGGTAGCACAGGGCAAGTTCAGTCCTGTTTCCACAGGACATCTCCTCAGATACATTACTGACATTCATCATGTCTCCACAGACATCCTCTTCTCTGGGTTCAATATCCCTGATCCTTAATTTTATGCACATAATAAAACTTTGTGTTTCTTCACCTTTCTGGGAACTCTCCTATGGATACATTCTAATCTGTCAATTTTCCTTTTCAACCAGATGACCAGCAAGAATGACCTGAAGAGTGAAAAACAGACACCCATCATGTCCTCGACTCCAGATACCCTAGTTCCATCATGGCAAACTTCAAGGTTTTCTAACAAGCCCATATTACCATTAATCCTATCATCTTTATAGTCAACAAAACCCCCGAGTCTTTCTTGTTTTGGACCCTTCATTAACACCACCTTTCATGCTGGAAAAATTTTCTCACTATGTGATTCAAATGGCAAGCAGCTGCTTTATATATATTCCCCTACCTGGCTACAGCATTTGGCCTAAAGTGGTACAGGCAAGTTAGAATCCTTCAAAAGAATTTATTTAACTGGGGCAAGATAATTATTTTATTTCTATTGACTAAACTAGAAACATGTGAGTCTGAGAGCTGTTCAAGGCCAGAGTTCTTTCCTCATAGAGAAAACAAACCAACAAAAAAATTCACGAGGGGAATCAGAAATAAGACAACTTGATAAAGTCCTAACAGCACTCAAGTTCCTAAGCCCTCATGGTTTGCTTATAAGAGCCAAAACCTCCCTCTGTGGTGTCCATGAAAGTGACGCTTCCATCCCTTGCAACTAATTCACTGCCGTGTCTCTGCTTGAGCAGTTAGTTGGCTTTTGGGATCTAAATGCTGACACCTGCATCTATTTAATATTCTTAAATTCAGATCATGCTTCCAGCTTATAAAAATTCTTTGGACTCCTAATATTGTTATCCCTTCTAGCTTCATGTCATCTACAAACTTGATCATTTAGCTAGCAGACCTCTCACCCAAGTATTTTACAAAAAGTGTAGAGCAGGGCAAAATCATACCATGAGCCTGAGGTCAGCTAAGAGAATCACCTGTCAAAATTGAATTAGTCTATCAGTCAGCAATATCCCCATGGCTTAGCTGTTCAGTTAGTAAAGAACTGAGTTCAAGTGTTGACATTTCTAGAGTGAATTTATAGTGCAAACTCCCAGCACCCAAACACAATCTTTCTTCTCTATGATTCAGCATTCCCATCACTGAAGTACCTTCCAGGACTGCAAAGCATAACAGAAACAAATGGCAATGTAATTTACAAAAATCACTCATTGGGTTGAATAGCAAGAGACAAGGGAAATCCAAGACTTGGAGAGATCTAGTTCTCATTTTACGGATGAAGAATCCAGGGTCAAGAGACCTGGATCTTGTCATTCAGGTTGCTAAGTATTTAAGTTCTTTTTTTCTTAAATAATGAATGTGAAGAATTAAAATGCTTTTCAGCACCTATTGAAATAATCATGGTTTTCCTTACTTGGGTATGTGTCTTTTCAATATAAGAAAATGATTCCTCTTAAAGCTAGAACTAGGCTGACCTTGATGACAGATTATCTGGGAGTGGGGAAAGGATGCTGAAAGTGGAAAGACAGTAAAAGTATGAGGAATAACCAAAGACAAACCGTAGACATTTCAAAACTGCATGGTGTCAGCTTTCCCTGGGCTTTGCCCCTATGCACAACAAAATAGTGAACAATGAACAATCATTGTGGTCTCATAAGCTTGAATACAAATCACTCCAACTCCTTTGGATGAATATTGATGTGATCACACCTACTTTACAGGGCTGGTGTGAGGCACAAAAGGCTACACTGTGTAAAGAATACTGCCGCTGTGGGTACGTAGTAGTTTCTCAATAAATTTAGGTGCCCTTCCCTCCCACTTTATGTCTTCTTCTGACAACATGTAAAAAGGCATAAAAATTTCACCTTCACTTTGGAGAAGTAGGAACAATACAATTCAAGTTTCTGAATGGCTAAACAAAATGTGGTATATACAGACAATAGACTATTATTCAATCACATAAAGGAAATTCTTCCACATGCTCGGGCATGAGTGAATCTTGATGACATTTTGCTCAGTGAAATGAGCCAGTCACATAAGGACAAATACTGTGTGACTCTACTTCCACGAGGTACTAGAGTAGTCAAATAATAAATAATTAATAAATAAATAAATAATAAAGACAGAGAACAGAAGGGTGCTTGCCAAGGCTGGGAGGAGGGGAGGAAGGGGATGTTTAATAGTTACAAAGGTTCAGTTTGAGAAGATGAAAATGTTCTGGAGTGGTGTTGGTTACACAACAGTGTGAGTATTCTTCATGCCACTGAATTGTAGACTTAAAAATGCTTAAATTGGTGAATTCTATGTTATGCATATTTTACTTAATAAAAAAAAAAACCTTACCACTTTTTTTTTTAATTTCAAAGATTTTATTTACTTATTTGAAAGAAACACAGAGAGAGCAGGGAGAGGCCAGAGAGAAGAAAAGTCTTAGGCAGACTCTGCACGGAGTGCAGAACCCCGCACAGGTCTGGATCTCATGACTCTGAATTCATGACCTAAACCAAAATCGAGAGTCAAACGCTTAACCAACTGTACACCCAGGTACCCCAAAAACTTACCACCTAAAAAAATTAAGTTTGTGGAGTTTTTCTGAGTGTCAACATTTTTTTTAAATATTATTATATAATGTATTATTTGTTTCAGGGTTACAGGTCTGTGATTCATCAGTCTTACACAATTCACAGCACCACCATAGCACATACCCTCCCTGATGTCCATCATCCAGCCGCGCCATCCACCTACCCCCTCTGCTCCACAGCCTTCTGTTTCCTGAGATTAAGAGTCTCTTATGGTTTGTCTCCCTCTCTGTTTTCATCCTGTTTCATTTTTCCTCTCTTCCTCTATGATCCTCTGCCTTGTTTCTTAAATTCCACATATCAGTAAGATCATGTGATAATTGTCCTTCTCTGATTGACTTATTTTGCTTAGATTAATACACTCTAGCTCCATCCACACTGTTGTAAATGGCAAGATTTCTTTTTCTTTTTTTGATGACTGCCTCAATTTCAAATTAAAAATGTAAACTGAGCATTTCTAAGTATTATATCCCCCATCTAAAAAGTGCACAGTCAGCTTCATTGGGGTCTTGTGGCAAAAGTACCTTTTGGCTGGAAGACTAGAGCATGAGTGCAGAGGCAGGGTCCACTGTGAAGAGGGGGTGAGCACCCACGTCCAAGAACCTGCAGTTGACAATAGCCTACAGAGCCGCTACTGTTCTGAGTTCAGCAGTGCTGATCCTTGTGGCTCTAGAAACTTCTACTGACTCCTCTCTTCTCAGTGTTGATTCTGAGGCTGAGGGATAGTAAAAACATCAAGACTCATCTTTTGTATTTTCTCGTTCAACACATCCTAGTTTCGGGATTGTAATAATATTTATCATCATCATAAAAAAAGCACGTCCGCTAACATCTTAGTATTAAGGAAAAAATCTTACTAGTAAAATCCTGATCCGTGTGGCTCATGGTAATCACTAGCTCCTCTGAACTCTTAGCACCTAACTGTCTGCACGATTCAATTGACATTTGTCATTTGGGCTTTGTGACATATCTTTTTTGTTGTTTTGTATTGTCATCTATCACCGAGTCAGATTCAGTAAATTCTCTAACAAAATTTGACATCACCATTGCCTTGGGGTTGATTGTGCATCCCTTGGCTATAGAAGAAAAACACATACAGACCTTTTCTGTTATTGTTCAGTATATTTTCTCTGGATTTGCTGTCTAAATCCATGTGAGCTAAAATTGCCACTTAATATTTGAGACCTCCATCCTCTCTCTCCAAACTGATGCCAGAATTATCTACTTAAAATGCAAATCTTGTCATGTAGCTTCTATGCTTAAAATCATCCCATTCATCCATTTCCTTAATACATATTTTTTGAGCAATGACAAAGTGGAACATAGCCAGGCCCTGACTTGGTTTTTCGGGGATACGCAGATGAGAAGACATATTCCTGGCCTCAAGGAGCTCACGGTCTTGTCAAGAGACTGCAGTATAATGTGGGTGCTAACAGCAAGAGTAAAGGGCTCCACAAGACAAAAAGAGACATGAGGTATGGGGGGTTAGGGATGGTTGTGCAGAAAAATGCACCTTCCCACTGGATAGCACTTGATATGGGGATCTCCATTTCCCCTTTGGTTCGACTTGCTTCCTTTAGACTTCAGTACTAGAAGGCTGAAATTAGGTGTAACCATCAAAGTCAGCAAGAGAGAATCGTGGAGAGATAGCACTTTTGAGACAACTGACAGTCCACGATAAGATATTTTCAATATACATTAGACAAAGAACTCTGAGAATATACACAGTATTACTATATCCGTAAGGAAAGCCCAAGCAACCCAATTCTTTCAAAATGAACAAAGCTTTTGGACAGATACTTTGTAAATGAAACATCCAAATGACCATTAAGTACAAGAAATAATGCTCAGTGCAAGATGGTATTTTCATCAGGAAAATGCAAAATAAAACCACAATAAGATATCACTACGTGCTCACCAGGATGGCTAAAATTTTAGATGACTGAAAATACTAAGTATTGGTAAAAAAAAAAAAATAAAGTAGAACATCTGGATCTCCCCTCCATTGATGATGAATTTAATAATTATTATGAAAATGTTTTGGCAGAGTACAAGACTGGTATAAGAATATTCATTGCAGTTTTTCTCATAAGAGCTAAGACTTGGAAACATTTCAAATGACCATCAACAATAGAATGGGTAAATATGATTTAGTTATATTCATATAATGGACTAGTAAGTAGCAATAAAAAGGAATAAAATTATGTTTCAAATAGCATCATGGTGAATCTCTCCAATATAATGTTGAATATAAAGTGAAATACAAAAGGTAATCTATGGGGATAAGGGTCAAAATAATGGTAAGCTTCTGGGGATATTTACTAGGAAAAAGCATGATTAAGTTTTCTGGAATGCTGGCAGTATTCTATAACTTGATTTAGATATGTGTATAGGAGGGATTTCATTAAGTTGCACCCTTATTATTTGTATATTCTATTGTGTATATATATTATGCCTTGATAAGATTTACTTGCTTAAATCATTGTTACCTTTGCGCTTTGGGTATCTTAGTGGAACTACCCTCCAGCTGTCAGGGGCTCCACATCTGGTCCAGTGCCATACCTGCAATTGGAGGCCCCTCTGTCCGTAATAAGATAGAAGAGTTTATGCCAAATACCCAAATCTGGGAATCCAAATTATTTTCTATATATGCATCGAGAATTTAAGCTGTTCTAAGGGGTGGCATAGCTTTGGTGATCATCCCTCCATGGTCATAGAAGAAGCTACAAGCTATTAAGGACCATCATCAATGGACAGCTTTTTGCCTGATCCAAGCAAACTTGTAAGGAGAATTTTGATCAGGAGGGTTTCTTTCCAATAAACTGAAAGAATGCTCTCCTCTGTTCCACATTGTTCCCTTGAATATGTAAAATACTGGGCATCAAGTCAGGGGACACGGCCCAGATTTCTGCTGCCAAATGTAGTTGGGCAAAAGTTTGTTACAGGAATCCCAGCTCTCTGACCAGCAGAGGTTGAATGATCTCCATCTGAATGAGAAAATATCTGTAAATCTCAAATCCTGCAGCAGTGTCTCCAAGAATGGTTCCTCACTTAAAAGTAGTCATTATTGATTGGGCTGTGTCAATTCCAGTGCCTTCCAGAGCGGATACAATTAGAACAATAAAAGCTGAGGACACAGTTTTTTGGTGACATTACTGCCTCACAGTACTTTCTCATCTGCATCAACTGAGTCAGTAGAAGATAAAAGCATTGAGTTCAAAAGATCTGAAAGTATCCAGACTGAAACACCACAGGAGAATTAAATAAGGCTCCGTGTGTACCATTAGGAAGTGTCCTCTAGTTGTGAGCAGAGCCACGCCTCCCTCCTCCATCTGCACTGTCTTCCCCCCTCTCCACCTCTCTTCTCAGCCCCAATAGAGCAGCAAGTATCCCTTACGACAGACGTCTACTCTCCATAGATCTTAAACACATCTTCAAATTGGGGTCCAGACAAAAATACTGAAGAGAGAAAAGAATTGTGTTACCAATCATTGCCTATTTTATCCTTGCTTACATTTCCTTCCTGTCCAGGAGACAGAAAGATCTCTGCATTCCTAGAACCAAAAAGACTCCAACATCCATCCCCCTCCATAGGTGAACCTCCCATAGGTGGATACTGGCTTCCAATTCAAAACCTGAGATCCTGATGTGAATTTGACCCAGATATATTTTCATCATTATAGACCACCATAGTAAAAAAATGGAGGAGAAATCTTGGGGTAGTTTTGCCAACTCTAAGAATAGGACAATGGGCTTTGTTTGTCATTGTGTCACCAAATGCCTCCTATTCTTGATTTTTCTCTTGACTGGTCCAGGGCTCCTTCTTTTTTTAGGTACCTCCAAAGAATGTATGGAGTGCTTCAAGCGGGCCCAAGTAAACATTGCTAATGCTTTTATTATACATAGGTAATAGCTTAAGATGTGATCTTTAAGAGAGATCAGGGGGACACCCATGGTTTTACAACCCCAAATACTTTCCTATTCTGTTCTCTGGGTTTCATGAAACAGGCATTCAGAAGATCAACCATCCATCTGATGAGACCAGTGGTACCACCCACTGACAGAGTCCCTCTCTGATTCACAGTATCTTAGGTGAAGTCTGAATTATCAGTATCGACCAGAAGGCAAAATGAATTTGGACTAAAACGACATGAATAATACATACTGTACCAAGAAAATAACAGAGCTGAGCCTTGATGCAGAATTCCAGAGCTATAGTTTCTAGGATATGCAAGGGAAGTGGCATGAATAGATCAAGGCACACAGAGATAACACTGAAGCTCTACCAACTCTGTACTAGCCCCGCAGTTAGGCTGTCCAAGGCCTTCTGGTCCTACTGCAAAGCTGACCAACACATCTGTTCATATAAGGCTTTGAAGTTATTATTTTGTAATCTGCTTTCTGTAATTACAGAATTGATAGAGGTTCTCAAGATAAGTCGGGATGGGAATTATCAGTTTGCATCTGCCTGGTTTTGAATTTTCCAGGGGAAAGGGAAGAACGCAGAAGTGACCAGCTTGGAAACTTTCTTCTGATCTGCTTAAAAATCTTCTCTGCTTCAGCAAGACCGTCGCACGCCAAGTGCCATGCCAGATTCTGGAGATAATGAGTTCACTTTCTGATAGCTTGAACTTGAAATATCAGAAGACAACTGGAAATATTAGAGGGGGAGTTCATGCATGAGGTCAGTCCTAGAGGTATGATTTTAAAGTCACCCATGGGAAAGACAATGTTGAAAACACAGAAGTAAATAATACTGTCCAGAGAGAGCTTATAGAATGAAGAGAGAAGGTGGTACCAAAGGGAGAGTCAACGTTTAAGGAGAGGATAAAGGGAAAGGAGCCAGCGAGGACAAAATGAACGTGTGTCAAAGACATGGGAGCAAAATCAGGAGGAAAGAGTTTCAAGGAGGGAAACTAAGTATTAGTATCAAGCTGCAGGGAGACCAGGTAAAAGGAAGATGAAAGCAGATGATCCGATTTGATCTGACAATTAAAGACTGATCACTGCTGACAATTTCTACAGAAAAGTCTGGAGTGGGATGGTGCAGGGGCAGAATCAAATCATGTTGATGAGTCAAGTGTAGGTCAAGAAATAGAGGCATTTGTTTTAAAGGGAGTTTGAAAAGGATAATAGCTGAGGGAGACAGAAGTTTTTGTAGATTTTTTTTTCCTAAGATGAAGGAGATCTAAGTATGTTTGTAGCCAGAGGGGGTAGGAGCCAGGGTAGAGAAAGAGTAATCGAAGATTTAAGAAAAAGAGGGAATAATTCATGTAGCAGAGACTTTGGGGAAACAAAAAGAGTTAGGATCAAGAGTCCACAAGTGCCTGGGTTAGCCTGCAAAAAAGTGAAGGTAAAGAAGGGAAAAATAAAAAACCAAGTAGGTAAACCAGAGAGCAAGGGGTAGACAGAATTCATCCAGAAAGGTTCATTCAGGTTGCTGGGGCAGGGGACAAAGCAAGGAGAGAGCTGACAGGCTCCATGGCTCAGACCTTTTCTGTTCTCCCAAGTGAGGAGGGAGAAGGAGAGGATAAGGGAGGAAAGGCACAAAGACGAGTCTGTAATCTGAAAGCAGCAGGGTGAGATGATTTCAGGGGTGAAAGTTGATATATTTCCGGACGTAGTCATGGCAAACACCAGCAGGTTCAGTAATCCTATGGGAAATGCAGAGCCAGATAGACAATGAGGGTGGGAAATCAAATGCTTTAAATCAAGATTTGGAAACAAGTATGAAATTCACTGGACATGACCATAGTGAGGAGCACAGCACATGGCCCAGTCCTGTTTCTCCAACATGAGAATCAACACCGATGTTAACCTGGAGAGCTGTCAGAGCTGGGTTTGGAGGGTTGAACGCCTAACATCACAATAAAGGTCAGACCTCTCCACTCACCCTAACCGTCCCGGGTCTCCAATTGGTTTTCCCCTTTGCAGATATGTATTTGAAACACGAAGTGCATTTTCTGTCCTTTCCTCTTCATTTTGTTTTTAATCCCATTTTAATATTTTTTTCTCATCTAAGGATGTTTTTCTATAACTTCTCATTTACCATCTCTCTGCAAAGCCATACACTCTAGGTTGGTTGCTGAGAATTAGCAAGCTGGGGGAGAAAAAAGAAAAGATAGAACAGAAAAAAGTCCTGTTACCTCAGGTCTCCCAACCTCAAACCATCCTAAATCCAGATACATATCCTTTCCCCTGAATCGGCTTCCCCTCCCCAACTCAAGGATGAGGAACGCCAACTGTCAATCATCCATCTTGATTTTATTGGAAGATATTTTTCCTCTCATCCATTCTCACTATCTTTGTCCTCCGTGTTTTAACTCACCTATCATGCCCATGACCTCCCTTTGGGGAAATGAAAAGTCATGCAGAAGCTTTGGGATGACTATGCTGAGCTTCAAAATGAACATTCCCGCCAATCACCCCAATAATAATTTGAGATGCCAAGGGGCTCAAGAAACTGAGACTGGAGAGGGGAAACTGGCTCTCCTTCCTCCCCACAAGCCCCCCAGACCACGGCTCAATCATTTCACTCACCCCCAGGGTGTCACCAACGCGGGGAGTGGCCCCCGAAAGACCCGCTCTGACAAGGCAACCGCAGGCCCTCCAGCCCAGGCGTTCCTCAGGCAGGAGCTGACATTGCATCTCCCGGACTCGCACGTTTTCCTCTGCAGGGCTGTCAATCGAGCGCCTTTTGTGACAACTAAATTTACTGGAAAAAAAAATCAAAATTATTTCAGCGGCAGCCAGCTTCTGAAATTTTCCAAATGTACGTTTTTAGCTCTCTATTTCCCTTAAGCCATATGATGTCATTTGCCTCTCAATCCCCGAGTGCCAAAAATTCTGCTTTCATATCTTTGAAATTTGCCAAACTATAAAAACCTCAGATCTCAGTTTGGGTTTTTATAACCCCCCCCACCCAAAAATGCAAAAATTACTTTCTCTACTTTTCCAAGTAAGAATATCAATGACAAATATATATATATATATATATATATATCACAAGTCACAAATCCATGAACTCTTTTACAATGTTCCCCCATTTGGGCTAATGGGCTGTCTTAATTTTATTCAGAATTTTCATTTCAATAGCTTGTCAACTGCTATTCCAGGATATACCTAAACTCCTGAAGGTCTGGACTTGACAGGTAATGGAGAGATTGATTTTCAAATGCAGTACTTTGCTTTAGGATGTATTCATTAGTGATTTTTGAAGTTAGCACATTTTCCCACTGATATGGAAGTTTCGTAGGTTCTTGTTATATATTTACTGAAGCTTTTTAGTTGACCTAAAAGAGAGGGAGAAAAAAAAAAAGCCTTCATTCTACTTCCCTTTCTAATTACAGTCCCATTTCCTTAGCAAGTCCTTGAAAAAAGAATTCCCCAAGTCTCTAATCATCTCTCTAGTTGTAATCTCCATAATTGTGTCCCTTCCAGATTCCTTCCTGGCACAGCCCAGAGAATGATTTGCTCCATGTGGTTAAAAATCTTTTATTTGATGCCAGTTAGGACTTGTTTTCACGGCTTGCCTTCTTGGGCCTTAATGCTACACTGATGCGACTGATCACTACAGGCTTTTGACACCCGTCCTTGTGCTATTACCTTATTGTAGGGGCAAACTAAAGCCTGCCCACCAGGAGTAAGGCTCTGGGATCCCATCAGTCTACAACCTCCTCCCCATTTTTCTTTTACCCACCTCGTAGATCCGTTCAATGTAAATGTATCATGAAGAGAACTATTTCTCCCCTAACACCAGCTCGAATAAAAAATCAGGGTTCACGGATTTTAATACATTCTTAGATGAGTGATTCTCAAACTCAGGCAGCTGTGCTCCCCAACCCTTCTCCAAGGGACATTTGGCAAAGTCTAGAGACATTTTCATCACAACTGGGGGAGGGCCTCCTACTGGAATCTGGTGGGTAGAAGGAAAGGATGTTGCTTAACACCCTGAAATGTCCAAAATAACCTCCAATCACAAAGAATTATCTGGACCCAAATGTCAATAGGAGGAGGTTGGGATACCCTGCATTAGATCAACCATCACCCAGCCACGGTAATGAGGCCACTAAGACTGTTTCTTAGACATTTCTGCACCCCTGGCCCCTGGAAGACTATCTGGCATGTGATAAGCCTACTGATTTTTTAAAAAAACGCTCCCATCAGTCTTTCAAAGATTAGTAATCTTCAACAGTAGGAAATTGTTACTTATAGTCTGACTAGAATTCTTTTTCCTGAAAATTAGAACCTTTCTTCCTTGTTCTGTCCTTACTGAAGGTGGAAAACAGCTGTACGCACTCTTCCGTATAATGTATCTTTGCATTGGGATATGGAGTCTGGGATATGGAGTCTGGGTATAGAAGGGGAGACTTACATTCCTGAGGATTCCTACCTCTCAGGGGATTCTCCCAAAGATAGCCTGGGACTGACAAGTAGGCCCTCTTATGCCTAGATTAAGACCCTCATAAAGGAGAGGGACATTCTATCCTAACTAAACACCAAGAAGTGTCTCTCGGGAGGTGGGAGCCACCTCCAGGTATAAGAAAGTCAAAGGACAATGTTATGGACAATGGCTTAGAAGGACAGCTCTGATGGTGTCCTTGTAATACCCTTCCCAGCCAGACCCTGGGATCTAAGATCTTGAAAGAAGGGGTTGTAACTGAAACCATGAGCTCAGAGGCCTCTGAGTAACATGACGGCCACAACAGCAAACAGAATTGGCCACAATGAGAGTCTGAGGGGGAAGTGAAATGGGAAGTGAGATCCAAAGCTGGGGAGGGAGCACTACAGAAGGAAGCGTACAGAGGGTCCAGCAGGGGCACAACTCTGTGGACTGTTCTCTAGTACCACCGGGTAGCTTTCCAGAAGCTTTAGAGGCTTCATAGCCTCTTAGCGTTGCAGAGTCCAAACTGACCCCAATTACACAGTGTCCCTGGGAGTGCTCCAGGAAACAGCACCAGGGTGAACCCCGAACCCTACAGGCCTCTCACCCTAGGCTGTGGTGGTACTTAGATTCTAAGATACTCCAGTGTCATGCTGGGACCTCTGATGTTTTAAAATATTGTTAAATCATTAAGCCTCACAATCTCCAGGAACCTGAATGTCATTCTGAGTCATATGATCACTAAACTGATGCAGTAGTATTCTCCCTTGCTAACTGCTATTGACATCTGCCCTAATAGGTGATACAAAGATTTTTAAATTTTTAAATGTTTAATTATATGTAAACATATAATTTAGTTATATATGAATATATATGATTATACATGAATGTATAATTAAGTTAGATATTATAGATATTATCATATTATATAAAATTTGATTTCATATTATAATGTATGATTTATTATATATGATTTAATGTTTAATTAAATTATATATGAATATATAATTATATGTGAATATATAATTAAATTATATATTATTATATGTTATTTGTAAAATTGTACTATGTACACAACATACCTATAATACATATCTATCTGTGTTAAATTATGGTTCTGTACCAAACGCCTCCCCAGCACAGCCTTTAGATGCCTAGATTAACTGGTTTGGGTTCCATGTCTTTTACATACATTGATCAGGGCCAGTTAATTATGAGGAAGGAAGTTCCAGTTAATTACGGGGCCTTCTTTCTACATACATTGCACAATTCACCTGGAGAATCCAAGTTCTGATGGCTGGTATTATTGGATCTTTCTTGACATTAGAGTTCTTCCTGTGTCTAGGAATTTCAAGTAAGAAATTGCCTGTTATTCTTCCTCTCTCTCTCTCCCTCTCTTCTGTCTTGCCTCTTCCTTCCGTTCCCTTTCATTAACCAAGACTCCCATCCTCTCCAGAACTTTTCTAATCACTTCTTCCTGCCTCCCTCCCACCCCAACCACCACCACCAGCCTAGTATTTGTGATAGTCCTGGGCTCCTAATCCATGGTGGCACTGGGGCTATCCCAGATGCAACCTCCAGTCCAGCTGGCCACCCAACTCCTTCCTAGAATATAAGTTCATGTGTTTGTCTTGCTGTATCTCTGTTTCTTAGTACTAAAGGTCCAGGCAGTAGGTTCTAACTGCCTACTTCTGTCCAGCCTCCTGACTTGGGAATGGGAGTGGGGGTGGGAGGTGCCTGAGGCTTTAATCAGTAGTTTACCTGGCCTATCTTCTAAGGAGTACATTTAGATCATTCCCACAGAAGTTAAACCCTTAGTCATCTGTCCCATTTTCTGGCTTCTAGACTTGTGTACCAACTTCACTCAGCATCTTAAGTTACTAATGTGTTTTGAGCCCAGCTATTTATTTTCTATTCTCTTTTTTAAATATATATGTGTATATATAGGTATATATACACACATATATGTAATAAACATATATCTATTAAAATTTGTATACATAAATATTTGAACTAGTGTTGCTACATACTTGGAAAGAGGAGAAGCTATTAAGCATGAATCCTTATGCCATCTCAAAAGGAAACTTCCAATGACTGCTTAATTTTTTATTAATATTTATTTTCCCCTAATTGTAGACATGATAGACATTCTTTGTAGAAAACTGGAGAAATATCCTTAGTTCTGAGATAACCACTATTAATATCTTAGCATATTTTTTTAAACTTTTGTCTCTATAAATTCACATACACACATGCACACACACTTACAAAATTAAATCATACTGAACACTCAGTTCAGTTTTCTGTTCTTATCACCAATTACTGTTTTTCATGTATCATAAATATAGCACTTAGTTACTGGTAGAAAATGCCTAAAATACAGAAGTACAAAGTTATATCTCTTTTAATTTCACCTTAGGTGAAAATCATAGTATTTCATTCTGCACATTTAATATTTGGGAATAATAAAGTTTGTCCTTTTGAAGGACTCCTTTTTTCACAATTCTCTATGTTCATAATATGAGTATTTTTCTTGATCATCTAAGCTTGGTTTGCAGCACCAAACAGCTCTGATTTCGTAGTTTCTTTTTCTTTGGAATAAAGGTCAAAGTATATTACCTATTGTTTTGTAATTTTTTAATAATTTTTAGTTTTGAAAATGTACGCAACCCTCAAAAAGAATATGTATTCTCACATTAATATATAGCGATTGCTTCAATCTCATTAAATGTATTACTTACATTTTCTGTGTCATTATGTATTTTTTATTTCCACAATGTTTGAAGACCAAAAAGAGCATGCTAAAGGCTTTCTCAACAGTCTTTTAACCAATTTATCTTTTATTCGTTTGAGAAATGTTGACTGATATGTGTAGTTAAGGCAGATGGCTCTTAAAAGGACATTTTGTAATTCATTGTATTTTTTATCAAAATAAAAGAACTTCTGCGGTTAAATGTTTGTTACCTTAGCTTCCATTTTGTCTGATATTAATTCTGCTTCCTCATACTGCTTTCTTTTGTTGTTTCTCTAATAAATATCTGACAAACACTTAATTTTAAATTTTTGATAGTTCTTTCTTGACAAGCAACTCTTGTAAGCAGGTTATAGTGAGATTTTATTTTACTTTTATTTTTCTTCTTATATATTATACACATATACATATATTGTTCTTCTATGGTATATGTGGAATTGTTTCATCATTTATCATTTTGTTAATGTCCTTTGGATATTTTTGTTATTGTTTAGGCAATATTTTGCTGCCTTTGTCTTCTCTAGTAGTTTGGTAAGTATATATTTTATTTATGATTGTATTAGTGGTTAGATTTATGCTTTCAAAATCATCTTTCGTTGGGGGCTGGCTTCAGTTACCTGAAATAGAAAATCATCCAGACCAGGACTCATTGTTCTCACAGAACAGGAAGTCAGAACATAGAAGTAAAAGGTTGTTCAGCTGCTCCCCAGGGTTATCAGTATTCCAGACTCCTCCCCTCACTCTGCTCTGTTGCCCTAAGCATAAGGTGTGCATCCCACCGAGGCCGCCATGTTCTAGAGGAGGGTTGTATCTTTGCCCTCCCACCCACATTCCCAACAGGAAGAGAGAAGAGCAAAGGGGGAAGAGAAAGGTGGCGGGAGGAGAAGAAGGAGGAGGAAAAGGAGAGAAAGAGAGAGAAGAACAGAAAGGAAGAAACAGTTGTTTATAGCCCTGTAATAAAACTCACCCGGAACCTGCAATGAGCTTTCTCTTTTGTTTCATTGGCTAGAATTGTGCTACACGACTTCCTCCGACAAGCAAGCTGAGAAATAGAGGGTTGTTTCGGTTCTTTTGTTTCTTTTGTCTGGGTCATTTGCCACTCTGAACAAAACTGGGTTTTTCTTAGGAAGAAAGGGAAAGGGGCACCTGGGTGGCTCAGTGGGTTAAATGTCTGCCTTCAGCTCAGGTCATGATCCCAGGACCTTAGCATCAAGACCCACACTTGACTCCCTACTTGGTGGGGAGTCTGCTTCTTCCTCTCTATCTCCCTCTGTGCTCTCCCTCTCTCTCAAATAAATAAATAAATAAAATCTTTAAAAAAAAATAAAAAGGAAGAAGGGGGAATATATTTTAGTCAAACAATTAAAAATGGCTTACCCTATGGTTTCACTTATTTGTGGAGCATAACAAATAGCATGGAGGACAAGGGGAGACGGAGAGGAGAAGGGAGTTGAGGGAAATTGGAAGGGGAGGTGAACCATGAGAGACTATGGACTCTGAAAAACAATCTGAGGGTTTTGAGGGGGCAGGGGGGTGGGAGGTTGGGGGATCCAGGTGGTGGGTATTGGAGAGGGCACAAATTGATGGAGCACTGGGTGTGGTGCAAAAATAATGAATACTGTTACGCTGAAAAAATAAAAAATTTAAAAAAAATGACTTACCCTTATTTCGAAGGTTGTCAAAGTCAAGTGTGAAGCAATCTGTTTAGTCTGCCTGCTTCTGCTCGCCCCCAGTTCCCACCCACAACCATACTCCTTCACAACTGCATTCTAACTCTGGCTGTTCATAGATTTAAACATAAAATTTAAACCCATTTTCTTCACTAAATTATAGTTTTACATTATATAACTTCTCTTTCAAAGGTTTTAAAATCACACTAAAATCACGTTAAATTTATAATGATTTTCACTCTTCAGATTCTTTTGAACCATGAAATTACCTTTTTTACATCTTAGGTTTGGTTCTTTTCTCAATTGTCTAAAGTAAAGCATTCAAGTGATTATTGAAAATATGTGTACGTAGGTAGTGTATACTCCACACTCTTCCGTGTGGGAACTTGTTTTCCTAACTCCGCACTCCCCATACCTAACTTGTGCATCATATTTGAAGACAGTTGCCATTAAAAATGATCTCAACTCATTCTGGCCTCTGATTACTTTATAGCCAAAAAGATACTTGCCCTTGCTTAAGTCCTGGCTCTATAGTTTTTTAATTCCAAAAACAAAACAAAACATAAATGTAATTGTGAACAGCAGCGATCTTAATCGACATTTTCTGGTGATGGGGAGGCAGCAATCAAACTGCATACCATCAATGAGACGTCTGAAAGTGTATTCCTCCCACCGCTCCCTTTTCTTAAATTTTCATCCTTTATAGCGGGTCCCACCGAGCTGCAACTGCAATTTTCCTTGAACATCTGGTTTTACGTACCCTCCAAACTGTCCATATACTTTTCGTTTTGAACTTATTTTTTCAGTGACTCTTTTTTGTGTAGAATTTATAGATCTTAGCAAATGGAATTGTGCAAACTTCACACCAAACAGGACACAAGAAACAGGAAACATAACCCCAAAGTTCCCTCATGCTGCTTCTTTGCAGTCTAACCCTCCCTCTTCCCCTGATCAGGGTAACCACTGATCAGTTCTTCCTCTCTACCATTTTATTTTTACCAGAATGTCATATAAATGGAATCATATGACAGGTAGCCACATTTGAATCTGGCTTTTCTTCATTAATGTAAAGCATTTCAGATTTGGCCGTGTTGTTGCATGTACTGATAGTTTGTTCCTTTTTATTCCTGGATAATATTCCACTGGATGGATGTACCACAGTGTTTTTATCCAATTACCATTGTAGTGAGTGGAATTACATCTCCATAAAAGATGTGTTCCAGTTCCTACCTCCATTATCTGAGAATGTGACCTTATTTGGAAAGAGGGTCTTCGCAGTTACAATCAAGTTAAAATGGGGCCACACTGGATTAGGGTGGACCATAAGTCCAGTGACAGTATCTTTGTAAGAAAAAGAAAATGAGATTTAGATAGAGACTTGAGAAAGAAAGCCATGTCAAAATGGAAACAGATCTTGGACTGATATATCTACAAGCTGAAAAACACCAAGAATTGCTGGGAGCCATCAGAAGCTAGGAAGAGGCAACGAAGGATTTTTCCCCCAGAGCCTTCAAATGGAGCACAGCCCTGCCAACAGGGTTAGTTAGACTCCTCTAACTTCCAGAACCATGAGGAAATAAATGTCTGTTGTTTAATGCCACCGACTTTATAATATTCTGTTATAGAAGCCCCAGGAAACTTATAAAATCAGTTGAAAGATATTTGAGCTGTTTATAATTTGGGAAATAAGTTATGAATAAAGCTGTGATACAAATTCATGCATAGGTTTTTGTGTGAACATAGATGTTCTTGTTTTTGTTTTTGTTTTTCCCTTGAGTCGGTTAGGAGTGAAATGGCCGTGTCACATGTTAAATGTAGATTTAAGTTTATAGAAAACAGCCATGATGTTCACCGAAGCAGCTCCATCATTTTGGATTCTTACCAGAGATGCATGAGCTCTCCAGTTGCTCTTCGATCCGTTCACCTTCTGGTTTTATTAGGTTTTGTTTGTCGATTTTTAAAAAAATGTTAGCTCTTGGATTGTTTATTTCAGATCTCTCTTCCTGTCTAACACGAGTATTCAATGAAAGGAATTTTCTACTAAGCACCACTTTAGCGATACCCCACAAATTATATTTTCACATTATATTTTCATTTTCCTTTGGTTCAACTTATTTTCTGAACTTCCATAAGATGTTATTTTTGACCTATAGGTTATTTACAAGTATCTTGTGAGATTTTCAAGTATTTGAGGCTATGTCAGATATCTCACCTATGTTGTTATCTATCTTAATTCCATTATAATCAGAGGACACACTTTGAATGATCTTAACTCTTTCATTTCAAGGAGTTTTTTTGCCCAGAACCTGGTCTAATGTGGCGAAGTTTCTGTGTGTACTTGAAAAAAAACGTGTATTATATGGTTATTGGGTGGAATGTTTTAGAATATGTATTTGTTCAAGTTGATAACAGTGTTTCTCAGGTTTCTGTAATCTTGCTGATTTTTTATTTACTTGTTTTATCAATTATTGAAAGATGACTGCTGAAGTCTTCAAGTATAATTATGGATTTCCCTGTTGCTTTTTTCAGCTTTGTCAGTTTTGCTTCATATATCATAAACTTTGTTAGGTGCATGCATGCACTTTTGGAAGTACTACATATTTTGATGAGTTGACCCCTCCATCATTATGTAATGTCTGTCTTTAATCATTTGTACGGTGCTTCGTCTGGTATTACTATAGCTCTGCCATGTGTCTTCTGATTTTGTTGTTGCTTGGCATATCATTTTCTAACTCTTTAATTATTTATTTGTCTATGAAATTGTATTTTTTGTGGGCTTGTTATAGGCATAGTATATTTGAGTCTTGAATTTTTCTCCAATTGAGCAATCCCTGTTTTTTCATTTGGTTTACTTAAACAAGTTACATTTACTGGAATTATTGATGTATTTTAATTCAAACTTATATGTTATTGTTTGTTTTTCTCCAGAGCTCTTTGATTTTTTGCTTGCTCACCTCTTTCCTATCTTCTTTTGTATATTTGAGTATTTTAAAGTATTTTATTTTGACTCATCTGTTTTGATTTTAGGTCATACTTTTTTTTTCACTATTTCTTTAGTAGTTGCTTTTTCATAGTTCACTTAATTATATTAGTAATTAATATTACTTATATCAGTTTAGATTCACTTAATATCAGTTAGTATTTTATTGCTTTTAGCCATTTGGGTCCCTGTTTCCACTTCCTTTTATGGTATCCTTGTTATATGTATTAAAGCTACATAGATTTAAAATCACATCACAAAGAGTATAAGTTTTGCTCCCAACATATATATATATATATATATATATATATATTTTAAACCTAAAATGATAATAATAGTCTATTATGTTTACCAAAGTATTTAACAATTCTGTTGTTCTTTTTTTCATTCTTGATGTTCAATTTTCTGGGTGACAGCATTTCCTTTGGCCCTGAAGAATTCCTTTAGCTGCTAAGAATATCTTTATTTCACTTTCATTCTGGAAGGAGCTTTTTTTCCTGAACATAAAATTATGGGTTGAAACTTCTTCCCCCCCCCCACTTTAATGACCTTGTTCCACTGTCTTCTGGACTCCACGGTTTCTTTCTTTCTTTTTTTTTTTTTTAAGATTATTTATTTATTTATTTGATAGAGAGAGAGAGATCACAAGTAGGCAGAGAGAGAGAGGAGGAAGCAGGATCCCTGCCAAGCAGAGAGCCCGATACAGGGCTTGATCCCAGAACCCCAGGATCATGACCCAAGCTGAAGGCAGAGGCTTTAACCCACTGAGCCACCCAGGCAACCCTGAACTCCATGGTTTCTAACAAGAAATCCACAAATACCTCCTCTATATAACCCTTCCTTTTTCCACTGCCGTTTTCAAGATTATTTCTTTATGTCTAATATTCAACAGTTTGATTAGGATGTGTCTGGGCCTGTATGTCATTGAGTTGATCTTATTTTGTGTGTATTAAACTACTTTAATCTGTTTATTTATATCTTTCATCAAAACTCTAAGTCTCCAGTCATTACTTTTTCAAGTATTTTTCTTGTACTTTTACTATACTCTTTTTCCAGCACGTCAATGACATAAATGTGAAAGGTTTCTCTATTGTATTATACAGCCCTGAGCCTCTTTTCAGTTCTTTTTGATTTTTCTCTCTGTTTCAGATTGGATAATTTCATTCTATTGTTTATATTCACTGATTATTTTTCTGCATCACCATCATTCTGCTAAGCCACACAATTCTTGTTTGTTTCAGACATTATATATTTTTGTTCTAAAATTTCCATTTGGTTACACTTTAATTGTTTCCCTTTTTCTGCTGAGAATGTCTGTCTTTTCATTCATTTCAAGGCTGTTTTCCTTTACCTCATCATGGTGATGGTGATAAAAGCTGTTTTGAATTTTTTATTTGGTAATTCCAACATCTGAGTCTTCCTGGATTTGGGTTCATTTATTATCTTTTCCCTTGAGAATTGGTCATATCTCCTGGTTCTTTGTCTGTCAGGTGATTATATATTGTTTTATGGACATATTGGATATAATGTTGTGAAACTCTGGGTCCTGTAAAAATCCTCCAGAAAATGTTGGGTTTGGGTTGGTTGGTTTGAGAAGTCAGTCTCTTCAATGAAGTTCAGAGTGTAAGTTCTTTCTCATCTTCTGTAGGTGGTAGTTCCAATGGCAGTTTAGTTTTCAAAAGCTTTGCTATTCTTTGGGTTTGTTCTGGATGTAAAAGTTGGGTGTGATTTCAGGACTTGTGTTGGTTTATGCCTCATAACTAGAGGATATTTCTCTCTAGGTGACTTTTCTCAAAAATTCCCCAACTCT
This sequence comes from Enhydra lutris kenyoni, assembly GCF_002288905.1. Classification (NCBI taxonomy): domain Eukaryota; kingdom Metazoa; phylum Chordata; class Mammalia; order Carnivora; family Mustelidae; genus Enhydra; species Enhydra lutris. The sequence goes on along the minus strand of NW_019154146.1, from coordinate 11,554,390 downwards.
TTGATTTTTAAAGGCACCTTTTACCAGCTCCTTTGGTAAAAATAATGAACGATGAGTTTCTCTTTGGTTTTTAAGCCTCAGAGTATTGTATTGTTGTGTTCAGTGATTGTGTGGGGGGTGGTACCAGTAGGAGTCAGCCTTGGGAAGAAAAGAGAACAAACCAAGGATTCACACACACACATACTCTCTCTCTCTCTCTCCAGGCTATGGGAGCCCCTTTTCCCAGATTCTCTGACCATGGAGATGGTTTATCTTTTAGGATTTAGATACCTACCACCATGACCATCTGAGTAATGCAACACCATGGCTGGGGTTGGCTCAGGCATGACCAGGAAAGGAAAGAAATGAACAACAAAACAGGGATCATGTCCTACATTCTCTGAGTTTCAGAGGCCTCTTTTCCTGGCTCTCTGACCTGAAAGATAGCTTTCTTTTGGGTTTTGCTCCTCATACCTATTATAAAGTTTCACCTTTCAGACTGTTGTCTTTCCATGAATCAAAGTTGAGACCTAAAAGAGAGGAAAAAATTAGGAACTTACCAGTACTAGCTGTTCTTCGAGTTTTGACTTCCCTCCTTTGCCTGACTGCTATTACTTACTTCTCTGAGTCTTCAGGTAATTGACTTTTGTATTCCATCCAGAGGTTTGACTTTTAATCAGTGGCACAGATAACAAGTAGTAGACTTACTCCACCTTAGTCAGTACCAGAAGTCTGTCATTTGCTTATTATGTAGAACAATTTGTCTCTTGGCTTCTCCCACTTTAAATCTTTATTCCTCACCTAGACCTCTTTTTCAGATTTTTTTCAGTGCCTAATTTTTTTTTCCTTGCCACAACATTGATTATGCTGAAGTAAAAAGAAAGTAATTTCCCTTCATGAAGTATACCTATTCACCACAGGCTTTTGATTTTCCAGTGTGTTAAAGGTTGTCTCACATTAAAATCTTTGCAAAGTTAAATTAATGCAATCTTTAGGGTACATGCCTATCATTCAACTTCCTGATAAAGGAGGTTAAATAATCCAATGAAAGAATATTAAAACTACAAAACTCTAAATCAACTATCTGCTTTTAAGTTAGAAGTGTCATTTCATACAGCTAAAGGATCAGTAGTCTGTAATAACATGTCTCTTCCTCTCCCACAAGAGTGTGATTAGAAAGGCACCATATGGTAGCAGTCTGTGTTTTATATATAAATGGGGCAGGGGAAGGAGGAGGAGTGAGAAAGAAGGAGATGAAGGTAGTTTTGATTGCTAACCAAGTATGGTAAGAAAAATCAAGATGGACTCCATTTCTGCAACAAATAGAAAACCTACTATGCAAGAAAGGTTGTGTGCTATATGCTGGAGGAGATTTAAAAATGCAGAAGATAAGTTTCCCTATTTCCTAGTGTAGTAGGAGAGAAAACTTGAACACCATTGTTTTAAAATAAGTTGAACTGTGATAATGCCAAGAGAGGTCAGTGTAAACCATAATGGGTGTTCCAAGATGGAAAGGAGAATTAGATGAGCCACATAGACTTCATGAAAGAGAATCCTTAAAGGTTAGACAGGATTGAAGAACACAATGATTAGAGAAATGCAGAGAGAATAGACTAAATAGAGTAAAAGTAGCAGAGAAACATAAAGCATAGAAAGGGAATATAACACATTTCAGTTTTTAGCCAAGTGGTAGGAGATAAAACTAAAAAAGCAGTGGGATCGGATCCTCAAGAATATTAAAAGCTACGGCACAAATGTTTACTTTGAAAGTTAATAAAGACCCATAATTGAAAGTTGTTGAGCAGGAAGAGTAGCATAATCAGAGTTATGACTTTAGAAGACCCATCTCTAGTGTGTGAACTATGGCAATGCTTGAGATGAGAGGGATATGTAGGAAAGAACATCAGCTTCATTACTACAACAATCTGGACAAGAGGTACCAAGTGCCTAAATAGGGTAAAGAAAAGGGGAATGAAATGGAAAAAAGATGGGTTAAAGGTATGATCAATGATGGTCCTGAGTATCCTGGAAATAGGGAACACAGAGGAATGATCATTGGGGGGAAAAGTAGACAAGTTCAGCTGGGAATCATGAATTTGGATTGCTTATAAGACAACTTGTTGGAGATGCTCATCAGACAGGTAGGAAGGAAGAGCTCACAAGCACAGGAGAAGTGTTAGCTCTAGAGATGGGGAGGTAAATGCTCAGATCATAGGCATGGATGGAATTGCCAAAGGGTGAGAAAAAGAAGAAGTGAAAACCATGGGAGATATCCAGCTTTCTAGAGCAAAAGGTAGAGAAGAAAGAGCAGCTTTGTAAAAAGGGAAGAGGGGGTTTCGTTTATTTTTTTTGAGAGGTGGTTCTAAGGAGAAACGATAATGTGGCAGGGAATTTAGGAAGATGAGCACAGCCTTTGAAATGAAGAGATGAGTGGTGATCCTTACAGGAGCAGTTTCCATTGAAGAGCGGAGGCAGAAGCCAGGCAGCAAGGAGTAAGGATGCCCCAGGGAGGTGACTAGGAGTAGGAGGTGCAGTGATGTTTCTCCCTTAAAGAACTTTAGCAGCAAGGACCTGGGTCCAATGCACCAGCGTGGGGGGTGGGGGCAGGGGGCGGCCTCTAATGGTAGAACTAATTAGGAAGAAATTTGTGTACCAACAATTTGAAGGAGACAATTTTCCAATGGTGTCAGATGTTCTTGATAAGTAAGACAAAAAATGATGTGGAAAACAAGAAGTGATGGAGTCAGGAAAAAAGAAGGCCTTCCTCATACAGAGTAATATGGATTTTCTTCTCTTCAAAAATCTTTCTCATCTCATTTTAGAAAAAGATTTGTTCCTCTGCCCCCCCCCCTTCTTTATTGGGTTTATGTTGCCAAAGAAGGCAAAGGAATGATGTCAAGTTCCAAAGATATAGACTACAAGGAAAGAACATGCTCTTTTCTAGCAGCTGGGGGGAGGGGGCTGGAGAAAGAAAAAGCAAAACGATAATCTGGGAGGCTTTGATAGCAAGCAGATGTACCACTTTGGTCTAACATTCAAACTTGAAGCCAAACTCTTGCTATAATAGTGTCCCTGCTTGGGAGTCTCCAGTGGGAAGTTAACTGTCTCTCTTTCTTCTGGACTCCATTTCACTAGCCCCTTTCCAGCCATTAACCAGAAAGCACAACCTCAAGGTCCCCCTCTTTGACACTGGGAAGATAGAATGTCACTTGTTGCCCTAAAACTTTATGAAAATGTGAAAGGAGGGCTTGGAGAAGAGGTAAGAGGTCTGTGCTGTGTTGTTTCTCCAGCCCTCCCAGCTCATGCTCTGGAGCGGCTCCCATTGAAACTTTTGGCATCTGCTAAAGTGCCCCATTGAACCAGGTATTTAACACCTGGTTGTGAAAACTGCAGTGACATGGGAAGTGAGTAAAGGTCCACATCAGCTTCTACCTGGTTACTCTGACCTCATCTTCACAGCTTTCTCAAGGACGTGGTGGCACTCACATGAAGACACCCATCCACGATGGACAAATGGCATCTTAAGCACATTCTAAGTCTAGAAATGGTTAGGGGATACGTTTTCCTGGCAAACAGGCTGGTGAAGTCTCTCTCTGTCTCTGTTTGTGTGAGTCTCTCTGTCTCTGTCTCTCTCTGTGTCTCTTTGTCTCTGTTTCTATCTTTCTCTGTCACTCTTTCTCTCTCTCTCTCCTCTTTTTCTCTCTTTCCTCCCCTACCTCCTCTGTCTGTCTGTCTTTCTGTGTGTGTCTCCATCTCTCTCTTTCTGTGTCTCTCTCTCTCCACCCCTCTCCTCCCTCTCTGTTTCTCCTCTCTTCTCATTCCACTCCTCTCTCTGTTTCTCTCTCTCTATCTCTCTCCATCTCTATGTCTCTGTGTCTATCTCTGTTTCTCTGTCTGTCTGTCTCTCTCTGTGCCTTTCTCTCTCCTCTCTTCATTTCCCCCTTCTTCTCTCTCCATTTCTTGCTCTCCCTGTCCTCTCCTTTTGTCCTTCTGCAGGAACATTTAGGGGATGAGATTTCAGGCCAAGAATGCCTCTGTGCAGGCTATGCCTTTGACTCTGGAAGGACAAAGTGCTGGGGAAGATGAGGGTGGATGGGATGAGTATGGAGAGTAATGAATGCTAGTGGCTCATGACTGTCTCATCCTACACTTAAGACAAAGTGGCCCATTCATTTCATTAGACCAGACAAACAAGGTAGGGATTAGAGACAGAAACTAGACTGGAGGCATAAATTGTTCTGCCAAAACTTCCATCTCTTTCCTTGTATAAACATCTCTTGGCAACCCCAGTAAGGGGGCGGCAGCTGAACAGGGTGCCCACACAGCCAGGGACAAAGCCCTGATCTACTGCCTCATGGTGGATGGATCCCTCAAAGTCATTCATGGGAACATCAAGAGGGAAGCTGGGAGGGTGAAGGAAACCCAGAAAGTCAGCAATGTGCCAGGTCTCACAGTTATGAAAAGAACAGGAATGGAATAATGAATTATGTAACCCACGGGCTCCATTGTCAATGAGGCAGCAGAACAGTGCACTTCAGGAGATCCGTGGGAGCACCAGGGAGGCCTTGCTGTCGCCATTCGAAGGCCTCCTGTGGCTGAGCTGAAGAACAGAGGCCCAGCCCTGCTGTCTCAAGCACTCCGCAGGCTGCCGAGGAGATCTGGATCACCCACAGTTGCACTCATACAAGCCAAGAAGGACATAAATAATCTGTTATTAAACATCCCTATGCTAATAACATGACTCTGTATTTATCCAGCGCTCTGCCAAGAGCCCAAACCTTTATCCAGGAGACCAGAACAGTTGATCTTAACACCTTTGAACAGATGGAAACTGCACAAATGGGAGAACCAGGAATAGAAAAGCAAACTATACCTCCTATGCACTAACTGTGGCCCAGAAAGGACATAATGTGTAAAGGGGAACTATCAAGAGAAAAATCGCAATCTCTTCAGAAGTCAATGTACCTTTAATTTCAAAAGTACAACTGAGTACCATTTTCTAGACAGATGATTCCCCACTTCATATCTCTTGCTGTTCTTTGGATAGCTTCTGTTATTTCTCTTCCATCTGTTATTTTCATTTATTTCAGCTAGATTTTTCCAAATTGGAGGATCTTATTTTGGGAACGATGTATTCCAGAGATGTTACCCCATTTAAAAAGAACGATGATTTTTTTTTTTTCCAACTTGGAAAGGTATTTTCTGGATTCAGGAGTCAAGTATATTTTCTAGGTTCAGAAATTAACCATCAGAAACGTGCTGCTAGAGCTCCTTACTAAGCCCCAGGAAGAGCGGGTATATTTGGCCATATTCATGCTGCCCCTGAGCAAGGGTCCCCCATTGTGCCTTCCTTCCAGGGCACATCAAGTCCCCTTGAGGAAAGGCTTCCATCAGGCCTAACACTCCCTCCTGGGTTTTGGCAGGCAAAGGAACTGAAATAGAAGTAAGCGTGTATTTGTGCTATATCCACGGAGTCAGTTTTCTCAGAAGGAAGACCTTCCATCAGAAAAGCAGGGAGGAGGAAAGGAGAAGAAAACCATGCACCTGGTGGGAACATGCTGGGCAGAGGCTGAAAGATGCCAGGGCAAAGGCAGGGCAGGAATCCAGAGATTCCGCCAGTTACGTCATAACCCAAGAAGGAAGAAGATACCAAGACATCCGATTTCTTACCCAAAAATGACATTTTCACTTCGAGTCTTCTCCTAGATGTTAAAATGTTAAATATATGAAATCGAACATGTGACATTTCTCTCAAGTTACTTTCTTAAGCCTCATCTTCCTTCCACCCTCAACTTACTCTTGGCTCTAACCATGGTGGATTACTACTGATTCCATATGTGCCGCGTGCTTTCCCATAAACATGCTTTTGTATGTAATGAGTCTGCCTGGATGCCATTTGCTCTTTTCTGTATCTGGCAAACTCCCTCTCGTCTCCTCCAAGCCAGCTGAAATGTCATCTCTGTGAAACCTTCTCAGTCTCCCAAACCACAGTTGTTATGTGTTCCCCAGCTGTGTTCCATGCACCCAACTCATGTCTCCTTATGGCACTTACAAGACTTTATCTTCACTGTTTTCCCCACTGGACTGTGTTAAACTAAGGTGTCCTGTCAACATTTGCGGGTGGGATAAATGGAGGTAAATTGTGATGGGTGAACATGCATTATAATACAGAAGACATATCACAGTATGGAATCAAAGTGGGCCAGAAGCAAGTTGACTTGATCAGCTTCCTCACAGTGTGTTATTTCAGTAACAATCTCCTCATTGTCACTAAGTGTCTTTGTGGGTCTCATTGCACAGAGACATGGTGGAATAAATTGTAAGGCTCTGACCCAAAAGACACTTGTTCTAATAAGGTTTTTGCCATTAACTGGTTGAGTGGTGTCCTAAAACCCACTCACTCTTAGTTTCCTTAGCTGTCAAAGGCACTAATGTTATTTCCTTTACCTTTTCTCATCTATTTTGAGGTTAAAAAAAAAAAAAAAAGAACTAACAGATGTGAAGGTGTCTAGTGGTTGTATAAGAAAATGAGAGTCTAGTTGAATTTCCTTAAACTTTGCCTCCTCTTCTCATCTCACCAATCTGTGCCTGTAAATTTGTCAACAATAAAATAGTAATCATAGTAACATAATAAAACTTAAAATATTTCTTTGTAGCTAAAAATCTCTTGCTTTTGTTTTTAACTTATATGTTTTAAGTATAAGGGACTTTCATAACAAATTATTTAGGAAAGGACACACTAGTATATGAAATAAAATCCTATCACATTAAGGTGTGCTTTTAAAGGAACACCTGAACATCTGTCTTGAAAACAGCTGAACATCTGTGAGTCCAACTTTCTATCCTTCTACCATATGATGATGACATCAGAAGAGGTCACATGGTCTATGTGCATTAGGGAAAGAGTAGGATTCAGGCCTAGGTCACCATTACCAAGTTAGAGCTCAACTGCCCACAATGGGATCAGAGTGTTGCCCAGGAGAAAGTTATCCATAGTATTTCCCAAACTGGAAATGCTGGTCGCTTGCTGGCCCAGTTCGAAGCAGGCAGGACAATAGAGGAACCCCTGCTTTCTCCCTTCCCCTTCCTTGCTTTAATCCAGCCACATGGGCCTCTAACTCTCCAGGCACACTCAGCCTCAGGAACCATGCACTTTTCTGCTTAGCCTGGAATGCTCTACCTCTGCCAGCCCATGTCCAAGGACCAGCTCTCTCACCTCCTCCATGGCTTTGCTTAAATGTCACATTCTCGTTGAAAATGTCTTTTCCCATTGTAAACTGCAGGCCCTCCACCTAGCACTCCTTTCTCCCTTTTCAATTTTACTTTTCTGCATAATATTCTATTAATTTGTTTACTGTCTACCTGTCTCCCCTCACATTTAAGCTCCATGAGGACAGTGTTATTTGTCTATTTTGTTTACAGCCATAACTCCAGTGCCTGGAACAAGGCATTGTCTTGAAAATATTTGTATGAGTAAATGGATAAATGAGGACTTTCCACAGAAATCATTCCTTATAGACAGCGAGAGCACATTATTCTTCATTGGTCTCCTCTCTTTGTAGATAAGAACCTTATCACTAAACACCTGGAGGGTTCCCCCAGTCTTAGTAGGCCCTTCCAACAAACTGAGGATTGCCTGATAGTGTGCAACTCGGGACACTCAAAGAGGAAAGCTGACACCACTTACTGATACTGGAAAGTGACCTTCAGCCTACTGAAGTTAACTAAGACAGCTTGCCAGGGTTAGAATACTTTAAACTCTCCTGGTTATCCTATCCTTCCATGATGATTTAGACAGGGTTCTGGGATCTTATAGGTCTTAGTTCTTGTTAAGGGTAGAAAGATTGGATTGAATTTGAACTTAAAGATTATTATTATATTTTAATTCATCCCTGATATCAAGTTATCCACTGGCCACTGTCAAGCCTATCTATGCCCAGAGGGACAATCTCCAGGGCCTCGTGGTGGAAGTGATAAACCAGAACTTGCCAAAACAAGGGTCATTATTACCAGAAGTTGCATCCAGAAAGTTACTGACCAGAATGTAAGGGCAGGGACAGAATAATTTAGAATCTAGAGTTGTAGATCAAGCAGTTCTCAGTGGAGGCCAATTCAGAGAAATGGAAACTGTGAACAGTGAGACACTGAGGAAAGAGAACCATGCACAAACTGGAAAATCCTTGTGGTTCAATGATGGGCTCTGGTTCAGTGAATTATTACAAAGAAGTTTTTGGAGTCAAAGACAGAGTTTTTTTTTTTTTTTTTTAAGTAATCTCCACATCCAGTGTGGGGGTCAAACTCACAATCCTGAGATCAATAATCACACATCATACCGACAGTCTTAAAGGGATTAAATAGAGTCAAAGATGAGAAGAAAGGGAATCATGTTGATAAGATAACCAACTCCTCCTTGTTTCTGGGCCCTTCCTGGTTTTAGTCCTGAAATTCCACATCTCAATAACCCACTCTGTCCCAGGTAAATGAGATCCACAGGTAGGTCCTTCTGAGAGGCTCCAACTCAGATGTACAAGACAAGGGCTACAGCTGAGAATGAAAGGTTGAGGAGACACACAAGGAAGCTTATGGAAAAGGCTAAGGGTGGGAAAGAGTTTTCATGAGGAAAGAGAAAGTGACAGTCAAGCCATGTTGAGAAAAGGGAGCCTGACTGTGTTTAGGGGTATCTCCAAATGCCTTGTTAGAATCCAGATATATGGATGTGTTTAAAACATCTATAGTGAGGCTCAGTCATCTTGTATTTTTCAGAAAAAGAAACAAACAAACAAAAAAGAATGACTTCACTTACACTCACCTAACTTAGAGTACAGTTAAGTGTCCCCAATTCATCCTCAATGTCTATGTTTTATCATATACAATAAGACTTTGGGGAAGCATCCAGTCTTCTGGTCACTGGAACATCTCAGCATCTCAGTGCATCAAGAATCTCCTTGTCCTCAATCCCCATGCTTCCCAGAGTTCCAAACTCACAAATAAGTATTGGAAAATGGCTTTCCTGCTAAAGAAAGAAACAATAATCTATTTCCTTTGTTTTGACACACAACATGCAAAAATTGATTGATTTAATCTGTTATACTCCCAGTGCTTTAATACTGATCATATTTATACACACTTAGGTGAACTAGGTGAACCAGGAGGCTGTTCTTCCAATAGCAGCCATGGATTTTTCCTCCACCAAGTACTTTTCAATTTATTTTATCTTTCAGCAATAGATCCCTTTTATACAGCACGGAACTATACATGGTAGTCAGATACATAAAGCAGATAAAACTTGATCTGCTATGAGCAAAGCAGGTAGAGAGATCAGGAACCATCTTATACTCCTTGCCAACACATGAGATACCCTACAGAATACGAGGGGGTCTGAGAGCATAGTTTGGAATCTTCTGCATCAACACATTCATACTCCTCTGTCTGGACCATAGGAAAAGCAAACACATGCACAAGAGATGAGTAAACTTGGGGCGCCTGGGTGGCTCAGTTGGTGAATCATCGACCTTTTGTTAAGGTCACGATCTTGGGGTCCTGGGATTGAGCCCCAAGTCGGGCTCCCCACTCAGTGGGAAGTCTGCTTCTCCCTCTGTCCTCCCCTTGCTCGTGTGCTCTCTCTTTCTCTCTCTCTCTCTCTCAAATAAATAAAATCTTTAAAAGGAAAAAAAAAGAGATATGAGTAAACTTAGCATTATGATACCAAAAAAAGAAAATCTTAATTATATATGTGCACCTCATGAGATCCGTACACTAACCACCTGAGCCCTTAGTCAAGGGAACCCATAAAAACCACATAGACATTAATTATAAAGTAAGACGGAAAGTAAGTTGAGCCTTTTCAAGACAGAAAATATTTTGTTAATAATACCAAAAGCAATAATACCCATCAGTAAGAATGGTTAGCTGCCAATATTGGCATGTTCTGACTCAGAGCTGTTGGGAGTTCTTCTGTTGCGGTCTCCGCCAACCTTGAACTTAAAAAAACTTGAAAGGGATTCCCCAAACCAGTGTGGATGAATTGTCCTGAGTGATCGACACTTGCTCTATTGATAACCAGAATTTAGCCATGCATGAAATTTCTGATTTGACATGAATAGGAAGAATCAACCCCAAAGTGAAGGAGGAGAAGAAACTTTCATCTGTTTTAGGATTGCTTTTCATCTTTCCCCTAGTAAATGTGGTCAAATAGGTGCTTCTCTCTGACTGTACAAGCTGCAGGCATATTTTGGTCACTATTAAATCACAAATGCTATGTGAATTAGAAAAACTAAGGCAAAACAAACCACCTGTGAAACTTGCTATTAAGATGAGGAATGGTTTCCTTCACTGTAAGTCAATTTTGTATAAAAATTTAAAAAAGAAAAACCTGTCATTCCAAAGATAAATGAGGAAGTAAAGAGAATCCCTCCCAAACCCATAAACAACCTACTCTGTTCTGTATTCTTCTGTGGTGCTTTTACATTTTTGTGCATAAAATCTAATTAACTGCACAATGCATACTGAAATATAATTCATGTAAATGTAGTTTTCTCTATAAACAAATTTAGATATGGATTGACTATGTCAGCCCAGTAAGGAAGTTAAAATCCCACCCAATCTAAGACTTTAATTCTGTCTTACATCTACATGATTTAAGGTTAGCTTTCATTGTATGTGAATGAAAATAAATAAATAAATAACAGTGGCCTAAAAAAGATACAAAGTTGCCTTCTCCCTCTTGCAAAGGAAGCCCTTCACAGGGCTGGTTTGACACCCATGGTCCTTTCAGGTCATGTTAAATTATAAAATCAGAAAAACTCTGAACTTTGAAAAATATCTGGGAGATATGATTTTCAGACACAGGATTGTTGAGCATATCTAATAAATTTAGTGGTTATGGGGCACCTGGATGGCTGAGTTGGTTGAGAATCTTATTATTGATTTCAGCTTGGGTTAAGATCTCAATCCCTACATCAGGCTCTGGGCTCAACACAGAATCTGCTTGGTATTCTCTTTCTCCCTCTTCCTCTGCCCCTTTCCATGCTCACACACAAACACACACTCTCTCTCTAAAATAAATAAAGAAAATCTTTTTTGAAAATTTATAAATTAGTTAAAATAATAGCCTCACTAATTTATCTATTATTTTACTATTTTAAATCTTTCCACCTCACCTTCAAAGCAGACATGGCAATGATCTAGGTGAAATCTCTGATATTTTTTCAGGCCAGCATTTTTCAATCACAGCATTACATCACATGTGGGTCACTGTCATAACTGAGGGTCATTACAATCAGTCAGTCATGGGATAAGGGAGTGTGCCACCAGTAATGTGAGTATGATTCCCACAGTAAGTTTTAAAAACTTGATGACTGAAAGCCTATCTTCTTAAAAGGAGATTGGGATATGAAAACAGAATACCCCTGTGTTCCTGTCAGAAAATTTTAGGGATTCCCTTCAAGCATGTCAAAATAAAATCCTTTCCTGGAATAGGAAGCTCAGATGTCAATGAAGAGCTAAATTGTTAATAATGTCTAAAAAGGCATTATAATGCACACAGTTTTTATTTAGAATAAAATGTTTTTTCCCTGGAGTTCTCAGAAGAGTTCATTGAAGAAGGTTGGAGAGACCCTTATGAGGCAACCATTTTCAGTATCCAGTTATAAGATTTCTGCTTCCTGGGGTGCCTGGGAGGCTCAGTCAGTTAAATGCTACCTTCAGCTCAGGTCATGATCCCAGAGTCCTGGGATCAAGCCCAGCATCGGGGCTCCTTGTACAGCGGGAAGCCTGCTTCATCCTCTCCCACTTCCCTGCTTGTGTTCCCTCTCTCGCTGTCTCTCTCTGTGTCAGATAAATAAATAAAATCTAAAAAAAAAAAAAAAAGTGATGTGTGTGTGTGTGTGTGTGTGTGTGTGTGGTGTGTAATAGAATACTACTGAGTCATAAAAAAGAATGAGATCTTGCTGTTTGCAACAACATGGATGGACCTAGAGGGTATAATGCTAAGTGAAATAAATGAGACAGAGAAAGACAAATACCACACAATTCCACATATGGAATTTAAGAAACAAAACATAAATGAACAAAAAAAAAAAAAGACAAAAAAACAGACGCTTAAATACAAAGAACAAACAGACGGTTTCCAGAGGGGAGGTAGGTGGTGGGGAGGGGGATGAAATAGATACAGAGGATTAAAAGGCACAAACTTCCTGTTATAAAACAAGTAAGTCGGGAAGACAAAAAGATGACACAAGGAATATAGTCGGTAAGATTATAAGAATGTTGTTTGGCGACCGATGGTGACCACACTTACCGTGGTGAGCGGCAAGTAATGTACGGAATTGTTGGATCACTATGTTATACACCTGAAACTACTGTAACACTGTTTGATAATTTTACTTCAATTAAAAAATTATTATTTGCTTCTCTGAATTTGAAAGAAATTAAGTGAAGAAGAAGAAATTAAGTGAAGGATCTGTCCTAGCAATCTATCATTTTCCTGAGGGTTGAGAGTCAGATGGTGGGTAGGGACTTGAAACCTGGGATCTCTCCCAGGGCAGAGATCTTACAGATTGTTTTCTGTTGAGAAACTCTTTAAAGAAACTGAAATTCATGGTGAGGAAGAGTGTTTTACTTAACAGTTTTAAGTTTCTGATGGGCCTTCCTGAGTCATCAACTGACTCATTCCACCTGCTCAATTTTATTATTAATTCAAAAAAAAAAAAAAAGACCCTAATAACAATAGAGTCAAAATTATGCTACATGTTTTGATTTCTTTCCTCGCATTGCATAATTCTCTCATTTTGCCCACATTTTGGCAGTTTCTCTCACTACGCATGCAACAATGAGAAACATTCTTTTTAAAAATATTTCCAGCCCCCTCACATTCGCATGAAATTGTTTCAGTTCTACCTTTGTTTTAGTTCTTATATAAGATCCATTGCTGTCTAATATTAGATCCTTGTATTATATGTGACTTACTTCTAATGCCTGGTGGGAGTTTGAAAGATCCCAGATTTGAGTTCTCCTCAAAAGCCAAAATAAACATTTTGTAATAGGAATGATTAACTCCAACCTAATTATTTGTTAGATGTTGTTTTTCTGTCTTTCTAAGACAAAATATGGTCACTTTGAGAGGAAATATGTTTGTTGTAATTATTCATGTGAACATTACTGGGTATACGTGTGCACGCCACACACTTAGAACTATGGTGACTGATTAATGCCTAATATTCAGTAAAACCAAACCGCCCTCCCCCAGTCTTCAGGCCCGAACTCCGGGAACAGCTAAGGTATCTAAAAACAATCCCAGAGCTGCAGAGACATTCCACCTGAGTGAATGTTTTCTCTAGGCTTTCCAAATTTGAGTGAAATTTGTCTAGACACTGAACACCGGCTACTATGTTGGAGCCAAAAATGTGAAGTAATCTTTTTCACTAATTTGACCGAGTCCGTACCAAATTACCATGGTGAAAATAGTGGGAAAGAGTACAAATAGGTTTAAAATGAGATTTGAAGTGAGATCCTTGCTTTAAGAAAGTGGGCCTGAGTTGTTTTTTTTTGTTTTGTTTTGTTTTGTTTTTCCACCTGGGTTCAGAAGAGAGATGAAGAATGTGGAGGGGCTGGTGAGGGGGAGAAGAGGCAGGTTCCTCCCTCCTCAGTATGTGGTGTTTTCTGTAGCTGGCGCTCCTCAGACTCTATGATTTCCTTCACAGGAGGCCCTAGCCCTCCTGTCTGCACTAAGTCTCCTTGCCCCATGAGAATACACAACAGCAGCTCAGCCGAATATAACAAAGTTTCTAAAAAATGTGAGTTTCTCTTCCACAAAGTTCTAGTCGATACCAATTTATTTCCACATGGCTCTGCAGCATCTCCAACATTTCTGCTCCAATTGCAAAAGCTGTGTTTCAGCTTTCCGTGGTGCAGTGGCTGGCGGAGGGAGGGGAAGAAAAACAAAGAGAAACTTTGTTAAAAAATCTTGGGAAAGATAAATAAAGATGAGGAAAATTAAACTCATACTTGAGTAGGAAACAAAAGCTTTTTTCCCAGCTCTAGCATTCAGTCACCCTGTATCCTAGCAGAATCTTCGAGGTCCTCCAGACCAAGGAGGGCAGGACTGGGAAAATATCCGAAGAATGTTACAGAGGCATTGAGCTTCTTGTAAAAAGGACTGGCTAGAAACAAACTAACAAACACACACATATGTTTGCCAAAAGAAAAAAAAAAAAAAAAAAGTTCCAACAACTTCCTTGAAAATTCCAGAAAGTGTCCAGCAGACAAGAGACGGTGAAAAGAAAACATACATATGAGTTGGTATTTTTGTCATTTTCCATGTGAAAAAAACGGAGCTTTCGAAAGATTAAGACCCAAAGTCACTCATCTGCTGCTAGTGTAAAATGGCATTTAGGTTGTCTTTCCTGAGTGTACTGTCTTTACTCAAGTAGAAACAACAATCTTTACCAGGATGTGTAGCAACCATGTTTCTTTTAATCCTTCTTTCTGCACAGGACCTACTATCCTCATCCTGAGACCTCTCCTCCTAGAAACCTAGATTTGGGGAAGGACCACACTTCCCTCCATTCTGTACCCAAAACAATTCCATTAAAGAACTATAGTCATTGATGATGTATTATCTGCATCTTGATCTTCAAGAGGATTTCTAGAAGCAAGGAGAGCAACAACTATTATTTCCAACATCCAGATGAGCCAGCCAAAACTTTAAGGGGCTAGTACTGCTTCAGGTTATATAATTTATAGAGAATGGACAAAAACCCAAACCCTGGTTCTTTGTTTGCTTCTTTCACAATCCCAGGTCTCTGTCATGTGTGCCTAATGGATCATTTACAGTGTGATTTACAGAAATACAAATCTGTGGAAAAGGCGGGTACCTCTCTGATGAATTTCTATATGTATTTAATTCCTACCAAATATAACTCCCCTTGTGTTTTTGTTTCCCTTTTTGTGTTTTTTCCCCCTGCATCTGAAATTGATGTCTTTGAACTTTAAGAAAGATGCTCCAGGGGGAACTATGACAAGCTTAAGGATATCAGGAAACTTTGTACAAAAGCCCCTTTGGCATCTCATCCGGCCTTGAATTTCTCTTCTAACAGGGCAATCTTTTATTGCCTATTAGGTAAAAAGACAAATGAATACATTTAGCCTTAATAGCATGCCTTTTCAACTAGAATGCCTCTGCCATTTCTCTTCTCCTCTTTGTTTTCCCATCAGAATAAAACACTCATCCATTTATTCAGAAATGTATGTTGAGTGCATTTTATTTGCAAGGCACTAGGGGACAGTCGACAGTGAGGCAATGAAGCGAGGTATACCTAAGCTCAGTTGCAGCGCTCAGTCAGGAGGGCCCTGTCTTGTGAGTCCTGCTCGTCTGGTGTGAGTTCTACTTTATAGAATAATTAGGAATCAGCCTCTGATAGACCCTCTGGGGAAAGCTAAAGCTAAAAATTTAGGGGATATCCTCCAGCTGTGGGCAAAGGCAAAGGATTTGTTACAGAGACATATGCTAGCACCTATTATTCTAGAGACAAATATGAGGGTAGATGAAAAAAAAGAAAAAACAAAAAACAAAAAAAACCCTAGAGTTTAAACCTGGCAAAGTGTGAAGAATAAATATCAGGTAAGTGAGAGAACAGAGCCCAAGGACCAGTCTGTACAATCCAGGACCCTGGTGCCCAGAAGGCTCCACTGGGCCAAAGCAGCCTGAGAACAAGCAGGTAGCTGTCAGAAGATAGGTCTGGAAGATTCCAGAACCTTCTTTCAGTTCCTGTGACACTCCAGGTCCTGCAGCCTGCTGGCCAACTGGTGCGGTAGATGACCCAAGGTAAAACTTTCTAGCTCTCAGGTGAGCCATTTTGGGAAAAGACAAGAGTATTTGGAAACACTGTTGACTCAAACACAGGCCTTCTTGGCTAAGGCAGGAAATCCTTATAATGCAGGAAGGTCAATGAAAGGGAGCCACTAGAGCTTTGGTCAATAGAACCAAGGTTATCGTTTCTCAAAAAGTAGAATCGCTTTTCTGCCTACTTTCTGGTCCTATTCGCTGTCCCCATGCCAACCCAGATAGGGAACACTGCCTCTTCCCCTTGATTCCCAAAGACTTGGAAAGATAGAAGAGAATTAAATAGTAACACCATGAAGTTGCAACTTAAAATTAAATGTTAGACATTCCTTGCCTTTTTAATTTCTTCCAGTCATCACCACTAATAGAAATTTCTCACTGGCTAAATGTCTCCTGGTAGACTTCCAGAAAGCCACTCTCCTTCCTACCCTGCCCCCTTTCATGCCCCCCACCCCCGGACATACTCACACCTCCGAGCACAGAGGCACCTTCATTTCTCACCAAGAGGACTTCCACTACGTTTTGGGTTCACTGTTTCTCTCCAATCCAGTCTCTTCAGCACTGATAACCTGCACCAAAGTTCAACCAACATATTTTGTTTAAATGAAAGGGTATCTGAAGCTACTTTCTGTGCTAAAGCAGTTAAAGTTGATTTTAATAGCATTCGTTTTCCCTTTTCTATTATAAATGTTTGGCTATCTGTTCACTTGACAATTGCAAAAACAAGCCTAGAATAAAGAGAGCTAAAATGAAAAAATTTTAGATGGGTGCACATAAAGATGTGTGTGTGCATGGCTGTATATGTATGTATGTATGTGTGTGTGTATATATACATTTTAATATATATTTGTGTGTGTGTATATGTGTGTGTATATATATATACACACATATACATGTGTGTATATATATATATACAAAAATAGTTCATACAGCAGGAAGCCTGATTGGTTAGCTTTGTGCTGTGGTTCTGGGGTCAGAATGGGACTAGAATCAAGACCTACTAAACACTGAATTCAATCCATGGAGATTGAGGTCACTGTCATATTTACCTGTGACCAGAACTCCTAAGTCTAGGCCAACAGTGAATCTATGGGTAAAGGCCAAGAAGGAGGCTGGCTTTAAATAAATTTAGGATTGAGTACCCAGAGTGACTCAGAAATATGGCAATTCCATGGTTGCCATAAAACAGGAGAATTGGAAAAACATAATTAATTTGAAATAAAGTATAATGGTATTAGCTTAAAAAAAATCCCTCTTTGCCAGCAGCCCTTAGCAGAACACTCTTGGATTCAATTATAATAAATAACCGATATAAAGTAGATGTGATTTAAAACACATATCACTGAGACTATGTTTGTTGAAATATGTCTCCTTTAATCATACATAGAATCTTAAATGAATTCATTTCAGAAATCCCATATAAAGGTAAATTTTTAATCAATGTGTATTATTATACATTTTAAGTCATAATGCAATTTGATAAACTTGCAAATTACTTTAGCAGTAGTAATTTTAGAAAAGTGAGTGATAAGCTGGTAATTTTATTTACTAACGCTAATTTAAGCAAATACTTATGAATCTATTAAAGGGTGAATCATCCTTCATTCACCAAGTTAATAGTGAGTATTTAGGACATGTGTTTACCAGTGTAAATTAGGAGAAAAAAAAAAACTACCAAGCATAACCGACATTAAAATAATCTTATTTAATTAAGCTATGTACAATGGGTCTTTTTTCCTCACAAATTTATAATTATATTAATAAGAAAGCATCTGTCCTTTTCAAATTTGAGCCATTTTAATTACAAAATTTGAAGATGTAGGCATTATGAACAAAGTTTACATTATTACAGTCCTATCAACTCAGGAAACTTTAAATATTGGGTTATGCAACCAATTCAATCTAACTTCCTTCCCGCATGTTTTGAACAACTGTGAAAGAAAGATAAGCTGCTCTGTTTTTCAATTTCCAGATGATTTTAAAGTTTAGAAGAAATGCACTTGAAAAGTGTTCAACCGTGATAGTAATGAAGTTAAATTTAAAATAACTAAAGACCACTTAAAAATTTTTTTAAATGTTACAAGCTTGATGACAACAACAGGCAGTGATTCTGGTATAATTTCTGACAGCAGTCTGTATCACATGATAGACCTTCAAGATATACCAAAATATTACATTCTTTTAGAAATTCCCTTTACAAAAAAATCCAAAGATGTATGCACAAATATTTACTGCAATACAAGGTCAAAAGAAAAAAAAGGGGGGGGGTGGAAATCAGTGCCAAAGATGAGAATGTTTTAATTACGTATCTTCACTTTGCTGAAGTATTACCAGTTAAGTTAAATAATAGCCAAAGTTCTCAAAATGGTATGGAGAAATCCTTGTTGCACAATGAAAACTGAAAACATCAACTATGCCATCACTTCCATGCTATTGTTATGATAACGATGGAAAAAGCAGGTTGAGGAGAGAGAATAAAAAGGTTTTGCTATAAAAGTCTATCATGAGAGCTGCTCTACCCCAATCCCAGGTCCCTCAAGTGTGGAATTCATCTGCTTGTTATTATGGGAGAAACATCTGCTGGTAGAGTAGACGCTGTTTGAAGGAGAAAATAAAAGAATTATATACATGTGTTAGAGGAGAAAGAAAAAAAATGTGGAAATCATATTTCCTGACTTATTCTCAAGATTAGAACAGAGGACATAATATGGGCTAAGCAGATATGAATATTGTTATGAGTTGAATTGTGCCCCCGCCCAGTTCAAGTTCTAGTCCCCAGCACCTGTGAACGTGACCACTTGGAAATCGTCTTTGCAGATAGAATCAAGTGAAGACAAGGTCATACTGAATTAGGGTGGCCCTTAATCCAATGACTGGTAATCTCATAAGAAGAACTAGTGGACAAAAACACACAGGGAAATCACCTGGACTAGCGAGGACGGAAACAGACATTGGCATGATGCATCTACAAGGAAGGGAGCGCCAACCAGCAGACGCTGGCAAGAGGCAAGGATGGATTCTTCTCTAGAGCCTTCAGAGAGGGCAGCGTCCTGACGGTACGTTGTCGTTAGTCTTCCACTCTCCAGAACTATGAAAGAACAAATCTCTGATATTTTAAGCCACACCGACGGTGGAACTCGGCTCCAGCAGCCCTAGGAAACTTGGGCATACATAATCAAGGTAATTAATATCTAGGCACAATCCATGCTACAATACCGCCTTCTGATTATTAACACTCCTGGGGCAAGAAATTAAAATATTGTTCTTCACCTATTATAAGGACAGACCTTAACAGAACTCTTTAAGAGTTACAGGCAAGAGTTAGGGTCATTTTGAACCGCGCTGCCGGGATCCTATGCCCTTAAAGGTGCTGCTGGGGATGTGAGAAGAGCTGAATCCCAACACGGACTCCACCATCCACCTCTGGTGACCTCCGGCGCATCCCATCCTCTCTGTGCTTGTTTCTTGCTTTATAAAATGGTGATAATAATGGTCTCATTGGGCTATTGTGAGAACTACATTAGCTAATAAATGTAAAGCAATTAGAACAGTAGCTGGCCCATTATAAGCATTCAATAAATGTTAGCTATAATTATCGTGTCTGACTAAACATTTTGGTCCCATTCCCATTTTAGAATTACGAAAATTTCACAGGCATATTTTTAGAATGCGTATATCAGTTTGTAAATTACTTATAGATGACTGTATCAACGCTTCTCCCTCCCAACTCCGTCATTCCCACCCAAAGTGGCTTGCATAACCTCAGGAGCCCCGAGGACCAGGGGGAGTGGGCAGGAGGGGGAAGAGAGGGAATGAAGAGACGAAGATTGCTGGTTTGCCTTCCTGCGGGTTTGAAATTCTGTGAAGCGGCATCAGGAGGGATCACAAAGGGTGAGAAGCTTGGCGGTAGTGGTTTGACAAGCCAGGCGCTCAGACCAGCCGCTCTTCCTGTCAGTGTAAGGACGCGTGACGTTGGGCTTCTTGCTTCTCACGCTGGTCCGAGGGGAACCACCCAGAGAGCTGTGTTGTCCTCAGACCATGGTTTTGTGCTCGCCACGATGCTCTCCCCATGAAGACAAAGCCTTCAAGCGCCATCAGAGCCGCTCCATGCCGCCCCATCAAGCGGAGGGGTATGCTTCCTCCAGGACAATTCAGGAAAATGGAGTGAGGGTTTGTTATGTCTCTCTCTCTCATTTTGCATGGTGCTGGCTCACCAGCATCTGCTAATACTTGTCACTATCCTGCCCTTAACAGCTTCCCAGAGATCTTAAATATTTATTGCCACCATCGCCACTTTGCCCAGCTCTCTGGTATTTCTCCTGCAATCCCCAAGGCCTCCTTCTTCTATCTTACCTAATAGGACAATATGAGAGTGAGCCTCCAGCTAAGAAAGGGCCGGAGGTGAACAGCTCTCACAGTGGGGAGTGCAGCACTATTCAGTGTCAGAGATTTTGAAAGAATAGTTCGCATTTCTGAAGGCCAAATCCAAAATTTACTCCCGTTGAGAAACTAATTAGCTATTTAAATGCCCTGACTAATCTTCCAGGCTTTCTTTTACAAATTAAGTATAAAATAAGATTGCCCTGATAACTTGTATATTGTGCAATTTTTTTTTTTCAAAGTGTACGACTTGCAATCAGATGCAAATGTAGTATCCGAATGGGATTCAGTCCCATGGACTCATCAAGGCTCATAGCCACGCAAAAAATAAATACAGGAGGGAAGCAAGCTTGACAGATACCTGTGTTGTCGATAGAACCAAGAAAAGGGTCTTTGTAGAGAAAAGGGGAAAACTGCAACTCATATTGTGAATGGTGTTGGTGCTGACATGCTGCTGGCACCCAAAAGAAATAGCTTTTATTGGATGTCAGCTTAAGAAGAAGAAAAGAAAGGAAACGGGGGGGAAAAATTAGCTGAATGAGTACAAGGGAAAAGATCAATAACTCCCTCTGATGTTTTTTTGGCAAATTGGCCAAGAAAGGGCTGAAGTCTTTACTGGCTGACAACCCTGGCATCTTTCCCAAATAGAAATGTTGCCGCCAGAAAATACACTTAGCGAATTTAGTGAGACAATTCGTTTGGGAATATGTATTAAAAGGCAGAGTGCAGGCTAACAAATTGACTGTCATCAAGGCGCCTCGGTCCACCCAGATATTGCGCGTCAGGAATGGGTGACGGCCACCTGGGTCACCCCCCCACCCAGTGAGAACACAGGGATCCTAACACCCGGGTCATGTGCTCAGCATCCAGCATGGGTGGTGTGACCAAGTAATTTATCATCCAAATTCAAACACTTTAGGAATGAGAGGAGGGCTGGGCCAAACCTACAAACCTGGCCCACCATCCCAGGCAAAGCAGGGTGCATTGGTAGCCTAACAGGGACACCCACCTCTCCTAGACATCCATGGACTTGTCATAGACTAGGATCCTTGAACCAAGTAGCTGCTTTTATAAAATGAGTAATCACAAGAAGCCACAGGTAAAAGGAGAACATCACTTGAGTTCTATGTGTCACACTCCTGCTGGAAAAATTACATCTCCTGCCCACCTGACATCAAGACAGCAGTATATCCTTCTGTGGGGTTTATACTTTTTCTTTGCATCCAATCAAGGAGACTTTTCAACCCAGAGCTTTCCTTATGGATGAAATAGGGACAGGTGGGCATCATTGTTGTTAACTGAAAGGCAAACATAATTGAACAAAACCAACACAGCAATGTTTATTTTCATTAAATTGTGGCATCCAATCATTCGAGAAGGAGGGAGAGAACCAAGTAGACTCACAAAGTTCTAGTTTGCTCCCAACTGCAGGAAATCAATCATTTTGTGCCCATGACCTTCCTTCCTTCAATTTTCATCATTTTCAGTTTTGTAAAATAACTTTTTTATTGACATAGTAGTGTAAGTTTTCTTCTCCCTCTTTTCTATCTCTTCTTATCCCACCCCAAGCCACCCACGTGGTACAGCTTTGAATATAATAGATGTACATTTGTTTTCACTAAGTTTTGAATCAAGCCATGAAAATAAACAAGAGATGAGCTGAGAGACACTTGTGGAATTTTGCTCATTGACTGGAATATGGAAAAATGTCACTTAGCAGCCAAGGCCTTCTAACCAAAACTTTAATTCATCCTGAGTGCTGTCCCGCAGAGACTAAGACGTCCAGCATCTGGTGATGTGGTTCCCACAGAATCCGACTCTATTAGGTTAAGTGCAGCTAGAGTAAGGTGTGTAATGTGTTTACTTTCAGAGCACTATCCCAGATAGGGGTCTGACTACCTTTACAAGAATTTTGTGAGAAGCTATAAAGAAAGTGTATACATGACCTCTTAGTGGATCAGGAAAATGAGACAGAGGGAGAAAGCTGCCCAGAGCCGCACAGTTGCTCAGAGATGAGCCTAGCAGTGGACACTAATGCATCTAACCCTCGCACTGACCCGCTCTTCTAAAGAATGTCCTAATTCATTTGGAATGTTAAGATTTGTGGGGCACCTGGGTGGCTCAGTCATTAAGCATCTGCCATCAGCTCGGGTCATGATCCCAGAGTCCTGGGATCGAGCCCCACATTGGGTTCCCTGCTCAACAGGAGGGAAGCCTGCTTCTCCCTCTTCCACTCCCCCTGCTTGTGTTCCCTCTCTCGCTGTGTCTCTCTCTGTCAAATAAATACATAAAATCTTAAAAAAAAAAAAGATTTGTCACCTTGTATTTCATACTAATTCAATTTCTGAAGAAATCTACTTTTGATGTTTGGTCTCTATAACATACAATTAATAATTACAAGTAACAAAATCATAGAATTGTGGGGTTTTTAATGTTTTCCTGGGCTGTTACATAATCCAAAAATGTAACCCACATTTGGAACTCAAATATATGGGAGCTTAAAACTATTCTATGTACCTTACCACATTCAAAACTTTTAAGACTTCTAAGAAACAACATTTTCATAATTACATTACTTCAGCCAAACTTAAGGAAAAACAATATGGACTCTAATGTATATGCAATTAGGAGATTCACTTTATGAAAATATTAAGTCACTCCCAATGTTTGGTTACACATTTTCCACATTACCTGTATAGTGGCAACATCAGAAAATTTGATACAAATTATTAGAATAATGATAAATATTTTCAAAAATGCTAAGGAGATTATGATCATATAATGAATTGTCCAACTCTGCAAGCAGAACGTCAGGACAGGAGGGATAAACCAAGACCAGAAGCAAAAACTAAGACAGCCGAGTTGCCACACTGGGATATATTATCACTCCAGCTGAAGTTGAAAGGAAATTTGAGTAGAGATTTGTAAATAGCATGTTGACATAGTACAGATTTTAGGAGGAGATACCATGAATGTTCTTTTCTAACTGTGACTTGCAAAACTCAAAGACTGATCTTTTTTGCTGATGAAGAGTTCAGAGTGAAAGAAGTTAAAAGAATCAAAATAATATGTTTCCCAATTCTGATAATTTAAGAAAGCAGTTGGGGTAAGTGTGTGAGGGAAGAATAAAAAAAGAAAATGTCTTTCTTTTGGGCTATAGCCAAGGACAGCCTCAAAGGAGATATTCTTGGGAGAGGAAAAGTTGGAGGAGGTATCTAGGAACATGACTGAAGCCTCCTGGGACACGTGATGTGTTAGGTGGAGGGTTTCTAACGCAAGAGGCTCTACTGAATCTTGGAAGGTGAGCTCTGAACCTAGGCCTTTTTGGGAGGCTCTTTGTTTTTTTTTTCCATTTTTATGTGTGGGCTCTTTGTACTTTGAAGTTCCAGCCAGCAAAGAAGGGAAAAACTTGCACTGGTGTTTGTAGTTGGAGTGAGAGCCGTGTTTTAGGGAACACTTCCCCAGTAAATGGACTGCAGGCTGATGGGGCAGATTCAATAGAGCCTATAATCGCTATCTGATGCATCTGCAAAGTGATCCCAGACTTGGGATCTTGTAAGGTAATTCATGAAGCCATCATCACTGGACAGCTACACAAGTCATGGACACAGCTAGAAAGAATATCCTGTTGCAACTTACCTGAAGAGGTTAAAAATATCCAGTACACTGCCTATTCAAACGGAAAAAGCTGCCCTGAGCCCTCTCATTTCACTCTTGATTCCTGGCACCAGCTTTGTGATCCTGCAGGGACGTTCTCGTTAGGACTTGTTGCTTCCACATTCAATGTTATTAGTGGCAAACCATGAGGCCAACAGTTATGCCCTATTCTTTTGTTCTTGAAGGAAACATCTGTTCTTTTGTCAGGGAGCACATGCCAAAATCTCCGCAATTGTAAGCAGAAGGCTCTTCAGGGAGTAGTCAATGCATCATACAGCCTGGAGCACAGACCTTGAAAACTGCCCGCACTCCCGTCCCTGCAGACCCTGGATGCTAGAGGATTGCAAGCTGGTGGCAAGGGGACCCCCACCCATAAGCCCCAAAGCATCCATGTTGGGGGAGGGAGGAAGACGAGTGAGGGGTGTGGTGTAGAGAGAGTGGGGGTTGATTATTGATGTGGCTGCATTAAAAGCATATTTATATACGCAACAAGAGCATCTAAGTTACCCACATGGATCCAAAGCCTCTAAGCGTGTGCTTGTGGTGTCCCAGCCTGCTGTGTCACACTTATGAGTCATGGCTAAGGGAAGAAAGGAGCTTGAGACAAGAACATACTGGGGAGTGTATAAAACACGACCAAAGGAAGCACTTAGCAGTCCTTGCGTTCTGACCTTCCAGTTCCCTCAAGGTACAATGCCTATGTCTCATCCTTGGCTCTCAAGGCCCCACAGGCAGACTTAGGAGCCTTGCTGTCTGGGTCTGAATTCAGGTTCCATCCATTCTCTCTCTCCAATCCTAGAGGTGTTAGAAGTGCTTTGAGCCTCAGCTTATTTATATAATGGAAGCAATAATGGTATCTGCGGCATAAGTTAGCTAAATACAAAATACCCCTATTACAAAATTATAAAGGTATAAAATCAATAATCTAAATTTCTATATTTAGAAGTAAAAAGAAGAGAAAATTAAGCCCATAAAAAGCAGAAGCAAAGAAAGGATAAGGATTAGAGTAAAAATCATGTGAAGTAAAAGCAAACCAAAAAAGAGGAAAAGTTGGTTCTTTGAAAACATAAAACTGACAAACATCTTGCCAGATTTAGAAAGAGAAAAAGAACACAAATTACCAAAACCAAAAATTAAAAAGGAGCCGTCACTGAAGTTCTTGCAAACATTGGAAGGTTAAAAGGAAAATATCATGAATAATACTATAAGTAAATTTGATAACTTGAATGAAATTATTTCCTTGAAAACCACAATGTAAGAAAATTGCAGAAAAAGTATAAAATTTAAATAGCCACATATCTATTAAAGAAACCAAATTCATAGGGAAAACAATTTGACAAAGAAAACTTCAGGCCAAGTTGGTTTTCATGCTAAATTCTATGAAACATTTAAGAATTAAATAATAACAATCTTTAAATAAAAACACTTTCAGGAACTAGAGGAGGAATAACAACTCCTGCCTCTTCTTCAGAGTCCAGCATGACTCTGATACCAGACCTAACAGAGAATTCAAGGAGAGAAAACTATAGATAAGAAAAATTCCTTGTGAACCTATATGCAAAATTATTAACATTACATTAGCAAACAGAATTCAACAGTGTATACAGAGAATATTATACCATGACCAAGTATCTACTATTGAAGGAATGCAAGGTTGGCCCAACACTTGAGAATCAAGCAAGATCATTTACCACAATAACAGAATAAAGAAGAAAAGCCGTTTATATTTTTCAACAGATGTAGAGGTTACACTTTAGAAAATTCAATGGCCATTCATGATAAAATTTCTCAGCAAACTAGAAATAGAAGAAAATTTTCTCACTCAGATATAAGGTGTCAATGGAAAACCTACAGTAATAGCATACTTAATGGTGAAAAAAAAAAAAGTGTTTTGTCCCAAAAATTAAAGACAAAGATGTCTGCTTTCCCTACTTACCACTATTACACAATGTTGTATTAAAGTTCTTATACTGTATAATAAGGCAAATATGAAATATAAGGCATAAAATTAGAAAGGAAGGGTTTTATCTGTGGAAGACACAGTTGTCTACACAGAAAATTCTAAAGAATCTCCAAAAAGAGGTATGAAAATTCCTAAATGAATTTAATAAGGTCATAAGTCAGGTCAATATATAAAACCCAAGTGTATTATTAGACACCCATAATACACAATTCAACTTGAAATGTTTAAAAAAATAAAAGTCATGCTAGCATCAAAAACAAAACAAAAAATTGTACTCAGGAATAAATTTAACAGAAAATGTAAAAGATCTGTGTCCTAAAAACTATAAAATGCTGCTGAGAGAGGTAAAGAATATAAATAAATGGAGCAATATATCATGTTCATGAATTGGAAGACTCAATTTTATTAAGATAATCATTCTCCCCAAACTGATCTCATCTTCAAGGCAATCTTGTTTAAAATACCATCAGGCTCTTATAAAAAATTAACAAGATATTCTAAAATGCATGCAGATATGCAAAGGACATAGAATATAGCCAAAACAATTTTTTGAAAAGAAGATCAAAATTGAAGGGCTTTCACTACCTGAGTTCAAGAATTACTATAAAGCCATAGAAATCAAGACAATGTGGTTTTGGTGTAAGGATAGACACAGAATGAAACAGAATGGATTCCAGAATTAGAACCAAACTCATATGGTCAATTAATTTTTGACAAAGATATGAATTCATTTCAATGAAGAAAGTGTAGACTTTTCAACAGATGGTGCTGAACAAGTGGCCATCAGTGTGGAAAGAAATGAACCTCAGGCCTCAAAAATTTATTTGAATGTATTAAAAAACTCAACATAAAACCTAAAATCATAAAGCTTTTAGAAAAATATACAAGAAAAAAATCTCCATAATTTTGGAC
The DNA here is from genome assembly GCF_002288905.1 of Enhydra lutris kenyoni. Taxonomy (NCBI): domain Eukaryota; kingdom Metazoa; phylum Chordata; class Mammalia; order Carnivora; family Mustelidae; genus Enhydra; species Enhydra lutris. The sequence continues at coordinate 11,527,658 of NW_019154146.1, read as the reverse complement.
TAGGCAAAGACTTCTTAGAACATAAAAACATTAAATATTAAGGGAAAAACCAAAAAATTATGCTTCATCAAAATTTAAACTTCTGGTCTTCAAAAGATACAATTAAGAAAATGAAAAGGTAATTTACAGACTGGGAATATGCTTGGATGGATAGACAATAGAAAAGATATTCTTTTGTGATAATATATCTTGTCTGCCTTAGTTGGACATTCTTGATCCTCATATCTATGTCATAGGGACAATGATATGCGTATAGATAAACTAATACACTGAGCACCAACTAGGTGTCAGTACCAGTCAGAGAAACAGAAACAAGTGGTCTAGACCCACACCTTCCAGACAACACAGTATTAAAAAATAGTAAGGAATTTTCTGATAGGCCAGCAAAATAGAGTCACATAATACTATGCAGCACAATCAGATCATAATCAGCTTTGTTAGAATAAAATTCTATTTGATGTTTATGTCATTTAATCCATCCTCAGTAGCAGAATCTAGACATTATGCATAATAGTAACTGACAGGATTTTTGAGTGCTTAACATTGATCTGAACATTTGAAAAATATTAGCTGGCTTACTAGAATGGCCCAATGTGGTAGGTGTGAGAACCATAGCATCAACATCCTCTGAGAACTATTAAAATGCAAATCCTCAGACCCCACCCCAGATGGACAGAATCAGAAGCCCAGGGTGTGGGTCCCAGCACTTAGATTTATGAAGGGCCACCTAGATGATTCTGATAAGATTACAGTTTGAGAATCACTAGTCAAAAGTATTGGCTTCTTGCTTAAGCACTGTGGTCACTCTTAGCATCTATTATCTCCTTTATCCAACTTCTATATTTAAGCACTGAGCCTTTAAATTTCAATTTTCAGTGAAGATTTTTTTTTTTTTTTAATTCCACCTAATCGGATTCTGGCTGGTGACTTTGCAGCCAGTGAAGTTCTGCTTACTGTGGCTATATTGACATTCTCTTTGGCAGCTGTGTTCCAGATTCTTAACACCCACCTACCTTCCTTCCTTCCTTCCTTCTTTCTTTCCTTCACTCTTTTATTATTATTATTATTATCCCTCTCCCTCTCTTCCTCCTGCCTCTCCTCCTCCTCCTCCTTTTTCTTCATCTTCCTCCTCCTCTTCCTTCTCTTCCTCCTCTTCTTCTTCTCCTTCTCCTCCTCCTCCTTCTTCTTAACTATGGATGATGAAACATTTCACATTTCTTGGCAGGAAAATACTCCACCTGTTTAGAGGCACAACCAAAAGTTAAGTCCATCCTTATGCAGAAACAAGAATGCCATGTTACTTTCCATGTAGCCTCCTTAAACACCTTTCTGGTAAGAATGCCTCACTACTCTAGTCAGTAGGGGCCATTATAGTTCTTCAGAAAAGGGAAGGTCTTCGGAAGAGTCCAGGTTGATGAGAGTCAGGCAAAGGAGGAACAAACAACACAAATAATGAACTCAGGGTTTGGTTTTTAATAATAAAATATTCTGGTTCTCCCTCTTCTGAGCATCAAGTGGGAAATGTTCTGTGCACTGAAACAGAAATAAGAGCTCTACATCAGTAAAACAAGAACATGCATCACTAACCACACACATGGTCCCTGGCTGTAGATCTTGGTTGCTGTACTCACAGGAAGCACAGAAACAGGAAGGAAGAATGTAAGCACCAATCCAGAGGCTATAGAGCTCATTATAAACAGCTATTTTTAAATGAGAAATTAGTAACCTGGAAAGAAAATAATCAAATTGTAATAATGAATTAAGGGAAGGGAAGAGGGTTTGATAAAAGCTACTCTCAAGGAGCTAGAAGGGATGTCAGATATCTTTTAGGACAAACTCCTGGTCTTACAGAAGGAGATCAAGTCCTTCTGGCTGGAAGCGAGTAATTTTCAAATCAAGCTCAGGTGTTCATCAGGAGTAGAGCTGGGGACTCAGACCCTGATCTCTTGGCTTCAATTTGTTGTGGGTGGGCCTTAAAGTCCTTGTCCTTCATTAAGTACCAAACGATTAAACATCAGACAAGGGAAGATCTTCACTGACTAGAGATTCAATTAGAAAAGCGATGTTTGAATTAGGCTCTAAGTTGTATGAATATCAGACCTGGTGTGAGCATCTGGGACTGTAGAAGGCTTTGAAAAAACTATACAGATCATGAAGATTATATCCATGGTCCAGAGAAACTAGCCAGTTTGGCCCTCTCCTGCAAAGAAACGGGCTGCATTTTCACTCAGTGAGACATCTCCCATGGACACAAATTCTACTTTGTGATGATCAGCCTAACAGGAAAACACGAGTTGCAAGCACAACTCCTGTGCTCCTGTCTATGAGTCATACCTGCCCCTGAGTGACAAGAGTGTCTACTCCGGAGAGTTTTTGAAAGCAAGCAGGCAAGAAAGTGTCATTGTGATGCTAATAGGGGATGCTGCAGTTCGGAGTTGTTTCCTACAGTTCTTAAAAATTTATAAATAGGGTTTCTGTCCTGATTTGCATTCTAAAAAGACGGCCCTTTTTTTTTGTTACATTATCTGATATTGCTCCCCTTAATTCAAAAATAAAACAAAATGAAAAGAACAGTTAACGTTCAAAATGTTTAAATTATGCATAAATAAAGGGAAATAAGAATAAAAAGCAATACCTCTTTGTCTCAGTCTGCCCTTAAATGTTCCTGTGAAAATCCATCTCATTATAGTCATGGGTCCTAATTTTAAGAATAACAGACACGGTGGGAGACCAGTGACTGCTAATGCTTCCATTGTTAACATCATGAATGGTGTGGGGCTTTTTCCTAGCCGGGCACTGCATTTTGGAACAAAGGAAAGGAACAAGGTGGTTCTGCTATTATCCAAATTAGCCTCCGGCATCCACTCTGGGAAGTGACTGAGGCCAGCTGCTCTTTCTCAGGTATCCGTGGGGAATACATACGTGCGATTAACCCAACTGGCCACTGGGTGTGACCACGCTCCACACAAAAGGAAGCGGAGGCCGCTGTCAGGGGCTTTTCCCCGACAAGAGTTTCGACACGCACACATATGTGCGCAAACCCAGACCATGAAGTCTTCACCCACGAAAGGAAAGTTTAAAAAGTCAGTCCAAGCCTGATTTTAACTTCCAAACAGGCAGGTATCAAGTCAACTCCATTAATTTTCCATCTACTCCAAAAAGTATGACTCCTCTTTCTGTTAGGTCTCAGTTGAAGAATAAGAAACAGTTCTGTAATTCCCGATGACTCAAATCAAAAGGAATCACCGACTACGTAATTGTTAAAAATGAAAAGGAAGAAAAAAGGGGTCCCTAGAAGCGCACGCTGGCTGGGTCTGCAGCACCCCTGCAGCAAAATCTGTCCGTCCAAGGATCATACGCCCCTGATCCCCACCGCCACTGGCTTCTGTTTCTTCGCTGGATGTCAGGCACAAGACTTGTCAGGTGTCCTTTGAAGGTGAGAGCCAAATATCTTTCCTGTAGTAATTTAAACCCACATCCACTGCAATTTTAAAGAAAACAGAGTCATCCGTGTCGAGGCCTGGGTCCAAGCGACCTGTAAGAGAGCTATGCCTACTGGCATCTTAGGATACTGTGGGCAGATTAGGTTTTTTCATTCCTTTTCAAACTCAGAATGTACTTTCCATGGTGGAGCAAGATAAGGAGGGATAAAATCGAGCATTGCAAAGTAACATAAAAAGGTTAACCCCTCACATTGTTTTTAATGCAGCCCTTTAACTACCTCCATTTCCGGTCGCCAAAAAGATACCCACAAATGCGCACGCTCACATGCCCAAAGGTGGGAGCCTATTTTCTTTCATATTGATCTATCGTTTCAATTGTGTCATTCTCTCAGAGCCTACACGAAGGGATATGTTCGTTTGATTTAATATTATTTTTCCCCAAAGGTTCATGGTGTTTTCACAAGGCTGTATTAGAGATTGGAAATAGGCACGTTACATCTTCATGAAGAGGCAGGGTCCAACATCGCCCTTAAGAGCACATCTTTTTTTTTTCCCCCAACATTTTATTTCAAAGACATCCTTAATGTGTGTGTGCAATGCTCAGAAAATATTTGTTGATTGCTAACATTATGTCTGAAAATCAGTTGGAAGATGTTTTTCCAAGCCTGCCAATTTACAGAGATCAGCTAAGTGCCTGGCGTTCCTCCATGTTCCTTTGCTGAAGATAGTTTTCTTTACAAAAATGTTTTTGTGGAGAGCCTAAAAACTGAATGAGAAACCACAGACTCAGAGCTCAGACTGAAAATCTTCCATGGGTCCTGGAGTCATTATACCTTTACATCAAGCAAAACAGCTGGCATTTAATTTTAAATGAAATATTGCATCCTACCTAATGTCTTCATGCCAAAGAAGAAAGTTGGGGACAATTAACAACAACAAAACAAATCTCATAGTCTTTAAGATTTTCATTCATGCCATGACTTACCTTATTTTTTCCCCCCCGAGGGGGAAAAATGTAAGTTTTGCTTGTGGTCAAAGGTACATTGAGAGGTATTATAGCAACCCAGGATAGTAAAAAGCAGTAGCTGCTTTTTCTTAAGAAGGAAATTTTAAATGTACGCAGTCCTTGCTGGGATGAGACTCAGAGATCAGATTCACTTTGGGCCATTTTCTGCTACTACTCTGGACTCAAATCAATTCTAACAGTAATGAGTTAATAAGTAACAAGGTAGCTGCTTTAACATTATTTTCTTGTCGAATTGCAGTGAGGGTTATAAGTACCAAAGAACAAAAATCGACTCAGAGACCACTGGTTGTTAATTTTTATCAATTAATAATTAATGAGAACTATTAACATTAGTATACTAGAATTAGGAACGTCTCTCATCAAGGGGGTCAAGTTTAAATGAAAGGAAGACTGAATTTCACTTGGAGACCAGACCTTTCTTTATTTGACACCTGCTTGCTTTTCTAGACTTGTTTTTCCAACAACCCTATGGTGAACCCTATTCCAGTGTTCCCTGAACAGACCCACTTTCAAACATCCATATTCTTTGCACATGCTATTTCCTACATCAGAAGAGCTTCCCCCAGACTGCCCCCTGCCTGCCCCACTTAAACTCTTCCTCACATTTTAGGCAAAGCTCTAATGTTACCTCCTATTAGAACCCTTCTTCAAATGATTTTCTCTGGGATTGGACATATACTTGTCCTGAACAGAGTTTAATCCATTGTTTATGCAATCATCAGGTGTATTCACATGTGTCTCCCATAGCAAATGGGGAGGTAAACACATAGTTTCCTATTTGTGCACCCACAGAACCTTGAACAGTGTGTAGTACTTTGAAGACACTCAATGAACATTGAATAAAAGAAGGAATGAAGAAGACATGGGTATAATGAAAAAGTAAATTAATTAACAAATGGACAGATGAATTAAATCCAAACTTGGGTAGGGCATCCAACAGACAGGGGCTCACCTGTAAACCAGGGTCAAATAAAGGCCAAGATAGAAAGTTGTCTCCTACATAATGGAAATATTGCCCTGCATATCTTCATGAGGAAGCAGATTCCAAGTGGCCCTTGAAGAGCACATCCTTTATAGCAGACCCACGCTTCTGCAAGAAATGGACCTCTCTGAGCTAAGCCATTTTCAATTTGGCCTATGAATTAATAGGTAGCCTAGAGAGATCCATATGTTATACCAAGAGAGCATGATTTAAAAATAAGTGGAAAAAGAGAAAGCAAAACAAGGGTAGAGATAATAAGGTTACCCAAAAATGAGGTTAATACAAAAACTCCCATGATAGAGAATTGGTACTTGCAATGGGAAATTCACGAACTTGATTCTCACCTTTCCAGCCAGCTCAACTAGGGAAACCTAATCAGTTACACGATTCAGTTTTCACGAGACAAAAACAGGCTGATTATTCAGGAAAAACAGCTATCTAGGCAAGAGAGGAATTTCTCTCAGGGGAATTGTACATATTAATTTTCACTTGGAAGGAAGTTTTTTTTTTTTTTTTTTAATGGGAAGAGAGATTGGTAAAGACAAGACAAGGCTCAGAATGGAGGACCCAGTAAGAGAAGACAGTGAACGTATTACAATACTTTTGGTTGCAAGGACATGAGGGGGAGGAGAAGGAAGGTAGATAAAATTTGCTGTGAGTAAAAAATAATGAGTTTTAAGCTCAGCACAGTAGTCTGGTTTGAGAATGAAGGTAGCACTGCTCTATCCTTTCTACTATTGATCTATTACTTAGATGAATCAGAATTCCCACAGGAAATGTGATGAGTATTTAATAAGCTCAGAGGTACCCCTGGGCACCATGTCACTTTCCTACCCCAATGCTGGGCCAGCAGGTGACAGCAGAGGTGAGGAGGTTGCCTGTACTACCAGTGTCGTCCAAGCAGTGTTTCTGGGCCACCCCTTCAACATCCCTATCCTAGAAAAAGAGGACACGAGACGGGCTGATCCTGTGCATGACTTGTGGGGTGGAGGGGTACTAGCATGCACTCGTGACTGGAAGTCCTGACAAGACGCTGGTGGTTCCTCACATTGGGATATTTTGGGAAAATAGCACAAACTTCTGAGGCTTTATTTCTTCATCCCTAAAGAGTGTAATAACTTTGTTCCCTAAGTTGTCTTGAGAATGAATTGCAAAAATATAATGTTAAAGTCATTGTCACAATAGCAAGAACTAACCACAGCCATAGACTTACTTCACCATCTTAGAGCAAGTACCTCAGGATAAGACTTAATTGTATCACTTCACTCTGTTCATGGTTTCTTTCTCTGGGTAGAATCTTTTTAGTTTGATGTAGTCCCACTTTTTTTGTTTTTGTTGCCTATGTTTTTGGTGCCATATCCATGAAATCATTGCCAATGCCAATATCAAAAAGACTTTCCCCTTTGTGTTTTAGGAGTTTTATGATTTTAGATCTTATGCTTAAGTCTAATCCATTCAGAGGTTTATTTTTTTATACTTGGTGTAAGATAAGGGTCCAATTTCATTCTTTTTTTTTTTTTTTTTTTTTAAATAAAGAGACTCTCTTATCCCCGTGATATGTTCTTGGCACCCTGGTAAAAGATCAGTTGGCCATAAATGTGTGGATTTATTTCTGGGCTCTCTATTCTGTCCTATTGGTCTGTATGCCATGCTGTTTTGAGTATTATACATTTCTAATATACTTTGAAATGAGGAAATTGATGCCTCTAGGTTTGTTCTTCTTTCTCTAGATTATTTGGCTACTTGTGGTCTTTTATGGTTCTCTATGAATTATAGAATTATTTTTCTATTTCATAAAAACTGTCATTGGGATTTTGATAGGAGCTGCACTGAATCTGTATATCTCTTTATGTAGAATGGACATATTAACAACATGAAGTCTTTCAATCCATGAACAGAGGATGCCTTTCCACAAAAGGCAATTTAGAGAATGGGAGGAAATATTTGTAAATCATATATCTGATAAGAGCTTAATCTCCAAAATATGTAAGAAACTCCTATAGACTCACTAGCAACAAAACTAATAACTTGATTTTAAAATAGACTGATAATTTGAATAGATATTTCCCTGAAGACATTCAAATTGCCAACAGATACATGAAAATAAAAAAACAAAAACAAAAACAAAAACCTCTCGATGTCACTAATCATCAGGGAAATACAAATCGAAACCACCATAGAGATGTCACCTCATACCTGTCATTTTGGATATTATTTAAAAAAAAAAAAGGTAACAAGTGTTGGTGAGGATGTAGACAAATTAAAACTCCTGCAGTTATTATTGGGAATACAAAATGGTGCAGCCACTGTGGAAAATAGTATGAGGTTCCTCAAAAAATTAAAAATAGAACCACCCTATGATCCAGCAATCCTGCATCTGGGTATTCACCCAAAAAAACTTGAAATCAGGATATCAAAGAGATATTTGTATTTCCTTGTTCATGGCAGCATTATTCACAATAGCCCAGTTGTGGAAACAACTTCAATGTCCACCAACAGATGAACTGATAAAGAAAATGTGGTATATATACACAATGGAATACTATTCAACCTTAGAAAAGAAGGAAATTCTGCAAGATGTGATAACACGGATGAACCTGGAAGGCATTATTCTTACTGAAATAAGCCAGCCACAGAAAGAAAAAATGTCGCATGATTGCACTTATATGAGGTACCTAAAAAGTCAAATTCATAGAATCGAACAGTGGATTGGTAGTTGCCAGCAGCTGTAGGGAGAGGGAAATGAGGAGTTACTGATAAGGGACATTAAGTTTCAGTTAGGCAAGATGAATAAGTCTAGAGATTTGCAGTACAACATTGTACCTATAGATAACAGTACCATATTGTACACTTGAGAACTTGTTAAGAGGGAAGATCTCATGTCAAGTGTTCTAACCACAGACAAGTTTTATTTTTTATTTTGTAAGGAAAGTGGTGGGGGAAAAGAGTGATGTGGGGTAAGAGCAATGAGCCTTACTGGGGGTGTGAGTTAGTCCAGAATAGTCCGGAATTCTCAAAAGTCTACTTGGGTCATCTGTCATTAAGCTGCACCAAATGCGACCTCTGGTTGCTTCAGCCCTTGGAGAAAGGTGTTCATTCTTAGTATATACTCTTGCTTGGGCTCTCTTTCTCAATACAATGGGCCCAAGATAACTGATAACAGAAGAAAATTTGACAAAGAAGAAAATTTGGGTGGGGTAAGTTAGGCTGTAAGCTGCACCAGGTTGTATATTGTGTTTGATGCTTCCCCACTGTATTCCGAGCACATCAAACATGATCAGTAACTATTTGATGAGTGAATAAATATAGTAAAGAACACTAGGAATTGAGATTTTTTCCCACTTACTATATATGTAATAGCATGTGGTAAACAACAACAAAAAAAACTATATATGTATTTCTCTTGACTAAATCATGTCCCCCCAAATTCATATGTTGAAGTCCTAACCCCCACCATGATGGCGTTTGGAGGTCTTTGGGAGACAATTAGGTCATGAGGGTAGAGCCCTCATGATGTCTATCTCTCCCTCTCTTCTCCCCTCTCTCCTCTGCGCCCTGTCTGTCTGTCTGTCTGTCTCTCTCTCTGCAAACCAGGAAGATCACTCTTATCAGGAACGGAACCTGCTAGCACCTTGAACGTGGATTCCTCAGCCCCTGAACTGTGAAAAATCTTTCCGTTGTTTAAGCTACTCAGTCTATGGTATTTTGTTATAACAGTCAGAGCTAAAACATATATATAAATTTTTGAGAAACAGCAAAACAGGCAATAGACAGCTGGTTTTCACCAAAGTAGTCTAGGAGTATTGCAAAAACAAACAAACAAACAAACAAACAAACAAAAAAAAACAACCTTGGGGTGCCTGGGTGGCTCAGTGGGTTAAAGCCTCTGCCTTCATCTCAGGTCACAATCTCAAGGTCCCTGCTCAGCATGGAGCCTGCTTCCTTTCCTCTCTCTCTGCCTGCCTCTCTGCCTACTTGTGATCTCTGCCTGTCAAATGAATAAATAAAATCTTAAAAAACAAAAAGAAAAACCTTGAATTTAACCCTCAATCAATGTACTAAATGAGTGTATGGCAACAAATGTGAAAAATTACATTATCCAACAGTACCTTGCTATTTTTTTAGAAATTTTTTACATTTGCATCCATGAGTATTATAAAGTGCAAAGACCAGTAAGTTCTATTTTAGTTTTCACATGTATAAGAAACATTCCATTCATTAATTCATTCATACATTCATTCATTTTTTTTTAAATAAACAATGACTGTGAGCCAACCAACCAATTACAGTAGGTAATTAATGAGACTTAACAGTCTCATGAAGGCAGCAAATACCTGCATGTAATTATAATACAGTGGGTTAAATGTAAGTATAGAGGCAAAAATACCAGTTTGCAATAGTAGCACTAGGCATAGGACCTAGTCTACAATCAAGGAGAACAGTGAAAGGACTTCTCTAGGAAGATGAAATCTTAGCCCAATCTTCAAACTCACATATTAGTAAACTGAGGGGAAAGGTTGGAAAAAGAATGATCCAGGTAGAGAGACAGTGCATGCAAAAACCTGGAGACAAACACACATGTCCTCCTTAGGAAACTAAAAGAAATTCTATATTGCTGAACGGCAAAGGAGGGACACAAAAGCCTTATCAAACTCAACACCCAAAGAACAAATAATCCAATCTAGGAATGGGCAGAAGACATGAACAGACATTTCTGCAAAGAAGGCATCCAGATGGCCAACAGACACATGAAAAAGTGCTCCACATCACTCGGCATCAGGGAAATACAAATCAAAACCACAGTGGGATACCACCTCACACCAGTCAGAATGGCTAAAATTAACAAGTCAGGAAATGACAGATGCTGGCGAGCATGCGGAGAAAGGGGAACCCTCCTACACTGTTGGGAATGCAAGCTGGTGCAGACACTCTGGAAAACAGTATGGAAGTTCCTCAAAAAGTTGAAAATAGAGCTACCCTGCAACCCAGCAATCACACCACTGGGTATTTACCCTAAAGATATAAACGTAGTGATCCGAAGGGGCATGTGCACCTGAATGTTTATGGCAGCAATGTCCACAGTAGCCAAACTACGGAAAGAACTTAGATGTCCACCAACAGATGAATGGATAAAGAACATGTGGCGTATATATACAATGGAATACTATGCAGCCATCAAAGGAAACGAAATCTTGCCATTTGCAATGACATGGATGGAACTAGAGGGTATTATTCTGAGCGAAGTAAGTCAATCAGAGAAAGACAATTATCATATGATCTCTCTGATATGAAGAATTTGAGAGGCACGCTGGGGATTTATGGGGGGCAGGGAAGGAAAAATGAAACAAGATGGGAACAGGGAGGGAGACAAACCCTAAGAGACTCTTAATCTCACAAAACAAACTGAAGGTTGTCAGGGGGTTGGGGGGGAAGGGAGAGGGTGTCAGGTTATGGACACTTGGGAGGGTATGTGTTATGGTGAGTGCTGTGAAGTGTGTAAGCCTGATGAGTCACAGATCTATACCCCTGAGGCTAATAATACATTATATGTTAATTAAAAACATATGTATTTTTTAATTAAATAAACAAACAAAAGACTTGGCTATGCACATGAAGCATGGCGCCTACACCACACACTCCTACACCTCCCTTCCAGACGCAGGGAACGTGTGGGTAACTGTTCACAGCCTTCCCACAGAGCTGAGATGCAGCACTCGAATCCTTCAGAGCACGGCACTCCAGCACGTCAACTCCAATGTGTCCAAACACAAGTTGAAATCTACTTGCCATATTTGTTATAGATGATGGGGGGGGGCCTCTGAAGGTTATCAATGGGGGAAGAAGAGTAGCCATATTTAAAAGATCTCTGTGGTAGAACCACGCAGAGTGATTCGAGAAGGGGGTCACAACAAAAGGGAAAAGATACTGTTTGTTGTATCTTATATATGAATCCTCCTAAGACATAAGCTCTTCTCGTAGCCTGTGCTAAAAGCAGAATTAAAAAGCAAGTGGTACAGAGCCCACAGAAAGGGACTGAACTGGCTGATGCGTAAATCCCAAAAAGAACAAATTTTAGAATTTTCCCTCTGAAGTTTCCACATCTTAACTACACTAACATTTGCTCCTGGAGAATGAAGGTGCTAAACTTTATTTAGGAAAAAAAAAAAAAAAAAATCGTCTCATAATGAATGCCACTACTTCACTAAGCAGGAAAGGATGTTATTTGTAGCTGCTGTCTTACCACCAGAGAGTAAAGAGCTAGAAACTTCAATAAGAAAAACTCAACAAGAAGGGAATAATAATTTGGTTTGGTCTACACTGCTGTTACAGCCGGAGCAGTCAGTGACTTTCAAAATAACCTCAACTGGGCTTGTTGAATTAAGAGACTGAACTTTTTTTTTTTCCACTTTTTTTTTTTTTTTTTTTTACTATCCCAGTAGAACTGCCACTTGTCGGTCGATTTGTTTTTAATTCCCAGGTCTCCCTGGTTTGTTCGTAGCTACTATGGTTTTTTTTTTTCTTTTTAAGTGCATGAGGAAGGCTGGAGTTTTGATAATCCATGTCCCCCCAAAGGCCCCAGGGATGCAGGGAAGCAAACAGAGCCAAGTCGAGAGAGATCTATCAGCAGGAAAAAAAACACAAGATAGGAAGCCCTCCTCTCGTGACATGGGCGGGCAAGGTTTTTCCCAGGAATGCTGGAGAGGTGACAAGTCAAGCAGGGGTGGGAATCAGATACTCCACGCCAGGCATTTAGCGAGAGGAGACAGGAAGAGATGTCTGGGTCAGTTTTACGAATGGGTAGTGTTTGACAGGCTCCAGGCACCCGGGCCTCCTGCACCCCATTTCTGAGGCCCCTATCACTGATAAGTCTAGACTTGAGGACAAAGACATCAGGCTGAAGAGGTGAGGGGGTGCAGAGGGGAGGCAGAGCGCAGGGAATGGGGAGGGGAATTCCTTTCTCAGCGTACTTGATACCCAACAAGTGAAACCAGGAGAACAGAGTTGTGCTGTTTCAGCTGAGAGAGAGAGAGAGAGATTGAGAGAGAGAGAGAGATGTTTATTTGAAAGCAGCAGAGAAGGTTAGGAATCTGAGAATTCAGCCCCCAACCCTTTTATTGTCTACCACCCTGTCACTAGAATACATTTATATTAACCATTCTGCTTTTCATTTGTTTTGTTTGCTTGGGGGACGTGCTTCCAGCAAAACTGGGAGACACTACGAAGAAGTTTAAGTTCGTTGATTCATGCTTTATTCTAGAAAGGATTTAAGAGGAAGTTTAAGGCAAGAGGCAGGCCCCATCCCCCTCCAAATTTATCAAAACGCATGGATTCCTTTTACTTTGCTTTCAACACCTAAAAAGCAAACCCTTTTGACTGAGAATTCATCTGTTCTTTCTCTCTCAAGGAACAGCTGTTATGGGCCAGAGACTTGCAGAAGTGATTGGTGCCGGAGTGTGGCATGATGTAAATTAGGCCTTTGGTCGTTAGGGGTACAATCCATTTCCACATAGCAAGCTGTTCCGTGAGCCACTCACTGAATGGTTGGTTCTAGAATAAAGTCCAAGCCAGCTCTTTACTTTTCCATCGGAAAAATGCTTCCACTTGAGGTAGACATCCTGGAGTTCGCTTTTCCATACTAATCTCTGTCTTCAGCATTATCCCCCAGCCCCACCAGACCCCAACCCCAAATACTCTGTGCCTCTCCTCCATCCTCCATGTGGCAGGTTCCTGGGCAACGTTTCCAATTCAGAGAGTCCAGAGCCAAGCTCCTACAGGATCAATAAATGGGGGGGGGGGGGTCTTACTAATATAAATCACCTCTTGGAACAAAACCTTGACTGGCTATTTTATGTTAACAAAATGACTTAACTCCTTTTGGGGTCTTTGTACTTTCCTTCTGGAAAGAAGAAAGGGAAGAAGGAGCAGGTGGAGAAGGAAACATCTAACCTGCCACAGAAGCTGTATCTTCTAATTGTGCAGGATTGCTATTTCTCTTCATTTCTGCACCCAGGGGCATTAGCAGTGAGGCAGGTGAGTTTTTTTTGTTTTGTTTTGTTTTGTTTTGTTTTGTTTTTTGGTTCTTGATGGTTTCTGTTTTGACAAGACCTCTTTAAAGACCTGCCAGCTCAGCTGTAAAAAATTTGCTCTGGATTGAAAGTTGGCATTTATAGGTGCAGTCCCAGAGCAGCCTCTTTTTTTTTTTTTTAACACTAAATTTGGATTAAATCTGTTAAGACTCTTTTCAAAATTATGAGTGTAAAAATAAAATTCAGGAGCTTCATGAGTTCCTTGATATTTTGTGTTCCTACTGTGTGAGGAAAACAGATTCTAATTTCTAAAAAAAGAAAAACTGCCAGTCTGTGATTAAATTCTCTTCCATAGTCATGTGCCCATGTCTGTGGGTGAACTTCTCTAAATATACAATATATTCATTGACGTCTTGAACGCGCAAATCCTTTAAGCCACTTCCAATAAGGAAATGGGAAGCCAACTCCAGGCCTGGTTTCTCGAGCCGTGCTGGGACCCCCTGCTCGTATGTTAGACCCGGAAGGAAAGAGGATTGGGCCACGAGCCACAGGAACCCACCAGCCTCCCTCTCCCTGACCCCAGAGGCTCCTACAGGTGCAGGTGCTGAAAGCCTGGTGTCCCTGCCAGGAGTACAGGTCCTCTTTGGGCCACGGGCCCTGCTGACTGACATTGCTCACCATGTCAAGAGAGCAGTTTGCTTTCTTGCATCTCCTCTATGTCTCTCCCATCTGCGACCACTGCCAACGGGTTAATGATGGCTGTGATGTCACTCAGCCTCCCAACCAGCTCTTCCTTATTTCTCAGCCTAGAGACTTAGAAAAATATTTCTCCTATTTGCCTGCGCCTTGTTCACATTTTTAATTTTATTTTTTACTATATGAAAATGGTCCCCAAAATGTACATGCTTAAAAAAACGTTGTTGAGTGCAAAGTCTCGGGCCAACCCCTGTCCTCATTCCTCCTGTGCCATCAGGATCGCCTTGACAGGGAATCATCTGTGTTCATTCCTCGGTGGTCCCTCCAAGGCTTCTTTATGCAGAAACGAGTAGAGGGAAATGTACTTCTGTATTCTCTTTCGTATGACGCCATTGTGCACCTTGCGTCTTGCAGTTAACAACAGCAGTGGGTGCCTGTGCCTAGAGGTCCTCACTTTTCTGGTCCCTAGTCCCTTGTGTGGCTCTGCGGACAACCTCTGACTTTGTTCCCTGGACGTGTGTGGTTTCCAGTCTTTATTGACCACATATACTTAAGCAATGAAGAGCACATCCTGTTTTCTGTACTCTAACTCATAGATGTATGGCTGTATCTTTGTTAATTATCCCCCTTTGCTTCTTCTTTCCAAATTTTTGAGCCATAGTTTATTTTCATAGTTCAATGTTGTATTGATCTAAGTATCTTGTGTCATGACTTTTTTCTTATCAACGACTTAGTTATAGCCCAACATTCCGGTATAGGTTTTCATCACCGTTAAACACTTACAGTTCGGGTTTGCAGTCCCTGTTTGACCCAAGAACTATTTAACAGTCTTATTTTTATTTCCAACTGAAAGGGATTTATCCTGTATTGAACTGCAGATTCACGGCACTGTTGTCAGATAATTTGGCTATGCTGTTTCTATTTTGTTAGAATTTATTGAGATTTTCTTTGTGGTGTAAGTCATAGGTCATCGGTTTCTGTGAAGGATCCATGAACACTTAGTGGAGGGAGATTTGTGCATTTGAAATACATCTGGAAGAGCTAACATGTTGTTTGGGTCTTCTCTAGTGTGCATTTTGTGGAGTGGGAGACAGCTCGATAGATCTTGTTCTAGGAGAGATGAGGTCAGTCTCCAGTTATCAGTGAACATTTTAGACCCACTGTGGTTTCTGCAGCATGAAATTTCTCACTGTCGTATGCTACATAAATATCCTTAATTATCGCATCTTGCATGAATTACAGCCTTGAGCATTACAAAGTTCCATTTCTGTCATTATTAATGTTCTGGCCTGAATTCTACCTTGTTCAATGTTAAGATTGTGACCCTTATTTCTATTTTTGTTTACATTTTCCTGGCATGACTTCATCTGTCCATTTATTTAACTTTTCTTAATTACTTTTTAGGTGTCTTTTTTGTATACAGCGTAGAGTTGTGTGTGCTTCATAATCCACTCTGAATTTTTTTAATAGGTCAGTTAAGTCTATTTTTATTTATTCATATAACAGATATGTATGTTTTCTAGTCTGTAATATCAATTCATATGTGTTTATATATACATACATATAATTTTCAGCAAATGATCTTTTTGTTTGCTCCTTTTTGTTTGCTATTGCCAGTAATTTTTCTAAAATTTAAACAGTTAGAGGCACCTGGGTGGCTCAGTCAGTTAAGCATTTCTCTTCGGCTTAGGTCCTGATCCTGTCCTGGGTTCAAACCCCACATCGGGCTCCCTACTCAGCGGGAAGCCTGCTTCTCCCTCTCCCTCTGCTGCTCCCAGTACTTGGGCACTCTCACTCTCTCTCTCTGTCAAATAAATAAATAAAATCTTTAAAAAAATTTTTTAAAGAAAAATAAAAATTTGTTTTGTTCTTGGAGTTACTTTTATTTTTAAAGATTTTATTTATTTATTTGACAGAGAGAGAGATCACAAGTAGGCAGAGAGGCAGGCAGAGAGAGGGGGATGGGAAGCACGTTCCCCGCCAAGCAGAGAGCCCGATGTGGGGCTCAATCCCAGGACCCTGGGGTCATAACCTGAGCCGAAAGGAGAAGCTTTAACCCACTAAGCCACCCAGGCGCCCCATTGGAGTTACTTTTATATTAAACATTTATATTATGTCCTTAATTCCATCGTTGCTTTAGACATTATGTATTCATTTCCTATTATAAATAAAAATTATCTTCTTTCACAACTAATTGTAAGCAATACAATTATTGCCTTTTATATTTGCCTTCATACTATTAAAAAAGTGAAACCTTTCACCACCTGATTTGTCAGCTTCAAAGGGTAATTTCTGACTCTGATCACCTAGGGGCAAGCAATGATTTTTAGATGACCTTCTACCTATGCTTCTCCTTCTCTCATTTTTGTTGGTATATTATTTCTACATTGCAGGGCATATTAAATGTATCTGTTATTTTGTTATAATAATCTACAACCTTCCTTTATTCTGAGTTTCAAAGTTAAATACATTTAATATTCACCTCTAGTCCTTTTCCTAAAATCTTCCCAATCCTTCTTGGTTCCCCAAAACTCATCCTCTAGTAGATTACCACAAGATATTTTCAAAATGGTTTGTTGGAGTCTTTATAACTGCAGAACAACTCGCCTACATATGAAATGTTTGGATCACACAATTTCCCCTTGGATATCTTGTGCTTTACTCCATGACTTTTGCTGTGGGACATTGCTATGAGAAGCCTAATGTCAACCTGATTTGCTTTCCTTCAAAAAGACTTACCTTCTACCTGGATGTTATAAAGATACTTGCTTTATCTTTAAAATCAAATATTATGATATGTTATGAGTTAGTGTTAACAGTTTAGGGTCAATTTTCACTTTTAATACATACATTGAAGCCTATTTCAAGAAAAATGTCACGCATTATAGCCTCA
The DNA here is from genome assembly GCF_002288905.1 of Enhydra lutris kenyoni. Classification (NCBI taxonomy): domain Eukaryota; kingdom Metazoa; phylum Chordata; class Mammalia; order Carnivora; family Mustelidae; genus Enhydra; species Enhydra lutris. Next base: position 11,510,590 of record NW_019154146.1, on the reverse strand, counting down.
ATATTTGTTCTGTTTCTGTGTATTTACTTTCTTCTTTGGGAATTCCGATTACAGAAATGTTAGATTTCCTTTGCCTCTCCTCTCTATCATTTTTTATACATACTTTTTTTCTAATTTATTTTTTCCTATTGTCTAATTTCTAATCCTTATATTCCTGTTCACTCTTCAAAGGGTTCAGTCTTCCCACTTTTTTTTCCTCCCCTTTGGTGGGCATGTATCAATGGGCTTTTTTTTTTCTTTCTTTTTTTTTTTAAATTTTTAATTTTTTATTTTATTGTAAACATATAATGTATTATTAGCCCCATGGGTACAGGTCTGTGAATCGCCAGATTTACACACTTCACAGCACTGAACATATCACATACCCTCATGTTTTTTTCTTTTAATACTGAAATATAGCTCCTACAGGTATGGCCAGGCCTATTATTAGTGTAAATATAAGTTGAGGGCTCATCATCCTTTTCTGCAACAAGGTAAGCACTTAGCCTTAGGAATGGAAATGGTGTTGTAGGAACCACTCTGAAAATTCTGCCTATTTCATAGATGACCCACACAGATTGTAAATACTGTAGGGTATCATAGTCATTTAATCAAAGCAGTTCATTAAAGCAGATAATCAGTTTTTAAATTACATGCAAAAAGTATAATTCATGTAAAAATATATGTAAAATATACTTACACTTTATAAATATATAATACATAAATTTAAATATTTATTTTAACTAAAAATATTCACTAACCAATTTTTTGATTGGTCAGTAGTCAATCCTTGTTTTCAGAATGAGTGACCAGTGATTGGAGCTCCACCCCATTTTGCTTGTTTGTTTTTGTACGATTCACACTCATGATACAAAGTCATAGAGATTGTCTTCTTTAAGGTTGAGAGAAAATGTAAAGGCACCTGGGGAACAATATGGGAGAGGGTTGCTCTCTCATAACTTTCCTGATATCTTATAGCCATCTTATTCACACCTGAAACAACAGCAATGTTGCAATAACTTTACCAAATCCTTACCGAATATTTCATTTTGCCCTCAAAGACGTAATAATACCTCTCACAGTTTATTTTACCACATAATATTTTATTAAGATACACTATGATAATAACACTTTGGCATAAATCCAACTGATTCTGAGATGTGGTGGGAGCAAATGTGGGTGGGTATACTACAAAGCAGCGTGCTGTGGGTGGGAGGGCATTACACAGACAGGTGGAGCGCTGGTTGATTTGGTAAGTCAGTTCTGTGCATCACCATTAGGAAAGCTCCTACTGCTTGGATACACTTGCCAGGGTATCCAAGGCTTTCCAGAGCTCTTTACTTGTTATAGATGTGGAATGAGCTATCCCCTATAGAGACAGCAGAAGCAGATCTCTTTTCTACTTTACAGTTGGAAAACATAGATTCATGATTCTGCTGTTATATGCTCAGTGTTACAGAATTATGACCTTCCTCACCGTACCTTTCTATTAATGCTGAATGCTGAGTCCTTTCTCTGTCCAATAGGTTTTTATGAACACATCATTGCCTCCTGCTCCAGCAACCTTATTAGCTTTTTAAGAGGGTTTGTTGTGTTCAGAAGCCTCTAAGATATGCTGTGGCAATTTTATTCCTTTGTTTTATTTCTCAGCATCAAGCCTACATCAAAATGTTCTCATCGGTAATTTTCCATTTTATTTCTAATGAAGTAGTTAAGTTGCATTGATGAGTTTCCTTCACAAGAACATTAGTTTCCAGTAAGTTTCACAGGTGTCCATGGAGTTCTGGCCTTTGAAAAGTTAAGAAAATACTGAGCTGAATGTTTGTGGCCCTCCACCCCATGAAATTAATTCTTGAAGCTCTGATCCCCAGTGTGATGATATTTGGACGTGGGGCCTTTGGCAGATAAACATGAGATCATGAGGGTGAAGTTCCCATGATGGGATTGGTGTTCTTAGAAGAAGAAGAAACTAAAGTTTACTCTCTCTTTCTGCCATGTGAGGATGCAGGAAGTACGCAAACCAGAAGGAGGACCCTCACCAGAAACTGATCCAGCACCCTGATTTCAGGCTGCCCAACCTCCAGGACTGTGTGCAAATACATTTCTGTTGTTAAGCCGGTCTATAGGATTTTGTTAAAGCAACCTGAACTCTCTAAGACAATAAATAGTAGAACAATTTGAAAGTCAAGCAAATTAGCATTGAAATAGTGTCCCTTGGCCATTATGAGGTAACATAAATAGAGTTCGGTCAGCTAAGTTGTTTGTTTTGTCTTGTTTTGTTTTGTTTTTATTTTTTTGAGAACCAAAGGAACGGAGATCATTTGGTTCTCAAAGCGTGCCCCACCTGCTTATCTGCTTCCCAGACTGCAGATAGTCTCTTCCTTCTTTCTTGATTTTAAAATCTTGCTTTCTTTCTAGCTCACCCTCATATTCTTATGATGGGTTTTGGAGGTTTTCACTCAAAGATTTACAAACTGTGGCTTGCACTCCCTCAGTAAAGAGCTATTACAAAATCGTATATAATAAACACAGTAAAGCCTTAGACAGGAACTGTATTTTGATATTCGATAAGCTAAATGGTAAAATATTTGTTTTATAAAGGAGCACATTGATTCAGGTTTGGATGAAACATCTTGGGAAAAGCAGGTTAAAGTCTATGCATATTATGATCACTTTTTTGTGAACAAAAAGTATAAGAATATATATTTATGTGTGAGCACATATATATTATGTTTGAGTGAATGAATGTTAAGGAAAAAAAAAAAAAAACCTAGAAGAACAGAGACCAAAATGTTAGTTAACCCCCAGGTGTTGCAATTAAAAAAGCCTTTTATTCCTCCTTTACATTTTCTGTACTTTCTGAATTTCTCAAATAAGGATGAATTATTTATTAGAAAAAAACCTGTTTATATTTGTTGAAGAAAAAGGAACTCTGATGAACATATGTTACTAGTATACAAAAATACATGTCTAACCCACCAGAGTTTAATGTCAGCCAGATCTCTCTTGTACCCATTTCAGGGAAATTTACTCACTGAAATACTGAAACATTATTAATCTCCTGGGTATAGTCTTAAGACATTAGGGTCAGTTATCGGTGCGTACATATCCATAGGTCTATATAATGGGGCAATATAAAGATATTGGGGGAAATCGTTAGTCAGAATGAACATTCACGAACTGTGAAAAAAACATATTTGAAAGTCAGAAAGCCCCACCTCCCAAAAAAGACTGTATTCACCCAGTGCAAGAACCAATGAGACAAAGTGCAGTTTTCTTCATCCTACCCATGTGTCAATCAACTAGAGTGTAACAGAGGGCATAAGCACCAAGTATCAATCTGCCTCAGGCACATGCCACTAAAAGAGGAAAACTGTCTTTGTCAGCACACTGCCAAATTCAAAGAGTAAGAAATTATTAAAACAGGAACAATTTGAGGGTCTTATATTGATTCATAATTTTTTTTTTCGGAAGTGGATCTAAAGCAGAGCTTGGAAAACAAGAAGTGCAGGGATCTGTGAAAATGGAAACTTAAATTAATCTGAAAATAACAAGAAGACCAAGATTGGCCCCCTGGGCCCCCCTGCTGAGCTGCTGGTGCAGAGTCTCAAGGCATTCAAGGCTGTGGGGATTTGGAGGGAAGACAGAAGAAAATACATGAATGATTTATATTTATTTCCAAAGTATAACATTGAAAAAAGACTATCGGATCCTTTCTGTTGGCCCTGGTCCATTTGAGTTCAGGTGGAAAGAATTCTTCCTACTTATTGATTAGGGAGGAGTGAAGAAAAGTGTTACAAGAGGGATTAGAATAGAAAAAGATAAGAGCAAAGTGATATGAGTCTGATTTACAAATCATAGTGCCAATTAGAAAGCAAAGTATTGATTTCCCAGGGTTTTCTTTACCTCCCTTCAAAGGAAAGGCAAAATGGAAATTCATCTGTTTTAAATGACAACATTGAACAAAATTACAGTCAAATCGCCATTCATTCATTCATCCAACAATGTGACGTGCCCAGCAATATGCTAAGAGTGTAACAGGATCCAAGGCATAGTCTTTTCTGTCAAGGAATCTACTTTCAGTTCAGAAAAAAGCTAATTAAAGACAGCATTTCCTTTTTTTTTTTTTAAGGTGTTTTTTTTTTTTTTTAATTTATTTGTCAGAGAGAGAGAGAGAGAGCACAGCAGCAGCAGAGAGAGTGATAAGGAGAGCAGATTCTCTGCTGAGCAGGGAGCCTGATGTGGGACTTGATTCCAGGACCCTGAGATCATGAACTGAGCCGAAGGCAAACGCTTAACCGACTGAGCCAACCGGAAGTCCCAAAGACAGTATTTCTATAAATAGCACTTTCTACTTTTTTTCAGTACTATTGAGCTACAACTGACATATAGTATGTATAAGTTTAAGATCTACTGCATAATGACCCGATTTACATATATTGCAAAATAATTACAATCAGTTTATTTAACATCCATCACTTCATTCAATTACAAAAAAAAATGCTGTTTTCTTTGTGATGAGAACTTTTAGGATCTACTCTCTCAACAACCTTCAAGCATAAAGAACAGCTGTGCCGACTACGGTCAAGTGATAAACTTACTTCCCAAACACTCATTTATCTTATAATTGAAAGTATCCTTGACTATGTATCTTTGCACTTCAAAATTCTCCTATTAGTGACATATTTTTATGTTTCTATAAGATACTCGATTCTGGGTTTAGAAATACAAAGATAAGTAATAAAACCCGATTTCTGTCTTCTAGGATATAATAATCCAGCACAGGTTCAGATATATTATCCAACAAGCAAACAAACAAAACATAAACCTCCAACTTTCATAATATGACATTGTAGACACAACTCCCATCCCTCAACTATGAACATGTTGAAATGGCAGATAAAATAAAACAAAGTTAAAGCCAAAAAAAAAAAAAAAAAAAAAAAAAAGAACTCAAAAGAAGGAATTCTCTGGATGCCAACCATTGTAGAAATTAAAGTTTTTTTCTAACATAAACAGAAAATTTATGATAACTGACTATACATTTGCCTTAAAATCCATGTCAAATAAGCTAATGGGATTTTTAAATTCTGCTTTGTTTTTCCTTTGGTATCTCAATGAGTAAATTCCGAACTCTAAAATCCGGAGAGGATTAAAAATGGGTTCGTATATAAAGATAGTTTATATTCACCTGGGATCTTTTTAATCTCCAATACATGTAAAAAAACTCTGTTTTTCTGTAAAATACAAATTTACATTTCAAAATCAGAAAGAAACAAAAAAATGTAAGTAACACAAAAGAAACCTTTTTAAATTCCAGCAGGTAGGGAAAACTACTATTAACACATTGATATATAAACTTCCAGACTTTTTTCTTTGTATTTACTCTCAAAAACACATTATGAACATACATCTATGTTTATACATTTCTAATACTTACAAATTTTAGTTTCATAAAGACCACCATTTATTAAAATTAGAAACCAAACACAATGCACTTAGAATTTTAAAGTTACTATTAGAATTTTAAAGTTACTATTAAATTATTCATAGGTTTCTGGAAAAATCATAAGGCAAAGTTTGTAAAATACCTGAAGCAGAAAAACTACAAAAATAATAAAACATATTGTAACTTCATATCAAAGCTTATAGGATATAGCTAAAGTTGTACATGAAGGGACGTATTAGTCTTATATAAACAAAGAAAACATTATAGAAATGCAATGAACTATACAGTCAAAATAATAAGTTAGAAAACTAACCGCTGAGCAAACAAAGAAACTTGAAAGGTGGAAATAAAAAATTAATAACAACAAATTAGAAACCAATAATATGTCTGAAGGATCAGCAAAAATTTTTTTATTTGAAAAAACTATTAAAATTAACAAACCATTGGTAACAGTAAGAAGTAAACACAGATGTCAAAAATAAACACTATTAGAAATAAAAAGAAATATGTGGTGCTGGAGCCTTTAGATATCCTTAGGGAACTAATGAACCTGTCATCTTCTATGAAAATTAACTGAAAATTGGTTATAAATTTAAATATAAAACTATAAAACCTTCAGGAAAAAAAATGAGATAAAATATATGGGACCTAGGGCTGCTTAAAAGTTCTTAGATATAATATCATAATGTGCAATCCATAAAAGAAAATAAATCACTAAGTTGTGGTTCATCAAAATTAGAAACTTTTGTTCTTTGAAAGACCCCTTTAAGGAGATGAAAAGACAAGCTACAAACTGGAAGAATATTTCTGCCAACCACATATGTGACAAAGAACTCACATCTATAATTTATAAAAATTCTGAAAATTAATAGCAAAACAAACAATCCAATTAGAAAAGGGGCAAATCCTGTGAAGTGACATGTCACCTAAGAAGATATATGAATAGTGAATAGGCACAAGAAAGGATGTTTAACATCACCGGGCATCAAGAAAATGCAAATTAGAACTGTGATGAGCTGTCATCATACACCTATAAGAATAGCTACAATCAAATAAGGACAACACTAAATGCTGGTGGGGACGCAGAGGAACTGGCTCACTCATACGTTAGTAGTAGGAATGCAAATGACACAGCTACTTTGGAAAATAATTTGGCAAGTTCTTTAAAAACTAGAACATGTTGGGGGCACCTGGGTGGTTCAGTCAGTTAAGTGTCCGACTCTTGATTTCGCCTCAGGTCATGATCTCAGTGTCAAGTGATCCAGCCCTGTGGCAAGGCTCCATGCTTAGTGGAGTCTACTTCTTTCCCTCTCCCTCTGCCCTTCCTTGTTTCCTCTCTCTCTCTCAAATAAATAAATCTAAAAAAAATAAATAAATAAAAAATAAATAAATAAGAACTAAAATGTGCTTACCACACAACAACCCAGAAAACACTCTTATGCGTGTGTCCCAGAGAAATAAAAACTTAAATGTTCACACATACACACACTGTACCTAAACGTTCAACTGATTCATATCTAAGGGGATTACTTGGCTCCCCCAAATAATATAGCATTACCACAGTTGAGGTTAGCTACTGTGAACTCTAAATGTGGTTTTTCATTCCCCCCGTCATTCAATGACTCCAGTGAGACTTCTTTACTCGGCAAGGTTTGTCATAGGCAGAATCCACACAGGTCAAAACAGAAGATTCAGTTTGTGAGACTTAAAAATTTTGTTTTAATATGAGGATGCTTGTTAAAAATTTTCTAAAAAAAGAAAAGGAGGAGAAGGCGAAATATATTTGGAGAGACAAAATGGCAGCTGTTCTTCTAGAATAACATCCCCAGTATATTGGCATAGTATCATCCCAAATAGTTCTATAATGGCTGCTACCAGTTAGTACAGTTCAGCCTGAACTTTTGAGGTTTCTTCTGGGGGCGACACCATCTGTGTAGTCACCTTTGTCTCATTGCAATGAGTAAGAGTGTGAGAGGGACCAGAAGATTTAGCCAGGCTGCAGAATATTCCATTTATTCCACGTTCAAAGACAATAGTAGAAAGGAAGATGTCTTTCTTCTGTGAGAATCCCATTGTTCATCATGTTCTAATTATGAAATTTGAACTTAAAAAAATGAGAGGGAAACTCAATCAGTAGCATAGAGCATATCTTCTCTGGAAATAGTTCTTAACAATTTAAATGGCAGACTGATGTACCCTGGCCTGACCCACTAGTTACAGCAATATCCTGTGATACCCAAAACAGTCTGCAAAGCTGGATTTCTTGCTTTATTTTTGTTCCAGACAAATTATAAAGCTGTACAGCAAAGAGAGAAAACACTGCTAATCTTTCATGACTGTTAGGTGGTTCTACTGAAATGCAATTGTGAAAACAAATTTCTTAGGTACAGAAAAAAAAAATACGTCGTGCCATTTCCTTAATTCGAAATGAATTAATTTATTCCTTAATCATAGGAAAGAAAAAGCTCTGCAAATCAAAAGAAAGGAAATGTAGGGAATTTCTACAAAAGATCATTTTGAAATAAAATGAAAAAAGACTTTAAGAATACTTCCATTCCATAGAGGACCACAAGGCAGTTAACAGAAACTGTGGTCCCAGCATCCAGAATTAATACTTACATTTGGAAAATCAACATGTTTGGGAATCTGCAAAGAGGAAAGCTACGTGAAATTAAATCGTCTTGGGTCATTACGGATCTACAATATTCACTCCACTCAGGCACATTCAGACATATGGTAAAGACATAACTGTCTGTACTTCCATTTGAGATTATTTTCAATAAATGAAAACTCCAACCACAAAAGCAGTTGACAATGTGAAATTACAAAAAAGCTGTCAGAAGGACTGTGTGGGAGATGCATTCCCCATAAGCACAAGTGCTAGGAATCAGAGAAGCTTTTTAAATGGATTCAGAGACCTTCGGGGGGGAAAAAAAATATAGCCCTCCTTTTCCAGTAATTGAATTTGACACCAATGTTCTTTGGATGCTAGGGCTGTACAGGGTATTTTCCCATCCACATCTAGGCTAAATTGGAGATGGTGACCTCTGATAGACTAGAGCAATCCAGGAAGTAATAGAAACTTCACTTCATAGAAACTGGTGACAGGTTGGGATTAAATGCTGGGCTGGCCAGGAACAGTCAAATTCCTTTTCAAGGAGCCTCCAGGCTTCCGAAGGAATGGAGATTTTTTAAAACATTCTATAAATGTTTCTTTTTCAACTTGCTCTAACTAAATTGAAAATTATAAGATCACCTCAAATGTGGGACACAGACAAGCCTTAAATCCAAATGAGATGCCCTAGGTTCCTTAATTCAATACCGTGTTACTGAATTCAGTAACAATGGATAAGGATTGCGGCATGTAGCCAGAGGTTGATGTACAAGGATGTTCCTTGCACTGTTGTTTAAAATAATGGAAAAAAAAAAAAAAAAAAACACATACAAAACAAAACTTGATATTCAAGAACAAGGAATTGGTTAAGCTAAGGTACATCATAAAATGGTTTATGCGGTCATTAAAAAAATTTTTTAAAGGATATTTAATTAAATTTCTCAAACTATGTTATACATAGAAAGTATATACATAAATATCCACATATGCTTAGAATAAGTACTCAGAAATTATGGAATGATCATCACTAGGCAAAGCCATTACAAATGATTCTTGTTTTTTATATTATTTCGCTAATTACACACAAAGTAACACAATCAATATGACCACTTTACAACCTGACAACTGAAAAACAGTAGCTAAGAAAATGCAAATTTGATTACAGTCACTTGAACCACTAAAATTTTATCGTATTTACTTGCTGAGTAATTGTTAATTCATTTGTTGGATAGGAATTTATTAAAACATTGTGTTGGGACTTCGGAGAAACAAGGCCTAGAGAATATATATTTGCATAACTCCCCTCCCAGAAATTCACAGAAGAGAGTAAAAGAAAACAGAGCATTAAATGTCATCTGTTTTAGGGGCGCCTGGATGGCTCAGTGGGTTAAGTCTCTGCCTTCAGCTTAGGTCATGATCTCAGGATCCTGCAATCAAACCACGCACCGGGCTCTCTGCTCAGCAGGGAGCCTGCTTCCCCCTGTCTGCCTGCCTCTCTGCCTACTTGTGATCTCTCTCTGTCAAATAAATAAATAAAATCTTTTAAAAATAAATAAATAAATGTCATCTGTTTTAAAAACAGGAAAACGACACAAACCTGTACAACAAACTCTGAAGAATATATACAAACTACAAGTAAATATATATATTAGAGGAGTAAATCAGTTTCCCTAATCATTTATTTTAAAAATTAATAGGTTGAATAATCTCTGATACACTCATATCATTAGAATGATTTCGATGGATGCAAATTGACTTACAGAGATATATTATTAAGTAATAAAAGAAAGATATGTATATGAATATAGATTTAAAACAAGTATGTACATATACACATATTATTTTAAATTATATACACATATTATTTTAAATTATATATTCCCATAAATAAATATATAGATACATATACAAATAACTATATATAGATATATACCCATTTTTACAAAACAATGACTTTCAAACTATGTAAAATCAAGATTATATAGGCATAAGAATTAGAAAGAGAGGTGTATCTAGTGGCTCAGTTGGTTAGGTGGCTGCCTTTGGCTCAGGTCATGATCTCAGGGTCCTAGGATCCAGCCCCAGAGCAGGCTATCTGCTCAGAGGGGAGTCTGCTTCTCCCTCCACCCTTCCCCCCCAACTCATGCTCACTCTCTCTCTCTCAAATAAATAAATAAAATATTTAAAAATAGAAAAAAATGAGAAAGAGAAAGACTATATGGGCATGGAAAAAAATTATGAAAGAATTGGCACCTGCAAAGGTGTTAACCTTAATAAAACAAGAGAGAGCTACTTGGATGTTAAGAATAATAATCAAAATTATTTAGAAATAATATATATAAATTTCTCCTTCTGTCTATGACAGTGTAACTGGCATAGAACTTGCTTTCCCAATAATTATAGAACTGGACAAAATGTGTGAGTCAGCTATTTTTAGGCATTGACAAACAGGCAGTACAGGATATAATCTTTGAGATAAAGGAAAGAGATGAAGTATGTCCAACAAATGCCCTGATTTTCTGCCTGATGGTATTTTCTGCCAGATCAGGAAGGTGGAACCCAGCAGAGCAGCAGTCTTGCTGACTTGAGAAGTGGATATTGGAGTCCCAGGCTGCAGAAATAGGGGCACTTTTCAGAACAGGATACATGAGAAGAGAATTATATGGGGTGGGTGTTGGGGAATGTCATGGGGACTCACTAGAGAGCTAAGTGGGGGACTAGACAGATGGTGTGGCAGTGTGAGATTCTGCAGGAGCAGGCAAAGATGGCCTGCTTATCAGGATGAAAGCTAATCAATGTTGCTTGTGACTTTGCACTGTTAGGAGACACTGGAGCTCCATCCCAGTTATAATCAAGAGTCTACACTGAAGACGATGAACATTCAGTTGACAATAACCGTATGCTAGAGTAAGAGGCACACCTTAGAATTTGGTCCAAAACAGAAATACACCAGTCTTTACAAAAATAAAAACAATCCTGACAGGATCAATATAATTTGACAGGTTTTAATGTCTGCCAGAAAAGAAAAAATGTCAACATGATTTAGAGCAAGAGAACATAACCCATATTCCCTAAAACAGATAATTCACAATGTCCAGCATATACTCTGAAATTTGTAGAAATGCAAAGAAACAGGAAAACGTGACCCACAGGCAAAAATCATCATCATCATCATCATCAATAGTAATGATTCCTCATATGGTCTTGATGTTAGCAAATAAAAACAGCAATGAACAGCAAATAAAATTTTAAAACAGCAATAATAAATACATTTAAGGTCTCAAAGGAAAGTATGGCCATAATGAATAAAAGGATGAAGAAATTTAGCAAAAAAGTACTATAAAAAAGAATCAAATAGAAATTTAACAAATGAAATATACACTATTTGAAAAGAAAAATTCACTGAATCAGAGCAGCAGAGTCAAGAGTCTGTGAACTTGAAAATAGATCAATAAAATTTATCCAATATTAAGGACATAAAGAAAAAAAATAAAATGAACAGAACTTCAATAACATGAAAGAGAATGTTAAGAAAAAGTATATGAAGTAGAACAGAAATTTAAAGAAATGATAGAGAATTTCCCATATTGGGTGAAAAAAGATCAACATATAGTACCAAAAAACTAACAAACTGTAAATAGGGAAAACACAAAGAAAATCACACCTAGACAGATCATAATCAAATTGCTAAAAAGATAAAAAGAATTCCTAAAAGTAGCCAGATAATAACCATACATATATAAATACTGGCTAATGTCTCTTCAGAAACAATAGAATGACATCTTTAAAGGGTATAACAAGAAACAAATATCATCCAAGAATTTTATATGCAGAGAGAATATCTGCCAAAAATAAATATAAAAGACATTTTTAGATAATAAAATTAAGAAAGTTTGTCACCAAAAATTTTTTACTAAGAAAACTCTAAAAGAAGTTCTTCAGCCTGGAGGAAAAGTGATACCAGATGGAAATTCAGATCTACAGAAAGAAATAAAGAGCTCTGAAAATAGTAAATGTAAAAATATATATAAAAAACATTTAATTTGTATTTTAACATCTATAAAATCATATAAATCTTTAAAGCAAATATAACTATACTGACTAAGGGTTTAAAATGTGTAAAGGCACTAGATATGACAACCAAAACCCAAAGTCTGAATTATAAATAGAACTACACTATTGGAAGTCTATACCCTCTGAAAATGATAAAATGTTTACTCTAAAAAGACAGTGTTAAGCCATGGATGCATATTGTAATTCTCTGAACAACCACTAAAAAAAATAATATATAGCTAAAATCCCAAAAGAGAAATAAAGATGAAATAATTAATTGTTTAATAATGCACAAGAGGGCTCACAGGATAAATAGAACAAAAAATTGACAGAACAAACAAATAGAGAAAAAAACAAATAGTAGATTTTAGTCTATGACAATAATCATAATTACAATAGTAATAATTATATGTTAATGGATCAAATACTCTAAATGAAAGGAAAAGATTATTAGACTGAATTAAGAAAAAAAAAAAGCTGTTCCCAACTATACATTGTTTACAAGAAATACTCTTATAGTAAAAAGAGACACGTAAGTTGAATATTTTTTTTAATGGAAAAGGATATAGTTACCAAAGGAAGTATAAGAATACTGGAGTTGGTATATTAATATCAGATACAATGGACATCAAGGTAAAGAAAATTGCCAGAGATTTACTTTTTAAAAGACATTTCTTAATAATATAAGGATCAGTCATAATGAATAACAATCATAAGTGTGAATGACCCTAATAATGGAATTTTGAGATATATTAAAAGAAAACTTGAAAGAACTAAAGGAAAACATAGGTGTATACACAATAGCTGGAAATTTTTAACACCATTTTTCTCAGTAATTGATAGAATAGCTGAGAAAAGTTCAGTAAAAATACAGAAGATCTACATAATACCACAAACCACCTTGACCTAACTGATACAAATAAAACATATATTCAACAATTGCACATTCTTTTTAAGTGCATAGGGAACATACAATTGGATGATAAGATAGAGTAATACATTTCAAAGGTTGAAATAGCATAAAATAAGGTCTTTGACCAAAGTGAAATCAAATTAAATAATAAAGTACTTACAAAGCCCAAATTATCTAAGTTAAACAACACGCTTCTGAATAGTCCACAAGTCAATAAAAAATTATGAAAAATTAGAAAATGTTCAAAGTGAAATATAATAGGGTGCCTGGGTGGGACAGTTGGTTGGGCATCTGACTTGGTTTCATCTCTGGTCGTGATCTCATGGTCCTGGGATGGAAACAGCCCGCCCCCCCCCCATATTGGGCTCCATGCTCATTGCACAGTCTGCTTGAAATTCTCTTTCCGTCTCCCTCTGCCCCTCCTGCTCATGCGTGCTCTCTCTCTCTCTCTCTCTCTCTCTGAAATAAATAAATAAATAAATAAATAAATAAATAAATAAATATTTTTAAAAATAAAGTGAAGTATAATAAAAACATATCAATATTTGTGGGATGTAACTAAAGCAGTGATTAGAAAAGAATTAAAGTCTTTATACCTAAAAAGAAGAAAGATGAAAATACTTTCTAATAAGTTAGAAGAAAAATTAAGCTCAAAGTAGTTAAAAGAAAAAAATAATAAAAACAAGAATGCAAGTCAATGTGATAGAAAACAAATAGAGTAATTTAACAAATCCAGAGATCGGTTCTTTGAAATAGTTAATAAAATTGATAAATCCCTAATGAGACTGATCAAACGAAATAAGAACAGAAATCTTGATATAGAACCAGAAATAAAGAAAACTAGGTAAGAATTTGGCCCTTAGAAAAGTTAAATAAGATGGATAACTCTAGTGACACTGATGAAAAAAAGAGAAGACACAAATGATTAAAATTAGGAATGCAAAAGGGTTATCTCTCCATATCCTATCTCATTAAAAAGCTACTGAGGGAATATTATGAACAACTTTGTGACAATAAATTTAACAACACAGATGAAGCAAACAAATTCCTTGGCAAAAATAGCACATGTAAATTAGAACAAGATAAACTGAAAATCTAAATACAACCTATTTATTTAAGAATTTTTATTTTTTTTAATAATCTTCCACAATCTTTCCACAAAGGAAACTCCAGGCCCAGTTGGTTTTACTGGTAAATTCAAATATTAAGAAAGAAATAATGCTAATTTTAGACAAAGTCTAAGAGAGAAGAAAAGAGAGAAGGAAGGGACACTTCTCACTTAATGAGAAAGGAAGAGAAGGAAACTTTCTCAACCTGAAAAGAGCATTTTCAAAAAAACTTCCAACTAACATCACATTTAATTGTGGAAGACTGAAAAATTTCTTCCTGAGATAAATAGTCAAGAATGTCTTATCTCACTAATTCTATCTAATAATGTACTGAAGCTTCTCACCAGTGCTAAATGATATAAAAATATTTGACAGAAGGAAGTAAACTTGTAACTCCCTGCAGATGACTTGATTGTTTATGATGTTCTCACAAACCTGAGACAAAAACTTGATGATGAAATTACAAAATTAGAGGAGGGTTACAAGATAAAATTACAACAGTGCAATTTGCCTCATGAGCATAAACACAAATATTCATGAAAATATTAACAAGTTGAATTTAACACACAGAAAAAGGATACTACACCATGACCAACTGCAGCTTTTCTCAGCAATGCAAGGTCTTTTTAACATTTGAAATTCAATCAATATAACCATGATATTAATAGACTAATAAAGAACCACATGATATTCTTGATCTTGAAGAGAAAGCATTTAAAAGAATTCAATGTCTATACTCCTAACAAGCTGGAAAAAGGAGGGACCTCCCTCAATTTGAGAAGACATTTTCCAAATAACTCATAGCTAACATCATATTTAATTGTGAAAGACTGAAAACTTTCTCCCTGATTGATAAAAAAGCAAAATTGTCTGCTGCCACCAATTCTATTTTATAATGTACTAAAAGTCTCAACCAGTGCAATAGACAATATAGACAAAAGACAATTAAAAAAATTTTGGAAGAAATTGTATCTGTCTGTAAATGACTTGTCTTCTTTAAGAAAAATCCTAAAAAGTCTAAAAAGCAAATGCTAGAACATTAGTGAATTTACTAAGTTAAACATAAAATATCTTTGTACACACCATCAGCAAAAAAGTAGTAAACAAAGTATTTTTTAAGACTTAATTATTTATTTGACACAGAGAGATAGATCACAAGCAGGCAGAGACGCAGGCAGAGAGAAAGAAAGAGAGGAGGAAGCAGGCTCCCCACTGAACAAAGAGCCTGACGTGGGGTTCGATCCCAGGACCCTGGGATCATGATATGAGCTGAAGGCAGAGACTTTAAACCACTGAGCCACCCAACCACCCCATAAGCAAAGTTTTGTAAGCAAGTCCATTTGCAATAATATCAGAACTACTCTAGCTAATAAGTGAATGTAGCAACACCATAGGATACAAAGTCAATACACAAAAATCAATTATACTTCTATACACTAGTATAAGCATTTGAAAAATATTTTAAACTATGTACATATAAACCAAAAACATAAAATGCTTAGATATAAATTTAATAAAAGATCTGCAAGCCATCCCTACAAATGCTACAAACATAACTCAGAAAAATTAAAGACTTAAATAAATGAACAATAAAGTATGTTCAAAACTGGGTGCCTTAATATGGTTAAGATGTCAATTCTTCCCAAATTTATCAGTAGGCTCATAACAGAATGTAGGCCGGCTTTTTAAAAAAATTATATGAACATTAGAAAAACTTAGAATAGACAAAACATTTTTAAGGAAAAACAAAGTTGGAGAACTTACAGTACCTGGCTCTCAAACTTCCAGTAATTAAAACTATATGGTATTATAGAGAGGTAGATCAATCACACAGAATAGAGAATCAGAAGTAAAACACTCATACAATCGTTAATTTTTGACAGAGACACCTGATCAATATAATGGGGGAAAGACAGTTATTTCAACAAATGCTTTTGTAACAACTGCATGTACATCCATATGGAAAAACATTGAACTTCGATCCTTACTTACACAATATACAAAAATTTATCCAAGATGAACTATAGACCTCAAGCTTTTAGAAAAATAAAAACAGGAGAGTATCTTCACGCCTGGGTATAAGCAAAGGTTACTTAGAGAACACCCAAAGCAATAAACAGAAAACATTGATAAACTGGATTTCATCCAATTAAGAGCGAGGAAAAATATTTATTAATTATCTACCTGAAAAAGGCTTGTGTATAGAAAATATAAAGAAAAATAGCTCAATAATAAAAATAAAACCAACCCAATTAAAAATGAACAAAAACCTTAGACATATTACAAAATGTTCATTAACTATTAGAAAAATGCAAAATAAAAACACTGCACAGCCATAAACTACCTAACTTTTTTTTAATGGCCTTTCTTTTTTTTAATTTTTTATTTTTTTATAAACATATAATGTATTATTAGCCTCAGGGGTACAGGTGTGTGAATCTCCAGGTTTACACACTTCACAGCACTCACCATAGCACATACCCTCCCCAATGTCCATAACCCAGCCACCCTCTCCCGACACCCCTCCTCCCAGCAACCCTCAGTTTGTTTTGTGAGATTAAGAGTCTCTTATGGTTTGTCTCCCTCCCGATATGCTTAGCGAAATAAGTCAGTTGGAGAAAGACAACTATCATATGATCTCCCTGATATGAGGAAGTGGAGATGCAACCTGGGGGGTTTGGGGGGGTAGGAAAAGAAAAACAAAAGACTACTTAACTTTTAAAAGATTGTCCATCCCAAATACTAGTGAGGTTGTAGAACTGGAACTCCCATACATTGTTGGCAGAGGTATACAGTGGTATGACCTGTTGGCAGACCATTTGGCAGTTTCTTATACAGTTAAACTGCTCTACCCCATGGTCTAGCAATTCCACTCCTAGGCATTTATCCAAAGGAAATGAAAATGTTCAGCTACAAAAAGACTTACAGAAGAATGTACCTAGTCCCTCCCTCATAATAGCCCCAAACTGGAAACTACCCAAATGTCCATCGACACAAAGAGTAAACATATTGTGGTTTATTCACACAATGGAACACGTTCAGCAATAACATGTAGCAGACTCTGATACAAAACCACGATGAGCCTCTGTTGAATAAAAGAAAATGGACAAAATATAACATATTGTATGATCTCATTGATATAAAGCTCTGAAGAGGAAACATGATGTAAGATGGAAGACAATCAGAAAAGTGGTTGTTGGGGCACCTGGGTGGCTCAGTGGGTTAAGCTTCTGCTTTTCGGCCCAGGTCATGATCTCAGGGTCCTGGGATCGAGCCCCATATCAGGATCTCTGCTCAGCAGGGAGCCTGCTTCCCCCCTCTCTCTGCCTGCATCTCTGCCAATTTGTGATCTCTGTCTGTCAAATAAATAAATAAATAATCTTTAAAAAAAAAGAAAAGAAAAGAAAAGTGGTTGTCTTAGGGAGCTATATTGGCAGGAAGGGCCAAGAGGGAAGCTGGTAGCAACATGGTGGTGGCAGCTCCAGGACTCATCTTGAGACATGACCACATCCAGAAGCTGAGAAGAACTGCCTTTCTCAGAGTCTCTCTTTCAAAGGAAAGATTGATAAATTGGACTGCACAATGTTTTTTTAATGTTCTACCTGTATAAAAAAAATCACCACAGATAAAATCAGAAGAGAATAACAGAGGCACCTGGGTGGCTCAAACAGTTAAGTGTCTGCCTTCCACTCAGGTCAAGATCCTGGGGTCCTGTGATCAAGCGGCTTCACCCCACCCCAACTCCAGGATCAGCAGGAAGCCTGCGTCTCCCTCTTCCTCCGCCCCTCCCCACTCATGCTCTCTCTCTCTCTCTCTCTCTCTTCTCTTTCTTCCTTCTTTTCATAAACAAATAATTTTTTCAAAAAGTAAAAGGGGCACCTGGGTGGCTCAGTGGTTTAAAGCCTCTGCCTTCAGCTCAGGTCATGATCTCAGGGTTCTCAGATCAAGCCCCTCATCAGGCTCTCTGCTCAGCAGAGATCCTGCTTCCTCCTGTCTCTCTCTCTGCCTGCCTCTCTGCCTACTTGTGATCCCACTCTCTGTCAAATAAATAAAATCTTTATAAAAAAAAAAAAGTAAAAGAAAAATGACAAACTGGAAAATGGGTAATTTGTAAACATACAATAGGTGATGGGGTTAATACAAAAAGATTTTCTACAAATCAATAAGGAACAAAATAAATATCCCAGTAGAAAAATAAGTAGGTCATTCTCAGAATTAGAAACTCAGATAGAAAAACAAAAACACTTTTCCAATGAAGACACACAAATGGCTATCAGACACATGAAAAAATGTTCATCATCACTAGCCATCAGGGAGAGTCAAATTAAAACCACATTGAGATACCACCTTACACCAGTTAGAATGGCCAAAATTAGCAAGACAGGAAACAACATGTGTTGGAGGGGATGTGGAGAAAGGGGAACCCTCTTACACTGTTGGTGGGAATGCAAGTTGGTGCAGCCACTTTGGAGAACAGTGTGGAGATTCCTCAAGAAATTAAAAATAGAGCTTCCCTATGACCCTGCCATTGCACTACTGGGTATTTACCCCAAAGATACAGATGTAGTGAAAAGAAGGGCCATCTGTACCCCAATGTTTATAGCAGCAATGGCCACGGTCGCCAAACTGTGGAAAGAACCAAGATGCCCTTCAACAGACGAATGGATAAGGAAGATGTGGTCCATATACACTATGGAGTATATGCCTCCATCAGAAAGGATGAATACCCAACTTTTGTAGCAACATGGACGGGACTGGAAGAGATTATGCTGAGTGAAATAAGTCAAGCAGAGAGAGTCCATTATCATATGGTTTCACTTATTTGTGGAGCATAACAAGTAGCATGGAGGAAAAGGGGAGTTAGAGAGGAGAAGCGAGTTGGGGGAAATTGGAAGGGGAGGTGAACCATGAAAGACTATGGACCCTGTAAAACAATCTGAGGGATTTGAAGCGGCGGGAGGTGAGAGGTTGGGGGAACCAGGTGGTGGGTATTAGAGAGGGCATGGATTGCATGGAGCACTGGGTATGGTGCAAAAACAATGAATACTGTTATGCTGAAAATAAATAAATTTTAAAAAATGCAAACAAAAACAAAAACAAAAACAAAAAAGTTTTCTAAATACAGTTGACCCTTGAATAACCCAGGAGTTAGAGGTGACAACCCACACACAGTCCAAAATCTGCATATAATTCTTGACTCCCTCAAAACTGAACTACTGATAGCTTACTGCTGACCAGAAAACTTACCCATAACATAAACAGTTGATTAACACCTATTTGTATGTTATATACATATGTATGTGTTGCATAACATATACTTGTATGTTATTATTACATATTATATTCTTCCCATAAGGTGAGATAGAGAAAAGAATGTTATTAAAATCATAAAGAAGAGAAAATACATTTACAGGACTCTCCTCTATTGATTTAAAAAAAAATCCGTGTATAAGTGGACCCACACAGTTCAAATCCATATTGTTCAAGGTCAACTGTATGGAAGAAGGTGCCCCTTTAAGAGCAAAAAGTGAAAATCAACATAAGGAGATACACATGGTACATCCAAAACATGGCTTTGCTAAAAATTAAAAAATACATGCCAATGAGGAAAGCTTTCTATGTTAAATGGAAAGAAAGTGAAGAAAGACCATGTATAGTGTAATTTGATGTTTTAGAAACCTATTTATTGAAAAATTATAAACATCACATATTTTAAAATTTTAAATTAATGTTATATATCAAATCATATTCATAACTATTCATTATAGGTATTTATAAACTCTACTATTGGTTATATATTAAAGATATAATAATATAAAAACTACTAATATTTAATATCATTGCTTTTAGGATATATGTAGCATGTATTTCTTAAAGATAATCAACAAATGTTAAAATAGTTACCTTTAGGCACCAGCATCAACACGGCTAAGTTGTAGGGTATCTATGCTTTCTAATTTTGGGTTTGTATTTTGAATATTTGAGGGACATATTTAGTGAGACCAGAGCCAAAGCAATAAAAAGATAGAGGGATAATAATTATTCTAAAACTGCCCGGGAAATAAAGGCACAGGGTAGACAAATAGATGTGGGAGTGCCTGCTGGTTCCTGGGGAGAGGACATGTGCTCTGGAGCAGTGGTGATGTAGAATGAGAATAGAATTATGAGGAAATTGGAGAAGAATTCAAAGGAGAGAAAGTAGGAAAAAACAATAAAAGACCGAATTTCCACTGGAATCCGAGTGAAGATTTTTATTGCTTAATGGATGATTATTTTTAACCTAGTCAGGTAAGCAGGGTGTGCAGGATGAATCCCATAGTACACTGTGGGGCTACGGCTTAACCAACTCAGATCTTACCACTTGATTGATTGAGTTTGGGACAGTCCATCTGGTTTGGCTCACAGGAATTTTAAGCTTATATTCTATTAAGAATGAAGCATATTTGGTTCAATTCCAAGGTGTTCATCACTGAAAAGGAAAACACATAAGAGCAAAAAATAAATCACATATTATCACTGCTCTTAAAGTCAACCACTGATAAAATATAGGACGTCAGGGCCAAAATGTATGGATGTGATACATATTTCTTAATAGTTTCCTAAAGAGATCATGCATATACATGTGTGTGTGTGTGTGTGTGTGTGTGTGTGTGTATCCCACTCAACAATGTACATATATTGAATACAAGCAATTAAAAAATTTATCCTTCTCTTCAATACCCAATGAACAAAACCCCAGTCCCATCTTGTGTGATAACACACTGTCCCTGTCTTACGTTGTGATCATTTTTGAGACCCCTCAGGGTATCCTTACTATATCCACACATGCGTCCCAGCAGATGGCTATCCCTCCCATTCCAGAATACTGCTCTGGGCTTCTCTGCATGTCATTCTTCCATCTAGTTATTTCTTTCCCATAAAGCTTACTTGAATCTATGTCATTGCAAATATGGATACAGCTTTGATACTTAATTTCTTAAAGCACAACTAAAGTGAATATAGCATATACTGACTTTACAAGATCCAGAAGTTAGTAAAGGAAGAATAGAATATAGGTTTAAAAATGTTTCTTAATTTTTAAAATTTTTTACATCTCTTTAAATTTAAATTTCTCTGCTCCTAAGGGTCTTAGTTTGTTCAGGCTGTGGTAACAAAAAATACCATAAACTCATGGTTTATAAACACCAGATATATTTCTCACAGTTCTAGAGGCTGGGAAGTCTGAGATCAAGGTGTCAGCGTTCAGTCTAGACCCAAATGCAACTTCTTGTCTTCAACCAGGGGAAAATATTATGATGAAAATTTTATAGAGATAAAAATTCTCCCCCAGATAAGACAAATTTATATTTCTTACACATAATTTAATATACCAATATCTGAAGCACCTTCATTCAGATTCTAGGGCTGTTCCCAAGAACTCTGAGTGCCTCTACGCATCTGTCTCAACATCCCAAAGTGATCTCTTCCACCACTGGAAAGACAAATGGAGAACCTGCTAGGGACAAATTCTAGCTGCCATCCCAGAAGGGAGAGATTTCTTAAGACTCACCAGACAGCAAGTTTTTCAGTATCAATAATTTCAAGATCCAGATTTTGCTCTAGCCACATATACAAAAGAAAAAAATAAAAAGGAAGGAAGGAAGAGAGGGAGGGAGGGAGAGAGGGAGGGAGGAAAGATAGAAGAAAAGAGAAAGAGAGAAAAGAAGCATCTCCCAGAAGAGCTCATTTTTGTTTGAATTCACACTTCTTTCAGGCATTCGATTATTAAATCAGGATTTAGATGGTTCACGGGGCTTCTGACCCTTCGTTATCCTTTTCATGTTTCCCACAATTCCTGGATCCACGCCTGGTGTGCTTACCTCAGCTTCCTGCTACAGCAGACCAGCAGATCACAAAAATCCCAGAAGGCAGGAGCCACAAGGAAAAGGGAAGGAAAATAACAAGGGGGATTGTGTGGGGACCGGCATATTTCCCTGCCCTTGGGACCTATAAGCATTCCCACAGGAGCTGTTTGAGCTGTAAAGGCAGCTCTACTCTGGTGCAGGACTCCAGGCTACCTGGGGTCAACGGGACCCTACACTGGTCTTGTGTCAAGGTTCATCTAGACTCTTGCTGCTTTTTTGGGAATGAAGCCCCCTGATTTATAAAATGCTAGAATCTATGTCCCTGAAAATTTTGCTTTATTCCATTCATTAACTCAACAATATTTATTGGCACCAACTACACAATAGGAATTCTGCCAAACACTATGATCTTAGCAGTGAACCAGACTAACACTGTCCTTGCCTTCTTGGCGTGAGCACAGACTTGAGACAAATCATTTTGAAAGAATCAGCAAAAAGCATTTTAAGCACTGCACAAAATTCCTGCTTTGTTTGCCCACCTAGTGCCTCCTTGGCTCACAGTCTCTGGAGCTGTCACACCACTTTACCTCCCCAAAGCCTCTGTTCCCACGTCCCCATTTCTCCCACCAGCCTCCTGTCTGCACAAGCCTGTCTGCGGGCAGGGAGCATGACATAACCGCCTGCTAGTATGCTCTTCTGAAGCTCAGGTCTTTTAGATTTGATGTTCACCTCTAATCGTCTTCCACCTGAACCTATCCAGTCCCCAGTAACCAGCCCTAATTCGGAGAGGGGAAGGGGCCAGTTACAAGGAAGGAGCCCAAGCATGACATTAACAGGAGCTTAAAGAAAAAAAAAATTTTAAAAATATAAAACACACACACACACACACACACACACACAAACACACACACACTCAAAACCGTGTAGAAAGAAATCTCCCTGTGGTGAATTGTAATCTAATATCCAGCTTTCTAAAGAGTGATTACTTGTGTTATTTTTCTTATCCTCAAAACTGTATTTGTTATTAAGCTCATCTAAATGAATAAAAAGGCACATAACTTGGGAAGGAAGTCAGTTAGACTTTAATTAAACAACTTGTTTTTCTCTCCCAAGAGTTGTTTAATAGAAAATTATTTTACAAACGTGTGCATTGAATCAGCTGTCAGCATCAGACACTTTGGAATAAAGTTCTTTGGTAGAAAAGAGAGAACAAGAGACCTGCATAACTCATATTAACAATTTGTAATTAATGGACCAACTTTATGGGGAATGTAAGCTTGAGAAGGGCAGAGAGAAATATTTCTAATCTTATATTTTTAGCACAGGTTATCAAGGTCTGCACCATTAATCCAAAGGAAAGAAACATACTCCAGTCTCTAATATATAAAAATTATTGATCCCTCAATTAGTACAGTAAAGAGAAAAATAATTTGTTGCTGACAGAGAAAATTAAAACCACAAGTATTTTTGTTGGGGCAATGTTGTATTATAATATAAAATAGAACAGTGGGTGCCTGGGTGACTCAGTCAGTTAAGTATCTCACTCTTGATTTCGGCTCAGGTCATGATCTCAGGGTCATGAGATCTTGCCTCGTAGGGGACCCCATGTTGGGCATGGAGCCTATTTAAGATTCTCTCTCTCCTTTTCCCTCCCACCCCCTACCCAGGGCTCTCTCTCTCTCAAAACAAAACAAAAAATTCAGAGTAATATAAAATCAAACAATGGGCACAGAGTGGAGTTGAAAGTATTTATTAGCTAGATCTCCTGATTTTATCCCTTTCTGTACATATGCAACAGCAAAAAAATAATCAAATAAACATGCAGAAAGTCATTGGAAGAACATCACTGGAATTTTATCTGCTCACGGCTTCAGGAATATGTCTTTTCCCCGATTTTATCAGCATAGAGCACAATATAGCTTCTGTTCTAAGGGGATACATTGATCAAAACCTCACCAAAGAGGTATGTATCATACTCAAACGGAGAACTCAACTCTTCTCCGTTCTGATACGGTTAGCTACTCTATCACAAACAGACGTCTTCTGCTTCTCTCTCATGCTTGCCTGAAGGCTTTCCTTTAAGCCACAGGCCAGAAATTTGGTCTTCAGTAAAGAAGAACAGCCTCAGAGCTCATGAAAAGGACGCTGCAAGGTATTTTTAACAATTGGTATTTCAAAAAATAGACTTAGAAGGTGACATCTCTTAGAAAATTGTCAGAGGGATGTGGGATTTCCAGGATGCTTTTGAATTCAGTACCAGATCATTTTATAGAGGCCAACTGATGACTCAAGGTCCAACAGAAGAAGTATAAATTAAGAATGACTGAAGGAACCCACAAACATCTAATTGTGATCATTTATTTTGGAATAAGGCTAGTAGAGTTTTTAACGTTCTGTTTTCTGGCTATATGAGAAAGCCCTTTCTCTTTCTTTTCTATTTCTTTTCTATCTATTCCTTTCCTTTTTTAATTTTTGTAAAGTATTTATGCCACAAAATTTGTCTTTCTAACTATTTTTAGGAGTACGGTTCAGTGGCATTAACTATGTGCACAATGTTGGGCAAATATCGCCGTATCTATTTCCAATATTTTGTTGTTGCCCCAACAGAAACTCTGTACCCATTAAGTAATAACTCTCCATTCTCCAACTCCTGGCAACCTCAAATCTATTTTCTGTCTATATGAATTTGCTTAGATATGTCATATAAGTGAATTATACATACAGTTGTCCCCCCTTACATGTAGGGGATGTGTTTCAAGACCTCAGTGGATGCCTGAGGCCATGGATAGTACTGAACCCTATGTATACTATGTTTTTTTTTCCCTAAACATGCATACCTATGATAAAGTTTAATTTATAAATTAGGCACAGTAAGAGATTAACAGCAATAACTAACATAAAATAGAACAATTTTAACAATATACTGTAATGAATCTATGTGACAGGAACATGGGTGGCTAGGTCCATTTAGTGCCCAACTCTTGGTCAGCTCGGATCATGATCTCAGAGTCATGGGATCAAGCCCCGTGTCAGGCTCTGTGCTCAGCAAGCAGTCTGCTTGAGAGTCTCCTTTCCTTCTCCCTCTGCACCTCTCTCTTCTCATGTGTGCTCTCTCTCTCTCTCAAAAAGTAAAATCTTTAAAAAAAAATCTATGTGAATGTCGTCTCTTTCTCTCTTTCAAATATTTTATGGTACTGTACTTACCCCTTTTCTTCTTCTAAAGATGTGACATGATAAAATGCTTATGTGATGAGATGACGTGAGGGGAATAATGTGGGCATTGAGACGTAGCCTTGGGCTGCTATTCACCTCCTGAGCATATGTCAGAAGGATGATCATCTGTTTCTGAACTTTGGGTGACCACAGGTAAAGACCACAGAACGCAAAATCACAGGTGGGGCTGGCGAGGGCTACTGTATTTGATTTTTTATATCTGGTTTATTCCACTTGGCATAAGGCTTTCAAGTGTCATTTATGTCGTAGTATTTATCGGAACTTAATTTTTTATGGCTGAATAATATTCCATTGTGTGTATATATAACATTTTTTTTATCCATTCATCAGTTGATAAGACATCTAGATTGTTTCCACATTTGGCTATTGTGAATAACGATGCAATGACTATTTGCATGCAAGCATCTGTTTGAGTCCCTTTCTGTAGTATATACAAACAAGTATATTGTAGTCCCTGCATATACATTTAAGAGCAGAACTGTTTTTTGTTTTTTTTTTTTTTTTGCTCTATGTCTAATCTCAATTTAATAACTGTGTGTTTGCAGGCTCCTGGGTGGCTCAGTGGGTTAAGCCTCTGCCTTCAGCTCAGGTCACGATCTCAGGATTCTGGGATCGAGCCCTGAATCAGGGTCTCTGCTCAGCAGGGAGTATGCTTCTCCCTCTTTCTCTGTGATCTCTCTCTCTCTGTCAAATAAATGAAATTTAAAAAAA
The DNA here is from genome assembly GCF_002288905.1 of Enhydra lutris kenyoni. Lineage (NCBI taxonomy): Eukaryota > Metazoa > Chordata > Mammalia > Carnivora > Mustelidae > Enhydra > Enhydra lutris. The sequence continues at coordinate 11,484,684 of NW_019154146.1, read as the reverse complement.
AAAACTATTTGCATTTTGTTCTCTGGCTCCTCAAAATTCAGAAACAAATACTTGTTTTTTAATTTTATTTTTATTTATTTATTTTTTAATTTTAATCGTATTTTTTCAGTGTTCCAAGATTCATTGTTTATGCACCACACCCAGTGCTCCATGCAATATGTGCCCTCCTTAATATGAATTTCTTTACCTTTAATGGCAACATGGTTATTTGCATTCATTTAATAAAATTAATCAAAATGTAATTGATGCCCTGTATAAAAAAGGCTATATCTGAAGTGTCATGTTTCAGAATAAATCTCATTTAATCGGATCTGAAAAACCCACCATTAAGGATCAAGGGTCACCCTTCAATGGAACCAATGCCTACAAAGTTCTTCAATAAAACTGCTCTCCTGGGGGCACCTGGGTGGCTCAGTGGGTTAAAGCCTCTGCCTTCAGCTCAAGCCATGATCCCAGGGTCCTGGGATCAAGCCCCACATCAAGCCCCACATCGAGCCCCACATCGTGCTCTCTGCTCAGGAGGGAGTCTGCTTCTGCCTGCTTCTCTGCCTACTTGTGATCTCTGTCTGTCAAATAAATAAATAAAATCTTAAAAAAATTAAAAAAAAAAACCACTCTCCTGTTTTTTCTGTCTTATAGGGTCCCAGACTTACAGGTGGTAAGACAGGTCACTTTCTGGCAGCCTGGAAACCTTAGTATATTAGGAGACATTTCAGAGAGAGGAATTCACACAAATTTGTAGGCACTACAGGCAATATCTGATGGAGAAAATTTTCTTGGGGTTGGCTTTTTATGCTCAAAATAGAAAAAATACAACCAGTGATTAATCTCTGGAGAATAGTGATCATTGTAAAATCCAATCATATTTTTTTAATCTTTGACAATGTTTTTATTTTAATAGTTGCTTAATGCCATATGACTCTAGATTTGATAACTATACTACAGTGCATATGTGTTCATTAATACTGAATGCTTTACCCATGAATTTTTGAAATAAGAATAGTCCATGGAGACAATTTATAAACACACATAAAAAAATTCCAAAACTTGGAAAGAGATGAAAAGATGACTCGTGTCCTTTCAAAGTCATACCTAGACCATCATCTAACAGAACTGCCTTAGGATTATCTGATTCTCTAGATTTATATGCTTTAATCATTCACTATTAATTAGGGTACTTTACAAATCAGTAAAGATAGGCTTCACTCTGTACAAAAATAATAATTACTCAAAGTATTTTTGTCATATGGCAATGTAAATTAATTTTACCCTATGGATAAGCAAATAAGAAGATTTCATCACAAAGGTGAAAGTTGTATTGCTTATAACTATGACATTAGCCAGTCTTGTGCATTATGTGGTTTTGTATGTGATGTAGCACTTCTTCTTTCAGGGACTATAAATACTTCTGCCTCTCTTATGCTTTTTAGAGCCAGCTCACCATCTTTTTAATTTTCTCATTCATGAGTTAAATAAATCTTTGACATGTGCTCCCTCAAAAAAAGGAAAAAGCTATAAGTGAATGGCCAGTTAGACCAACTACAGACTTTCATGAGAAACAAGAAAGTTCAGGTTACAATGGAATAATATCTTTAAAGTGCTCAGAGAAAATAATAGTCAACTTAGAAGTTATACTTAGTTCACATATTACTCCTGACTGAGATCAAAAGAAAAAAAAAGATATTCTCAGATGCACAAGGATAAAGAAAATTCTACCAACCCAATAGAAGTGTGGAAGAGAGGGGAAAGAGACAAGGAAAAAGGACAGTACAACAGAGAGGTTAAATTAGATATTGGAAGTAAATACTGACACACAAGTAACCTTAAAAATGTAAATAAATTAAACCCTCTTAAAAATAGGGATTATCAGGTGGATTTTTTCAGCTATATAGTGTTTTCAAAAATGTTACAACAAAGCCTCATGGAAATATTTAAAATAAAGACACAGAAAAATATATTCCAAGCAAATATGAGCAGCCATAAATTCCAGCACAGCAAATTATCAGACAATTTAGAATTTCAGAAAAGATAATTACTAGAGATGAAAGCTACTGTATAACAACAAAAGAAAATGTTCTAGCAATAAATTATGAAAATCATGAAATTGCATGCACTCATGCACATAGCTTCAAAATACATAAAGCCCAGAAGTGACAGAATTACGATGCAATGTTGACACACCTCTATCAAACAAAAAAATCTAGTTAAGAAACTATTATCAAGGCTAAAGATTTTAAGGACAAAATTAACAAGTTTAATGTAAGAGCAAACATGAAATATTTGCAAAAAAAGTCCTGCCTACTAGATCATGAAGATATTATGATGAATTTCAAGAGCTGATACATATTTCAAGAACTGATATTCTGCTGAGAATACATTCTCCAATAATAATACAGTTTAACTGGAAATAAGACAATAAAGAGATGGCAACATTATACATGCCTGGATCTACCTTGGTCTCTTTCCCCACATGTATTATGGAACAATTTATAGTTTAAGAGAGATCACAATAAAAATAACAACATATTTGGAACAAAACATGTAAAAACTATTATCTATCAAAACTTGGAAAATAGAGCCAAAATGTGACTTAATTAGTATAATGTGTGGCCTAACTATATTTTTTTAATATTGAAAATAAATGAACTAAGTATTTAGCTTACGAATCTGCAGAAAAACCAATAAATTCAAAGATAAGAAGAAAAGAAGTAACACATATGAGTCAAAATTAAAAAGACTGGAAAATGTAGAGACAATTTGAAAGACATATTTTTTAAAATCGACTTATATACTACAAAAAAAAAGTCTGGCAATATCATTAATCAAGAATAATGAAATGAAAAAAGAAACAATTTTAGGAAAAAGGGAAATAACTATCAATACATTTGAGATTTTTTAAGCCAACAGAATGCCATCAACAATTTCATGCCAATACATTGAAAACTTAGTCAAATGTATAATTTTCTAGAAAAATGTGAATTACTTTAAGTTATTTTATAACCATGATGATTTATAAACCATTATATATAAATTTACTTTGATATCTTCCCCTGAGAGTAGATACAAAACTCAGATCAGTTAACAAATCTTCAGCAAATAATCTTTACATAATCTGTAAAGCAATTTCAAAGAATAGAAAATAGGAGAAATTTTCCTAGATGTCAAAGCATTACATGAGTAATCTACTCTGTAGTTCAAGAAAGGAAAACTATAGGTTAATAACATAAGGTAGATGTAAAAAAAAAAAAATCCTAAATAAAATATTAGCAAGCACAATCCATTGATGTAATATTTTATGAAAATTGGTGAAATACAACAAAAAGTGGAACAACCAAGTGGAGTTTACTCCAGAAATGCAAGGATAATTTGCTATTACAATCATTTCACACATTGATAGATGAAGAAAGAAAAACTATGTGGCCATCTAAATAAATGAAAAACAGAATTTAACAAAATTTAATATTTCATTAATAATGAATGCTTTAAATATACTAAAAATACAAGGTCACATGAAGGATCTCTACCACAAATCTACAGCAAACATTACAGAGAGTGATGACACGAAGAATTTTCTCAGACATCACCATTTTTATAGTGCATAACTCTGGAAGGACTGAACAAAAACAATAATCAACAAAAAGTGATTAAATACATAAGAACTGGAAAAGAAAAACCATTGTTTTCATCATTTACAGATAGTGCAATTATCTACATAGAAAAAACAAGAACATTTTCAAAAACATCATTAGAACCAAATAAGAAAATGCATCGAGATTGCTGGATTCAAGACCATCACATAAAACTTGTATTTTTCTCTGCAACAGAATAAAATATTGCTTTAACATAACCATTAAAAACAAACAAAAATCTACTCTGTAGTAATTTGTTTCTTTCCATCTGGAAGCCTATAGGTTTTTATTCTTTTATCACCCACTTTCATAAACTTTACAGGATAAGCTTGAATTCTGTCTTTTCTTTTCAGTCCTCCTTAGAACTTCGTGACATTTTTCAATCTCCGGATTAAGTCTCTCCTTACCTCGTGGATATTTTCTTTCAGTGTTTCTTGAGTAATATGGAATCCCTATTATTCACATATTAAGTCTTGGGATCTATCCCTATCTCTTTTCCCACATCATTTCAGCCACTTTATACATTTGCTCTGTGCTCTGAAGTCATTCTTGTGCTTCATCTTCCAGTCTACTGATTAGGATTTCAACAAGCTCTCCATTCGCTGTCACCAAAGAAGGGGTGCGCGGCAGGATATTTCTCAGCAGAGATGTAAACAGAACCCAAGGCCTAATCTATGTCACACAGCATAAAGTTGCATGCATCCAACAGGCTCAAGAGACACAAATAGCTGGGGGCACAGGGAATAAGGGAAATTTAATTCGTTTACGTGTTTCCATTCAAGCACTTGACCAAAATATCCCCCAGCACCAAAGTATAAGACACCGCAGATATATGCAATCTATGCAAACAAAAATGTAGCCAGTCATTAGGAGGCAAATTCTAAAATATTATTGAAGGGCTTAGAAGAAAACCTAAATAAATGGAAAGGTACACCATATTCATAGATGGAAAGGGTCAGCAACATAAAAATTTAACTGAGTGTCTCTCCAGATTAGTCTACAAATTCAGTGCAGTTCTAACAAAAATTGCACCACATATGTATGGAGCTTGAGGAACTGAACATAAAATTCATGAAGAAGATTACAAGTTCAGGAAAAGCTAAGATAATGCTCAAAAACTTAAAAAAAAAAAAAACAGATGAAATTTGCTATTTGACACAACAAAGCTTATTTTAAAGTTAGAATAATTAAGACAGTGTGATATCAGCTGCTGTGGCAGAATCACAGATAATTGTAATAGTAGTGAAGGATAAGTAATAAATTCCAAACATATTTGGGAGTTTAATATATGACAGTGGGATCAATCCACCAGTGGATGAGATTAAACATCTTTAAATTTCTATATCATTTTTAGCTAAAACTGAAAGAGAAATTAATCCTGATCAATATTTAATATGAACACTATACTGCATCCTTATTAGGTGCTTATGTGTGCAGACAGGGGTCACCTACTGTGGGGTAAGTACCCTGAGAAAAGTAGGTGGCCCTCAGCCACTATGAACAGACCTTAAAAATGCCCCTGATTAAGTTTACAGAGATAGTACCACACCTTAAATACATTCACTATTTTCAGATGCAAAAATTGCAGCAAAGACAGGAAGACAGAAATGCATAAAGGGCTACAGATTATCATGGTTAGTTGCTAAAACCTTTAAAATACAGTAGAAAATTTACAATATTTCATAATAAAATTGGTGAAAGAGTGAAAATGTGCTGCTCTACAAAGAAGTTCATGGTTCGGTTTGTGGAGAGTTATTTTAAATAACTGTCAAATTTACAGTTGAGCTGCACATAATTCTTTTACGAAGTGAAAAGTGTTCCTAGTTTGCTGACCTTTTCTATGATCAAAAGAAGCTCTAAGTAGTTTGCTACTAAAAAAAAAATAAGTTTCAAAAAAAAAAATCACATTTAATCTGCCCCTTAAAAAAGCAAGAGAACTTCTCAACAACAGTTGAAAAAGAAACTGTTTTTCAAAACTCAAGCTGTGGATTAAACATCTTGAAAAAGGATATTTGGGAACATTTCCATGAATATGCAGTTTTATTGCAGCAACAATGTAAATATATCTTCTATAAAATGTATCTTGTATGCATCTTTAAAACTGTAGAAACATAATTTTCCAACCTGCTTAACAATCATACACATTAAACATTTCTGTGGGTTTTGAACCCAGATGCCCTGCCACCTGGAAGGTTTGATGGGGAACAAAGGCTATGTCGTCACAGAGTGGAAAGGAAAGCAGATGAGCAGATCAGCTATTACTACCCTGCGCAATAAATGCTCCTAATTCAGTCTCAGGAGGAAACAAAAGCTTCCTGAGAGAGTGATGCCATAGTTGAAATCTGAAGGATACATATGAAAAGTTGTGTTGAAGAAAGAGGGAGTAAAGAAAGTGGGACAAGATAAGCTCATGATTCACCCAAATGGACCTTAGACCATAGCATAGTGGGCCCTCCAGCCTTTGAAGGAATTATGCTCTTCTAATTCTGACATCACAGAACCTGACCCTGAAAGTTTGGGTGGGTTTTTTGACTGGAAACTGAGAGTGGTAATGTCAGTAAGAAAGGCACGGGAGGAGAAGGCTGCTGGGATCAAAACTAGGTCCAAATGCAAGGACATTCCCTTCATACCCCATCACCTCACAACACTCTCTTTACCCCTTCTTCTCTCCTTGTTCCCTAAGACATTCCACCCATGCATCGGGATCATAACCTGACCCAAGACTAGCTGCATTACCCCCTTTTTTTTCAAACTCTCTTTTATATATGGTTGACAAGAAAAGTCATATCTAGACTGTCAATTGGATGTGGAAGAAAATATGGTGGTTTCTGCTTCTCTCTCTTTGTGCTCCAACCTAGGTTACCAGAGAGTTCTCTTCATTGAGTTTTTCACCCCAAGCCTGGCTAGTAATGCATTGATACTTTGATTTCCTTTGCTATTGTCCCTTCTGTGTATATTTCTGTCAGGAACCTCTTGGGGAAGAAGACACCATTTGTGGAAGAATTACTGGGTCCCCGGCCCAGCAATTCTCAAATTTTTGTAGGCACACAAATCAGCGCTGGGGTTGGGGGTGGGTATTGTGAAATACAGATCCTATTCAAGTAGGTCTGGAGCAAAACTTTGATATGCACTTCGAGTAACAAAATCCTAGGTCATGTTTTTACCTCCCAAATTCTGAAATAAGATTACCTGAAATAAGAAAGCCCCTGATACCTTTAAATGAAATAATGACTTTCACCCCAGAAGATATTTATAGTACATGCTATGGGCTGAATTATATCCCCTCTAAATTTATATGTTGAAGCCTCCATTCCCAGGATCTTAAATGTGACCATATTTGGAGACAGGGTCTTTAAAGATGTGTTAGGTTAAAAAGAGGTCGTTAGGGGGCGCCTGGGTGGCTCAGTGGGTTAAGCCGCTGCCTTCGGCTCAGGTCATGATCCCAGAGTCCTGGGATCGAGCCCCGCATCGGGCTCTCTGCTCAGCAGGGAGCCTGCTTCCTCCTCTCTCTCCGCCTGCCTCTCTGCCTGCTTGTGATCTCTGTCTGTCAAATAAATAAATAAAATCTTTAAAAAAAAAAAAAAAGAGGTCGTTAGGGTAGTCCCTCATCCAATCTGACTGCTGTCCAATACATTGAAAAATTAGTCAAATGTATAATTTTCCTAGAAAAATGTGAATTACTTCAAGTTATTTTATACCACTCACACACATCAGAAAGATCCTATGAAGACACAGCAAAAAGGCAACCATAAGCAAGTCAAGGAGAGAGGCCTCAGGGAAAACCAAACCTGTTGACACCTTGATCTTGAACTTCTAGCCTCCAGAACTGTGAGAAATAAATCTCTGTTGTTTAAGCCACCCAGTTTCTGTTACTTTATTACAGCAGCCCTCACAAACTAATACATTGTGAAATTAGAAGAATTTGCATCTGTGATTCACTGAGCACCTGTAATCCTTGGGAAGTAATGAAAATAGTACAGGGAACTGCAAGTTGAAAATAGGTGCTTTGAAAATAGTCTATCTGACTTTCAAAAATGGTAACAGCAGGAATTCCAAAAATTGCAGATGAGTACAGTGGAAATGAATTCCCCTCACAAAGTTTTGGTCAGGATTGTTAAATAGGTAGTTGGTGAGCTCTCGGGAAAATAGAGCCATAAAGGAAAAGCTGGGTTCACTCAGATTAAGTCTTGCTGAGCAAACCTCATTTTCTGTATTGATAGGGTGGTAGATGGAGATTATGGGAAGGACACAATCATACCATGTCTACATTTCAGTAAGATATTTAGTAAAAGGCTGTCTTGTGATCTTTCGGGGAAAGAAACAGAAATGTACAATGAACGAGATTTGGCATTGGGTGGATTTGTGTCTGACTGAATTCCATGACCCTAGGTTAATCAAGGAAGCATTATAAACTTGCAGATTAAGACCACAGTTATGCCCATAACAATGACAGGTTAAATCTCTAATTACGTACTTGCAAACACAGAAATTATGTGTGGCAAAGATTGCTCACTGTCTTCCAATTTTCCTCTTTTTTCAGATAATAGAATTTTTAGCCAAGTAGTTGAACATAGAGGTGGGAAAAAAAAGACTACTTTTCCAGCCTTCTTTACAAGTTGGCATAGTCATGTGACTAAGTGCTGTTCAACAGGGTGAAAGCATGCTTTGGAGATCATGTCCTTAAAATGAAGATATGCTCCCCTCCTTTACCTTTCGTCATTCATTGATTAGAATATGAACATGCTGGTGAGACAATTTGGTATAGGGATGGGGGAGAAATGAGATTTATGACCCCATGAAGAATTCTGCTTATACCCAGATTTTTAAGAAAGAAAGAAAATTGAATCTTGTTTAAGCCACTGTTATGTTGATGCTCTGAGCACCTGAACTTATCTCCTAAGTAATTGAGTATGTTTATCTGATTGGCAGAGGACTTTAAGCCAGGGGAAATAACCAATACACTCAACATCAATCAGGACACCAAGAAAATGTTAAAGAATGAAAGCCTAAACTCATGATTCATTGTTAACAGTCTTGTATTCATGTTAAAAATCATCATTGCATAATAAAATATAAGAAGATCCACCAAAAGACAAGTTCATGTATTTAAAAAAAAAAAAAAAGTAGGATTTTCTCTTCCTTCAAAGCCAAAATCTTAGGGCTATAGTAAGTACAGGTGGTCTCATCATCAGTGATATTAAGAGCATCACCCATTCCATTCTGACCAGACCACAGGAAAGTAGCCAGGGGATGACTAGGACCCAAAGTACAATGAAGATAGTCCAGTCTCTTCACTGAATGGGCTGTTCTCATGGGCACACAAAGGGAAAATGGGTTTACTCTCTCCTGCACAGGCTTCAGACGAACTGGGTTGAATTCCTCCCTCCCTCACCACTTCACATCTCACACAAACTCCATGACTTTAGGGTTCTATTCATTTGTAATAGTCTCAAATTTCAAAACTCATTTTAGGTACCAAAAATTTCAGTCTTGAGGGGGACATAACCATAGGTCTTTCAGTTTTGAAGCATAAATTCCAGTATAAATCAAAGGTCAATATCACATCCATTTCAAAGCTTCTCCCCTCTCCCAGTTCAAGCCAGACTCCTGGATCAAAGTCATGAAGGTATGATCTGTTCTATCATTCTCTCTCCTGGATCTTCCCATCCTCTTCTCCCATTCACTCTACTTCTTAAGGCATAACAGGTCAGAAAATGAGTAGAGGGAAACTGAACTAATAATAATAATAATAATAATAGTGCATCAAAGCTTTTTTTAACTTACTTACAATTATAGATGTTCTCTCTCTTGGCTAATGCCATCTGGCTGTCCTGTTTTCCATCATGGCAGGAGTAAAATGTTTGGCCCTCTCACTGAGCCCATTTCGAGGTTCATCAGTGACCCTCACAGGAATCTCTAAGCTGCACAACTCCTTAACTTTGTCTTGGATTCCACCTTAATTTTTGTTAGTCTTTCATACCCTGATATCTGTGCAATGTAGCCCTTAGACTCTCATTCTTACTGTTACTATGTCCTCTTAAGCAAGGGCTGCCCTTGTGAGCAAAGGTTCATCAGGACGGCTCATCCCAGCTCCCTTGGGCAGTATTCACTGGGACCATATCCAGGACAGTCTTGACACTGCGGATGCTAGGAGAACAGGTTGCTCTCACCATAGGCAGATTATGCCCATTGTGGGTCTTCAGTATCCTCCAGGCAGGAAACAAATACTGGTCTCCAAGTTCACATATCCAGAGCCTCCAGGGAACATATTAAGTCCTCAAGAACGCCTCACTCCTTTCTACTTGCATGTACCAGGGTGAGCCTGAGAATTCCTACCACTCCAGGTACCAGGCTCCCCTCTGGCAGGCGCCTCAATCTCTGTGAAATTCTGAAGTATTTCGTACTTCATTTGGAGCACCCCTTCATTCCCTCTGGGAAAGGAGGTGAAGAGTCAAATATTTCACCCTCTGTCAGTGAATCCGTGCACCATTTTATCAGTTGTCTGAACTCTCTTCTCTCCCTATACAGGCTAGATGGCCTGCTGGAAATGAAGATCAAAGAGCCAATGTTTTCACATCCTATTGCATCTGGCAAGTATAAGCCTGGCAGCTCTGCCTTAGAATGAGAGGGTATATGGGGCCTGAAGGGCCCTGCTAGCTGCTCCTCAAAAATGTGCCCTTCTCCTTTCATAGCGCATAACTAAAAACACAGTCACCCAACCAGTAACTTTATTTTCTTCACTTCTTTGTAGCTAAGATTCTGGATTCAAATTTAGATCTAACCATTAGATGAACTTGCATGAGCTTAAAAGGGCAGCAGGTGGGACAGACCTGGCTATTGTTGCTGCTCGCATGGTCATAGCTTCACCTCTGTGCAATGTGTCATGGCTGTGCCCCAAGTTAATCTGACCTCGCGTCATTTCTTAATTTCGGCACCATTTTCCACCTGGAGAGGCAGAATATTTTCAAATCCAACAAGTCCCGTCTGTTTAAAACCATTGAGTGAACATCACCATAATCATTGCCACAGGCAACGTTAATTGATAACTACTAAATGTAGTGGGTGAAATTTTATGAACAAGGTATTTGCATCACATTTGTATCCCTCCCCAAATTTGTTAATTATGATTGCAGTTTGAAAACATGACCCCAAATTCTTTGATAGCCCTCCCTTCAGGAGGTGGGGTTTAATTCCCCTCCCCTTGAGTGTGGGCTGGATTTAGTGCCTGCCTCTAATGAATATACTACACAACAACAAGGGGAAAATAGTAACTTTACAGTGGAGAGAACTAACAGACATCACCTTAACCAAGTGATCAAGGTTAACATCACCTGTAATTAGCCTCCTTGACAGGAAGTGCCCACTGAGATGATACAATGAGAAGGGTAATCACCTCTGTGATATTCTCCCCCAAAATCCATAACCTCAGTATATTTATGAGAAAACATCAGATAAACTCAAATTAAGGGGCATTCTTCCAAATACCTGAATACTATTCTTCAGAATGTTTGAAGTCATGACAGACAAAGAAAGACACAGAAATGGTCCCAGATTGGAGAACCTAAGAAGACATGACAGCTAAATGCAGTATGATATCCTGAATGGTATCCTGAGACAGAAAAAGTGCATTAATGGTAAGTCCAAATAAAGCCAGTAGTTTAGCTCATGGTATTACTCCAAAGTTAATCTCTTGGTTTTGATAAATGTGCCATGGTTCTGTGAGCACTTAATCTTAGGGAAACCAGGGGAAGGTGTATGGGAACACTCTAGACTCTTTTAGTAACTATTCAGTAAACCCAAGATTATTTCAAACTAAAAAGTTAAAAAAAAATAGATCTGGTTACAAATAATTTGGTAAGAGTTATGGATGATGAGATTGCTCATCTGTGAGGTAGGAAGCCAAGTAATTTGCTGAGAAAAATAAGAACAGAACAAAGAGACTGCTAAAAGCCCTTATTTTTACTTGCTAGAATGCTTATTCTGCATTTTAACAAATTATCTAAAAAAAAAAAAAAATCACCATACTGTGCAGCAGTCATGTGATGTCTCCATATATCTGACACACCTGTGTTCTCTGGGCCATCTACAGTGCTGTAAAGGTTTAAATCCACCTTTTCTGCAAAAAGAGAAATTACCAGGTTGGTAATATGAGTCAAGAAGTGATCACCTTTCACCTGGGCCAAGCATGGATTCCAATGTCTTTCCATGGAGCATCAATGATCATCATCCCCGGCCACTGAACGCAGGATCTATGTAGTGCCTCTATCACAGAAGCTGCTAATCATTGATATGGAGCTATGACTGATAAGAAAAATATACTATTTATCCAAGTTTCATTTTTGTTAGACCTTGTTATATTGGTGTATGGTTCAAATCCTCTGTATTTGTAGGTATGTCACTAACGTCTAGTTGAAATGCACAAAAGTAAATAACATTTAGCATGAACATTAAGCTTTACGGTCTAACTAGAATGATGTCTTTATTTTTCTTAAATATTTGATATATTACACCATCCAGAGAGAAAACAAAACAGAGTGTAGAATACACACATACTAACCATAAAAACAACCATATTGTAACACCAAAATATATTTATAAAATTGGTCAAGGAAATTGAATTTAACATATGCTGCTATCATACAAGTATTTTTAATGAAATAACACTTTGTATTTATATAGCACCTTTCATCTAAGGAGCAAAAATATGGCTCGGATATTATTACTCATTCTCACACCATCCTTGACAGGTGGGTAAGTAGCAACATTTATAACCAAGTCTTAATCGCTAGGAAACCAAGACATGCATAGATAGAGCAAACAAATCACATAGAGTGAGCCAGAAACTTGGAATTTTACAGTCCTTAATGCCCAATGTGTTCTACCCACTTTATTTTCTGAAATTTAAAAATTTTAAAAGCTAGTTTGAATATTGGTGAGGAAAAAAATATGAGGAACAATTGAAGGATAAAACAGGTTCATGCCATCCTGCTAGGAAGCCAATGGTAGAACTTAAACTGGAAATTACTGAAAAGTTGAAAAATAATGCCTAACCTTTGATCCCCTACTTGAACCATCTCTATGGCATATCAAATTGTTGTCAAGGTTTTCTGTTGTCATACCAATTGAAATAAAGCCCATGTCCCAATCAGTTGTCATACAACCAGTAGGTTGACCAACAAAAAAATCAATTAGCTATAGAAGATAAGTACATTTGAGTAGCACAGGAATTTTTGCCCAAAACATATTTTCAGCAAGATAGGAAAGGTTAGATGATGCATTCTGGAGAAGCCCTTTAGAAAATTTTTCAAAGGACTAAAAAAACTCTTTAAAGATAAATGCAACTTAGAGTTGGAGCTTAAGAATATGTCTTAAATAAGAAAGTTATCGAGGACGCGTTCCTTAAGAACACAAATGTCTTTTAAAAGGTTTTAATAGAGGGGCACCTGGGTGGCTCAGTGGGTTAAGCCTCTGCCTTTGGCTCAGCTCATGGTCTCAGAGTCCTGGGATTGAGCCCCGCAATCTCCTAGGCACCCTGCTCTGTTCAGCAGAGGGCCTGCTTCCCCCCCTCTACCTGATCTCTCTCTCAAATAAATAAATAACACCTTTTTAAAAAAGTTTTAATATATTTAATCTTCAACTAAGTCAAAGATTTCCAAAGGTTTAGTTCCCACTTTTTTTTTTTTTCAGATAATATGCAGGGTCTGAAAATCATTATCATATGCATCCATGTATTCAATCAATGTCAACAATTCTAGGGGGAAAGTCATACGTAAAGGGAACAATAATATTCAGGAGTAAATTTCTGAGTCAAAGGGACAACAAAGGAAAGTCCCATTATAGCCTAAAAACAAATTTCAATAATGTGAAAAAAAAAAAAAGATAACAGTCACTATTTGTACAGTCACTTCTTGTACACTTCTTGTACACTAGAATGGGCATGGCGGCAGAACACACATGAATTATTTCACTTAATCATCACATACTTCTCTGAGATATTCCCATCTGATATATTTAGGGAGGTTATGAAACCTGTCAAAGGTCAGGCAAGTATGAGTCGCTGTCTGACTCCAAACCCATTCACCGAAGCTGCCTGGCTTTTTGCCTAGCTTCTCCATTAGTGTGGAGAACTGAGTCTTATCTTTTGTTTCTTCCCCTGCACTGAAGAAAAATCTAAAAGCCATCATTCCATAATGCTAAAAACTTGGAATCAAAAATCCATTAAAATCTTACTTATAGAAACACTTTCCCAAAGCCTGATAGCAAGTAATTCAGATAAAAAATAAAAAAGCACATATTTCCACTACTTTGATGTTCACGGGTTTATACCACATGATTCTTATTTTGAGCTTCATCCTTCCCTATCCAACTGCATTTAAACCTATGGTATTGTACCAAGACTATTAGGGAATCAAAAAAAAAAAAAAAAAAACCCAAAGCCACCAACTTCAAGACAGTTGATGATTCCCCCTTCAACAGACTAATTTATATGAAATATAGTGAACCACAATGATACACTTTAATTAATTAATTAAATTAATTAGTTAGTTAATTAATTAATGCCCCTGGCAGATCAAGTTTTCTTATCCAGAGACCTTTTTGGCCCACAAAGGAGAGGAAAATGTAATGATCCTTCAAAAGTCTCTGAACTTCACGACAGCTGGAGGCCCACCTTCAGGGGAGCATGTCCTCTGTGAGGTCACAAAGAAAATTAGGAAAGCACTGCGAGATCTGCATACTGGCCTCCAATGAATCAATTAGGAGAGAGATCCACTGTGACAAAGAGGCAAATCACACCAGTCATCTTCTTCTTGTTTTTAATTCTTACTTCCATCACTAGTTAGATTTACTTACAATGTGAGTCATTGATGAGGTTTAGGACCTCCCTCTTCCTAGGAAACAAAGCAAGAAAATGAGGGGGAGGAGAGGCCCATCTCCACAGACCAGATCCTTGGACTAAAAAGGTCTTTCCCCTTCACCTCCTCGATATCTACTACCCCTGGGCTGTTTTCACGGTACCACACGGGCTTCCCTTCTATTGGTTAGTTCAAGCCTTATCATTGCTCAGGCCTCCCTCTTGGCACCCAACTCCACTGTGTTGCTTCCAATAGAATTTCTCTTCCACCTGAACCACTCCTGAGTAGAAGACCTCTTGTTGGAGTTATCCAGGTCTTAGTCTTCCATTCAAGCCATGAGGAATACTCCCCTGGGCATCCAGGAACACAAAATCTCCCACATTCTTTCTCCTGGCACAAAGACCAGGGTCATCTTCTCTCCCTTTTCCTGGCCTCCATTCCTGGCATTTTCATACTTGTTTAACTCCTAACAAATGTTTATTTATCTAACAACTCTCTACTCTTCTCTAGGCACCTAACTATGTACCAGGAAACAAGGATGAATAAGACATGCCAATATACTCATGCTCTTGTGAGGAAGATCATTCTTTAGACCAGTAGAGAAAGGGCAAGGGTAGAGCTAGGCCCAGGCCCTCAAAAAGGGCCAACACACCCAGCTGGGGACTCTGTCTTTTTCCCCTTATTTTTAGGTTTCATGTATTTCCAGAGCTTTGTTTCATTAAAGTATTTAAAATTTGTTTTTGTCAACCTTCTCCCACAGACACCAGGTCAACCTTCCCAAGTCTCAGTCTGAATCCTTATATTTTTTCCCAGTCAGCGAGTCATATATACCTGGATTCCTCACCTTCTCATTATAAATACTACCAGAAGCATCAGAGTACTCAAAACCCCTGTAATCAAACCCATGTCAGCCCATGTATGGGTTTTCTTAATCTGCATATGAAATGGGGAAGGTGAATTTTCAGTAGAGTATGCCTAAAATTATCTTTGAGATCAATTCACTTTATCCCTTTGCCTCAACTTTGGATCTTCATAAAGATGAAAAAGAAGGGAAGAAATGAACAAACAAAAAAACCCAGTTTATTTTCACTCTCTTCATCCCTATTGTGATATTCTACATGCATCTTCAACCACTGGCCCTCCTTCTACCTCTCTGGTTTTGAATTGCATTGGCTAACTTCAGAAAAATCGTCCTTACTAAATTGGCTCTGAGAGTAATTGAGGCAAAGACATATGCAGTCCCTCAGCCATTGTTTTAGCTGTGCTGTCAGTTTTGAAATAAACAGTCTAATAAGGGGTCAACTACAGGCGTTTTAAAAGCCTATTTATTTATCATCTATTCAAAAGCCTTAATCATATTTATAAGCCTCACATTAAATGTCAGTTGCCATTCTTTTTCTCATCATGATTTCCTAATAAACAAAAAATACCATTATGTTGTTTCTTTGTTGGGGGGGGGGCGTGATGGGGGTGGAGACAACTAACTTGAATGTGAAAGGATCTGAGCCAAGGAGAAACAGGGACAGAAGTGGGATCTGGACTTGCAAAACCAGTTTCAAATCTTACCCCACAGTTATTTAACTTCTTGAGACTCAGCTCCCTTATCTATTAAATGAAGCAAAGAATTCCTGGCTTGCAAGGTGTTTGTGAGGATGGGGGAACGTCCTCCTCCCCCGGGGGGCGGGGGGGGGGGGCTGGGGGGCCAGTGTTGTGGGGGGAGGTGCTCAGCAGCGTTCCCCCTGCAGGCCCTTTTCCCAAAGTCTCTGCACCCTGAGCTGCGCACACCCCTCTGGTCTCCCCCTGCTGCTCCGGCCTCTTGCAGTGCCTCACTTGCAGTCTCCCCCCACCGGATCTCCTGTTTCCCTCCAAGACTTTCCCCTTTCCGTTTCAAAGCCTCTCTCAGAGATATCTCATCCACATGTCAGTCCTCACCAGCGGCTTCAATTTTCAGTTGTCTCCAAACTCTCATTTGAATTTCAGACCCTCAGGTACAAGAATTTACGCAGTATCCCCACTTGGGGACATCTCACACTCAATAGGTCTTTTTTTTTTTTTTTAAAGATTTTATTTATTTATTTGAAACAGAGAGAGAGAGATCCCAAGTAGGCAGAGAGGCAGGCATAGAGAGAGAGGAGAAAGCAGGTTCCCCGCTGAGCAGAGAGCCCGATGCGGGCCTCGATCCCAGGACCCTGAGATCATGACCTGAGCCAAAGGCAGAGGCTTAACCCACTGAGCCACCCAGGCGCCCTCACACTCAATAGGTCTTAACCAAGTTCAAGTTCTCTCCCAAACGTAGTCGTCCTCCCACAACAGTCTCCATCTCACCTACTGGTTACTGCCACTCACCCAGCCATGCGAGCTAGAAACCAATCATCCCTGATGCCTCCCTCACTCCCCAAATCCAACCATCACAAGCCCTGTCCATTCGGCCTCCTAAATAGCTCACGAATATGCCTCCAGACCTACATCTTTCTTCCACCACACAGGAGGAAGTTGCCATCATCCGTCTCCTAAACCATCCCCTCCCACACGTTCCTTTGCTGCAGCTGAAACCCCCACACCCCACTTAAATGTCATGGTGTCACTGTCCTGCTCATGCCCTTCCCCGACTCTGCATTGCTCCTGGGATCAGAAATAAAATTCTTAATGAGACCTATACAATCCCACATGACCTGGCCGCCTCACCAGCCTCCTCTCCCCTGCTTTCCCTCCCCTATACTACACTGCCTCCTTCTCCCCTTAGTCATCCAACAGATCTCAGTTCAAGCTCATTCTTCAGAAAGGTACCCTATGACCCTTTGCACTACTTTAGAGCCTCCATTGAGCTGCTCCATTTCATCACATGATTTTATTGCATGGTGCTTATCACAGGCTTTCATACAATCATGTGTTCCTTTCCCTCCATGTCAGTCTCCTATACTACAATGTATGATCCAGTAGTACAGGAAATAAGTTGTCTTGCTTACCCTTGAATTCCCAGTTGCAAGCCCCACTACAATTTCAATAGGTACCTATTGCATTATTAATGGAATTATTTATTAAATTATTAATTATGTCTTCAATTAATTAATATTGAGGTAGACCAGCAGAGGGGTTAAGAACCTGCTTCCCCAAGCAAACCACCAGAATCCATTCCTGGCTCTACCACTTATTCCTTGTGTGAGGCTGGTCAAGCCGCCACCATCCCCAACACCCCCTCTCCAAAACAGGGAGGCTGCCTGGAAACTCAGAGACAGAGAAGACAGCCTCCTGGCAGCAACTACGTAAACAAAGCCCAGTATTTACCACATGCCAGGAATATTTTTCTTTTTAAATGCCCTTAATAAACATTATTTCACTGTAGAGGATATTATTTAAAAGAAAATATATACATAAAGAAAGAAAAAGCGGTGTCACAGATGACGGTGTTTTACCAGCAAGTTACAATCCAACAATAATACCTCATGAGGACAATGTCGGCTCGCACCCATTTCCAGTACAGGTACCTCAGCGAACACTGGCTTCCCACCGAGTCCCTTTCCTCCGGGGCCCCAGCCCTCCTGCAGCCTACCAGCTGCCACGGCTTCTCCTCCAAGAGAAACAGAGCCAGGAGCCAGGCCCTGAGCCCCACGCGCAGAGCACAAGGCTGGGCCGTGCCCCTCTCCTACAAGCAATCAGCACAGGCCCTCAAGCATGAGATTTAATTGCTTGTTCATTATTTTAGCTCACAGGGGCTACAAGGAAGCATGGCATTTCTGCGCACGCCATCCAGCAGAACCCTGGGAGCTGTCAAGATTAAAAAAAACAACAGCCAGGACAAAGGGGCCTGTCCTGAACTGAATGGCTTCAGGTGCCCGTGACTCAATGAGAGGGCCCGGTCGCAAAGCGTGGCAGCCCCTCGCTGTTTGCTGTGCCCTTTCCGATTCTATTTGAGCGGGGAGGAGAGTGCCACAAAGAGATGAGAATTTGAACTCACAGCCCCCGGGTGCACCAATGTCCCTTTTCTGCCTGATTGTGTACTTAAAGTGCCTGGAAAGTCAATAACTTCCCATGGTTTCACAGCAAAGCCAAGAGATTAAAAAAGAGACATTGTCCTTTTGAAGATGTGCAAAGTAATAAGTGAGCAGGCTGAATCCTCTTTGGGTTTAAAAGCCGGTGCAGTGCTAGCAGTTCTGCTTTAAGGTGTCAAAATTGCCTTAAATCTTTCGCTTTGTTATACCCTACTGCTACACAGATGTAATAGAGCAAGGCTGACTATCTCAAACAATTTGGAGATCATTTTTTCTCTCTAGAAACTTTGTTGAAATATATATATTAGCACAGACTTTTTCTCTTAACATTTTCTGTTTAAAAAACACTTTTTTTTTTTTAGGTGCTTCTTCAGAAATCAGGGTAGCCAAGCAGTCACTCGCTTTAAAAAAAAAAATAAATAAATAAATAAAATCATATCCCATCTATCAGGTTTAGAGCACAAAGGTTACAGCTGGTTTTCCTCCCCCATTTTATTTCCTCCATTGGAGGAGATTTGACCTCCTATCTCTGAAGGCAGAAAACTTCAACAAAGGCAAGAGGGCTATTTTAAGTGATGAAAAAGATTCTGAATGAAGGATTATGCCTTTGATGAAGCCTGAAAGAAATGCAGTGCTTCGGAAGTGGATAAAAGTCAATAGCAACCATTCTTTGCTTTGGATGAAACCTTGAAGGTGCACTTTCCCCCAGTGATCTTCAAAATTAAAAAAAATAAAAATAAAAACAAACAGGGACCGGTGACTTTCCAGTTCTCTGGCATCTGTGCATCCACGTGAGGAAAAATAGTGAATTCCAGAAGGCCCCCGCCACACGCCAGGCTCCGTGATGGATTCAGCGTCCTATAACTCACTGCACCAGAGTAACTAGGGTTAGGGTGTGGGGAGAGAAGCCCCTTCCCACTCTCCCATCTCAACAGAGAAGGAGAATCTTGGGCATGCGGACACAAGCTGTATGTCATGAAAACTCGCTCTGCAGGAGCAAAGACGGAGAGAAGTCGTCCAGAAAGAAGACTTTGAAAAGATGCTCCAAAGGCGCCATTTCTCCCTCTTCTCTTTCCACGTTTCCTCCACGACCCCCTTTCCCTCCATCCGGCTCCGGCTTTGACTGTCTGGCTGGGGCCGGACAGACACAATTCCCGAAAGCAGGTGAAAAGAAAAGCAAAGGCCTCAGACTCTGTCCCATCCAACGCGTTCTTCCATGGCCGGAGACGGAACGGCCTTCCGGTGTGGGCCTGTCCTGTGTCTGTCGGGTGGTGAACTCTTGAAGCAGTTAGACTAAATGTTCTCCACAGTGAGATGCCCCTCGTGCTTTAGTTAGGTGCTTACAGGTGAATATTTACTAGAAAAAAAAAAAATCATCCTATAGCGA
Organism: Enhydra lutris kenyoni; assembly: GCF_002288905.1. NCBI lineage: Eukaryota > Metazoa > Chordata > Mammalia > Carnivora > Mustelidae > Enhydra > Enhydra lutris. Next base: position 11,464,826 of record NW_019154146.1, on the reverse strand, counting down.
ATCTGGTTTGAATCTGGAAGAGCTGAGATGTGCACCGGGATGTGTGGGACCATCCTCGTGGCCAGCCTCTAGCTGGGCTGTGGGTCTTCGCTGGATTCTGTCGTTATCCTTGGGGGGTTCCATGCTTCTGCTCGGAGAGCCTAACCTGGCTGCAGTCATCTTCTAAGCAGCCCCAGTCTCCCTGCCTGGCCCTGCACCATCCGTCCTGCTTGGGAAGGCAGCTCACCGGAGAGAGCAATTTCTTAATGGAAAGATTTTGTTATCAGTTTAGGCCACAGGCCTGAATCTTTGAAACAGCATGACTCAGATGTTTTAGCACTCAGAGAATTAAGGTTTCACATCCCTTGGTTTTATGTGAGGAATCTTACTCTCTTGGGGATGCTGGGATTAAATGAACTGGTGCCAGCTCCCGGGTCATTCCTGCTGTATTTTCCAGCACCTACTATGTGCAAGAAGAAGAGGGAAGCACGCAGATTAAATTTTTAATAAGCAACTACCTCCAAGGAGATTAGCTAGCGTATTGATCTTAGAATCAGAAGAATTAGAGAAAGTTTTGAAGATTTGAGGCAATCCCAGTGCTCTATTTTTACAGAGGAGGAAATAAGCCCCTGGACTATGACTCCATTACTTCTCGAATAAAAGAAAAAGTCATTCTCAGACCCAGATCTTGTGACTAAAATAAGGCCGGCCTGTCCTTTTGCTGTTTCCTGACAGTCACGGGGCTCCCACATCACCGGGTCACTGAGGCCTGAGCGGTTTGCAAAGCTGGTGCCGCGGCCACCGGTCAGAGGCAGCCACCGGCCCCCAAGAGGCAACCCCGCAGGCAGCACACACTCGCTTGCTCGCACCTCATGTAGTCCTCGCCTCTGGTGTTTGTGGAAAGGGCTCCTCTCCCAGATCCGCGGGAAAGAAATATGGGTGCAGGGTGTCCCGGTGCCCTGCTCCAGATCAACGGGCAGTGAATCAAGGACTCCAAGCTGCGTGGGCTGGTAGACGGCATTTTTTGCCCCCCATACTTCAGCAGCCTCGCTTTGCATCTCCTTCCATTGTTCCCTTTGTCACATCTCCACGTATTTCCAGCACCCTCATTGGCACCAGATCATGAAACCAAAGTATTTTAGAGATGGATTTCTTTTAGAGACCAACTAGGTCTCTCTTATAGGTGAGGAAACAGGCCCAGCGGCTTACCCCAGGGTCTCCTTGCTAGAGTTGCACACACTCCAGATAGCCCACATTGCCTGAGAAACAAGATGAGCTCCTTCCCCTCCTGCAGACCCTAGCCCGTCCATGCTTTGGTATGACATGTTGTCAGCCTGGTTTCCCTAAGCCTCAACAGCCAGCAGGTGTTAATAAGGTCACATTGTCAAGAAAAATGTAATTCCATAAAATACATGAATGAGACATGCATACTTATTTGTCTGGGTCACACAGGTTCATGAATCACCCACCCTCTCAAAGTCTGCGCCTCCTTACCCTGGAATCCTACTAGCTATCTCACCCCTCCCCACCCCTTGTTGGTGCTCACTACGGCAGACGTCACTTGAAGATAGCCCTTGCTCGTGACGACAGCTACTCAGACCCTCCCTCACAGTGTTACTGCTCTTAGGGAGAGCTCTCTCTCCCACTCTGCTGGGGCCTTCCTTGTCTGAACTGGTTGCTCCTGGTCTTCAAGGAACAAAAGCTACACTGTGATCCATGCTTGAGAAGACCTCCCCATCTCCCTCTGGGTACCATTTGTCTATCAGGCACTAATGCTATTTGTATCCTTGTGCATCATTAAGTCTCTGATGAAAACAGTCCCTTAAACCATAGTCTGAAAAATAAATCCATTGGGCTATAATAGAAACCAGTCACAGATATAGAAATTCTCCACCTTGCTCTTGACCCAGGGAATTCTTAGCTAAAGTGGCTTCCAACATCTCCAGGAAATCAGCTTTGGTGGAGCTCTCACCAAGCTATGGGGCAGGTTTGAAGAGATCTAAAGCCAGGTTAGGCATCAGCTAGAACTCCATTATGTACATAACACTAGATCTACTTGACTTGTCCTCAGCTTTATAAATTATGCAACAGAAGTAAAAGCATAGTTCAACAAACCTTTTCCAAGAACATTCTGGATATTTTCTCTCTCCTACAAAATTGTAGGTAAAAGAGCATGTCGTGTGAACAAGTTTTTGTTTTTGTTTTTTACTTTATTTTCTTTTAAGTTTTTATTTAAATTCCAGTTAGTTAATATACAGTGTAGGATTAGTTTCATGTGTAAAACTCAACACCCAAAGAACAAATAATCCATGGCACTCCAGGCGAGAGTGGCTCTATCTTGGGCCTAGAAATTTATTTCAACATTAGCCGCATGGCTTTGGGTCAATTAGTTAACATCTCTGTGGATCGGTTTCTTCATCCAAGAAATAGCAAACCATTCCTGGGACCCCAGGAAGAGCTGACCAAGACAATGTGTGTCAGAAATGTAGCAAAGGACTGGTCAATGAGAGTAAACCGCTGGCAAATTTTAGGTGTTAGCATTACTGTTTGTGGCCACCATCACTCTCACTCAAGTATTAGGAAATTCCAGGGAAAGAGAGATCACTGGATACCAGAAATAAAGAAAACTTTACAATTTGACATGGGCCTTAGAGTTAGAGAGGCCTGTATTTGAGTCTCTATTTGACCACCTAGACAAGTTTACATAAGAAACTCAATTCTTCTGAAACTCAGTTTCTTTACCTGTAAAGTGGGAACAGTAACACCTCCTATGTACGTTTATTATGCTTTTCTCTAAGGAAAACAAAGTTATTGAACTGCCCAATAAGAAGCATACTCTGTGCTCAGGAAACAACCCCATTTTCACTGCATGCGTCCATTTATATATACACCAGTGAGAGAAAGTTGCACATATGGTACCAAAACCATAGATACAGCATATTATCATCCTTACTGCAGTCCTAGGCCTTTGTAGACCCTCAGTAAGCAAGAACCAGTGTTAAGAATAAAGATGACTAGGGGTGCCTGGGTGGCTCAGTGGGCTAAGCCTCTGCCTTCGGCTCAGGTCATGACCTCAGGGTCCTGGGATCGAGCCCCGCATCAGGTTCTCTGCTCAGCGAGGAGCCTGCTTCCCCCCTCTCTTTCTGCCTGCCTCGCTGCCTACTTGTGATCCCTGTCTGTCCAATAAATAAATAAAATCTTAAAAACAAAAAGAATCAAGATGACTAGATACAAGTATGACCTCAAAGAATAAGCACAAATACATGATAAATTAAGTGGCGAGGATAATGCAGGACAAGGGGACAGCATGAGAATCAGCACAGGAGGAGGATTAAGCATATCAGATATGGGAGAAATTCAGGAGGAGGGCCTGAACCATGAGAGGGACTCCTGGGGGAACAGTGACGGGTAAGATCAGATCGGGTAAAGAAACAAAGGACTGAACCACCAGGATGCAGGCTTAGGCACTAACGGGGACAGCCATTGTGGGCCCAGAAGCAGAGAAGAGCTTGATGAAATCCAAGTCATGAAGGAGCAGCCGGGCCAGAATTTGCTCAATGGCTGGAGCTAGGAGAAACTTGAAGGTGCAATCCTCGACACCTAGGGATAGTAGATTAATAAAATTCTGAACACTTCCAGCACGTACAGCTCCACTCTCCATTTCCAACCTAATTGGATTTCACGTAGATACCCACTTCCCCCATTACTACTCGCCACTATTCCAAGATTCAAGGGATTTGTATGTATGGATTCCATAAGGATTCTAGTCACTCACCTTCTACTGATTTTTAGCTTAAAACACAGTAGAAAATTATTGACATTATTTCCTTGAAAACCCTTCCCTGCCTGTACATGTCTGTGTCAATAATTGTCATGTTGGCAATTGGAAATGGGCCTTTGGCAGCTCGCCTAGGAATGTCAAATAGTCTCCATTAGGTTTGAAAGCTCTGAGTTTCAGTAATGGGCTGATACTCTACCTGATATGATTGTACAAAATTACATAATTGATTTCTGGGACACTGCACCACACAAATTTTATAGGTTTCTTTTATTTTGTGCCTCAAAAGGCAAGTGTGCTTTCGTTCATTTTCCTGAGTAAGAGGATTTCAAGTCTTGCTCCTGGCTGGTCCAGATTAAACTCTGGTATTTTATAAGGCTCTATACCTTTTTTCTCAGTTATTTTACATATCAAAGCCTGTGGTTTTCCATTTGCTTCTAGGAGTTAGAAACTAAAAAGCAGGTCTGAGACCGACTGTAGTTGCACAAAATATATCATTCCTAGAGCAAAAGAAGTAATGAACACTTCTTAATTGTTGCAGTATTTTTATGGTTTACTTCAGCTTTACGATTGTTACAAATGTAGTATTTGTTACATATCTTTACAGCATATATGGTTAGTGCAGGCATTCTCGTCTTTAAAAAACTAGTTATTTCTAACCTCAAGAAAGCCTATGGTCAGGGAACAATGACAAGGTAAGAAAGAATTGGCTGCCACATGGATCTATTCTCTCTGTGTCGATGGATACAAGGACTAATGGGGCTCCCATTCAGGCATGACTGCACTGTCGGGACCAAAGCAGAGAAGAAAAGCTGAACTGGCCACATTTGATGACACTGGGCAATGGTCCCTAATATTTAAACAAAAGCCATGACAAATTCAATGCTGAGAGGGGAAAAAAGGAGGCATTACGCTAAGTAGGAGCTGGGGGCACCGTGAATACATTTCAAAAACAACATCTTATATGAAGAGGGAGAGAAATATTATGAAATGCAGAAAGCATATAATAAGAATAATGAAATTCCTAAAGCATGTTGAAAGGCAAGAGGAATTGAATTCAAAAACGAAACTTCTGAATGAAAATTATTTCATTTGTTTAATTAGGCTCACAAACTGAATGCTGAACTGAGTCACAATTAACCCATATTCAAATATCCTGATTCTCAGGCATGATTTTCATACTGAAGGATTTAAGAAAACTCCTTTCTTCTCCCTGAGAAATGCATTCATTTTAGATGGGAACTTCTCAAAATTGCCATCAACAGACAATCCCCAAAATTATTTCCAAGGAAGAAAAGTACAACTTGAAAAATACTGCATAATCAGAACTTAATATTATACCTTATTATGTACCATAACCACATGCACACAGGAAATCTCTTACAAAGATGTAACACAATCTTCACTCTGGTGTTGAAGGGAATCTTGATATGATCATCCCCAAAGCCCCATAACAGATATGGTTTTACTCTTCACACTTGTGACATTACCAGAAGTGTCACATTATTTTCTTAAATGAAAATCGATTGAAATTAAGTTTCTTTTGAGATTTTCACAACTTGCTCAGAAATACTTGGGACATACTCTGAGATGTTACAAAACCAGCGTTCATTCACCTTTCGTGCTTATTTCAGTCAATACAAATAGATTATTTTATGCGGGACACATTTGGGTAGGCAATAAGGACAGACAAATTACAAACTCCTAAAAGTCGCCACCAACGTAGAGCAGAGAAACAAATACCACGCTTTTGTTCTGAAAGGCAAGAAAGATCTCCCCAAACCTCTCAATAAATTTTAAATAGATAAAAGATAATAGAAAAACAAAAATCGTTGGAAGAATTCAGCTCTTAGGCAAAGACCAAGTCACCGGTAATCTCTCTTTTACCCAATTTCATAAACTTTAGAAAAGAAATTCCTCTTAAAAGACTTCCGTTTGAGTAATTTTTCAATTTGGTTTGAGACTAGAAATCTTTCCCTGATCTATTTGCCTCGGATGGCCATTTTTTTAATCAGATATTTTCGCTTTCTTTGGCAGGTGTCTGAAATTCAAATGTAGTTTTGACAGTTGAATCCATTTAGTAGCTAGTAGTTCTCAACCACACCCAGTTCTCTTGTCATTCCAGGCACACGAAAGACCTAACTTCCTGACCTCCTCGTGGGGTGCTGAGAAAGTGGGTCTATGCCTGGTTCAGACCAATGTGTGGCACCTCCATGTAGCAGCATTTAACTGTGCTAGACATGGCCAGCTTTCCCTTTTCAAAATGATGCCATATTCTCTCCAGTGACTGATCTTTTAGCTTGGGTCCTGGAAAGAGAACAGCATGGAGCAGAGCTCCCACCTGACCTTGCAAGACATTAACTTTTGTCATAATAAACTACTGAAATTCTGGGGCTATTTGTTATGTTGGCATAACTAAGCCTATCCTGATGTATACCTTCTTTTACCTTCACTCTTGAAATGCTCTTGGGTTTTCTATCTGAGAAGAAATGAGAAGTTGAAAATGAAAGCCTCCACTGGGTTTGGGGAGCCTCTGCAGAAGTGAACTTTTTGTCTGTTTCAAAGAAGAGAGATGATGCCTCAAATCCAGAGTATATGGAGTTTTATCGATTATCCTACCAGGAAATGGAAGATTTTCTTTTCTCCTTCTTAGAGTGGTTAATTCCCTCCAGCTACCTACACAGCTCTTCGAGGCAGATGGCTCAGACTGGATGAGGTTGGATCATGAGATAGACCTGGAAGGAGGAACACAAAGGGGTGCTTTCGGGCCCTGAGGAGCCAACACCAGGAATGATGGACGGGTCAGCTCATGAGCTCTATCTCCTATTACACTTTAGGTTATTTCCTTGTAGTAGTGCTGGACACTGGATCCGCTTTCCACTATGAAAGTCACCAAGTTCCCTGCTTCTGTCTTCCAACTCACCATAGACAGTTACATCCGACGGGCTCTTCTTCGAATACACCTGTTCTTCCAGTCTTTTGAAGCCCCTCAGTTATCCTGTGCCAGATACAGACACACACTGCTGAGTTCTAGCTGTGAAGCAGCTCACCCCAAATGGCTTTCTCAACACACTGGCAGAAGGAGGCTCGAACTCAACACAGTTGGGTGCTGAACACCCCCAAAAACCTTACTCATTACTCCCCTGTTGGACAGGGTTGGAAACCATGGTTGCATAAACCTTTCCTCTCCAATCACTAGGGAAACTAATTATAATAGTTAGTTGTTTATTATGTTATTATATAACATTATATATTATGTATAATATTTACTAGTATTGTTATTGAGCATATAGAAGCAATTTCTAAGCACTGAACTCATATTTTTTTTTTAGATTTTATTTATTTAACAAACAGAGATCACAAGTAGGCAGAGAGGCAGGCAGAGAGAGAGGAGGAAACAGGCTCCCCACTGACAAGAGAGCCCGACTCGGGGCTCGATTCCAGGACCCTGGGATCATGACCTAAGCCAAAGGCAGAGGCTTAACCCACTGAGGCACCCAGGCACCCCAGCACTGAACTCATTTAATTCTCATACTAATCCTATGAAGTAAATACTGATATTATTCTCATTTTATAAACATATCCCACACCCCACAGGAGTAAGTGGCAGGCCAAGAATTGGAACCTGAGTCTATCAAAGTCTAAAAACCTTCCTTCTCAAAACAGAATCCAAACTCCTGACTTTAAGCATAACTTCTTTGTTTTCTATTAAAACACAGCCACACCCAGGAGAGGTTTCACACTAGGAAAACGTGCCCTATTCTTTCAGTGGAGACTGGCCTGATGCTTACCTATCTTACGTCTGAATAAGGACATGAGAAGACCACCCTCCTGGCGCCCCCTCCCAAACATAGGGTGGGCCTGTGAGACCAAGTTCTAGCCACTGGACTGTGAGCCCTGTCCAGGCCTGGCCAGGAAACACCTTGTACTCTTGTCCACATTGGTTCTACTCCTTCTTCTGCAGCCACGGAGGCCACATATTTAAGATGGTGGCATCTCAGGTTAGAAGAGGCAGGATTTCCCAGCTAACTCTTCAAGGAACTTCCCAGGAGCATGGCCAACCTATACCAACCTGTGACAGGAAAAAGAAATAAAGCTTGATTTTGGTAAGCCACTAAGATTTCAAGGTTGCTCTTTGAGCAACTTGTGTTCCTTATCGTGATAAATATATTCTCCTGTGGTAATAAAAGGGGGAAAAACCCATGAGTGGCTTACTTATAGTTCAATTTCTCAAATTCAGCACAAATGTTTCAAATCTCAGCCTCACCAAAACGTGTAAGTTGAGCAGCCACTGAGCCAAGATTCTCAGTTAACTTGACAAAACAAATCCAACAAAAACTAACAATATATCCAAGGACCTCACCCCTAATAAACTGTTCCTTCTGGATTATTTCTGAGATTATCAGTTTATGCATGTCATCTGACCTTCCCTGACTGCTTTGAGTTCTATCCTAGAGAACCATTTTAGAAAATCCCCTTTTTAAAATTCTCCTAAAACCACCACATGTGGGAGTGGGTGAGTCATGCCCGTTTATTTCAACGGCTCACGGGAGACAGAGGTTGAAGATGCTGTTCCAGTTAATCAACTACAACCCATATGGGGCTGTTTTAATCAGTGCTTCAAGATGCACCTGGAAATAATTACCTCTCATAGGTAACAATAGCAAGACCGTCAAAAGGGTTACTGGACTGTTACAAATGGCACATTTATAGTGTATCACCTGAGGTCTCAGGTGTCCCACAAGCAAGGGCCAGTAGCACATTCCAAAAGCAAATAAATGCTTTTTTTGTTGTCCTCTTCATTCTAGTGATCACTGTATAAAAGTGGGATTACCGGAGCATGGCGGTCAGTGAGACTGAGATTCACGCTGGATGATGGCTGAGGATATTCCATACTCACAGGATAAATTTGTCATACAGATGTTCATCCATTTGAAATATTTTTAAAGAAAGTTTGGCAAAATGCAAGGCTGGGATGTGACAGCTCTATGACAGATCTATCAAATAAAAAAGATAACAGTGGAAACTCTACGTCACTTATGGCACAAAAATTAGCAACAGGCTGAGTGATCTGAAGACTCAATTCAGGGTTTGATGTTCTCATATTTTTAAGTTATTGAGCGAATATTGAGATTTATTTTTTTCTCTTATAATAGGGTACCCAGAGACAGAGAGAGAAAAACCTTCCAATAAGAATACTTGTAAATAAAGAGTGACATTTCAGCCTGGATGAATTGTACATGCAGCAGTATGCCAGAAACTAGGAGAACAAAATTGTGTATACAGCTGGCACTGCTCCAGTGACACCTCATCTCAGGAACTTTTTAAAAGAGGCAGTACGGTTGCTCACATGCAGAATTCCCTTATTTAAAAGATGGTACTTTGTGGGGGAAGGGCACCTGGGTGGTTCAGTTGGTTAAGTGTCTGACTCTTGGTTTCAGCTCAGGTCATGATCTCAGGGTCGTGAGATTGAGCCCTACATTGGGCTCCATGCTGGGCATGCAGCCTGCTTAGTATTCTCTCTCTCCCTTTCCTCCCCCTGAACTTTCATGCTCTCTCTTTCTAAAGGGGGAAAAAGAAAGAAAGAAATGAAAGAAAGAAGAAAGAAAGAAAGAAAGAAAGAAAGAAAGAAAGAAAGAAAGAAAGAAAGAAAGAAAGAAAGAAAGAAAGAAAGAAAATATGCTTCTCTAAATAAATCTAATTAAAAAAAAAAAGGATGATACTTTGGTTAAAAAGGTTCTTTCTCAAAGAGTGCTCCAAGGATGCTATAAAAGAGAGTTGCCTTGGGTCTTACATAAAAATCAGATTCCTTAATCTCATCCCAGATCTAATAGGGCCTTGGCAAAAAAGATTTTAACAAATCACCAGGCGACTCTGGGAGAACCCCTGGTGGAGACAGATCACTTGTGAGAGATCAAGTAGGAAAAGCATAATGCATCACAGACAGAAAGCATTTTTCCACACGAGAACCCAGAGAAATTAAACTCCAATACAAGTGGTACATTTTTAAAATTGAGATTTTAAAGATCAGAATAAATAGGAAGTCATTAAATGTGTCTATCTAAATAAAACAGAGATAGATGAAAGGGTATTATGAGAAAATCATCCTGCTTCCAACAGAGATAAATTTGATGTTTAACTCTTTTACTCTACTAAATAAAGATCTTAAAATTTGTATAGATAATAACTAGAGAGATAGACAGACAGATATTACAGTCACCACTGTGATTAGCAAACAGCTAAAGAGAATACCTTTTATTCTTTATTTTATAATCTTCCCACTGTTAGCTTCCTTCTGTTTTTAACAACAAAGACTCCATACCAGTCAAAGGGGAAAGGTTTTGAAGTAGCTATTAGAGAGACAGTTTTTCCCAAAAAACAGCCAGCACAATTCATCCTTCACATATCAGAACTGCTCAGTGGGAGGTTAAATTCTGTAGAGCTGTTTGGTCAAGATTTAATATTACAACTTCCATTTATAGCTCAGTGTCCCAATCTACTGCATTCAAGGTACTGGGTACCTAGTCCCTCCACAATTGTTCAAAATCGGGTCCCAAGTGTCACTGGAAATAGATGTCACTTGAGCAATGAAAACCTTATTTTCAAAGGAAAAAGATGAGCTGCCTCGCACTTTTTAGACCACAGGGAAGTTTCAACACATCCGAACAAGAGTGTTAAGTGTAAGTGCAAGGCAGAAACCCACAAATGAAAATACTGTATGAAACTTGGTTATCTGTACATGGAACAGATTTCAGCAGTTTAATACAGTTCGTGATGACAAGTGTCACATACCAAACTGTCTCTATGACATTCTAAGGTACAGTTGAGAGAAACATAAAACACATTAGTATAAAAATGAGCATATGATAAGGCGCCTGCATAGCTCAGTCAGTTGAGCATCCGAGTCTTGGTTTTGGCTCGGGTCATGATTTCAGGGTCCTGAGATCAAACCCCATGTCAGGCTCCAGGCTCACTGTGGAGTCTGTTTGAGATTCTCTCCCTCTGCCCTTCCTCCCACTTATCCTCTCTTTTTCTCTCTCTAAAGTAAATAAATAAATCTTAAAAATAAGTGAGCATGTGGTACCCCATGAAAGTGACAAAAAAAAAAAAGAGGAAGGAAGGAAGGGATGGAGGGAGGGAGGGAGAAAGAAAGGAAGGAAGGAAGGGAGGGAGGAAGGGAAGAAGGGAGGAAGGAAGGAACCACATCATCCAGCTGTAAGTACATGAGGGCAGACACATCTATTTTCACTATTCATGGAATCCCCAGTGCCTTGTACACTCCTTGTCTCTTGTAGGTATACATACATATGTGCATACAATTTGAAATGACAGAAAATGAAAAATTGGTACAAATAAAATGGGTTTTCCTAAAACTATCAAAAGAAATTCCAAAGTATAACCTCTCTTCCCATAGAGGCTTACCAGTATACTTTCTAAGTAACTCGAAATTTTCTACCTTTCCCTACCTCTGCCCCACTGACCTTAACCTCAACCACCATCAGCTCTTTCCTAGATAACTATGAGAAACTTTTAAAGACATTCTCTGCATTGACTTGAGCCCTTCTTCAATCTTCTGTTCATAGTTCAACCACAGCCATCTTTTTAAAATGTAAATCATACTCACATGCACACACACCACACAAGCCAGATTAAACCATTTTGATGATTCTCATTGGTCTTAGAATCAGGAAGAAAATTCTTAATGTGGCTACCAAGATGGCCTGGCTCCTATCCATCTCCACATGGTCATCCCACAGCATCCTCTGGCCACCCAGACTGCCCTTGGTTCCTCTAATATGCCATGCCCTCCAACACAGGGCTTTGGCACTCACTGTTCCCCTCCCTGGAGTGCGAGCTCCCCTCCATCCTTCCTTTGCCTTCCATTTTTTTGGTAATAACAATGCTTTCAGATCTCAGCGCCCGTATGTCTTCCTCAAGGAAGCCTTTGTCAGCATCCATGTCTAGATCACATCCTCTACACTCGGTCTCAAATCACCATGGACCTCTTCCTTATGGCACTTATGAGAGTCATTATTTATGTTCACTTATGTGATTCTTGAATTAAAATCTCTTCTTTACTACAGTGAATGGTCTATTAAGGTAAATTTTGTTTTTGAGTTGTACTATCAGTGTATCCCCATCATCTAGCTAAGTGCTTAGCATTATAGTAGGTTCTCAATAAATATTTACTAAATCCATAAATTAATTAGGGGATAAATGATTCAAGAGTATCCCCTCTATCTGTTGGTTCCACATTCCTAGCCCCAGGTCTGTTGTAGTTTTTTGTAAACTGTGGAAGAGGTTTCCTCTTACTTGTCTGACAAATGCATATTTAAATAATTTCACCAGGGGCGCCTGGGTGGCTCAGTGGGTTAAAGCCTCTGCCTTCGGCTCAAGTCATGATCCCAGGGTCCTGGGATCGAGTCCCGCGTTGGGCTCTCTGATCAGCAGGGAGCGTGCTCCCCCCCGCCCCCCGCCACCTATCTGCCTACTTGTGATCTCTGTCAAATACATAAATAAAATCTTTTTTAAAAAATAAATTAAATAAATAAATAAATAAATAATTTCACCAAGTTAGTAATGATAGACAAAAGGACAGATCCAGATAATCCGTTGGAACCAGAAGTCCAAAGCATTCCCTAGCAAAGGGGTCAGATTAAGGAATTTACAATAACCACATCCACAACATTTTTAGGTCCCTAGGAAGCTTCTTGAGTATTTAGACTGAAGCAGCTGGTTCTGGAATGGCTATCATGGTGTCTGATTCCATCAAGTTCAGAAAACAAAGTGTAGCATTACAAGGCAGAGAGCATGCCATCAATGGAAACAACTGGTATTTTCATGGGGTTGTAACAAGAAAACTCACTGCTGAGACCCAGCTAACCAGCTGAATGCTCACATGCACACAAAGTTTCCAAAGGCTTCTTTTTTCCTCTTGTTTTTAGTAAAATGTTCTTTCTTCCTGTCCTGATCCCAGCCATGTGATATCCACCAGACTATTTTGATCTGTTAGAAGTACCTCTGCAGATATTTTTTAACTTCCAAAAATCCATCAAAATATTTATCTTTAATAAATGTTTAATAAATAATAAAAGTTAAAATATACATGTATACACACATACGGAGGATTTTGGAGTTTGCTTTGTACAACAACTTTGAAAGATAAATAAGTTGGTGTCATTATTACCGCAATCATATACATGAGAAAACCAGAAGTTCAGCTGTCTAGCTGCCAAGTGGTTCAAGTGGGATTCAGATTTATGTCAATTTCCCATGGCCACCACCATCCCCACCTCCCCATGAAAAAGGAAAACAAAAAGTGCCGATCAGGTTTTCCAATACGTTGTATTAAATATTTTAGACCTAATCTAAGATGTATAAAAGTGATCAATTTCACACCACCAGATTTTTTCATTTAAGATTTCATAAAATTTTCCTGGAAGAAATCTTTAAGCAGGGTATAGAATTTTATTCCACACTGAGACAAAGGATGAAATGTCTTCAGAGTTCTAAGCACGTTCCTTGCTATTTCACTCACACAGAGGTCTGCTCTTAATTTTTTTCTTTTCTGTTCCATTCAAAAAGCAATTCCACTACCAACCTGAGGTTAGCTACATTAATCTAATGTCAACTCCATTATTGTTAATTATTTTATGGTGGCTATATTTTAACAGAAGGGGTACAAAGATCCCTCACGTCATTTGATAGCCCACCAAGAATTATATTGAAATAACTACATTGATTTCCAGATCTCAGCAAGCAACTAGGACATAATTAAACTTTTATCTCTGCAAATTTTGCTGTCTTTTTTTTTTAACCTGGTTACCTATTGTTCAGTAGACTAATCTTATTTTGCTTCTCAGGTGGGCCTAAAATTTCATTCAATGCTTAAGAAATAAATTAAAAATGAAAGACATGCAATATCTGGACATTTCTCAAATAAGAATTTCCATTGGCATATTTTCTCTGGGTTCATTTTTTTTTCCCCCTGTTTCTTATTTGACTTTAATAAAGCTATACTCTATTGAAGTTAAATAAAAGCGTTCCTCTGAGCACTTGGAGTTAAATTAAAATAGCTATAAAACTGAAGAAGCAGCCATTTAAAGATTCTACTTGACCAACCTTAGAAGAAATAACCTGTAGCTATAGAAAAAGTAGGTTCTACTGGGACCTGCTCTGCAAAACCGGCTCTGAGTTCCCAGGTCTCTCCCTCCTGGAGTACATCTGTCATCTCTTTGCTCCCTCCTCACCCCAAACAGTAGACCTTAAACTTTATGAGAAGGAAACTTTCTCTAGACTTCCGGAAATTTTTTCTTCCATTAAAATAAAAAAAGAAAAGAAAAAGCAAGTGAAGGAGCAGCATGGTGAAGTAGAAAGAAAGAAAAAAACCCACCAGACTGCACATACTCTTGAATTCTCGTCCCCTTACTTATCTATGCCACACTGGAGAAGACACTTTGTGCTCCGTGACTTGGTTTCCTTCTCTGAAAATCAAAGGAGATAGATGTGAGGCCGGTCCAGAACTGGACACTTATTGCCCATGCAAAATGTGCTCGAAATTAAAATTTATGCAAAAAATTCACAAGAAACAAAATATCAAATGCTTAAATAAAAACAGGCTGAATGTTACTGATTTTTCTGGTCTTGACATAGCTCTGTTCCTGACCAGATCCTCTCTAAACACCATCTGCCTCACACATTCTGTGACTGGGCTTCTAGTCTTCGCAGGGACATGGCTACCTTCCAGTCCCTGAGACCTGGGCAGGGAGGTTCAGCTAATACAGCCCCTTAGGGGCGTTTCAGGGTGACCGGCGAGAGTGACTGGCGCCTTCCTTCTAATTCTCCTCCCGTTATTCCAGGGAGACGGTGACTTCATGTGGCTTCACATCAGGACTCTGCACTGTGATCAAGATTGAAATCATAATCTCATTTCCCTAAGAGCTTTGGGAAGACCCAGACTTCCAGCAAGCCGCCTCCGGGCGCTACCCTGCACCCTGACTCGCACTGACTTGATTAAGCTTCAGCTTCAGACTGAAAAACGCACGGGGGATGCTTTCAAAAATTCTGAAAGGCTGTCCTCTCCTTACCCTTGCTCATCCAGCCTCATTCCCACTCACTGCTCTGCAAAGGGTGACATAGCATGGAAGGGGAATGAAGCAAAAATAAGTCCTGACCTTTGACGGCAAAGCTCCTGATTCCCCAAGAGTAGAGCAAAGGTCCTACTTTTGTTCCTGAGCACTACTGGGGGGCGGGGGGAGTATAAAATGCCAGGATAGGGACCACTGTGACAAGACTAAAGGAGGTAAAGCAAGGCCATAGATACCCCCAAGCCCCAAAATGGTACAAGAAAGTGGTAAAATGTCTTAGAATGCCCCGAGGCTGGCAAGGGAGCCATAAAATGACCTGCATGCTCCTGTAAGTGCAAGGGGGTCTCAGATCTGGAAACGCTGCGTTATTTGCAAACATAGAGCAGGCTGTATCCCTTTCCCAAGGAAGTTAGTGGCCTGTGCTCTCTTTCTCCCCCAGGTCCTCCCCTTCAAACCCTGTCTACCCCATCCCATACAAAACAGGATCCTGCGGCTATCCATCTATTCATTTATGTTTTGGAGGCTAGTCTGGATGAAGGTGAGAATTTGAAAGTCCCATCAAGGATGCTGAGCTCTCCAGGGCCGGCTGTACTCTAACAGAGGCCGGTTTCATAAATCTGAAGATGTCACCTTTTTTTTGAAACTATAGTTACTTAGATAATTTGATCTGCTCCCTCTTGCTCCAGTATTGCTTATGCCTTGTGATTTATAAGGGCTTCAATATTCTTCTTTCATATTTAAAAACCCTTATGCAAATTCTGCCAGCAGCACAGCAAACTAAAGTTTTTGCATTAATGCTTCATATTATTCACATACAAAAATTCCATTTAAATCTCATTAAGCTTGTGACATAAATCCAAACAAACTAGAAAATGCCCCGTTAAGGTGGAAAAGTGACATATGTCTTCCAGTCCCCTGGCAGAACAGTGCCGAATGAAAAAAATGATAAAAGTGCTCCCTGTTTGGGACAATATACCAATGGACACATATGTTACGTTTCTGCCTCTAACTGCTCACAGCCTTCCTGCCTTTATCTCAATAGCATTTAAATGAAGTATTTGTCAGCAACTATTTCTGGTAATGTGACGTATGTGATTCAGTAAGGCGGTGAGCGGAGTTTCTGGAAACATAACAGTATCCTGGGAAAATCATAAAAAGCCTGTCTGCTAACGGCATTTTTTTGATTTCCCTCTAGGCATTTCTTGGGGTTCGAGATATGATTTATCTGTCATGTAGTATTAACAATATACCTTTCAGGGACTTAAGGATGAGTGGGGCCCCTGAGCTCCTTGCCTCAACCTGCGGAATGCTGAACGTCCTTGGCATTGCCTTGCCTCATCTCTAACCAGCTTTTCCTTGAAAACAACTATAATAATATCAGCAGTTTACAGAGACTTTACAGTTCCTGTTGTAATCAGCTTTGGCCCTTAGCGATTGCAAAGTTTATCTCCCCTCTTGATGGGAATAAACACAAGTTCAGACCAATACTTTGGATGACACTATTACAGTATCATAATCATTTACATATTTTTCTTCCAAAAAATCGGATTTGGGGTCTTGGCGGAGCTCTCAGTAGCTGCGGGGCTCTCTCACAAGGCTGAAGGAGAGTATCTATAAAGGTATGAAGGAACGCCCCTGCCGCTGAAAGTGCGACAAAGTCTTTTGCCAATGTTCGCAGCTCTCCACCGGAAAAGAAGGCGTTTCCCCTCGAGCCCCTGGGACCCGGTTCTGTTACCCGTGGTTGTCAAGAGCAGTAGGCATATACGTCTTCCCATCCCTACCCATTTCAGAGAAAGAGAGTGAGAGTCCGAGAGAGAAAGAGTGTGAGCAGGTAAGTAAAGGTAGACCAAGAAGCAAGCCTAACGGGAGGCTGCCTCTTTCACCTGCGTGGGTCCCACTTGCGATCTCAGTCTAACGGCCTCCTTGTTTAATTAACGTAACAATCCCCCCTTTTGGTTATTCTCTCATACCTGAGAAATTGACCAGCTCAAGCGTGGCTTCCCCTAGACAGCCTTTCCTACTCGTCCCGCCAGCACTAGGTGGAGGGCTTTGGGGATGTGTCATGGCTGCACCGTGCGCTCAATGCCTCGCAGCACTTCTGGTTCCATCCTGAAGGCGGAGTAGTGAGCTGAGTAGGATCACAACCCCTGCAGCCACGCTTCCCCGGTTAGGATCTCACTCTGCCATTTACAACCATCGGGGAAGTACTTACCCTTCTCTGCCCTGTTTCCTCATCAGTAAAATAACGAGTTACACACGTAAGGTACATTTTTTTTAACACCTCGCAAATAGGGCTCAGTAAGCATGACATACTATTATTATTTTAAATATACCATTGACTCTCTCCCCCATTAGACTGAAAGCCAGTCGAGTCAAGTACTGCTTTGCTCAGTGCTTGGCTGAATAGTTATTGATGGATGAATAGATACCAGTGATTTGAAAGTATTCTTAGAATTAAGAAAATGCATGATTCCAGATGTCTGTACGATGCTTCCTTTTTAAAAAGTTTGTAAAAATATTGAGTTCTAATTGACACATAAAAAGGGCAAGTATTTAATATGTACAGTTGGACAAGCTTTAACATATGTAAATATCCATGAAACCGGGACCACACCAAGACAATGAACCCTTTAGAATCCCTCCCTGAAGTCCTCCCCATCTCCCCCCTACAACCACTGATTTGCTTCCTGTGACTATGGATTAATTTGCATTATCTAGGGTTTTACATAAATGGACTGATAGGTTAGGTTCTCACTTTTGTTTGCTTCTTTCACTCAGCATAGTTAGTCATTCACGTTGTTGTGTGTATCCGTGTTTTGATCATTTTTATTGCTGCGTAGTATCATTTTGTATGGCTACATCAGGAATTCTTTATCCATTTACTTGTTGATAGACATTTGGGTTCTTTCTACGATTGAGCTCTTACAAAAAAGCTGTGGAAAACATCAGATATATACTTTCTTTTCTTTTGAGTAAATACCTATTAATGAAATGACTGACCACATCAATTTAACTTTTTAACAGACTGCTTTCCAAAGTGGTTGGAACATTTTACATTCCCGCCAGCATATGAGAGTTCCACCTCTCCCACATCCCTGCTAATACATCCTATAATTGGTCTCTTTAACTTTTCATTCTAGTGGGTGTGAATGGCATCTCAATATGACTTTTGTTTACATTTTCTTATTGAATGATGTTGAGCGTCTTATGTGTGTATTTGTCACCCATAGATCTTTGGTAGATTGTTCAAATCTTTCACCAATATTTTTATGGAGTTATTTTCTTATTGAATTTTAGAGTTCTTCATATTTTAAAAGATATGAGGCATATTAAAATTTTTAAGAAATTATTTCAGTAAAAATCAACTGAAATCAGTCAGGGCTAAATCAGAAGTCGTTAGAGGTGCTCCACCAATAGGAACTAGGGGACAGACTTTTGTAGAGATGTAGAAGAAAAGCAAGGAGATTATTTGATTGGTTATAGCTTAAGTGTGCCTGCTTCGGAAAAGCTTAATTGGTTGGTTGTCCTTAGGTTTTGATTTCTTCTCCTTGAGGCATTTATAGGCTTAGGTTTGGGTTTGCTTACATAAACGGCTAAGGTATTAGAACCACATCAGTCTAATGGCCTCCTTGCTTAATTAATTTAATAATTCCCCATTTTGGTTATTCTCTCATACCTGAGAAATTGACCAAAACTGTGGTACTAATACCACTCTCAATCACCATCAGGGTTAAGTTGTTATTGTTCCATTAGGAAACTCACAGGTTATAATGTCAGATCCATGGAAGAAGAATTGTCCTCCTGTTGTTCATTTGCCTCTGTTTCTCTAAGCACAGTGAGACCATCTGATGTATTGCTAATGGCTGCAAATGCATATTTAAGACCCTGGAGAGAACACAGCCCCCCAGGGAGACTACAGTGATGATTATCAGGAAGATAAAATCAAGGAACTGAATTACATTCCTTGGCTCCTATGAACCAAACCAGTTTGTTATCAAATAAATCAAAGAATGTACCTGAACAGAGGACATCAACCTGATTTATCCAAGTGGAGTGCTTGTTGATTTCTTATATTTGCCACAAAACCAGAGTTATTGATCCTGGTATCACCATGGCATAGACTCCTGCCTGTTCAGCCTATAAGTAATCTAAACCAATTCCATTATCTAAAATCACCTTAGCAAGAAAGCCTAGGGACCTTTGTTGTACAGATATACCTTTACACTAGATTTAGTGACAACTGCCAGAGTTAAGGAGTATTGTCTTCTGGTGAATTAATAAAGAGAAAAGTTATGAAAAGGCAAAGGGAATAAAAGTTTCATATTAGAGATGTAGATCTTGATCCATGATCTGTCCACCTCAAGATGGCATCTCCCTCTGGAGAGGAATCTCCCTAGTGCATTTCAATATTAGATCTTTAGCTTGTGGGAGGTCCAAGAGTCTAGAGGAGCTCCTTATAATTGGAAGATGTGGACCCAAGGTTCAAGACCCTGAATTTTTCTGCTACCACAATAATGAGGAGGATCTGGTATGGTCCCTTTCAACAAGGCTCAAGGGAAATATTTGTGCTTAGTGATTTCAAATCAGAAAAGTAGGAGAAAATACAAAACATTAATTTGGAGAGATAGTTGAGGAAACTAGAAGAATTCAGGATCCAGTCTGGTTTATAGGAATATAGTATCCACAAGATTGTGTTATAGTTTCCTACTGAAACAATTTTTCTCTCTAAAATCATCCTCATTTCTATCAAAGATAATCACAGTAAGACTAATTTGTTTGCAAAGTAATTCCAGTCTCATTAAAGTTGGCCTGTTTATTTATATAAGTGCAACAAGAATAGTGATTGACAATATCAGCTTTGTATAAGTCATCTCTGTTGGAATTTTTCATAGATAATATCAGACTGGACTTTTCTAAGCCTCTCAAGGCTAAGAAACCAAGCCAAGGACTCAGCATCAAACTTTGCTTGCAATATCTTAGATTTGGGTTATTTCCTTTCTTTTTGAGATTCGCCCAAATATCCTGAGTTTCCTAGGGCTGCCAGCAATTGACCTTTCTTCCTCACTTGGTAAAGTCTGGAACCCTGTAAGCAAGATAGCAGGTGGGTTTTCTGAAGAGCTTCATTGGCTCCATAAAGTCAACCTTATTTCCTTAGAATTGTCTGGCCATATAGGATACACATCATTCTCAAGATGACATTTCAGTCAAAGCCTTGGTAGAATATAACCAAAGTTTTCAATTCTGGCCTGTTATAAAGAAAACGGATTCTTACTAAACTTATGTAAATGACTATATTTCCCTGAAAATAAGAATATCCAATAAATTTCTGGATTCTGGAGGGATTAGGTAGAGAGAAAAAAATTAATGTCTCTGTTCTGTTTAAGAAACTATACTTTGCCAAATGGCTGTAATACAGAGATAGAGTAAAAGAAAAGAGTGAAAGGTTTTCTTAAATGTGGAAAACTAAAACATTAAAGAACCAGCAATGTTTCAACAAAAAGTCATGGAAATTATACACATCCTCATCTGTTCTATCTATCCATGTTATTAACTCTTATTCTACTTGAACCTTGTTTTTCCATTAAAGTTCTATAAATTCTTACCCAGGTCAATGGTATGATCTTTAAGTTATCTGAAACCTGTACTCTAGAGTACTTAATAGCTTTCTCTGAAGAAAAGGCACGTTTGCAGAAGCATCAAAGTAAAACAGCAACTGTATAAATGACAAGAAGACTTTTTAAAAACAGCCATGGTTAAGCATTTGATGAGAATTCATATTATAAGGAGATTTAGTTATTTCTATGGCATTCAATAACTAACATAATTATTGAACAGAATATTGACAAATTTCAATGAACTGTAAAAAAATTTCTGAAATACCTGTCAGTAAACACATTCACACACATGTAACTTAAGGAAGTTTATCATCACTTATCTGACAATGTTTTCCATGTAATTTAACATACAAACTGAACCTAATTCATTTAACATCTCTCTTTCACAAGGTGGGGGACAAATCCTTTGAGATTTTCCAGGGACCACATAGAAAATCTCAAAGCTAGTTTGTGGCCAGAAAGACTCCATTTGGAATTTGATTTCATAAGTTGTCAAAATGGAAAAAGGTTTGAACATCTGATCAAATAGGATCACAGATCATTATGAAATAACACTTAATTTTCTCTTTTTAACCAAAGTGACAATAGAAGATTTTAAAGGCAAATGCAGAGGGTGACATAGTTGAGCGGGAATGAATCTCTTTGGAAAACCCACCTGCTGTCTTTCTTACAGGGTTCCGAAGTTTACCAAGTGAAGAATTAAAGGCCTAATAAAGATAGCATTGAGACCAGGGAATTATTTTATAAGACAAAATCCTTGCTTTTTAAGGATAACCTACCAAAAAGGTAAAGAAAATCATTTCACGGCCTCTTAACAAGAGCAGTCCAATAATCCAAGAAAACTTTGCCCTTTTAGCAAAAAGAAAACCAGATTCTGATGTTTTACCAGGATACTTTTGGTATTAAGACCCATTCTTTAAATAAACCTATTCTAATCTTAAACAGCTTGACCACACATAAAATCCCTTTCCCAAGAGTCTTTTTCCATATGTCTTCTACAGGTTTTTGTATCCATTGTCTTACATATTTCCTCTTTCTCATTCTAGAACAACCAGTCAGTCTACATTAAGACAAAATAACCCTTTTTTTCCTTAACACCAACAACAAATACGCCCTTACTACCTTTCTTTACCCAAAAAAAAAAAAGACACATTCTATTTTCCTCACCTGCTTTTCATACACAACTGTTTACTTTCACCCTTATTATTTCTAGAAGTTTTAAGTACATATATTGATTCGAATTCTTAATTCTTAGAAGTCTTAATCTGTAATAAAAGGTAAGAAGTGAGTGTAGAGGCTGCTTTTAGACAACAGGTTTGAGCATGGAAACGTGGTAGGGTAGAGGGGACTACAGCGATCCCCTGGCTGAATACAAACAGGCCCATTAGACAACTTACCTCAAAATATCCATGGGCCCAAACTGCCCCATGGGCTACTCAAAACCAGGCACAGTTACCAAAAAAGGAAAATACCTCCTCATCCTTTTAAATACAGCCCCTGCCCACTGCCTCCTGGCAGACAGTCTCTATTTTGCAGTCCCACCCTTCCTCCCTTGCAGTGTATTCAATAAACTTCTATCTCCTTTTTCCTACCTTGGGTGAATTCTTCCATGGCCTGAGCTGCCAGCTCCCACTCTATCGGGTCACCCCACATTTGGGGGCCCCCATCTGATCGGAGGAGATACCACATTAAGCAACATACTAGCTTTCTGTGGACTGACAAAGTTATAAATACATTTTATAATTTCTAGAAGTATATTTTTTCCTTATAGTAAATTTTTCAACTTGGCACAAGACAAGTTTACAGAGAAATGCAAATGTGTTAAGTTCTTCTAATAAGAAGCCAGATGTAGATAAGTCTATGTCCAGAAATTGACGTTTAAGAATTTTTCTTATTGGAAATGATCCAGACATACTCTTCATTTAATTAGTGTAACTTTAAGGTTTCAAGTTTAGAAACTATTTTTAAATAGACATACCATAAAGCAATTATTGTTGAAAAGTTTGTTTATAAGCTTTTATCTTACTTACATCTATTTAAATACTTGTTCTTAATAATTATGTTTAGCTTACTCACAAAAACCACACGAGACATTAAACAGCTAACCATCATCTTATTTTTCTTGCTGACAAATTTTCTAACAAAGATAACATGAGCTTATTTGACTTTTAATAAAGCCAGGTAGATTAAAGTCATATTACTGCATTATTTTTATTTTTATTTTTTTATTTTTTTGAAAGGTTGAAGTACAGTTTTATTTTTTTATTTTTTTTATTTATTAACATATAATGTATTATTTGCCCCAGTGGTACAGGTCTGTGAGTCATCCGGCTTACACATTTCATAGCATAACTCTGAAGACATGCCTATTCTAATTAAAGCAACAAGCTTAAATTATACCAAACATTATCCTAGATCATGTGAACTTGAAAAATATTAAGGTTAGTTTCTGTATTTCTGAAAGAGTATTTAATTCATAAAATTGCTTATTTTTCTTTAAGCCAATTAAAGAGAGATCTTTTACAAAATTTGGCAATACCATCCAAAGGGGAAAAAAAAAAGTCACCCATCTAAAACATATGCACAACATACATATGTAGACATAAACAGACAGAAAGGAAGATCTTACAAATTTCATTTTAAGATTTTATCCAGGTAGGATAATTCAGAACTCACTAGTTCATAAAAGAACAGCTGGATCCAAATTGTGTTTCTGGCAGGTGGAGTAAGTTAAGTTTTCCTGCTTAGCTGGCTAAAGTTTTTACTAGTATTTGCAGAGAAGACTTTTATCATTTCCATTTACCTAGTTTCCAAATAGCTTGTTGTTGTTGTTCTGGTAAGAGTTACTTCACTGATGTTTGCATTTCATAGTAATGGCTTTTGGTTCCTGGAGAAGACCTGGTAGAATATTTACATCTCAAAGGCAGAGAAAGACTAAGTTTCTCCAGGGGTGTGGGGTGGGGGGGAATTATTAAAAAGAGTAAATGGGCTTGAATTACTCCTAGAGCCACATTTCTGATCTTGGAAAGACTTGATTTATAAGACTGGTGGTTTTTAATTCTTCGAAGAATTAAGTTGCAACCTGAATGATATCAAAGGATTGACCCACCCATCCATCTACAGTATTTTCAATTTGCTTGTGAGGAAGACTTCCAATTAAGGCAGAAATCAAAAGGTTCCAATGTTCTAGATTCAGAGCTCTGTGTCTTTGGAATGTTTTAGTAAATCTTTCCACAATAGTTTCAGAGTGTTTTCTTTCCCTGTGGCCATATACTTCCATTTTAGCTTAGAGGAAAAGGCTTAAAAATATTTCTATCAGGCTTTTAGTGTCAGCTTCTAATTTAGTCAACTTCTGACCACAGAATTCATTTTTTTTAAATCCTTTAAAATATCTTATTATCAGGTTTTAGCTGGGCAAACAATACATATTTCTGGCAGTATTGAATGCCTTTTTACTTCCTTGTTCTTTTAAACCAACATTATACCTAGCAAGTGACTCAAAACCAAAACCAATAAGCCTTTTGTGGCTTACTGGTGAACCCAAAAGCTTTTCCCCAAAGAGGGTGCAAATATGTAGCCCTCCCAAGATCCAGAACTACTGGCTTTTGGTTATCTTTTGGTTATCTTTGGGATTATTAGGTCCCCAATAATGGGTTCGTGATTAAAGGACCGAGACTGATACAAAGCAAAGGTCAAGCAAAGCTTTATTTTGCGCCAAGCATCAAGAATCAAACCTACATTCAGGGCTGCGCCTCTTATAGAGAGGGCCACCTCTCTTTGCTTCACAGACTAGCTTTTAAGGGCAACGGCCATGCAGTTGGGCCTGGCCACGCACAGGTGGCCAATGAAATTGTAACACACAGAGAAAGCTGCACGGTCATGCTAAGTCACACATAAGTGACCAATTGAATTACAATTTAACCTAATAGATATTTGAACCAGACTATCACCTTGGTCAGAATTGGTGCCCAAAAGGCGCCCAGAGGGCGGGGCCCATACTCCTTGGTAACTAGGGTCACAGTATGCATCCCCCCACTGATCAGATGTCTCCACCTGGCCTGACGCACCCTTGTATTTGGGCTTTGTTACCTGGGACTGGTTTCTGGGACTTGTTTTAAGTAAGTCTCCTGGGGGAAGGGGGGAAGGGACAGCTTAAGGGTTGAACAACAAGGTTATTGTTTAAACTGGATGGAAGTGCTCTGGCTAAAATAGGTCCTTACTGGGATAACCAAGATATCTGGATAACCAAAGATAACCAAAAGTAGGACTTGGCCAAGTGCCATGAGACCCGGCAACAGTCCATGGGACACTAGCTACAAATGGTGTGCATTGCAGGCAGAAAGTCAGGCCAAGTTCTCAGAACACAATATAATATAAAGAAGAAAGTGATAGCTATTCCTAGAAGAGAAAGGATCCATAACCAATGGGTGCCCCAAAATCAAATTCACAAGGGTCTGAATTTGAAAAGTAAGAGACAACATGAAATTTTATCTTTCTTTTTCGATCAGACACTACAGACAGAGATCCAAGAGAGCTGACTTTGGTAAGAATTTTCATCCTTTTCTAGCTTCTGCCAGTTTTCCCAATATCTCATCTGCAGGCTCCAGAGAAAGTGTGGTGTCTTGACATGTCCCAACCTGTGGAAGTTTTAGAATATAAGTGAGGTTCGGTGCGGTGGAGTCTGGAGCCAATGACCAAGAATTCTTCAGACATCTTTGGTGCAAAATGGTGGTTTATTAAAGCAGGGGGACAGGACCACAGGGCAGAAAGAGCTGCTGCCCTGGGGTTGTGATGGGCAGCTGATTATAGACTAAGGGGCTGGAGGAGGTAAGGAAAAAAAGGAGGTTTCAATAGAACTTTCATATGCTAAAGAGGACCTACAGATACCAGAAGATTTTCCATTGTCAGGTTAAGATTGTTTTTCCCCTCTAGCAAGGTATTAACTTTAACTACAACTCCCATAGTTGGGAGATTCCTGGAAGAATGTCACACTTGTCCCACCCAGGAGTAGGGAGTGGGGGGAGGTCACTGGGTGCAGCTTCTGCTTTGTCCTCAGCTTGCCTTCTGTTTCCTCATCAAACCTAGTCACCTGAAAGTGTAGAGAAGGAAAAAGATCATTTTTTCTCTGCCCTTTACAGAGAGTTCTTGACTGAGGCCCCTTTTCCTCTAGAGCACCTAGTAAATGAATATGCTTGTCTAGGTTAAAAGTTCCCACTGTAACCACTGTAATTCAAAATTATATTTGGTAAGGTTAACCAACTTGTTCACACAAACAGGTCTGGGCCCATAATTTTTATACATATAGTTAGCCAGAGTCCTAGATGGAGGACTCTTTGGATTCAGAGGAACTAAGTTTTCTCTCTCTCTCTCACCCTTCCCACCCTCCCTCCCTCCTCTTTTTTCCTCAAAACAAAATTTTAGCAACCTGAGGTCTCACACTGGACCCAGTCCAGTTTAAGTTAAACCCAGTCTGACCCCAGATCCAGTCCAGAAAAAGAAACGTTCATACAAAGTCCAAGAGTTCATTACACAAAAGCTGTTGAGCTTAAATATCCAAGAGGAACTTACCCTTATCTCCAGAGGCAGCAGGAAAGCAGTAAGCCCCACAGACCCAGTGGATACCTCACACCTACTCATCACTCTCGGCTCCTGGGGCCATCAGAGTCTCCACCTCAGACATCAGAACGATTAAGAAGTAAATTGAGGTATATTGAAAATCCTGAGTTTATTTGAGCAAAAATCAGTTCCAGGTGGGCAGCTCCGAACCAGAAGTGGTGAGGAGCACTCCACCACAGGAGCTAGAGGAAAGTCTTGTATAGAAAAATGGCAGAAGCACTAATACTTGGTTGGTTGTAGCTTAAGCATTTGCCTTATTAGAAAAAGGCTGGCTGCTTCTTTGTGGGTGATTCTTTTTAGGCTTTGATTTCTTAACCTAGAAACATTTACACTTTTAAGTTTTGGTTTGCTCACATAGGCTGCTAAGGCATTAGAACAATCTCTGTCTAATGACCTCCTGTTTTATTAATTTAACAATATATTCTGCTTATAGGTTCTCTATTATATATGTGTTTTGAAAATATTTGCTTCTTGTCTTTTCACATTCTTATGAGTCAGTGTTTTATATTTGTAATATTTTGTATTTTAAAGGATCATACTTTCTGTGATATATTTAAGAAATTTTTTACTAAGCCCAAGATCACAAAGATTTCCTCTTATGTTTTCATAGAGAAATTTTATAATTTTAAGTTTTGCATTTAGGTCTATATTTTATTTTGAAGAGTTTCTATTGGTATGTGTTCAACTTCACTAGTCTTGATTTCTCATTGTCTCTGACATGTCAAACTACTATAGTATAATGCGAGGGTAAAATAACAATAATTCTGGGAATGCAAGGAATCAAAAATATTACTTCCCATGCATCTGTGTTTACTGTGCTTTCATAAGGCATGGAATCTTGGAAGAGGGAGCCAACAGAAAGAAAATGTAACAGAAAGTCCTAGATTAAGCCTTTTTCAATGAATCTAACCAACAAACAGATCAGAGCAAGAAGAATGAAGGAGAAGGGAGGTTTCCAGGAGAAAAGGGGCATGAAAGGGGATGAATGTTAGTAGATTATTGTCTGTGTGTGATTATTTGGAGGAAAAAAAAAAAAAAAAAATATATATATATATATATATATATATATAGCCATGCATTTGGCAAGGTTTTTTTTTTATCCAAAAGAGGGAAAAAAAAGTTTTAAAAACCTTAAAAATAAATAAATTTTTAAATTACACAATAATTATTCAGGAAAAACAGAAAGTTATATGAGAAAGGAAGTCTAATAATATGTTTTGGAAACAAAACATATTTACTTACTCATAATAATATAAAAACTGTCAGATAACCAAAAATGTATTATAACTCAATTGGGAGAATGAGTAGGTTGTAGGCAAGGAGTTGTAGGCAAGCTAAATCCTCAACTACCACTAGAGAACATTGAGACATATTGCCTAAAATTAAAGCATCAACAGTATAAACATATTTCTCAGAAATATGGAGGTAAATGCCTGAAGTTAACATTAAAAGAATCTGGAATGCCTGGGTGGCTCAGTCAGTTAAGTGTCTGCCTTCAGCTCAGGTCATGATCCCAGGGTCCTGGGATCATATCCTGAGTCGGACTCCTTGCTCATGGGGAGCCTGCTTCTCCCTCTGCCTGCTACTTCCCACTGCTGTGCATGTTCTCTCTCTCTCTCTCACTCTCTCTCTGTCTCTCTTTCCCTTATTCTCACAAATAAATAAAACCTTAAAGAAAAAAACATTAAAAGAATCTGAGGTGATTGTTTCTGGGAATGGTAGGGAGGGGATTATAGGGAGAGGATGTCTAGTAGGAGAATTAAGTCTCTAGGAACTCCCTCAGAGAGTGGAGGAAAAAACCCAAATATATGGGAAGTGTTTTATTTTTTAAAATAATGTACATATGTTATTTCAATTGTTTGCAAAAATTGACTTTTTTTTTTAAGAGAATGGTTCATCCAAATGTTTACTTTCAACTTCTTGTCAGTGAATCTCCTGAATAGAGCCATTGGCTAAAGAAAACCGGCAGGGCAATATGGCCACCCAGGGAGAAGCACTTCAGCTGTATCTGCCTTTTCCTTTGTCTTGTAGAAATATGTCTCACATTCCATTTCCTCTTAGCCCTCTCTGACTTCTGTCCCCATCTTTGCAATCTTCCCAATCCTAAAAGGGTCCCTGAGAGGTGACTGTGCTCTAAAATTGGAATAAACACGACTGCTTTCAAAGAGAAAGTCATGCTTTTGACAGGATTAAATGTGCGAGTGGAAAGAGTGGAAGTTGTGGATTATACTCAAAAGGGGGCCACAGTTTGCCTTAAGTGCTGTCCCCCCACCGCGGTATGAGGCGCTGCTGCCAGCAGACACAATTCTCTCAGGGCTGCTGCGTGATGGTGACGTAGTTGTGGTTTCCTCTGGCTGCTCAGTTCAGGGGAGGGGATGTTGTTGAGAAAAACAACGCAGCTCAGACAATGCAGCAGCTGCCTTGACTAAGAATAGAATCCCGTGTTCGATTTGAATTAGCCATTTGAAACAAGAGCAAAACAGTCCTGAAAGTAGTACCATCTGTTTTCCTTTAAGGCTGGGTCATAAATAACAAGATGAAAATATATTTCCTGTTCTGGATTTGTGACCTGAACTGCCTTCTGCTATGTTGTCACTGGCCACTTTTGCTGTAAACGCAGATGACATTAATTGGGCAGCTGTGAGCTGTAAGGTGGTTAGAATTTTTTGTTGTTCTGTTTGTAATCTCTAGATCTCTGAAGAACTCCTTGATTTCACCCCTCACTTGTTAAACAAGGAAATAGAAATTTCTCTGTATATTTTTTAAAAAGCAATTCACACACCAAATGGCCAAGTGATCAAACAGTGCAAAACTATTGCTGAAAATTCCTGCGTGGTAGAAGGACATCTTCCAAGTCAAGGTCAAAGAGAGTTAAGTAGACAGGAAGCTCATCCAACATCTATTGCTCACCAGGTGCAGGCCTGCTAATGCCAATAAGATAAGGATGGAAAGAAAGAAGCGGAGAGGAGCACAGAGAAAGGGTGCGGGGTAGGGGAAAGAGAGGACAGGGAGAGAATTCGGTAAAAGCAATAAATTGTTCTTTCCATGAAGATCACCAGACAGTCCTTGCATCCTTCTTCACTGGGATTTTCAGCAATTGTAAATTGTGATTTATCAGCACTTTCTCTCGTTATCTTTTAAATTCTCATTCACACTGAAAAAACTGGGATTCTGTTTCTTTGATAACTCAATGGGCCACGAAGGCTGGTAGGCCATCCCACTTCTGTGCTCAGCTTGTTTATTGCCAGTATAATCTGGGAGGCATTTCAAATGACAGACCTGCGAATGTGAAATGCACCACAAACGGGTGTGGTTTCTGCAAGTCCTAGATCATCTGGCCATGAAAGAAGTCATACCTCACATTGAATGGCTCTTCATGTTAAAATGCTTTTTTTTTTTTCCCTTAATGATTTTGAAACAAAGGTAGGCTTAGAACATTAGAAATGTTCTAAGGCACATCCATGAGTTAATGAAGGTGTTGCCTTGGAGACCTGGTACAAATGCTGGACACCTGTGATAAAGTTGGCCCCTTGGCAATGGTGGAGCCCAAGCAAATCCATCACCATGCAATCATCAGCTTAGAGACCATAATAGAAAGACAAGGTTGGGAAGAACCTGGTCATCTCATGCTTGGGTTAACACAAAAACCTGATGGGCTTTCCTGCTTCAGGCTTAGCCCATTTTGGCCATTTTGGATCATCAGTCTGATTCATCTTTCTTAAGAAAACAAAACTTCTAAAAACAAAATAAACCTTCCGCTCATTCCCCAATTCTACAAAACAGTTCTCTCCCTAGTGTGTCCTCAGTCTACCCTTTCTGCCTGGTCTCCAGTGGCTCACCACACTGCCGTCTCTCCTCCTTCCATGCCTTTTGCCTCATCTCTGTCTGCTACCTGCCCATCCATCCTTCTAGATGAGGTCTCACTTCACTTTTCACCAAGTTTGCTCCACTGTCCCAGCCCATGGGGCTCCATGAAAGAACAAAAAGATAAATAAGTTTGGGGCACTATATACTGAATCTTTCATTTGGAGAGTTATTATGTAATTGTGTTATTGTTATTAAGTAATTGTGTATAAAAAGGCTCTGAGAAGTCACACAGTAAAGAAACCTATTTAACCTTTTTTAGCCAGTGGTGCCTAAATGTATTTGACCTCAGGACCCTTTTAATCCTAACAAATCATGAGTTTTTAGAAATCATTCAGGAAAGCATCAAATCCCACCTCTTTTAGAAAATCACCTCTGAACACTGTTCCATTGATCTTGCCCCTGTGACCTGAATGCCTATTTATTGTTTGCACCTCTAGTCTGATATACTTGTCATGGTCAGTTACTCTTCCCTCTTTTTTTTTTTTTAAAGATTTATTTATATATTTGAGAGATAGAGACAGAGATTGCATGAGCAGGGGGAGGGGCAGAAGGAGAGAAAATCTCCAGCAGACTCCCCACTGAACACCATGGACCCCAATGTGGGACTCCATCTCACAACTCTGAGACCATGATCTGAGCTGAAATGAAGAGTCAGATGCTTAACCAACTGAGCCACCCAGGCTCCCCTGGCTGGTTGTTTTTCTCATGATGCATGTATGTATGTCAAAATGGTAATAATCGTGATCATGATAGATATTTTTTAACAAGAACCACTATATTCCAAGAATGGTACCAGATACTCTGCAGATATTCCTTCAGTGTATTTACTTCTAACAACCCTGGGAGGTAGGTAGTATTATTCCCATCTTCTCTCTAAAGAAACCAAAACTCAGAAACATCAAAGCCTGGAGGACACAGCTCCTAAGTCAAGAAACTCTGCTTCAGTTCTGAGTCTATATAAGCTCAGAGGCCAAACTCCCTTCCACTATTCTGTACCTCCAACTAGATCAGCCACTCCTGGAGAATCAGAGACTGCCTTGCCTTTCTCGGTGGCTGCCACATGGTAAATGCTTGGCATATATGTTCATTAATTAGGTGTGCTGAGGCTTTTCTAACACAAGCAATAAAGCAACAGACTGTCTACAGATTCATGATCCTTGTAGAATTAGTGTATATTACTCTATTTCCTTCACTGACCCTCTTAAAATTCTTTAAAAATTTTATTGAAGAAAATTCTGTATCTCCTAAAGTAAATTCTTAATCTGAAACAAAGTTCCTAATTCTTTTTTTTTTTTTATTTGACAGAGAGAGAGCTTGCAAGTAGGCAGAGAGGCAAGTGGGGGGTGGGGAGCAGGCTCCCTGCTGAGCAGAGAGCCCGATGTGGGGCTTAATCCCAGGACCCTGAGATCATGACCTGAGCCGAAGGCAGACACTTAACGACTGAGCCACCCAGGCGCCCAGAGTTCCTAATTCTTAAAGATGTTTGAACCTATTACCACTCATTAGTATAGTTAATAAAGGATAGACATTTTTAGTAAGGGTTGAGGTTGAGGTTTGTGCCCCACAATCTGGGGGATGCTCAATGCATCCAGCATGGGCAGCAGGTTGATGAGTGATTGCTCCCCTGTTCTTAAGAAGCAGTAGAATTTACTGGTTAAGAGTCCCAATTAAGGGGCGCCTGGGTGGCTCAGTGGGTTGAGCCACTGCCTTCGGCTCAGGTCATGATCCCAGGTCCTGGGTTCAAGCCCCACATCGGGCTTTCTGCTCAGCAGGGAGCCTGCTTCCTCCTCTCTCTCTGCCTGCCTCTCTGCCTACTTGTGATTTCTCTCTGTCAAATAAATAAATAAAATCTTTAAAAAAAAAAAAAAGAGTCCCAATTAATAAAAATAAGAAAGAAAAGAGAAAAAAAAAAAAAAAAAACCAGATCCCAATCATGGAGTGAATGTCTTGGGTGGTACAGAATAGTGACCAAAAACCAGGCTTTTGTGACCATAATCCAGCACCAGACAGCCTGGGTTGAAATCCCAGTCCTGTCTCTTACAGTTTGACCTTTGACAAGTTTTCACACTTTTTGCCCCACATATAAAATGGGGATAATAATACTACCTACTCCATACTATCCGTGTCAGTGGTAAAGAAGGTAATACATGTCAGGTACTCCCGAAGAATGTCTGGCATGTAGTAAACATGCAATAGTTGTTGGATATTTTTACTCTATTCATATGCTAAATGGAGCCCTTGGCTGATCCTTCTCATGACTACTTTTAAATCATCATCATGATAATAATAATATGAGTTAAATGATAATTGAATGTTTACCACATGCCAGACACATTCTAAGTGCTTTCTTGATATTTTCTCACTCAATCCTCCTCACAATCTTCAAGTAATTACTATTTATTACTATTTTTATTCTCATTTTATAGATGAGGAAACTGAAGTCCAAGGAGGTTAAATAATGTGCCCAAGGGCATTTCATAAGGATGGTGTGGATTTAAACCGAGCTCTGCCTGTGTGCAAAGCCCACATTGCTCATCACTATTTGGTGAGCCACCAGTACACATATGGTAATTAAATATGACAATGCCGTTATGACCCTACCTTCACTCTTGCCATTTGCCGGCCTCCTAAGACCACCCTATATCATCCCACCCACCCAGATTCCACTCCTCAGTGAGCTTGTTTCATGTCCACTCAGCCTGTGCATCTTTCCAGACACCTGTCTCTCATCTCTGAGCCACACTTAGCACTCAGGGACTGAAACACACTATCAGGTTCTACTCTGGTTTCACATCTCCCCAGCTGCACTTTGCAACCAAGACAGAAAAATACATTTTATGTTTTTCTTCTATGTCACACAATCCTTAACAAAACAAATATTCATGAATCGATGAGCTCGTTAGTTAACGCAACACATTAGGCTCCAGCTTCCATTTGGATTTAGATACATGTTGTCAGTGGCAGAATTTAGAAGAAGCATTCTTCCCAATAACTCTTGGAGAGACCAATATAATAATTGCAAATTCTTATACCGGTGGTTAATCTTTACCACACAACCATAGTAATTTCTCGGTGTTGGATTTTTCTACACGTTTGTTATGAGGTACTACAGAAAGAGCCAGGCATCCTTCATGTTCACCTTTTGTCCAGTTTAGTTTCATTTCAGCATATAAACTAGGTCTTAGATCATTGGTAAATGAAAAGAACAAAGTTATATGCAATGGTTATTTAAAAGAGAGAGAGAGAGAGAAATGAGAGTTAAGGGAAGGACTTCAAATGTAATTTACCAAAATCCAACTACATCCTTGACCTATGAAGACCCCAATAAGGCATTAATTACTAAAGGATTAACACTTCTCTCCATTGTAACAATGGAGTCCTCTGTCAATGGGAAATGATAACAATATTTGCATTCATCCATTAGCTAGGATTCACAGATTATGAGAAAGGTCTTAACACTCTTCCTAAATGAAGTTAAGCAACCCCAACGAAAAGGAAGAGTTCCTTTCATCGTCTGAAAGGACTCGAACAATTTTGAAAAATCCCAGCAACACCTTATGCAGTGCCCTGCCCAAAGCTAGAGCCCGAAGCTCTGCCCAAATCATCATGAATGTGTTGACTCCAATACTTGTCCTGCTTGTACACAACCAGCTATACTGCATCAGCCACTGATTCCAAGGGTATTGTATAAGAAACTATTTCCTTGTTCTGCTGCAATCTGCACTCAGCCTTCCCCTTTCCCACTGTCCACTCACATGACTGTCCAATTTCAAAGTGGATGCAATGACTCCGTGAGAGAGAATAGAAATAAACACCATTTCTTCCCTCAATGAATCAACATGTTACAGCCATGTTAGAAAAGCGAATACCATTAGTACAGTAAATTTCACTTACAAACATTTGAGTTACTGTTTCTAAACTACATTCTGACACCATCTCTACTGCTTATCCCTTCAAATAGGATTTTGTACTTTTTGTGGAATGACATGACTCTTTTTTAAAATGTAGCAAATATAAGACTACTCGGTCCAGGGAAATAAAAAAAGGATTTATGCATAGTATACACACCCTCAAAGGAATTTTTCTTACTCTTTTCAAGTTTGTCTTCCCATCTAGGTCAAGCCAGTAATGGTGCCAAAGTCTTTATGGGCATAAGGAAGCCTTTCACATGCTTATAACCTTGAAAGATGAATGGAAAACTATCTAAGAACTTTCCTTCATGTTCACTTTTCCTTCATGAAAAGGATATTGGATTGAAAATAATAGAGTTGACAAAAGTGCCAAATTCCACCAAATTCCTGCCACAATTTAAACTACACATGTCTCCCTCACACACCCTGAAGTCAGCTCAGTGCTCTTCAGCAACAGGAAGGAATATGGCAGAATCATTTTATAGCTTGGTGTGGTCAGCAGACCCCCATGATTTTCATCCCCTTGTGTGACACCCATGACTATGTTGCAATACATGGAGAAAGAGAGTTTGCAGATGTTATTAAGGTTACTAATCAGCTGACCTTGAATTAATCAAAAAGGAGATTGTGTGGGAGAGCCTCAGCTAATCACATGAGACCTTTTAACACAGTGTTTTCTCCAGCTGGTGGCAGAGAGGGAACATGAAGGAAGCTCTTTATTGTTGAGATGGAAGGAGCCATGGAGCAAAGACCTGAGTGTGTCCTACAGGAACGGAGAGTGTGCTTGTCCAGCAGCCGGCAAAAAAACAAGGACCTCACTCCTGCAACCTCAGGAGCCCTGAATTCTGTCAATAATCTGAATAAGCATGGAAGCATTCTTTCTAGAACTTCCAATTTAGCACAGCTGACCCCCTGATTTTTGTCCTGTGAGATCCGAAGCAGAGAACCCAGGTGTAACTGACCTGCAGAACTATGAGTTAATAAATGGATGTTGTTCAAAGTTCTTAAATTTGTGGTGATTTATTACAAAGCAATAGAAAATGAACATACTTTGTATTAACTAAGAAAGGGTCCCCAAGCTTTCCCACTGTTCTTCTGCTCCAAGTCTCCTTTCCAACCAAAATATATTTATTGGTTCTTAAACATACCTTTTGCTTTTGCCCACTCAGCCTTTACACACATTTATTGGCCATGCTGGAAGGCTGCTTTGCTGTTTAGCCAAGGCCTTTGAGACCAACTCATAGCTTATCACCTGAAGAAAAGGAGCCTGACACAATTTTCTCTCCAAAATCAAATAATCTTCACCCGTATAATTCAATTGACAATCATGCCCTGCTTTGTGGCACCTTTTCTTATGTGGCCTATATTTTTATTTTATTACTACTTATTTTCTTCCTAATTAGATAGTAAGGTTCTTGAAAGCAAGCTCTCCTAATTTTTATGCCCCACTCTACCTAATACAACCATTGCACATCATAGGCCCCCAATAAATATTTGTTCATTTGTTTTGTTCTAAAGTATCTCTCTTTAATCTTAATGAGATTAAATGACACCAGAAGTCCAAAGAAAACCTCATTAGCCAAGCCATGGGGAGCTCAGCAGTGACCTGCCCCACATTCCACTTGGCCTTTCACTACCGTGAACCCTAAACACACTTAAACTGTCAAAATTAAAAATGTAACGGCAAAAACAAGATAATCATAGAAAGTAATTTTTGCCAATTGATTTGTGTGACTTTCAATGACATTGTAAGCTCCCAACTCTTCCCTGAGCTGCCAATTTGCATAGAAAGGGATGTTTCTCTATGGGACATATTTACAATGAATACGCTATTCGCATAAATGTGCAAGAGAAAAAAAGACCAGCAGTAAATATAAAGAGCGTTGAACTGAACATTGTTAACAATTAAGAATGATCACCGTAACAGGCATGAAGGAGCAAAGGCCAGAAGTCACCCATGGTGTTGCAAGCCATGTAGACTTGGTGTAATCCCTTGAAATACAAATAGGGCTTAAAATCCCAGCTAAGACATTTACTAAACTAAATGAACCTATTTTAAGGTTCCAGGGAAAAGCAACAAGAATGCAATTTGGGAAAATAATGAAAGTCAACTTCACCACACTCCAGTGCCTCCCTCTGTGATGTCACCATCTGACCCCATAGCAACATGTTGCTCCATAACCACCTGAAAATTAAATTCAAACTTCAAAAATATCGCTATCTATTTTTCTTTGTTTCTCAAAGGAAAAGATAAAATAAAAATCAATTTTACATGCATTTTATGTGTTCTTTATTATACACAGAGTCACAGAACCTGAGGCCTGGCTGAGACCCTGACAAGCTCTTTTGTTTATTCTTTTGCATTAGGCAGGCCCACACTTAATCCTTCCTTGATAGGAAAATCTCTATCATTTCTAAAGGCTTTCAGAGAAAGAGATTTCTAAGACTCTCTCTAACGCACTAAGGTAGTTAATAACTTTTCTTATTATCTAACCTAAATCCTTCAGTCTATGCTTAAGACTCATTTGTTCTTGTCTAACTATTCACTAGAGGTCGGAGGTGGGGTGGGATTTATCACTCTCTTTCATATAAGAAATACTCATATACTGATAATTATAGAATCAGCTCTGTGATCTCATAATGAAATATTCCAAGTCTATTGGTAGCTCTCCACTGAATGTTCTGCAACTTTTCCTGTTTGCCTTTATCTATAAACCTCAAAAATGTTTGCTGACCTCTGTTAAGAAGTTAATTACCTGATACTGAAGTCCGTGGTAGTTCTTGTGCGTTACGCCTTGGACATCTGTCCAGGGCCCTATCTTAGGAATAAAGGATGACATCAATCATGCTAGCCTTTCCTCACCCCTACAAACTATTTTACGAAGATAATTCAGTTAGATGAGTACTGAGGGCAGCTATGAAATGTGAAAACAAGTCACAGAAAGGTTGTCTATATAGAAAAATAAGACTGAAAGGAAGTTAGATCACCATGTTACTAGCTGCTAGCCCTGGATGATGGTTGGATTATGAGCATATGTGTTTTATCTTCCATTATACTTTTCCATATTCTCCAAAGTTTTTACTATGTATTATATTTTAACTAGAAAAGAAGAAATTGCATGTGTATAATATGTGTTGGAAGGGGGCAAGGCGGAGCTGCTCCCTGAGGTTAAATGGGAGTGAGGTGGTAAGTGACCAATCATCCCAGTTTTCACACTCTTAAGTCCTGAATTGCAGAAAATCCCTCAGTCCCAAGCAAACCTGGATGGTTGGTCACCATAGAGGAAAAAGGTGAGGGGAAATCATAGATGCTGTCTATGGACAGCCAAGAGTGGGAGGAATAACAGAGCCATTATTTTTCCTACCAAGTGGAAACCACTTACCTCTGCCTGATGGATGAGCTGCTCTGAATCCTAAAATTTGGAGGATCAAAGTAACACCCTAATACATGGAAAGGTAAGAGCAAGTCTGTGTTAGAACCATGTTCTCTTTTTCATCTATAAAGACACATTGCTGACTCAGGTCAAGGTAATAAAGTCATTTGAGATTGAATCAGAACAGAAAATTCTAGACTTATTTGCTTTGCTGCTTCTTTATCTTTTCTCTCTCTCTCTCTCTCTCTTTCTTTCTTTCTTTGCCACTCAGGTCTCAGGAACTCAGAAATGCCAGGAACACACCTTTAAGAGCCAACTGAAAGACACAGATGTGGCTTCAGGTCAGCATGTTGACTCTAGACCCTGTACCAGTTTCCACCCATGGGGCCAGCTCTGAGCAAAACTCTGCTGGAGAAACACGATGCTGAATCTCTACTCTGGTCAGAACCAGCCTTCCCTCCATCAGGAGCCTAGTGACTCTCCAGTGGCTTTAGCTTGATGAAGTGCATTTGTTTCCCAAGTCATTGTGTGGTAACAGTAGATCCCTAGGAGACAGTTTAATAGCTTTTAAAAGCAAATGTTCAAGTGAAGCATATGTAGCTCTGAGCAAAACCACAGACAACTCTTACCTCCAAGCCGCCATTTACCCACCCATAAAAGCAGTAATAATCGCTTTCTTCACCTCCCAGGTAATGCAGGCCATAGGCCTAGAACAGAGCCCAGCATATAGTGAGCATATGTAATGTATATACCACGCCAGTTTATGTACCAGCAAAAAACGAGTCATAATTACAGTCTTCCTTAATACAGAATCAGTCTCAATCACATTAAATATTTACTGAACACTCACTAAGGGCCAGACTAGGCTAAATATCCAAATACAAGATAAATAAGACATAGCCTCTGTCCTCAAGGAGTTTATGGTCCAGTTCAGGAAATACAGGTAAGCAGATAATTTCAGCACCAACTGGTCTGTTCTCAGAGAGCTCTCTGAGTCACAAAGCATGTGGGTACTGAGAGCTGCAGAGAGTAACAGTAGAGAAGCTTTCATGGAGGAGAATTTTGTTAGAATTAAATCTTTCAAATAATATATTTTAATTTTTTTATTTTAAAAATATACAACTTCACTATTTAAAAAAGTAAAAAAACACATAGGCAAAAAGAGAAAAAAATTAAAACCACTTGGGACCTCAGTGCCAAGAAATAAAAAACTTTTAGCATTTATATCTTTCCATAATTTTTATATAGATATGAAAACTACATATGTATTCCTGGTGATAAATACTATTTTGTAATCTGATTTCTTTTTTCACTTAAAAATATAGCATAAGCTTTTTTCCATATCAAAACATAAAAAAATAAAGTACAACTTTTTAAATGGTTGCTTAGCATTCTACTGTAAATGTATATGTAATTCTCGGCCAAAACCTCTCATGATTTCCAAATGATTTACGCGGGACACTCTCATTCAGTGGGAACTAGATTTGTTTAACAAGAGGAATGGCTCGATGTGATTGTCAAAAAACAACCAAGCAGCATGAAAGATGGATCTCAGCAAAAAGAATTCTGAGACCACCAATATTCCAGTTGGAGTAAAACAGGGCATGAATTAAGGTCATAGTGGGCATTTAGGGAAAGACCCAGCCTAGGGATCCAGAAGTGTGAATTTAAAGGACTTGGGAGCTAACAGTGGGGGACTAAGGCAGGGTCATGTTTGATAGGGGCTTTATCTCCTGGATACTTATTAAGCAATAGATGGAACCAAAAACTGTGTGTTTGGGGGGAATGTGAATCTTATTCATTTCTTTCAGGAAGCACTGAGGTTGAAGGGCGTATGAAATGCTGACATGGGGATCACTGAATTGAGAGCTCCAGATTACTTCCAGGATGGAGAACATATGGACATGGCAGTGAAGACTTGGCCATAGAGATCATCCAGGGAAGCTGGGGATGTGTGCAAGACCATAAGTGAGGACAGACTACGAGAGGCACCAGACCCGGAGTATGAGATAGGAGGTATGCATAGAAGAGTCTCTGGAAAAAAGCCTTGGAGGAAAAGGCTTATCTCTGACAGTCCCATGCTGCGGGAGGACTGGGAAAATCCCCGGGGACTTGTTAGCTCTTCTGTGGTCATGCCCTTCCCCTGGGGTGCAACCATCATCAAAAACTTAGTAATAAGGGGCACCTGGGTGGCTCAGTGGGTTAAAGCCTCTGCCTTTGGCTCAGGTCATGATCTCAGGGTTCTGGGATCAAGCCCCGCGTCGGGCTCTCTGCACAGCAGGGAGCCTGCTTCCCCCTCTCTCTCTGCCTGCCTCTCTGCCTACTTGTGATCCCTCTCTGTCAAATAAATAAATAAAATCTTTAAAAAAAAAAAAAAGAAAAAAAAAAACTTAGTAATAAATGTTAGGATCTTACCAAAGAGTGGGGTTTCAGGCTTAGCTATTTTGATTGAGCAGTAAAATACCCTAGAGGAGTATCTCTCAAACTCTGCTAGAGCACACCCATAAAAAATGGGGGAAGACTTTTATAGTCACATAAATTTGAGAACACAGAAGCAAGCATTTAAATGGGATTCTTCACTACAGGACTTCTCAGAAGCTTTAATATGCTATTGTAATTGTGCTAACCTCAGAGAGAAATGTAGTGGATGGCATCTCCCAAATTTCTATAAACACAGAATTCTTTCCAGATGGAACACCCCTAGCAACTCCAAGATCACTCACGTTCCAAAAAGGCAATGGAAGGAATGCTGACCAAGGAACACTGGGCAGGTACTACACACAAGCCCAAACTCAATTACTTGCAATAACAAAACAAAGCAGCTAATTTACTTTGTGTGCAACAAAATAGGTCAAATACCAAAGGGAGAACAGCATTAAAGGCAAGGAATCTTTTGGTGCCATATTTCATTAGCTCGGAGAGTCACGTTTCTTTTTTCATCTTTACATCTCTGAAATCCAAAATCGGGATGTGTCCCAGAGCTGGTGTCTGAGAATCTTTGTGTGTCCTGTGACAATCATGACAGAGTTCTGTTGTCCAAGCATCACCGAATATCAGCAACTCGAAAAAGAAAATCTCCAAAAATTAAAAATGCACTTTTATAAAAGAGCTCACAGTCAAATGTGTGTGGGGAGCAGGTCTGTGGTGGTGCTGAATGGTCAGCGGCATTTCTGACCTGGGAGTCAAAGCAGGCTCATACCATTTAATAGCAGAGCCCATAAGGAGCTCTGCACCAATGGCTTTTAGTTATTTCACCAATTCTTTAAGAAACGATGAGCCATAGGCATCTTCAAAGGCACAGGAACGTACACAAACGTGGACAGCAATGACAATAAATAAGAAGTGACACAGAATACCAGGACTGTGGATGTTAAGAAGTTTTAGGAATACCCCAATCAACTCACATCCCTTATATTTTCCTTTTTTTCTGTAGGCAAAGAATGATAGGTGATAAAAATCCTAAGTCTATGTTCCAAAAGCTCTGTAAATGAGTATTAAATAAATTCTAAGTGATAAGAAAGCATTGTATCATAGTTTAATGGGCAGTGATTTTTCCTTCTTAGTGGTATATAAAATAACAGGCCATTTAAAATCAATTGTGACTTAGAATTAATGAAATGGATAACTGCCTTTTAATAAATTATTTTAGCTAATTCTTTCTCTCTAAAACATTTTGCATTCTATTCTTAGTAGCCAAAATTCCCAAGGAAATGCTATCTTTAGAGTGAAATTTTAAGACTTACCCTTGGTTACCTTATTCATAAGGGGTTCAAAGGCAACCATCTCCTCTCACTAGAAATCTCAAGCAGACCAGTTCCTAAAGCAGCATTTCTTTATCAGTCTTCTGGCTCTGAGCTATACTGGAGGACAAGGCTTTGCACTAGACCAATTCTCTGGAGACAACATAGCGTCCTCTTTGAAGCTTTTGTTTTCTTCAGCAATTCTCTTTTTATAGTAGGACCCAGTGGTGAGGCCATTCTGCCCCAGCTGATGTCAGTTAAACCCTGTGC
The DNA here is from genome assembly GCF_002288905.1 of Enhydra lutris kenyoni. NCBI lineage: Eukaryota > Metazoa > Chordata > Mammalia > Carnivora > Mustelidae > Enhydra > Enhydra lutris. Next base: position 11,423,589 of record NW_019154146.1, on the reverse strand, counting down.
TTGAAGTAGGGGGCAGGGGTGACCCAGCACTGCCTCCCTTCTCCATTCAAATTAGGGCCTGAGATAAGACATTCTCTAGGTGTCTATAGTAGTCTATGCTTTATGTTGACTTCTCAAAAAGACAAAATGTATTGTTGACATTCCATTTGCATTTTATACAAAACAAGCATATCATATTTAGAACTTACCATTATGCCTTAGTAAGCAGACACAGTTCTTGACAACTGTCATAGTATAGTGCTAAATATGGGAACATTTTACAAATTAACATTTGTCAAATGGTCACATTTCTCAGCATCTCTCTGACTTGTTTGACCACTGTGTCTTCAGATTATATTTGTTCTCACCTTGAAAGTATCCAGAAGTGCTGCTTCTTAACGAGATAATCATTCCTAAGTTGAGATGGACAGTTATAATGAAGTTAACTATTAATATGATCTACAGTCACTAGCCTACAAGGCTGTGAGGTCAAGTTCATGTCCGCCTGGTTCTCTATGGTGTCTGTAGCACAGAGCACGGTGCAATTACGTAGCAGATTGCTCAACACTTATTTACCGAGTGAATGAATGAATGACTCAGTGGCATTGAGAAATAAAAAATAAGGGCAAAATGAATTTTTAAATGCCAAATGCATGTGTGCATTGTAAACCATACAAGCAAGTACAGATGATTCAGTGAAACTAATCTTTCCTCTAAGTTTTCTCCACACCAGGATCTAGTCTGGAAATGTTGTAACAACTTGCACTGCCATTGGCCTCAGGTAGATGAGTGACCCATATTGCAGGTTGTGGGATTATTTGTAATATACATGCACGTGCATTTTCTTAATCACTAAGTATAAGCCAAACAGTGTCAACTGTAACAAAAGGGGGATCCTAATCAGGTTTGAATCCTTTTTTGGTCTTGGGGGGTCTTGGGGGGTTTTTTGTCTTGAAAACTCCTTTGGGAGTTTGTTTTGGGAGAAGTTTTGGGATAAAGTTATGGGAGAAGTTTTGAAGAAAACATTGGATGGGGAGCTGGACTTCTGAACACCAGAATTAACACTCTTAAGAAAAAAGAAAAAGTATAAGCAGCTTCCTCTAATGGAAGATGTTCTTTGGTAGCAGAAAATTTACTTCTGGGGAGAAATAAGCTGAAACCCTTGCAAGTTTTATCTGACAAGGGGAGCTGAGCTTTTGTATGTGATTCCTGGGAGATGCACTCAGAGAGCCTCTCTCAGATCCTGGAAGTTGGTCCAGACAAGAGACAAAGGATCTCTGAGGTGCCTGTCCCATGGAGGGTAGACAGGAAGGAGTCAGAGAGCAAAACTGCCCAGAGCCTGTGAGGGTGACAACTATAGCAGGAAAGTGCTGGGACCATCAAGGCACCCCACAAGGAGGAGGACATGCCAGGGTTGTGAACCTAGTACCTTTCATTAGTTTGGGACTCTGAGGCAAAGAAACCACTGGCATTTTTTTTTTTTCCGGGGATTTGTTATTCTTGGTTTTGTATGTCTTGAAAAAAAAAGAACAACACAAGAATTACATAACATTGCACATGTACATTCATATCCTTACTACCTTCCCTGACCAGTCTGAGGAAATCCCAGAATTCTTATAAAAGTGATTGTTCTCACTAGAGTTCATGAAATTCATCCACCGAACTAACCCAGAAATTCTGTCAGAACAAGCTCCTTCTCATATGTCAGCATCTTTGTGTCTTTCCATTCTCAAAAATAAAAATATTGATGTGCAGGAAAACAAAGAAAAGAAATATTGAGGAGTGGTGAGCAGAGGAGAATGTTTTCGGGATATTTTTCAAACACAGGCAAAAATACTGGAATCAGGGAATGCAGTATCTATCACAACTGAAATGTGTACCTTAGGTCGATGCTATTTTGATTCTCTGTATTACACCAAAAATTAGCTATTGATAAGAACTACCCTCCAGATTTTTTTTTGTGAGGTTGGATGATTTAATTCATCATATGTAGCTAAATACTCTAGGGTTGAGTGATAAAATGTAATCCAATGCTATTACTCAAACCACCTCGTTATATCAGAGAGTTATACAGTGACCATATGCATACTTGAGATCCTAAAACCAGCAGCACAGTTTTTGAAGGTATTTGGTGGAGTCAGGGAGAGGTAGAAATAAAGATTCATTTCATCTAACAACTCCAATTAATACTTATTTTTCCTGGCAGGGGGGTAACCCAACAGCTATATTGGTTATTATCTCATAGGAATTTGGGATATCTATCCTCATCAAGATCGTCCCCTTCTTTCACAGGAGGATCATGAATAGGAGACAAGATGCATGCAAATGATGTGCTTATATTATTCTTCCTACATGTGCCATCTTTCCACTCTGCCTTCCTCCCATCTGGGTATGTGGCCTAGGCTGAAGGCTGGAGGCAAAGGCTTAACTGATGGCCACAGACCTGGGCTTCCACCTTTTGTAAACTCTCTCTGGGTATGGCCAACCGAGGGAGAGGCTGGAGCAGAGCACATGCTGAATAGACGTGAGGCATGCTGGCTGTCTGACCACCGTCTCCACAGCAGAGATGAGGTAACTATTCAAACTCCTCCCTGAGGAAAATAGGTTGCACACGAACCAATCTGAGCTAGAGCAAGTCAAACAGAACGACTTTGCCAGTTCTGCAAGGCTCAGGGTTTTCTAGACTTATCATCAAGTGCTTGCTTCCCACAGAGCTTCAGAGAAATGGGCATTCATGAGACTAGTATTATTTCATTAAATTGGAAGTGGCAAAAGCAAGAAACAAGTCAGAGAAGAAGTTGAGAATATCTGGAATTTAAGTAAATCCCAATGCAGAGAGATTTATTTCTCCACTTCCTAAGGATCACAGTCATACCCTCTAAATAAAAAAATGAAAATACACACACACACACACACACACACACACAGAATCCACTGTGATTAAAGCCCTTCAAATACACAAACTGTATCATCAAAATAAATCCTATCTCAGATGTTCCCACCATGAGGAGAAGAATCCTCATCACTAATGAAACAGGATTCAGTGAGTCAGCAATAGTCATTCTAAAGGCAAAAATAATAATACAGATAAATAAAAGTCCAACTTGCAACCATATATTTATAAATATGGTTATTATATATTAAATACATAATAATGCCAATAAAGCCAGGCCATGCGCAGAACAGCATGGGAAGCCACTGACATGAGCATGTCATCCTCGTACCACTAGTCTATGTTATTAGTTATACTTTCATATAGATTTGGGACGTTGCAGTTTATTTCATATTTAATATTACTCTTAAATGTTTCCATGACTGAAATAAAGACATTCTACATTAAAATATTTTTAAAGTCATATTTCATTTTCAAACTGCCTGAACAAAAAAAGCCCAATGATGGAATACTTCAAAGAAGATAAACTATAGCTCCCGTTTCTAAAAGAGTCAGGATGGGAACTCGACAAGATGAAACAATTAATTTTGGGAGCAACCTAATTCAAAAAAACGCAGCTACTGTGAAATATGCAGTGATGTTTCTCCTCCATTTATTAAAGAGAAAGTCCTGTGAAATGAGATTTATACTCTTGATCTATGAATGAAAAAAGGGGGTAGGAGCCAGAGGAAGATCAGAATCTACACCTTACCATAATGATCCAACCTGACCTCTGATATTAGATGATCGTGTGAGCCTAAAAAAGACAAATGACATCAATATACTGTTCTCATTTTTTTATGGAGATATTTTTGAATGCCACATAATGGAGCAGAAAAAGGTAAAATGAATGATGTTTTATATATATATGTATATGTATATATATACACACATACACACACATACACACACACACATACACACTTGGCTCTTAATGAAATATAAATGATTAAATTTGCCTAATTTATTTTTTCTTTTGTTTTGATAAATTAAATTTGATCACTTCTTGCAGCAATTAATTTACCTGAGAAAACTTTTTTTGATATTTTAATCCAAGCTTTATTACATGTAATGAATTCCTATTGAAGCTCCAATAGTGGATTATAATTTTGAAATTATATCATATTCAAAATACAGTGAGTTCATCTCTGCCTTAATCGCATAGCCAGAGTAGCCATGTGTGACTCCAGCATGTAATTATAAACTCCACAGGACTTCTGGTTTCCGGTCCAGTATCTAAGGAGCTTGGAAGTTGTCACTCTTGGTTACAAGTCAAAGAAGTGAGGTCACAGGGCAAACCACTGCCTCAAAAACTGGAAAGACTGACAGGAGAATACAGACAATCACAGCTTACCAGAGCAGAAACCTTCACAGGAGCGAGTCCCAGAGTAGGGAAACCTAAACTATGGTTGAAAAATTGCTGGAGACTCAGCGTGGACAAGTCTGAGACATAAAAACTCCAGGGGGCACTCAGACTTAGGGGTCCCCACACTTCTGTGGGTTTTACCTCCAGGAGATGGACCAAGTTCTTACAGTGACTATCCGAGAAAAAACAAAAACAAAAAAAAACCTTGTGTTTCTGGCATGGGGCAAAGGGAAGGAAGGATTTAGAAACATCCTGGAGCATTTTGTCCTTAGTAAGAAGATTTCTTGGTCCTCAAGAGAAACTATGTAAAGAGTCTAAAACATTGGGGTTTTATTAGACCTGGGGGAAGGGAAATACCCAGCTGAACTCCAGGGACCTGGAGCCTTCACATCCCACCTAAGGTGATAAGGAGACGGATATTGACAAACTGATTCTAACGTTTTTATGGAAAGGCAAAAGATCAGGAATAGACAACACAATATTGAAGGAGAAGAACAAAGTTGGAGGACTGACAGTCTCTGACTTCAAGACTTACTACATTAAAGCTACAGGTAATTGAGACAGTGCAGTATTAGTGGAAGAATACACAAATAGGTGAATGGAACAGAACAGAGAGCCCAGAAATAGACCCATATAAATATAGTCAACTGATGTCTAACAGAGGAGCAAAGTTACTACAATGCAGCAAAGATAGTCTTTTCAATAAATGGTGCTGGAACAGCTTGGCATCCTTGGAGAAAAAAAAAAAAAGAACCTTAACACAGACCTTATGCTCCTCACAAAAATTAACTCAAAATGAAACTCTTAGAATATAACATAGAAAAAGAAATCCAAGTGACTTTGGCTATGGCAATGACTTTTTAAATACAACACCAAAGGCAGGATCTATGGAAGAAATAATTGATAAATTAAACTTCATAAAATGAAAACTTTGGCTCTGCAAAAGACTCTGTTAAGAAAATAAGAAGACAAGCCACAGACTGGGGGAAAATATTTGTAAAAGACATATCTGATAAAGGATTGTTATCCAGAATATACAAAGAGCTTTTAAAACTAAACAATAAGAAAATGAACAACCCAATTGAAGAATGGGCAAAGGACCTTAAAAGAGATTTAGACAAAAAAGATAAACAGATGTCAATTAAGCATATGAAAAACTGCTTAAAATATGTCACTGGGGGCTACCTGGGTGACTTAGTCAGTTGAGCAACTGTCTCTCGATCTCAGCTCAGGTTTTGATCTCAGGGTTGTGAGTTCAAGCCCTGCACTGGGCTCCACAGTAAGTGTGGAACCTGCTTAAAAAAAAAATGTCATTGGGAAATGCAAACAAAAACAACAATGAGTTACCACTGCACACCTATTAGAGTGAGCAAAATCCTAATGCCACCAAATGATGACAAAGGTGCACAGCAAGAACTCTCTGTCATTGATGATGGGAATACCAAATGATACGGCCACTTTGGAAGACAGTTTTGCAGTTTTTTAACAAAAATATAAGGTACTCTTGGTAAACATATATGGTAAATATACTTTTACCACACAATCCACCAATCACACTCCTTGGTATTTACCCAAATGATTTGAAACTTATGTCCACACAAAACCTGCAAGTGACTTTATTAATAATCTCTAAAACTTGGAAGTAACCAAGATGTTCCTCAGCAGGTGAATGAATAAACTGTAGTACATCCAGACAATGGAACATTACTCAGCACTAAAAGAAATGAGCTATCAAGCCATGAAAAGATACAGAAGAAACTTTCTAGGTTAAGCCAATCTGAAAAGGCTACATACTATATGATTCCAATTACATGACATTCTGGAAAAGACAAAACTGTGGAGGTGGTAAAAAGATCAGTGATTGCCATGGGTTGATGGGAGTTGGGGGGAAGGACAAACAAAGCAGGGAGAACTTTTAGAGCAGTGAAAATGCTCAGCATCATACTATAATGGTGGATACATTTCATTATCCACTTGTCATCACCCATAGAATGTACAGCACCCAGAGTGAACCAGATGATAATGATGTGTCAGTGTGGGTTCATCCACTGTAACAAATGTAACACTTGGTACTGATATTGATAGTGGGGAGGCTGCCTACATGTGGGGACAGGGAGTATAGGAAATCTCTGAACCTTCCACTCAATTCTGCTGTAAACCTAAAACTGCTCTAAAAAAAAGAGTCTATTTTTTTAAGTGTTGTTCTAATAAGTGTGTTCTTTTCTAAGAAATAAAACAGCCCACAGTGAGACCTTTGACCCCTTCTCTCTTTTCATTGTGATTTAATAAATGCTTATTAAGCATGGTATATTATACAGCTGCCTTAACAAAGTACCAGAAATTGGATAAACAAGTATTTATTGTCTCATTTCTGGAGGCTACAAATCCAAGATCAAAATATAGTTAGAGTTGATTCCCTCTGAGGGCTCTGAGAATCTGTTCCGTACCTTACACTGACCTCCTAGCATTCCTGATCTGTTTTGTGTTCGTGTGGCATTTTCCCTATGTATGTTTCTCTGTCTCTAAATCTCCCTTTTTTATAAGGACACCAGTCATATTGGTTTAGGGGCCCACACTTTCTATATGCAATGTCTGTTTCTTTTTTTTTTTTTTTAAGATTTTATTTATTCATTTGACAGACAGAGATTACAAGTAGGCAGAGAGGCAGGCAGAGAGAGAGGAGGAAGCAGGCTCTCCGAGGAGCAGAGAGTCCGATGCGGGGCTCAATCCCAGGACCCTGGGATCATGACCTGAGGGGAAGGCAGAGACTTTAACCCACTGAGCCACCCAGGCGCCCGCAATGTCTGTTTCTAAATAAGGTCACATTCGGAGGTACTCATCATTAGGACTTTAACATCTGAATTTCAGGGAGATGCAGTTCAGCCCATGGTACGTGTCTACGTACATAGCACCGTGCTGGGCTCTGTTGGAGATCAAAAATATGATAAAGCCTCTTACCCTTGAGAACACGACATGACTCATACATGACCACAGCAACTACACAGTTGTCAAAGGAAAAGTGAAGGATTAAGGGCAAAATGAATCTTGATGCTGCTGGTATGACATTAAAGGAAGGCATTAGAGACCACTTATAGATTGGAGTGGACCACTGTGGGTGGGAAGTTTATGGGAAGGCTCATAGAAACAGCAAGCATTGGGGCACCCTGGGTGGCCCAGTCAGTGAAGCGTCCAACTCTTGATTTCAGCACAGGTCATGCTCTAAGAGTTGTGGGATCAAGCCTCATGTCAGGCTCTAGGCCCTGCCCTGAGCGTGGAAACTGCTTGGGATTCTCCATCTCCCTCTGTGCCCCTACCCAGCGGGCACAAGTGTGTGCACACACTCTTTCTCTCAGCAAGGATTAAGGAGGACATGTCTGATGTCAGGCGGGGTGAACAGGGTGAGAAAATGTCCTCCCCAGGCCTTCCGAAGCATGTTCCTGCAGAGCCTGTGCATGGCTCGGTATCAGGCACAGTAGGGGTTATTCAGGGTACCAGTGAGCAGGTGATTAAGCTGGAAAGTCAGAGGTGAGGCCAAACTGCAAAGAGCCTCAAAGGCTAAGTGAGGACTCTGGGTGAAGTGGGACCTCCGGGTTTTGGAATGGGAAGTAAAGTAAGGAAAGCAACCTTTGAGAAAGGTGTTCCCGGCAGGAGCATGTAGACTTCCCTGGAGAGGAAATCCATTCATTCCACAAACATCTATTGAGCGCAGTCTCTCTGCATGAAAGGAGCTAATATAGAAATATAGAAAGTATCCTTTCAAAAGGAAAAGATCACACACGACTAAAATGCCATTTATACAGAGGTAAGCATGGGACCCACCTGAGCAGGAATAATCCCGGGGCACTGGTCAGCGGGCCCGCTTTGATCTGCTGGTGTTTTTTTTTTCTTGGGTGCCACGTGCTGGAGTTTTATTCATGAATAATCCTTGAAACCCGATCCCTTTCTCACTTTTCAGCTTACTGCACCTCTCACACTCAGTGGGCCACACAGACAATGCTAATAGATCTAAATCGCACTCCACAGAGGGACGGGGGGTGCAGGAAACAGCAGCTCCATGAGAATCATGACCGATTCCCACTCATCAGAGAGGCAGGCTCTCGGGCAGGAGAGCCAAACATAATTAAGTAAAATTATATCACTCAAATTTCCAATTACATAAATCAACGGTATTTGCCTCAATACTATACTGTATACGGTATAACCCATAGATTTATAGGTGTTCAGATTGATTGAATCAACTACCATCCCTGTTACATCAGCAGGTTTTGTATCACTTGGTGTCAGCAAAAAAAAAAAAAAGACAGTTACTTTTACATTCAAGATGAAATCACATGGTATTTTCAAAGCACATGTCATCTCAAAAAATTATGCTTAGGCAGGATTTTTCATATAAATAATTCTCTACTGAGCAATCTATCAGAGGTTGGTTTTTTCCTTCTCTGTCTTTTTTTAAAGTTGGCTTACTGTGTTTAAAAAAAAAAATGAAAGGATAAACCTTGAAAGCTCACCTCTAATAGCAGACTTGGTAAAATAAATAAATACATAAATAAAAATTAAAAGTAAAAGTAAATAAATAAAAGCAGAGAAGTTTTTTGGGAAATATAATACTCTTCCTTAAAAAATGACAATTCGTCATCTGGGTTCTGGGTTCAACAGACTGAAAAATGTTCACCCTCATCGTTTATTAATATGCATTATCTATGGTTGTATGTGTTAATATTGTGTTTGCAGAGAGCTACAGACAGCCCCTGGAAGGGTCCAAACTTAGTCATCCTTTCCTTTCTTCTTGACATTTTTATCTCTATTTCATGAAACAAGAGAATTTTAAATTGAGGTTATTAGAGATGTTCATTGGTCCAGAGTTTAACTACATTAAAAACTAAAACTCACGAGCTGCCTGGGTGGTCCAGTTGGTCAAGTGTCTGCCTTTGGTTCAGGTCATGAGCCAGGGTCCTGGGATGGAGCCCAAGTCAGGCTCTCTACTCAGGGAGTCCGCTTCTCTCTCTCCTTCTGCCCCTCCCCCCTCCACGCGGGCACTCTTTCTCTTTCTCAAATAAATAAAATCTTTTAAAAAAAAATCATAAAGTGAAACTCATTACCTTTTGTTTCAGTGTACTTTTCAAAGCTATATAAGAACATTCCAGAAAAGTTACAAAATAGAGAATTTCCTATTGATTTCTACCTTCTAATACAGTTAATATGATTTTTTAAAGTTCTTTCTAGTCCTGACTCATATGTAAATATTTTGTTGTAATTATAGTAATTATAAAAAATGGCATCCAACTTTTTTACTTTATGAGAGATTTAGTGGCCATAGTCTTTCTTCCTGACACTTGCTCAAAGTCAAGAGCAGAGGACGGAAGCCTTGACCTTGGAGCGTGAAGCATGGTGGCTTCAGCAACACCAGCAACCCCTTGAGAGAAAATCTGCCTGTTCAGACCAAGAGCATCACAATGAGGAATTCTCAAAACGAACCCTGGAAGAGGAGCATAGGATCAGCCTGGGGGTGGGCGGGTGGGGTAATAGAGAGGAGGGTGTTTGCTTGTGACAATGAGGTGCATGAGGCTCCTGTCACTGAATGAGCTCAAGAGGATGAGTTGAAGGAGGCCCAGGTGTGGAAAGCCCAGAGCAGCCATTGAATAAGGGGAATTTCAGGGGAGCACGGCCATGAGGAACCATGCCAGGCAAGACGTGTCCACCCTTTGGGCTAAGATCATAGACATGGGGATGGGGAAGAAATGTTGCTCTGGAACACTGGAAGTTATGAAGTGACAAGATAGGCCAAAAGATTTTAAAAGCTGAAGAAAAATATGACCCAAAGGTCACACATGTCCTCACTCTTCATCACAGGAATCGTCCAGCAACCCATCTGCCCTGTGAGTCCCCTGCTCTCCCCACATACCCCACTCCCCCAGAAAGGAGAAGCCTCTAATCATCGTATTGCTCAGAGTCCCGGGAGGTACCGACCGGCCACAAGCACTGGGGGGTGGGGTCGCTGCGCCTCTGAAGGAGGCAAACACTCTTTCTTCAACTTCATTCTTTCTTAAACTCTGCGACCCCCGGACCCCTACAGGGGCTGTCTAGCCAGGTGAAAAAGCAGACAGCGCGTTCTTGGGCTTCAGCCTCTCTGTCTCACTGCAGGCATACGGGAGTGTCTGGTCCCCAGGACTCGACCCTGAGGAGTGGGCACCAGGGAGGGGTAGGGTGGGGAGGACAGGTGATGGGGAGAGCCCACTGAGCCTCCAGCCTGAGAACCCACCACACTATACTAGAGTCCAAAACCCTGTCCTGCTGACACTGCTGAACTTCGCTCCCCATTCAGGTACTATCCCATATATACGTTTCTACCTTAGGAATCCCAAAGGGCAGAGAAGGGAGGGCCAGACAGGCCAGTGTGTCCACGACACCCAATGCACCATGACACCCATCTGCTCTGCTAACTGCTTCTAGCTGCTGAAACTGAGCAGCCCACAGGTCGTCTGCTTGTTACCTATACATCTTTAAAATAGAGTCAACATTTAAAACTAGGTGCTCCCACACAAAATTTTGGATTTCCACCTCCTTTTAAAACATGTGCCATCTAGGGGCCCCTGGATAGCTCAGTTGGTTAAGGGTCGGATCCTGATTTGGCTCAGGACATGATCTCGGGGATGTAAGATTGAGCCCCATGTCGGGGCTCTGAGCATGGAGACTTCCTAAAGAATCTCTCGGCTTGCCCTGCCCTTGCTCTCACACTCTCTCTCTCAAAAATAAATACATACATACATACACAAGCAAACAAATAATTGTACCATCTAACCACACTGGGCCCTAATTCAGAGGTGACAATATCTGGTGGGGGCAGAGCAAGGTTGCCCCTGAGGACTGTTTTCCCCTCAAGGGGCCCACCTCCAACTTCTCCTATTATCAAGACCAGAGAGAGTTGCCTTTTATTTCCATGCTCTGGCCAATGATTTTCTTGTAGCAGCTAAGATATGGATGCATTTCGTGTACCTGTGTATCTAGAGAAAAGTAGGAACATGAAAGATTAACTAAACCTGTTTCAAGAAAAGTAAAGATTTACTATTTTAAAAAAATCCTTCTTGGGGCGCCTGGGTGGCTCAGTGGGTTAAGCCTCTGCCTTCGGCTCAGGTCATGATCCCAGGGTCCTGGGATGGAGCCCCGCATCGGGCTCTCTGCTCAGCAGGAAGCCTGCTTCCCCTCCTCTCTCTCTCTCTCTGCCTGCCTCTCTCCCTACTTGTGATCTCTCTCTCTGTCAAATAAATAAATAAAATCTTAAAAAAAAATAAATAAAAATAAAAAAAATAAAAAATAAAAAATAAAAAAAATCCTTCTCTCATTTAGTTTTTCTGCCTTGTTTATTGAGGCATTTGTATGAGGTGATAACACTTTTTTAAAAAGATTTATTTATTTATTTATTTATTTGAGAGAGAGAGAGCACGCACACACAAGCAGAGAGGCAGAGAGAGAGGTGGAGAAAAGAATCTCAAGCAGATTCCCTGCTATGTGAGGACCCTGATACAGGGCTCGATCTCACAACCCTGAGAACATGATCTGAGCCAAAACCAAGAGTTGGACACTTAACTGAGCCACCCAGGTGCCCCATTAATATGGTAATATGGACAAGTGATTTTTTTTTTTTTTTTAGTAGAAATTACAACAGTTTTAGTTGTTTGTGTCTGCACAATAAGACAACTCCAAAAAGTTTGGGCCAAACAATAATAATAATAATGATTATATAATATATATATATAATATATATATAATACAATTTCATTATTATTATTATATTATTATTTTATACAGGGCTCCCTACCAGAAGCTCTTGCATGTATTTATCACCTAAACTTCTGAGGTAGGTTTCACTCTGCCCATTTTACATAAAAAGAAACAGGCCTATCACAGAATCAATCAGCAGCGAGCTAGGATTTAAACCCCCAGGTCTACCTGGGCCCACGCCCAAGCTCTTCCCAGCATTACACTACCCTGCTTTAATATGTAGGTCAGAACCACAGCTGGAAAAGTACCACAACAGTATTTCTGTCTGTTGTTTCAAAGCTTTCTATTTTGTTGTACAAAAACAAAACGTAGATCAAAACCTGAACATTATAGAGCATAACTTGGCTGGTAACGTTAGTTACCATACAGGTTTCTAAGGCCAACCACCTGGCAAATAGTAAAAAGGCATGTCACCAATGCCCATTTTCAATGGGGTGTTAGGATCCTAAAACCTGACTAGCCCTGGCGTCTTCAAACTGTGTTCCTCAGAGCCCTCAACAGTCATCAGAAGAGTTTCAGGATCATTCACCCCTTCCTTTAGCCAGACCTGTCCCATCAGAATCTACTCTGTTTGCACTTCTGAGTAAGTGGAAGTAAGAAAACCTTTGACAGCAACAGCAAGTTTGAAAACTACTGGGCTAGTCCAATCTCTTCATTTCTTAAAGGGAAAGAACATGAGATTTTAGAGATGTGAATTGACTTCCCTCAAATCCCACACAGCTATTAGAGGCAGCGTCAGATCTCAATCTGGAGGAGGGCTTTGTTGTGTTTCAAGCAGATGCTCTTGGGTTCAAGGTGGTAGCAAGGACCTGAGCACGTGCAAAGTGCTAGTGACACGGCCATTCTGCATTGCCCCCCGCCCTGCCCCACCCATGCCATGCGGCTTCACTAGTTAAACGCTTTTCTCCCCAGTGTTATGCTTGATTACATGTGTGGGGGCTCTGAAAGTTGAAAGCTATAGCTCATTATTTTCTACGAATGTCAAGGGTTTTTTTTTGTTTGTTTATTTTTACTTTGACTCCTCTCTGAATTCTAAATAATGCTCCCTCCTTTCCAAATACGCACCAACCTTCATTGTTCATTGGGTGAGACTGATATGTGAAGGGTGCTTTCTATTTAAAATAGCATTCCATGACTATGCAGCCATCAAAAAAAAAACACAAAATCTTGCCATTTGCAATGACCTGGATGGAACTAGAGGGTATTATGCTAAGCAAAATAAGTCAATCAGAGAAAGACAATTATCATACGATCTCCCTGATATGAGGAATTTGAGAGGCAGGGTTGGGGGTCATGGGGGAAAGGGAGGGAAAAATGAAACAAGATGGGACCAAGGAGGGAGACAAACCATAAGAGACTCTTAATCTCAGGAAACAAACTGAGGGTTGCTGAGGGGAAGCGGGGTGGGACAGATGGGGCAGCTTGGTGTTGGACATCAGGGAAGGTATGTGTGGTGGTGAGTGCTGTGAATTGTGTAAGACTGATGGTTCACAGCCCTGTATCCCTAAAGCAAATAATACGTTATATGTTAATTTAAAAAAGAAAAAAGAAAAAAATAGCATTCCATGAACAATTAGGTAATAAAAAATCATCTGGAATTTAACCAGGTAGATTAGAAAGATATATAGATAGAAAGATAGATAGATGATGATAGATAGATAGATAGATAGATAATAGATAGGTGGATAGATAGAAATATTGATATAGGTATATGGAACAAAGTATTAGTATAAATTAAGGAGGGGAATATCAAATGTGAGAACAACTGTAATAACATACCTCATGATGTTTAAGTATTATTATTACTAATCACCATAAGGAGTGCTATACAATGTAATAGTAATTTCCATCAAGGTCAAACACACAGTTTATTGATGCTAAACATGCATATAGAGTTGTCTTATTGAGTTTGTAAAACAGCAATATTTTTCACAACTTTGAGGCTGGCTCAGAGCCACAGTATCTCAAGGATTAATGACGTCCACTCTTGGTGATTCCAAAACCCAAATGCTCATGATACTACCAAGACTTGCTTCATTGTTATTGCTTCTAGCATCTCTAATGAAATTAAGTTTCTTATGTTACTGTAGCAGCATCTTATCAAAACCCTTTCCACCTTTGTCTGATGGTCTATCAGATAAACAGACCCTCCAAAATATATATATATATATATATATATATATATATATATATAGTATTACATAAATAAAGCATGTGGCTCAGAATCTGCCTTCACCAAGCTACTGGTTCTCAGCCATATTTCTAAATAATACCAAGCTGCCATTTCAGGTACTCATCAATTCCATTAAACTCCTGATTCCCTTGCCCTACTAAAGCCATTGTTGAAATAAGTCGATCAACTCCATTGTCCATTGTAGCATCCCATGATTTCAGCTCTGTGCTTATGAAGTCGTCTAGAAGCTTGAAAATAAAATCCTGTCCTTAATAAACCTAAAGGGGAAGGGTTTTCATTATGTATTTCCTTAGTGTCCATAGCTATATAGTAAAAATTTTAATTGTACCCAAATCCCTAGAAATGATGCTATAAATGTAAATAAATAGCACATGGCATGCCCTGATGACCTGCTGAAATTTTTGTCACCTGGGTGTGGCAGGAAAGGGGACTCTCCTTTGCCCCATCTTCTGTTCTCCCCTTTGCCTTATGATGAGGTGAAGGAGCCCATGTTCTCCAGCAGCTGGGACTAGATTGTGCAGTGGCTGGTGAGCACCAGGGCAGGCACAGAGTAGAAGGAGTCAGGGTGCCCTCTTGACAGATGCTGGTCCCTGACACAGACTCTGACCTTCTGGCAAATGATTCTGAGAACCTTGAGGGATAGAAGAAATGGAGGGAGACAACATGAACAATTAAGAAGCAGGTGAAAGTCATTTTCAAGACCATTACTATCACCTTTGGTCCTTCAGGCACCTTCTCAATATCCCCAGGTGCCCTCAGCTGTGCAGAGCCCCAGGGTGACTTATCCAAAGAGGTCTTGGACATTGTGCTATCTCAGATCTTTCCTTCCTTCCCATTCCATCTCACTGCCCCTTGATCCCAGCAAAACTGCTGACAGCAGGAGTATCTCACAAGGACTTCCCACTTTCTACTTTGCCTACGGTTATATACTTGCTTTAGCTTTCCTCCTAGACTATAAGTCCCTTGAGAAGAGAAACTCTCACTTCCTCAATACATCTCACCTATAAATACTTGTTGAATAAATGAAGGAGGAAATGATCTCAGCTCCTGCCCCCAGCGAAAAGGAAAACAGCATCTACTGAACACGACCACGCATCAGGCACTGTTCACATTGTATTCTCTATAGCCTTCCATAACCCAATACCCCCACAGAGCTCCTATAGTCTTACAGATGAAGAAATTGAGACTCACTGAAGCTGGGGGCTTGGTACTGCTCCTTCCGTCTCAATGTTTTGGTGACACTTCATGTCTAGGCTCTATCCTCTTGTCATTCAGCCTCAACACAAAAGCTAACTTCACAAAAAAGCCTTTCCTCACTACCCAATCTAAAAGCACCCTCTAGTACCTATCCTGTCACCCTGGTTTATGTATCACTTTTCATCCCATACATGGCATTTACCTTACCTGAAATTATTTTGTTCATTTATATGTCTCCCCTCAACCCCATGAGACCAGACGCCTTACTCACTTGCTCATTGCTTTACAAGAGCTGTGTCTAAACATAACAGGTGCTCATTAAATGTTTATTAAGTGAATTCATGAGTGAGTGAGTGAGTGAATGAGTGCAGGAGGGAGGAAGAGAATAAGGTGACTCAACCATTAAGACCCAGGGCAGAATTTAAAACCAGTGCCTGGGTGGTTTAGGTGGTTAAGCATCTGACTACTCTTGATTTCAGCTCAGGTCATGATCTTGGGGTTGTGAGATCCAGCCCTATGTCAGGATCCACACTCAGTGAGGAGTCTGCTTGAGATTCTATCCCTGCCCCTCCCCCTGCTCAAGCTTTCAGTCTCTTTCTCAGAAAAATAAACGAAATCTTAAAAAAAAAAAAAAAGTACCATTTGATTCTAAACTTGTATTCTTTTCTCCTAATTATAAGAATCTTTTGAAGGGTTTGCTTAAATACAGATTCCCAGGCAGCTTGTCCTGAGATTCTGATCCAACAAAACCCAAACTCTGTATTTTGTTAACATTCGTGAGTCCTGTGTTCATGCACACAGCACTGTGGAGAACACAGCACTATATTACACTGTGTTTTGTGGTACATCAGCTACCTCTTGCTGGTCAAAAAACTGTCCCCAAAACTTAGAGGCTTAAAATACAATCATTTATTTAACATGTAATTCTGTGAGTCAGTATGGGCTGGGTTCAGTCAGGAAGTTCTTCTGCCGGTCTCCGTGGGTTAGGTTTGTGTACCTATGGTCAGCTGGAGTGCCTAAGTTGAGGAGGTGATGAAGAAGACCAAACCACAGATTTTTAGTCATGCAGGCTTCTTCATGTGATGGTACTCCTGGCATTTCAAAAACAGTCAGAGAGAACAACTCCCAAACATAAGTGACTTCCCATTCTCTGCTTTTCATCATGCTTGCTACCATCCCATTAGCCAAAGTAAGTCACACAGCCATGCCAAGAATCATCCGAGGTGAAAACCACTCTAGGACTTGACACAGGGAGGCACGAAAGAATCCGGGGACTATTACAACCACCTCCCTCTTATGACCTTGCCCCTGATGGTGAATGGAGAGAGAGAGATGGTAAGAAGTGGATGGATTTTTATTATAAGAAGCAAGTGCAGCCAACAGGACCAGGTAATTGATTCATGTGGAGGATGAGGGACAGGGAGGAACACTGCATGGTTTCTAGGTTTGGGGTTTGAGCGACTATGTAGAAGGTAATGACATTTGTTCATGAATAGAAGGTAGGGGACACAATTATATCTATCCTCTCCCACCTCTGTCTCCAAAACCAGGTACAACAATAATTCTTAAAAGATTTGATTTCAGGACACTTTCAAACTCCTAAAACTTACAGAGAACCCCAAATAGCTTTTATTCACGTGATTGTATCTAGTGATTAATATATTAAAATTTTTTAATGATAATTATTTTTAAGTATTTATTCCTTCATTTTAAAAAACAACAAAAATTCCATTATGTATTGCCATATATAATACAATTTTATGAAAAATAGCTTTTCTAAGATGGAGAGGAGTGATAAGAATGACATTGTTTTGTAGTTTTGCACATCTCTTTCAATATCTGGCTTAATAGAACACAGCTGAATACCCATTTCTGCTTCTGCATTTAATCTATTGAGATATTTATTTTGGTTGAAGCATATGAAGAAAATGCAGTCTGGTACAGTTACTTAGTTGGAAAAGAGCAATTTTATAGCTTTTTCAGATAATGGTGGAATTTCTTCAGTACTATACCAAAATTCAACAGTGGTAGTTTCTTAAAGGTTATTTGTGATATGGAATCTGGAACTATATTGATGAACTTTTCCCCACTTGGTTATATTAAAATGTATCAATCTATTCTGCACTTTGGATATTTTACTCCTGCATTGATTATTTGGAAAAGATTGGTTCATTAATTTATGCAAATCTTCCAATTGTTGACTCTGTCATTACATAACATCAAAAAAAATTACATTCATTAATATCACCACTAACCTCATCAAAAATGTCTTTAAGCATTGGGAAGCTGTCAACTTCATAGTGGCAGATACAAGTTTTCCAAAATTCTAATTTTCTGTGAAGGCTCAGATTTTATCATTGGCAACAAATACTGTCAGTTGTTTTCCTAGAAGTGACAGGCTCCCTTCATTCATTTTTAAAAGAAAATGTCTGCCAAATATTCAAGTTTGAATAACTAGTTTATCTGTCAGACGTTTTTAAGGAAAAACGAGTGTTTCATGAAAAAAGCAGCTAATTCAGCTCACAATTCAATCACATACCTGTTTTTCCTCCAGACAGCCATTATACCTCACTATGAAAGAGAAGTGTTTTATGTGTACTTCCTGCTTTTTCAAACCTAGTATTAAAAAGATGCATACTCCAGGGACAAGGTTTAATAAAATAAATAATTTTTAGTGCTGTGTCAAAAACATTCTTATGTGAAATTGGCATTTGGTTTTTGTATTTTTTTTGTTATTTGTTTGTTTTTTGTTTTTGTTTTTTGCTGTGAGCATTTTGTGGTAAGGAATTCAATAAATACTAGCATGGTTTGGGGCCACTGCCTTAATTCCTGCTGAGGCACCAACAGTTTTCTCATCATTGCTTTGTCACCATTGGTGCTAATATCAGAACAATGAAAAAGGCAAATGACATCTGATATTATTATGAAAATAGTTTGACCCCACAAATCTTCCCCCCTTAAGTAGTCTTGGGGACCCTGAAAGTTCTGTGCATCACGTGTTGAAAATCAACCCATGTAATGCAAATTTATATAGATGAAATTTGTATAGTTAGAGGTATGAATTTATATAGAGAAATTTCAATTTCCCCAAACCCTCCCCCCATATATGTGCAAGAGGACATATCAGCCTCAAGAGTACATCACAAAAATAAGTCATTTCTCTGATAAGTATTGGACACACACCCATGAAAGCAGTTTGTGTGTATGAAAATCATCAAAGGCAGAATAAAAGGGAAAAGGCAGACATTCACAAATGAAAATCCAAGGCTCAGTTATGGAGCAACTGTGGCCCGGGTACAAGACAAAACCCCAATGCCACATAGAGAGAGAGCAAAGGGATATGGAATGTAAGAAAGATCAGAATGGCATGGTTATCTGAAAAGGAAGGCTCTTGGAAGCCACACTTCAAAGGGCAAAGAGAGACAAAGATTGAATAGGAAGAAGAAAGACTTTTCATATAGAAATTACTGTGTATAAAAAAAAGAGCATGACATGGAAGATAGAATTGTTAGTGGTTATGAACACCAATTCTGGAGAGCAAGTGACCCGACCTCGAATTGAATTCTGGTTCTGCCATGTTTTGGTACGATCATGGATGCCCTATGATTTGGGGTGGGCAGTATTATCTCTCTATGCCTCAGTATACTCAGCCAATAAAATGGGTATACTAACAGTATCATTTCCATAGGATGACCATGAGGATTAATGTGATCATGGGTACAAAATGCTTCACAGAATCTCTAACCACATGGCAGGCTCTCATTAGATGTTAACTAGTAGCAGTTAAGAGCAGTCAGGAGTAGAAGAGGGGTGGAGGGAAATTAAGAATTTGACATGGCATGGGGGAAGGACAGGCAAAGTAAAACAGTAGAGCACCTGGGTGGCTCAGTCAGTTGAATGTCTGACTTGATTTCAGCTCAGGTCATGATCTTGGGGTCCTGGGATCAAGCCCCGTCTGGCTCATGCTCAGGGGGAAATCTGCTTCTTTCCTTCTCTTTCTCCCTATGCCCCTCCCTCCCACTTGCACTACTCAAGCGTTTTCTCTTTCTCTCTCTCTCTCTCTCCAATAAATAAATAAATAAATAAATCTTTAAAAAACAAACAAAAAAAACAGTATTGCAGGAAAATTTACCCTGACCTAGTGTAAATGGAGGGGAACAAGCAGGGCCCAGAGACAAGAAACTCTGTAGGAGGTTGTCAATGAAAGCATGTCAAAGGTTGTAACTTTTGGGTGGAAAGTTTCCTAAATAAAAGAGACATCACAAATAGGGAAAATGATACCAACGTAAGAGATGACACAGCCAAGTTGCTCTGTGGCACAATCTTTCCATGGCACAAGTTACCCTCCAGCTGCTCGCTTGTAACCCTTATCCTCTAAAGGGATCAGTAGACTCTTAAGTTCAAGTGAAACACAAGTGAAACTTACATCCTCTGGGGTTGAAGCTGAAACTCAAGTGCACACATACACAAAATGTAGCACCAGTACCGTGTAAGGCATTTAAACCTCTGAGCTCATCCTAACGATGTTAAGGTAAACACAGTACACTTTCTGCAGCCCCTGACCACTCACGAACCTCATGCCCTGACACTCCCCACAGTGCACTCACCTTATCAGGAGGCTTTCAGTTCACAGTGACTGGAAGCCAAGTCCTACTAGCTCAAGAAAGGACGTGTGCCTATTGCTCAGGTTGGGGCCAAGGCAAACGGATGGGAGAGAGCTCCGTGGCCTATGTAATGGGTAAGTCAAAGAGTTACATTCCAGCCAGATCAAGCTAATTGCAGTTTTCCAAACACAAGCCATCTTTGACCTCTGAGACTGAGGCTGCAGTGTGAGGCACCACTCTTTTCCCACTGGGATCCCAAAGAGCCTTCCTTCCCCTCCCTCCTCACCACCTCCACATCAGACATCTGTTCCTGGGGTTGGAAAGGGGAAGCTGTTTCCTGATCCCTGTACCACCCATGCTCTGCCCCACGTGCTGAGGTGCACTCTTCCTTTCCCCAACAACCTCCTGTGGCTCTTTTAGGACCTTGTCCTCCAAGAGTGGACTCCAGAATCCCTTGGGAGCAGGTTAGGAATGCAGAGGCTTGGGCCCTGTTCCAGACCAACTAACTCAGAATCAGCACTTTAACAAGATCTCAGGTGAGTCTCATGTACATCCCAATTTGAAGAGCACACCAAGTTAGAGAACTGGCCACTGACGGGTACAACGTGTGCTTGGTTACATACCATTCTCCTTGAAGACGTCCTTGTTGTGGCTAACCAGCTTCTTGTAGAGGGCCTGCTCCATCCCTGGTGTTAAACAACTGCTTGCTGGATAGATGAAGAAATAATGAAGGGACCCATTGAAGGTGATTTGTTCTTGCACATTTAGGAATGATTTCTAAACCAGAATTCCAGTAGAAGATTCATTTCATCTTCGTCAGCAACTGAAATATTTAAACATATAGATAATAAGTTCATTTTAAGGTACTTATTTTTAAATGCCTACTCATTATATATTGGCTACACCTGTTCCTTTATTGAAACCTCCTCTTTGGTTTTACAGAGAAATTAAAATATTCTGATAATCCAAGTGCATAAGCTCTAGGAATAAAACCATCAAAAATATATATATATATGTTTTAATTAGGTCTTAAATGTTGACCAATGAATCTTTATGACAATTATTGACTTTGTGAAGCTCCCCCTAGATTAATGTGCAGTAGAATCTGTGCATCTTAAATTTTTTTTCAATCAATGTTTTCATTTGGTTTTTTTTCCCTCCTTTTTTAGCTTTTCAACAAACAGAGGTGGTGGTAAGAGCAGTTTGTCATTTTTAAGGCACGAGGATTAGGCTTTGACTAATTGGAAGATTTGCCCATTATTTAAATGAAACTTGTTTGCAGTTTCATCATCTGTGTGGATCTAGAAAGGCGGCCGACTAGCCCATCAATTTGGTTAGGAAAGAATAAATGAATAAGGAGACTGACAGTGTTCTCTCGTGGGAGGCTCTCTGTCGCTGCATTGTTTCTCCAGTATTAATTATCCACGTAAAAATAATTCACTACGCTGCACTATTATCTTCCCTGCTCTAAGCTCCCCGGTTAGCTGCCTCCTGGCCTGCCTCTCCCTGCACATTTACATCTCCTGATGTCAGCAAGTGCTGTGCACTGATGTGTTCACTGTCAACAACACACTGGGAAATCATGGCTCCAGGCAGCCAAGAGTTATTTTGGCTTGAGGCTGCTTCTGAAAGTGAGGTTAGTTCTCATCCACGCTGTAGGAAAGGCTCATTTACAATCCTCGAGCCCCTTCTCTGATTAGGGTTTGAAAAGATGGTGCTAGGACCTTGTGTGTGAGCTTTGAGATGAGGCGTGCAGGGTTGTCGTTGACAGGTCATTGAGGAGTTCTGACGACTCAGAACTGATGCAAGGGGAGAGAGGCGGAGAGCAGGAGGAGGAGATGGGAAGGCTCATCGGGCCACCCCCCCGTCTTGTTCCATAAAAGGGTTCCACACCATTAGTATTATAGATCTGACCTGGCCTTCCAGGCTGACATGGTGAGGACAGAGGAGTGGATTCCAGTGACAGGAAATGCAGGTCTGACTTTGGACCCAGAGCACAGAGGGATGCAGAGATACGGACGTGTGCAGTAAAGGGCAGGGCAGTGGGACTTAGAAACGTTCAGATGAGGTTCAAAGCTATAGGGTTTCGGTGCTATGGATGTGAAGGGGCTGCTTCTTTCTGCTCAGACAGATTTGTGCATTCTCAGTTACAATCTGAGCTCTATATTAAATTCAATCACAAACTGTGGATTAGCCCACTCGGGCTGCTGTAACAAAATACCATCGACGGGGTGGTTTAAACAACACACATTTACTGCTCACCGTCTTGGAGGCTGAGAAGTCTAAGATCTAAGTTGGTTCTATTTCCGGTGGAGAGCCCTCCTCCCGGCTTGCAGATATCTGATATCTGCATCTGCAGATATCTGCAGATATCAGCAGATATCAGATATCTGCAGATATCAGCAGATATCAGATATCTGATATCTGTTGCCTCAAATATCAGAGAGAGACAGGGAGTCCACTGGTGTCTCTACCTCTTCTTTTAAGAACACTAATTCCATTGAGATCTCACCTAAACCAGGGGCGCCTGGGTGGCTTAGTCAGTTGAGCATCTGACTCTTGATTTCAGCTTAGGTCGTGATCTCACTGTGAGATCAAGCCCCACGTCGGGATTCTGCTGCTCGACAGGAGACTGCTTCAATATCCTCTTTCCCTCTGCCCCTAGCCCCACTCTCATTCCCTCATTCTCGCGTGCTCTCTTTCTGAAATAAATAAATCTTGGGGAAAAAAAGAATCTCATCTAAACCTAATTACCTCCCAAAGTCCCCACCTCCAAATTCCATAACATCAGGGGTTAGGGCATCAACATATGAATTTTGAGGGAATACATTTAGTCTATAATTCTGGGCTAAGAGTTTACTTACCACTAGGTAACATTCTAGAACAGCCTTTTTTTTTTTTTTTTTCTGTTTTTTCCTCTTAACCAAAGTCATTCTCTGAATATATTGCAGAATGGCCCTCTTGATAGAGCATGGGACTTCATCCCTGCAACCTCAGGGTTCCCTGCTATCCACTGGGGTCCCACACCCCACCCTTTGCACAGTGCACACACCCACTCACCCTTCACACCAGGACACCCTCCTCCCCTCAGCTTTCACCTGGCTCTGCTCCTACACACACCTCAGGGCCCCGCTTAGGTAATGTTCATTCTCCAGATGGACTTGACCCCTCTGAGCTTCCCAGCAGTGGGCCCTCTCCCATTCAGATATTTACTACTCTGTTTTGGAAGGTGGCTAGGCACCCGAAAGGTAACGAGTCACCTTTGCATCCCAACACAAAGCATGGTACCTGCTTCTGGACAGCCTTCAAAACTAACTCATGAGAGAGTCATGGCTGCCCCCTGAAGCCCAGTTATCATTATAATACATGAAAGAAAAGAGGAGTTGGGGGGGAGTCAGAGTAATGGTTTTCTTCCCCTCCCCTCCCCTCCCCTTTCCCTTTCTCTGGAAAAGGATGACCAGTTTTCTCATTTGGTGGAAAGGAGAATAGGTGGGGACAAGTAGACAGAAAGTACCAGTGTCATTCTTGGCCTTGCTCTCTTGACCTTGTCCCCTCCCCCACAGCCCTGCTCCTCTGTCCCCCAACCCTGACCAGAGCAGGAAGTCCTGAATCAGGTCCGCGATCTATAGAGGGTTCCATTTCCTTCTCCTCCCTTCTTGGTGGCACGCTGCATGCACCACTGGTGTGGGAGAAGTCCCAACCAACCGAGGGGAAGCTTCCAGAGCTGAGAGAATGAGCAGGCCAGGAGGCTTCTGCTGCTTTCAGCATCAATTCTACTTTTGGGCTTGCAGCCAAACATCCCCAACTCCACTCTCCGCTCAGCGTATTTCAACTTTCATTCTTGCCAACTCTCCTTTTTAATCCCCAGATGAGTGTTTTCTTGCCCAATCTCCAACTTTCGAAATCAATACTCACCAAACACGGAAGTCCCATTGGCTGGAGTCAAGTTAGCTGGTTTCTTGCCCACATTTTCTATGCCTGACTGGGTACATTTTAGAGCCTTCTCCCGCATGGCCCTCAAAAACCCTGGGGGCTGACATGTGGTAACACTACTGTACTATACACTCCAAAATGGTTAAGATGGTAAAATCTCTGTTTCGTGGTTTTTACCACAATTTTTAAAGTGAAAATATTTTTAAAGTTTCACAATAATTAATAACCATAATAATAACAACCCTATCCTCAGAAATCTCTATGGTTACCTTCCTGGTAGTGAAGGTAATTTTCAATAGAAAACTCAGTGAATTATCTCTATGTGTTGTAGGTTCAAATGCATCCCCCTAAAATATATGTTCAAGTCTTAACGCCCAGAAACTCTGAATGTGATCTTATTTTCAGACAGGGTGATATAATTAGATATAACTAGATATAATTAGCTCAGGTGAGGTCATACTAGAGTTGGGTGGGCCCTTAATCCAATATGACTGGTGTCCTTATAAGAAGCAGACACACACGCACACACACACACACACACACACACACACACACACATATGACATGAAGATGGAGGCAGAGACCAAAGTGCAGCAGATGTCACACAGGGAACACCAAGAATGGCCAGCAGAGGCCAAAGCTGGAAGAGCATGGGAGGATTCTACCTTAGATCTTTCAGAGAGCTCCTGGCCCTGACAACACCTTGATTTTGGACTTCTAGTCCCCCAGACAGTGAGAGAATAAATTTCTCTTGTTTTCTGTCACACAATTTGTGGTACTTTGTGTGGCGGCCCCAGGGAAACTGATCTATCATGTACATAAACCCCTAGAATCTTTGGGAATTTGCCTCTTTTGCACAAAACCTAATTTCTGCCCCCTACATCATCCCTTCTCGCTTAAGCACAAATACAGTAGCATTGGTGTAGCAACTCTTCACATTCTCCAGAGGGTTGCCCATGCCCCTATGGCATCCGTGTATGTTCTCTTTTTTAATCAACAAAAGCCTGGATCCTTTGGCTTTTCCATATGACCAAGTTCCCCAAGTCCCTGAATGATTTTCGCTGCTTTTGCTTTCCCTTCTTCATTGCTACAACATCCTTTTTACACCAAAGTGATAAGAATTGAAAAATGATATTCTAAATGAGACTCTGCTAGTCCTTTCATATAATGGTAGAATAATTCTCTTTGACTCAAATTCAATATATTCTATTCACACCTCTCAGAACTGTTGGTACATTTTTGTATTGCTTTATCATTGTGGTTTCAAGTACCAGCTATTATTACATTGGAACCCAGACTGCTGGAGGTTTAGAGGTTATGACCCATTTGTTGCTTGCCTCACACTCCATCATTGTCCAAAAGCACACACTAATGACATGCATTTAATATGCAGTTCATTTGATATTACAGATTTTCTATAGTAATTAGGTCAGGTACATAAAGGGGAAGCCCCTTCCACTCCAAGGATAGGGCAGGAACGAAAGCTAACACTTACTGAACACCAACTATGCCAGGCATTTCACATAGGTGATCTCTACACCCATGTAAGTTGGATGCTATTGTTTTTATTATTTCTGTTTTATAGCTATAGACTCAGGGCAGGATGAGAACTTGACCCACTGCCAGTGTTAGTAAGTATCAGAACTAGGGCTGGAATCAAGGATCAAGTCAGCACAACTCTTCCTCTGGACTACTCCACCAGCCAGGGATAGGTGATGTTATTCTCTTCAGCCTGGGAAAAATGAAGACCTGAAAAACATCAATAATAAGTCGAAGAGGCTGTATGTATTGCTGGAAAGAGCACTGTACCAGGAATAAGGAACTCTGAGCTCTAGAATCAGTCCTTCTCTTTTTTTTTTTTTTTAAAGATTTTATTTATTTATTTGACAGAGAGACAGAGATCACAAGTAGGCAGAGCAGCAGGCAGAGGTGAGGCGGGAAGCAGGCTCCCCGCTGAGCAGAGAGCCTGATGCAGGGCTTGATCCCAGGACGCTGAGATCATGACCTGAGCCGAAGGCAGAGGCTTAATCCACTGAGCCACCCAGGCGCCCCAAATCAGTCCTTCTCTTAAGCTTCTTAGGCTTCTAAAGATCGTAGTTTATTTAATTAGTCCATTGCTGTGTGATGTTGAGCAAATTGCTGACCCTTTCTGGACTTCAGACATGTCATCTGAAAAGAAAGGGCTTGGAAGAGGCAACCTCAGCCCCTTGAGCTTTCATTTCGATTAGCTCCAGGAGCAAGGGGGAGGGTCCATCCCTTTCTGCCTTTAGTTCCCATGTACTGTATATGCTCCATGTTCCGTGTATGTGCTTCATATTCATTCTTAGCACAGAATACTCTCAATTTCATATTAATTTCTTTCATTGCAATTTCTTGGATCTCTTGGTTTTCCCCAGAGTAAAGGACATATGGCAAAACAAGCAACAAGAAGGCTCATTGCCTTTCTGTCAAATTCCCATGTGGGCGGAGCAAAACCACGCTTGTCCTGCTGTGTCAGCGACAAGAGGACGCTGGGGAGGGGCCATTGGTCGAGTTCCTATGGCTCAACTAGTCACCCCTGGCCAAGCACTGCAGTTACCATGGCAACCATTGCACTGTGCTCCATGGAGGCCACAGGTCACAACTGCAGATGCCACCACCAGCAGACACACGCCCCTGTCCCCTCCCCAACATGCCCTGACTCAGCAGCACCAGTCACACACTCCAGCCATAAGCCACCAAATTAGATCAAGGTCAAAAGTAGATGCGAGCTGGGAGCTTCTCTCCCCATAGCTCTACTAGATGGAGAAAAAGCATCACACACAGTGGCTACCGTTCGTGGGATGGAAGAGAACCCACAGGATGCTCCTCAGCAGACCGCATGACAAACACACCTGCTCCAAATAGAAAAGGAGAAAAATGACAACGTTTCCTCTGGTTGAGCTATGAATTAAGAATTATCCTTTTTACAATTGGAAGATGTGGATGGAAGATTTGCAGATCCTGCCAGGGCCTTTAATGCGTATACAGATTCCTCAGAGAACTTGTTAAAACACAGATTCTGGTTCAGAGGTCTGGGGCAGGGAAGGGGGTGCTGAGAGTCTACCTTTCTTGTAAGCTCCCAGGTGATGCCAATCCTGCTGGTCCATGGACCACACTCTGAGGAGCAAAGCCTTAGATTACACTCAATCCTACTACATATAAAGCTGACCCTGTCCAATCGTTGCCATTTATCATTTCAATAAGGAATCAGAGTAAATATTAGATGGTTCAAAGCACACATTTCTACAGGGCAGAAACTATGTCTGCTTAGAATAAAGATAATAGCTACAATTTATTGAGAACTTGATCTTCGCCAACACACACACATGCACATACACACACACACACACACACACTCCACACAATAGCCTTTGCAATGTATTGTTACTCAATCAAAATGTAAAAATAAGGGAACTGAGGCTCAGATCCATTCTGGGACCTACTCAAAGTCATACCATTTGTAAGCAGTGGAGCCCGGATGCAAGCCTACCTGTATCTCTCCCAACTCATATGCTTTTCTCAGCACACCGTTTCTCTGTCCATTTCCGCGCCACAAGGCAGCACATGGAAGGGTTTAGGGCATACTGCTTCTCAAAAGCAATGACCTTGCCATGAGGTTCCTTGTCTCTGGTTGCCACTGCTTCAGGGAAGGTCACTAAGAGGACCCCAAACAGGCGTTTTCACCTCTGGTCAGCCCCCTGGCTAGTATTTCAGGAATTTGGGTTTTCATTCCCTGAAAAATGATTTATTAAGTGCTTCCCACAGACAAATCATGAGATTAGAAGAAGCAAAAGATATAGGCTGTGCCTCTTCCTTCTAGCTCTTATGCCTGACTTTGAACTTCTTCTCTGAGTTTCAAGAGGGTCATAGTTTTTGCCCCAGTTTAGGTCCAGAATCTTCCACATTTTGAAGAAAGCTGAGAAGGTTCCTCGAGACCAGAACTGAACTTCAAAGGTGTCACGGATGGAGACAAACATTGTGCGATAATGAGGGTCCATGGCAGGCTGGTCTGAGCTGGAATAGACAGGCCAGTCTCTGGAGTCTGACATTCTGCGAGTTTTACTCCAGCACTTACTGGAAGTGGGGCCATAGAAAGATTATTTACCTTTTCTCAGCATCAGGGTTTTGTTGTTGTCGTTATTGTTTTTCGATTTTCATCTTAATGTTGAGATTATTAGTACCTACATTAATGGCTGATTGGACAACTATGCCAGTTTCATTGTCCCAGGTACATGATGGGGCACTTAGTAAGGACTGGTTTCCTTCCTTCTGCCATGAAGCTGGTCAATGTGTGAAAAATGAAAAATTCAGAGAGAAATCAAGGAGTAGAAGAACAAGAGATAGTCGCAGGATAGAGCCAGGGCAGACATTAACTGCGGCTCTTTGTAGGAGAGCAGGCATACCTGATCGGGAAAAGGTGGAGGAAGGTACAGAGCCAGCAGGTAGACAGAAATCACAAGACTGAAGTCACACTTGACAGCCAGGAAGGACAACAAGGAGTCAAAACCTGAGCCAGCCTGATTCAACAACTGGGATTCTTCCTGGGAAGCACGTGGCACCAACAAGCAGATAAAAACCATCTTTCCTCTCTTCTCTTCCCCCTCCTTCCCCCTTCCCCCTTCCTTCCACCATTTACACACAAACGTGATCTTCTTAAGAAGTACCCACCTGCTGTGCAGACTCTTGATCTTCAGGGCCCCGTCACGGGGGCATATGGGACTCTTCCAGGATCCCTAATTCCTCCTTACAGTCTTCAGATGAACTCACCGGTATGCAATCTCTGCCCATCAATTCTAGGACATTGTCAGATTTCCATTCCCCACACTCACTTACATAGAACACATGCATAAAAATACATTTATCTCAGACAAATGGGTCTCACCTAAAGAAACACAGGACAAGGAGGGGATTTTTCATCACTTTCCCAATGAGGGTGGCAGCACTGATTTCTCTACATACTCAGACAATGTCAGATTCTGCTGGGTGGCCACTCAATCTATTTCTGCTCTGCAATATTTCCTAGGCTGTCCTGTGGTAGGCCCTTTGGTAGGGCCCGGTGATCAAATTGTAGGTGATGGGTGGAATCAGTGGGTGCCAGTTCAGGCCTGGCCCATGAAAGCGTCCCTCGCAATCCTTGCTTCAGTTCTGGATGAGGTCAAGGTGACCTGAAGTCACAAGATGGCGGAGCCATAGAGAAGAAGCAGTCTAGGTCCTTCACGTGAGGCTTGGGGTAGCCGCCTGATCCACATTTGACTCTGACATGAGCAAGAAATAAGCTTCTGTTACTGAGAGGTGGAGTGTCTGTTATAGCAAAATAGTATGATTTATTCTTCCTAAAGCAGCAACAGAAAGCTCATGACCAGTGCCCACCGTAGACTAGTGTCAGCCCTAGCCATCCTCAGTCTGGCTCAGCTGCAGGTACTAAGGACCTTCAGCCTTCATGGAAGTACAGCCCTGTGTGATTTAGTTCTAAACTAAACAGGCAGACTTTCCGCAGGTTCAGGCTAGATCTTACCAAATTTATTGTTCAGACACCATGAAGTAACTGGCAGCCAGGAGAATCCCCTGTCCCCTCACCCTAACCAGTCGCAAATGTCTCTGCTTCCTTGCTGAGGTGCCTCTTGTATCCCAACATAGGGTTCCAATCATAACAACCAACGTGGCCATTCCAACAAGTGTCTGCCTATGGATTAAAATCACCAAAATAGAGGCAGAAAGGAGGGGAATTACATTTTACAGTAGAATCTATCATGACTGCTGAGCTTCACAATACATTTTCACTTGGGTTTTGTGGACCATCAGGTATCTGAGACAAATCTACCACTCTCTTCCTCTATTACAGGTTTCTGATCCGACATTCTTGTAGTTTTCAGTATTACTCAAGAGCAAGAATTCTCATACTTTAATGTGTACACAGATTTCATAGGAATCTTTAATATGAAAATGTTGACTCTGTATGTCTAGTATAGACTCAAGGTCCTACATGTCTAACCAGCTCCTACGTAATGCCGATATGGCAGATCTGCAAGCAGTGTTTTAAATTATAAGGCTCAAGAGGAAAAACAGGACTGATAAAATGAGACTGATTACACCCCTGAATTCCATCTCATGCATCTTCCCCTACGTCCTATGAAAAAGGGGAATTTAACCCATTTAAATATGATTGTCTTCTTGTGAGTTCTCCACATGGGAGTTTCTACTTCAGTTTTCCTGTGCTGATAGATCACAGTGTGGTACCTACTATAACCACATCTAACCATGAGCACTCCAGAATTTTCCTCTGTCATCTGCCAGCTGGTCATGAGAGGTCAGAGATGAGAAGAAAAAGAAGAGTCACCTTCTGGATCATGGCAAAGAGGATTTGTATTTCTGTCTCTGGGGTCTCAGAACCAATTCTGAAATCTAGAATTTTCAAACCAAGGTGCTGGGAGGGAGCATGGGACCACCTAGGAATCATCTAGTCTTGTAGTTTAGGGACTTTATTTTAGCTGTAGAATCCTTTCTTCCAATGCAAGCATGCATTCATAAAAGCTCAAAACTAAAGGAAATATAAGATGAGGTATTCAGACTTTGAGTCCTCATAAAGGACTCATTGTAACTTGTACCCCCAGGCATGGCAGGAGCAGGATGAGAATGGCCTTGTTTCCACTACCGCTGTTCATTCAGGGTAGTCTCCAGAGAAGGTGTTGCAGAGAGCGCCCAGGCTCGTGTTCAGGTGAATCTGGATTTGAATCATGACTTCACCACTAATCACCTGTGTGTCATTGGACAAGTCACTTTCCTCTTTGCACTTCCGTTTTCTCATGAATAAACTAGGTGATTCCTATATTCCTGTATTGCTGGATCATTGAAAAGAGGAAATATGAACCTATAATTCCTGTGTTACCCTCCAAAAGGGGTGAATCTGGTTTATTGTCCACATATGAATATACATGACCATAAAAATTATCATCTCCATTTTGGAGACATTTCACTCAATTTCCTCAGACCCCACTCATGCTTAGGAGAGCCCAACCTCAGATACATTTGACATCTGTAGGGGAGGCTTTCAGCATGGACTGAAGGGGGCAAATATCATGTTTCAAAGAATACCCCAGACTATATTCTCATCCTAAACATCTTTGAAATCTACATATAAAGGGTTGATGATTTATGATAGCCAGGTCCAGGGCCAGCTATAGGGGCCAGGACAGGAAAGGTAGGAGAGGAAATGTGGTATTCTGCAAGGCATCTGTCTACTATGCTTGGGAGTCCCGTGCCTTAGACAAAATTGCATTATTGTTCTGGCCTTTGTGCTTTATAAGAACTTAATGGAGGTCTTTATATAGTTTGTCCAAGCACACTTTCAAGGAAAAGCTTCATTACAAAGAAATTGGGAGACTGGGGACAAGTATCTATTATATACTTACATCATTAATGGCTTACAACTTATGACATCCACAGAAGTAACAGAAATACACCATAGATACAGCTCAAACCCTGGTTTCTGGAGAAACAGCTAGATATTAGGATGAAAAGTGAATGTGGTGTCAGGGAGGAAGTCAGATCTTCATTTGAGTTGTCATTCTTTCTCCTCTAAAGGTCAACAATGCACAGCTGCTGCTCACTTTCTTCGCTCAAGAACCAAGGCCATTGGAACTGCTTGGCACACTCATTGAGAGATCTAAATTCTAGCATGCCCTTGCAGATTGAGCCAGAATCTATGAGATGGGCAGCCAGGAGCTTGCAGGTCAAACCAGCTTGAGAGGAATGCCCAGATGGATACACAGATGTTTGGAACCTCCTTTGATGAGCGGTAATGGTTATTAGCTCTGTAATGAGCTGAGTTTACCATGATTGCCATTGCTTTGACTTAGGTACTTCTGGGAAGAGCTGGCTTGGGTCAGCTGTGACAAGGGTCACCAGGAGCTTTGGGTAGCCAGCGATCTTCCAGAAGGGGAGAAGAGTGAAGAAGGGAGGGTGTAAGAGGCGAATGTTTGCCATTAGAAACCCCCAGATTCAGAGCCCCCAATCATTCCTTTCCCTGATGGAGTCACTCCAGGGAAATCACTCCAGCTGGATTCCCTCTACTGAGACCCCCTCTCTCATTCTCCCCACAGAGGTCAGGTGCCCATTCAAGGTCATAAAAACCCCAGCTTCATGAACTGCAAACTAGGGAACTCGGTTTAACTCTTCATATTTTGTTAGGGATGTTTCTTTTCATCTATGATAGAGCCAGTCATACCCCTGGAGTACATCTCTCCATGGTTAGGTATTTCTCACACCTGGACTGTTCTCCTACACAGCACCATGTCATTCTCCATCAGTGATTCCTCCCCTTAGCTGCACAGCTGAACCCTCAAAGGAGTTGTTTCCAAAAATACAATTCCTGGGTTCCAACTCCAGAGGTTCTGAATCAATTGGTCACAGGTGGGCCCTGGACATAGGCATTGTTGAAAGCTGTGCAGGTGATTTTAATACATGGCCAAGGTTGAGTCACTTCTCTAGACCCAAGAGCTGCTACACTGCAAAGAAACTGATAGGACCAATGCTGCTCAGAGCTGACTCCACATTAGAGTCACCTTGAGAGTTTTAGAACCTACCAAGTCCTGGCCCCCCCTCCACTCAAATAAATGAGGCTTTCTGGAGGTACCGATCAGGTATCCATATCTTGCAGAACCTCCATGGTGATTCTAATGTGCAGCCAGGATTGAAA
The DNA here is from genome assembly GCF_002288905.1 of Enhydra lutris kenyoni. Classification (NCBI taxonomy): domain Eukaryota; kingdom Metazoa; phylum Chordata; class Mammalia; order Carnivora; family Mustelidae; genus Enhydra; species Enhydra lutris. The sequence goes on along the minus strand of NW_019154146.1, from coordinate 11,390,889 downwards.
ACCACTGGGGTAGACCAAAGGCGTGGCCAGAAGCAATCACTGGAGAAAAAATGAATGAGGACTATTCTGTAGGTAAAAGCAAAGGAATAAGGAAAAATAGTCTCCACTTACATGACCATGCAATGAGGGGCTTTTTTGCAGACTCTGATTCTACCTCATCTACTTGCCTACCTTTTCCAACTGTTAGTTGCTTATCTGCCTGCCAATATTTGTGCATAGGCTCTAGGAGTTTACCGTCAATAAACCTTCCCACCTGCAGACTTAAACAGGGCTATTATCTGGCACAATGTTGGTGTGATTGCTTCTGTATTGCAAAATGATTTTATCTGTTGGACTTTCAGTCTATCAGTCTGTGGGAGAAAAGAGAGCCTGGCAAACTGAGAGCAAGTTAACAAGCCTGGCTGAGAAAATTTATTTGTGATATCTAAACATCCACTGCCTACCATTAGTCTTCTTCTGAACATTGGGAATCATTACCAACACACTTTTTCAATATACATATTTTTTTTATAGTGGATATCTAGGACTCTCCATTTTTGAAATCCCTAGAACTACTTTATTACCTTTTTATCACATGAACCAAGGGGAGACGTTTAGTAATATATTCTGTTTTTAAAGAAGAAATGTCTGGCACTAAAAACCAAAATGTACACATTAAGAAAAAAAGATCAGGGAGACCATGATACAATTAATCAATACTGTACAAGATGAAAGAAAAGCCAGAGTAACAAAAATGGTCTACAATTCTTTAATTCCTAGATTCATCAGTCATTCAATTGTCCTCATATTTATTTTTGTTCAGATTTCATTCTAAAATGCAAGACAGCTCATCCTTCATTTGTGAAAACACTGGGATTTAGTTTATAGATTTTGCAATCTCCCTTGATTTCCCTTTATCGGCTCTTTTTATTGTCTTCTGTTCAACGCTTTTTCCAGAGGGTGGGTGACAAAGGGGAAAAAGGAGTTTCTGGAACTGTCAGTCCCTATTCTATGTAATGACCATTCTGATGAATCTCAGTATTTGGTGAATGGAAAATATTAATTAAATTAATTTGGAGGGTTACCTTTAGAATCTAAGTATAATTGGTTCCAAGTTATATGAGTATTATGAACATTTTTGAGTGCCTTCCTGAAATCAATCCCTCTCTCCCACCAACAAGCAGACAGCATGTTGACTTCTCACCGGGCAATATTCCCCTGCAACTCTATTCGGTCATGTGTGGAATAGCTGAGTCTGAGCAAAGAACAACACAAATAAGCCATATCTGCAGGAAGCAATCTGTTGATGAGATATGGTGAAGGAGGGAGTCAAATTGTAAACTGATCTACAATCTCCAAATTCTGTGGATGAAGAGAAGTAAAGAGTAAAAGAATTTTCTCTCACATACTACCCTATGGGAGAGGGAGAATTACTGATAGCCATGATTCTGGCCTCTCCATGACAGGAACTCCTTGCAAATAGTTAGGAGCTGTAACTAAAGAGGAAGGAGCATAAAAGTTGTACAAAAATATTAAAATAGGAAAGCAAAAGAAAAGGAGGGAAACATGACAAAAAATGCCAGGAAATGAAATTGCCCAAAAGCAAAATAATTTCCAAAATCTTTTTCAAATTTTTAATTTAAGGTTTTAAGCATAAAATCTCCCATAAGTATTTTTGAATGCTTCAAACTTCAGTGACAGCAAATACAAAGTTTTTAAAGACATTCATTCTAAGAAATTCCTCAACCAAATAGAATATTTTGATCCATTCCAGGAGTGCCCTAAACCCCACTTGGTATAACCACAGAGGAAGAAGAAGGTCATCAGATTTTAACTTGAGAGAACCGCTGGTGGGAATAGCTGTTTTAAGTGCTTCTCTCTTCTCATACAGGAATGGGAAATCTATTTCCCATATTGGGAAATGAAAAGGTATTGGTAATCTTCGTAGTTAGTGCAGTTTCTTTTTTCTTCCTCTGGAAGAAGGAAGGAAATTATGAAAGAATTAGAAATCAGTAGAAAATGATATCTGTTCATAAGCCATGTGTGAAGTTGTTCAGCACACAATTCCTCACACACCCTGGTCAATCTGGATGTGTGATTATGAAAGCCAATCCTTGGAAATATTGCTGTCTCTATAGAGTTTTATTTCTGCAAATAAGATCTGGAAAATTCATGCATGTGAGTGTGGTGAGCTTGAACAGATCTCTAAGACAAGAATGTTAGCATCCCTAATTACAGGTTCTATTATTTAAACAGTGAATAAACCAGTTCAAATTACTTCAACAAACATTTGTTGAGATTATTCAATATGAAGAGATCTATGATTTTACAAAGCTAAATATACATGGAATGGTGAATATTATTTTATGATAAGCTCGTTAGGAACAAGGAGAGGCTCTAATGAACCCAGAAAACACATTGTTAAGAGAGAGAGGAAAAAAAGTACTAAGTTTTTGCTGAATGACTGGAACAAATATGGTCAGTTCTGCTCTAATGTGACATACGGGCTCCTAAATATCACTGCACTATGCAAAATTACACAATAAAAAACACAAGGCTTATAGAGAAAATGAGATTAAGGCATAACACTCAAAAACTAAGTGACATGTTAAAAGAAAAAACCAACTCAGTGACATGTTTGTAAAAAGGTTTTTAAAAACCTATGAAAAACTGTGGCACACATGTGACATTGCTAAGAAGCATGTATACTACAATAAATACAACATTTTACCATCCTAACACTGTGGGCCTCACAAGGTTGGCACTTGTGAACTACCACGGAGGGATGGCGGCAGTTTATGTGAACAGGATGGGACCTTATACCTCGATTCACCTTGTGCTTGACCAGGGCTCATCACACACTCGAGGTGAACGGAGCTAGCTGGCGGATACTTGAGGTGTGTATCTTTTTTGTATCCCGATGAGGCTTGGTTCAGCAGGGCACAGTTTTCTGCATTCACCTAGTGTTTCTTGCTGAGGACATCACGCACAGGCCAACATAAACAAAATTCACGTTGTGAATTCTGCTTGTCCTCCTGATCTATGGGTAGTGCTGAAACAAATTCATGGCTTCAAAACAAGTGTTACAGCAGAACTGACATGTATATATTCCCACTCCAGCTCTTCCGCAACAACAGTGTTCTTCCTCATCTGCCACCAAGTTTGTCTGGTTATTATTTCTGTCCAAGCAATTCAAAAACTACAACCCTCCCAAAAAATCATCTGTGGTCTTAAAATAAGAACAATAATACCAGTTGCTAACTCTGGGTAGTTGTCCCACACCCAGTAGTAGGTTCGACATGCCACCAGCATGTTCAGCAATATGGTTTAAAACCAGCCTCTGGATCTAGAACCAGGGCTCTTGGCCCCCTGAAAGAGGGTTTCCTTTGTGTCTGGCTACTTATAGGGTACTGAGGGGAGGGGTGCCACACTGAGTGTCCTGCAGCTGATCCTCCCTTCATCGTCCTGAAGCTTCCTTCTACAGCCCCTTAGCACAACAATCATCATGTGCCTTGGTTTATCATTTTAACACTGGCCATCTCACACCTAGTATATGGCAGCCACCGTGGCACAACAAGCAATTAAAGCAGACCCTTTAATATTTATGTAAAAACCTAGCTTTCCACATACCACCTGAATTATTTACCCTGAGTGAGCGCACATTAAGTCGCGGGCTAATGGATGACACACTTTTTTTTTATATGGACTCATATCCCCAGAAAGCATCATGACCATCAGGTAGTGGTGAATCCTAAGGGCGCCGTGAAAGGATCCGTCCATTCTCTGAAGGAGCCAAGCGGCCCTGATTTAAGGCAGAAGGAAAAGTGAGAAAGAGAACAAGAGCACGAGGCGAGAGGATATTCTGCACACGTCTGTCTCCCAAAGAACGCAGGTCATCCAAAGGATGCCATGCAGGACCAACACCACTTTGACCCCGAAACCAATGGTATTTGCCTTAAGATAACTCTACCAACCTCTCGTTATATGTTCTGGCTTAATTTTGCTTGGCTGTCCATAAATTACTCTATGGGGTTTAATTCCTACAAAAGAGAATATAATCCACCCTTCTGTTATTAACGCAGCTACAATTTCATTCCTGTGCCAAGCAGCAGGGAGAGAAATCAAACAGTTGGCCCCCAGTGAATTCATCTATATGCCCCAGTTTCCTAACACTAAGCGTGCCTCAGACAATAGACTGGGTTTTAACTCTTTCTTGTCAAGTCTCCATCAAGAACAGTCAGATGGCATCCTTCCGCTCACTTCTCAGCTCATTACTCACAAAGAATATCTTTTCCCATGAAACCGGAGCTAACACACTCAGCAACCAGTGCTGAAGGTAGCAGTAAAAAGTCGGGTCTCGCCATCAGAAGCACATTAGCATACAAAATATTTCCATAGGAAGGGAAAAAAACCCTGTCAATTGCCAGAGCTGCACTCCATTGTCTTAAACGTCGCTGTTCTCCATCAGAACACACACCCACCTCTACCTGGAGATAATGCATGTTCGGATGATGGTAACCTTTTACAGGAACTGTGGGCCTGTGTAGGAAGGAGATGCTAAAACTACATTCCAATTCAATTCTGCGGAAATGAGGAGGAAGGTCTTTCAGACAGAGAGCAAGATAAATGGGGGGAAACAGTTAATGACAGTAGGCTTTGAAAGAACTGCTAGTTTCAGGGAACCTCACTCAGGAAAGGACAAATCCCAGCCCTGACCCTCACTGTGATGTTCTGGAAAGAACTGGGTCAAGGATCCAAATGAAAGGGAAACCAGGGGTCATTTCACAATATCCTGAATTTATCGCGCCCGCCCAGCGGTCAGTTAGGCAGGCAAATGAACAGTTAAAAGGCTCCACTGAACCATAATCCCCAATCGTTATACTTAAATGCCTCTTCTCAATATAAAGGAGGCTCTTCAATAACCATAGATCTAATTTCTGTTAATTTTATGTAACTCTAACAGAATCATTAACATTCGTGGAACCCACTCCGCACGCCGCCCCTCCCTCCCCTACTCCCCTCATTTCTCCTACCAGCGTATCCCTTGAAAATTTAATTATTACCAGTGGAATTCCTGCACTAACTAAAGGCTTTTGCAATCAAATCAATAGTTGATGAAAGAGTGGTCTGAAAAAGCCATGTTAAATGCATTATGCTCTTCCATTTCCACATCACCCGTGTGGCTCCTTTCATGATGTTGCAATTGGAGACCCTCAAAATACATCACTTTCAGGGAGTTAAAATGTCTAAGTGTTATCCAGAGGTGGCTATTATATATTTATAAGGGCTCCCCTATATGCCTCTTCTGGATTTATTAAGTGCTCTAAGGATCTGTTTGGCTTATACCAACTACTACAGACTGATCTGAGAAATCAAGGAGGAAATACCCAAATGCAGAGCTGGGCAGGAAGGGAAATGTTTGTGGGCATCATGACTGCTACAAGGAGACAGGCCAGTTGTGTGTGTTATTTAGAAATAGAAATAAGTCCTCTCCCCCCACTACTTCTTGCCCTACTCATATCCCCCACCGTTCTGCTCTAATGGAAGAGCCCAAATGCTGTGCTGTCTCTCTTTGTGCTTTTCCACCTATGGAGAGTCTCCAGCACAAAATAACGTGTCTTTGGGGAAAAAGAGATGCTTCGGTGTTGTTGTGTCCTTTGCTGCTATTGGTGGAATGGGCTTTGGTGCCTTAATTAGATGAGGATTGTTGCACCAGAGATGGTTCTATAAAGAAAGCATTTTATCCAGGCCATGTGTAGTGTGTACCGCATGGCATTTGCAATATTCCCCATATATGAACATTTGGGGGGCATGTGGCATAAGTAAATTTATAAATGGTTCCCTGGTTCTCCAACAGGGTGGTCAGGGGAATTGCAGACCCTAAGATGCATGGCTGTACTGTGTACATCACCAGAGGCCAGGCTGGACAGGCTAATTTAGATGAATTCTCTGGAAAACAACCAAAGTCCTTTCCTAAAGGGCTGAAAGCTGAATCCGACTATATAGGACCAGGTGTGCAAATACAGTTCAGATCTCCTAATCTAAGTGATACAGGAAGCACTCACACATTATCTGAAAAATTTAGCCTGCCACTATTTTCCTGCTAAATTGTGCAGATAATTACTCCAATTTTCCATTTCGCTTTGACTTAGAAACCTAGTCACAGGATAATAACAGGTCATTGTACAGGGCAGAAGCTTATTTGCCTATTTATTAATAATGCTCATCTATCAACAAGCAACTCCCATGTGCCTGGCACTGCCCTCAGGAAGTTTCATTCTAATTGAAGTCAACATTTAGACTCTGGAAAGATCAGTGAACGTGAACAACGATCCATTAGCAGCTGGATTCAGCGAGAGGATGTACTGTTAGGGGAGCAGAGGACCCAGAGCTCTAGGAGGCTTTCCTGGAGGAGATAGGCTTGTCATAAACTCTGACCAACCCTGGGTTTTGTTCACATCTCAAACAGGGAATGGTGTACTGCGTATCTCAGCGAACAAACTTGGTCTGCCCACAGCTGCTGATGGTCTGAGCCACCGGCCACCCTAGGACAGGGTAGGCAGCCCCAGGGACAGAGGGCATCCTTCATCACCCCAGGTCACCACTCAAAGCCCTCCAGTTCAGACACTTTGCTTTCAAGCAGGTGTAAGTTGGGATTTAATTAGGCAGAGAGAAGGACATGAGAAGAGAGAAGAAACACATAATGTAAACCAACCCAGCATTCTTTAAAGAGGAGGTACAGCTTTAGGAAAGAGAAATGTAACCAGACACAAAAAGCCCCAGGACACAGTGTGGGTTCGGTGATTAGCTGTCCCGGCTTTAGAATCAGAAAGTTCTGGGGTTTCCACTGTGCCCTACCACTAACGTGACTGGGTGGGTGCCCTTGGACAAATTATTTAACTTCCTTATGCTTCATTCTTCTCATCAGGAAAATAGGGATATCATAGTCCTTATCTATTAATATAATTGTTTCTATCGACCTACGTTGTAGAGAATAAAGACGACGATGTGAATAAAGCACTTTGCACGGAGCCTGCCTCATGGAATGTTCAATAAAACCAGCTATGATATTAGTAATATTAGTGTTGCTAAGTGATGTTTGAAGCCAAAGTTCAGCCACCTAGGGCGGATGGGGGATGAAATATGAATTTTCAGAAAATGGGAATATGCATATATTTTGTGTATTTGCTGGTGGGTACAGAAAACTAGATGAAAGAAAAAAGAAATAATTACCTCAGACGCAGAAGCTCTGGTCAACTCAGAGGAACAGGAATGTTTTAACAGCTGTCTAGGGCCAATTAGGACTCGCATTTCAGATGACACATTCCAATGCTTATCTGCACAGTAGCCTCGTTTTCTGTTCTCCCTCCGTGTTTGCGCATTCACTTTCGCAAATGCACGGACAAGCAGATAGAAAGTTGAATGTAATCGCCAAAGGGAACACCCATCAGTGTCACTCCGGCTGCACTCCCTTCACGGAGGGACCTTCTAAGTGCCATCGTATTAACGCAGGGAGAAGAATAACGGACCATAAATATTTGAGGACTACCCAGCAGAAGTACAAGGAATTATCTATTACCCATTGTGCAGCCAAATCCAACGAAAACTTAGTTATAGAATCTGAGATAAAGTTAAATTTCTCTGAAATAGAAGAGAATATAATTTGTGACCTAGTCAGCTGTGACATAAATACACATAATCTCCAAAAGGAGAAAATAAATGATAAATTCTCAGTACCAAGCAGGGCACGAAGTACAAAGTAAAGTGATCGATTTAGGTTGGTGATAGATAACACCTCCCTATTTGCTGTACAGATTCATCAAAAAATTTCTCAGGAAGAAGAAAGGTTTGCAATTGAAAGATATCATTAATTGTACATTTTGCCATATTATTTAGAGATAGACATTTCAATGCCTAAAGTGAAATGTCCATGTAAAATACATTTATAAAGCGTTTCATTTACAAGTTACTCTATGTCTGTTTATCATTCCGAACTCCTCCATCACCCAGGGAAAGCTGCAAGAGCATTTTCAACTCCATCTTGCAAAGGAGGAAACCAAATCTAAAGAAATTTAGTGACTGACCATAGACCATGCATGTGACTTGGAAAGCACAGGGCCAAGGCAAGAACCCAGGTCTCCGCACTAGTACACACTCCCCGTCATGTGTTCTTCTATTACACGGTAATTGTTCTAGGTGCAACAGAAGTCAAGGTTAAGTGTTAGTAAGCACAGCTGTCCCTGCAGAGCAGTGACGGATGCCAGTCCAAGCTGAGGAAATGCATCAGGCCAAGTTCAGGAGCATGAATTGCAGGCATACAATGATAGCCTGTCAAGTGGACTGGCTCCAATTAACAGTGCTTAAGGGGTGCGCTAAGTATGAGCCCTGAGGATCCCTAAAGGACACAGTAAGGAGCGTGAGATTTATCCCATAGTTAATTGAGAGCCATCAAAGGGTTTTTTAACTAAGGAGTGATGTAATTAAATATGTATTCCAAAGTCTGGCAGGGTTGGAGCCTGCATTTCAGGGTGAGGATCAGCTGTCGAGAGGCCGGAGGCAGAAAGACAAATGGGAGCAGGAACCTGGGAACGTCTTCTATCATAGCTCGGGGTTAGCTTTGACTTGTGTTCTTCTAGAATGTGGACCCTAACTCTTCCACTAAGCTGGGAATTCTTTGCATTAACTCCTGGTTTATTTGCCTTCATGTTCCTGAGCTGCAAACTATAGGGAGTCGTGCATTGCAAAATCTGCCTGCAGGACTTCCCTCCCACAGAGCCCAAGATCTCCTCCACCTCAACAAGACCAACATGAAATGTATTACTCTGCACCCAAAGATCACTTCTCTTGCCATCTCTGTCTCCTAGAGAATATGCACTGCCATCCCTCGGGTTTCCCAAAATCCGGCATTCATCCTAAGTACCTTCCTCTCCCTCATCCCAGCCCCCATCAAGTCATCCCTATACAATGCCCCCTTCTTTAAGATCCCTCTGTCTCCTTCACTACTTGTGGTTTGATCAGTCTCCTGAATAAATATTTATCTGCAAATGTACCCCTTTTGAACTATCCTTAACACTCTTAGGAGAGGCATCATTATAAAGTGAAATGATGATTGGGCACTGCTTAAAACCCTTTGTTGGCCTTCTGTTGCTTAGAAAATGGCCTGGAGTCCACACTCTTCATCATCACACACTTGCAAACCCTCCATGATCTGGCCTTCATCTCTGGTCAGTCAGCTCCAGTTCCCCAGTGCTCCAATCAAACAACCCACCACGCGACACGCTGACTCAGCTTTCAAGCCCATGAGCCTGTGCACACGTACGCGCGCGTGCGCGCGCACACACACACACACACACACACACACACACACACACACAGGACCTTCATGCCTCCACCCAAGTCCAGTCACACTTGTTCCCTGTCTACCTGTTTACCACTTTCTCTTGTCCCATTTATCATCTTCTCTTCTGAAAAAGCTTAACTCATACAGTCCCCACCGCTCACAGGGTCCCCGAAGCCAGTCATTCTCTCCTTTCATGAAAGCCCTCTGTCCATTGCTTACCTCTGCAAAAATTCTCAGCACACTGTATTAAAGGCATTTATTTTCATGCTCCTTGAGGGCAGGGATGTTGTCTAATTCATTTCTCTTTCCAACATTCAGTACTTAGCACATGATAGGTACTCTTAAAAAATTTATATATATTATGTAGACGTATTTTTAAAAGACTAAATGATGGAATGAACAAATAGATGAATATTGACACTTTTTTTTCTTCTCTATCCTCAACTGTGTTAATTCAGTAATACTTATCTGCCTATAGAATCTGACAACAGGCATTTGAGAGATATAGTTATATATATAAAAATATTTATATATATATTTATAAATATATAGATATTTATATTTATTTATGTATTATACATATATAATATATAATATATATAATATACATTTATATATATATTTATAAATATATATAATTTATATAGAGAGAGAGGGAGGTATGTGTGTCCTTGAATTTCACGATCAACTTCATTATGATATGGTTATACTTTACATATAAAAGCATCTTAGCTTGTGTGTGTGAATACACACTTTATAGTGAGATTTAAATATCCCATCACTATAGTAAATAATCTCAGCATTTCTTTAAGTGAATTAGAAGAAAATTTCCTTATATTGGTTTTATTTATCTTCCCTAGGTCAAAACTTTAGCCTCTGCATCATGGAAGCAGAACATTAGAAACATCTTTGGTAACTGACTAAATTAACACAAAACAGTTGGCTTACCAAACAGCATGTCCAGGTTACCAATAAAGATTTTTTTTGGTGAAAATATTAAGTCTATCACAGTGACTTTCAAAGTCTTTATTCTCACCCCTTTAAAGCTTCAAATTGTATATTTTTATGAGTCACCTTGAAATATTCTAAATAAAATGCAATTGCACTGTTTTGAACAACACAATGCCTGGCACAAAGGAGACATCTGATAAATATCTGTTATCATTGACTAACTCGCCCCTGCTTGATTGTATAATCCCTGAGAGCAGAAAGTATGTCTTATTAACAGTGCAACCCCATAGAGTCAACCACTTTGCTCAGTGTTCGCTGAATAAGTGGGTGCTCATGGGCATTTGAAATTGGGCAAGACAGACACATTCTTCAAATGGTATTTGTGTTGGTTCCACTACCTTAAGAATCGAGTTCATTGGTCTCTGTAGGTACCAGTCATTATTAAATTGAGCCCTCTACTTGACTATTACAGGTACAAATCAAGTCCATGCGCACAAATGCTAGCTTCCATCTGGCACTAGAGACCTAAATGTGAAATCCGACGTATTGTCTAAGGAGAAGTCAGCCTCAAAATCAGGGAATAGAAACAGTGATCCATAAATGTTGTTTCTTCATCTGCAACGGCGATGAGTCACAAATAAGAAAGGAAAGAGTATTATCGCCTTTAACTATTTCAGATCACCATCTGCAAAAAGAACACAACAGAATGGAAATTGCTTTTATAAAGTATTCAATACAATTTAAACATCTCATGATATGCAATGGGGCTCTCCGAGATGTGCCAGATGCTATTAAATACAGCATGCTCTATGGGAAAATCATGCAAAATACATTCAACCAATTGAATTATATTGCAGGGCATAAAGGGCTGAATACATAAACAAGTGCCCATTACCTTGGTCTTTGGGCATTTTTTTATTGTAGTTTTCAGATATAGGACATGAAAAATAAGAACAAATTTAATGCCTGTATTTTTCATTCACTGATACACTTCCAAAGTATCAGAGTTATAACACAGCGTGTACCCATTTTGCATTAGAAAGAATAAGATTTGCTATTATATTTACAGTGTTTTTGCTTAATATGGTAACCTTTAGAATTGTTTACCAAAGAAGCCATGATGGGAAAAAAGCATTGTGGCTACAAATACAGGGACCTCTTCATTTTTAAATTTTTTAAAAAAGATTTTATTTATTTGAGAGAGAGAGAGAGAGAGAGAGAGAGAGAGTGTGTGTGTGTGTGTGTGTGAGAGAGAGAGCGCGCAAGAGAGAGCACAAGCAGGGGGAGCAGAGTGAGAGGAAGAAGCAGACTCCCACTGAACAGAGACCCTAATGTGGGGCTTGATCTCAGGACCCTGAGATCATGACCTGAGCCAAAGGCAGACGTCCAACCAACTGAGTTTCCCAGGCGCCCTTCATTTGTTAAATATTGATTAAATTTGGAAAAGTCCTTTTAATCCCAATGCAACATTCAAAATTTGCAAAACTTTTTCTATTTTGCAGGAATTTTTCTCCTTTTTAATATTATCCTCTAAAAAAAAAAAAAAGACTTTACCAATAAGATCCTTTAAGGTATGTATAGGTAAGGCAAGTATTATTTAATAGACAAATTGTAAACACAAGGAAACCAAGGTTCCAAGGAATTGAGTGCTTTACCCAAGGACACCAAGAAAGGAAACCCCACACCCAAGAGCTCCACATCAATCTTTCTTCCACATCCCATGTCCTTTCACACCTACCAAGCCTGCCTAGAGGAGGAGGCAGAGGGCTAGACAGGATCCCCCAGGTCCCCTGGCTCTGAGTACATCTCTTTTATATGTTATTCACTTGAAAAGTAAATCTCTCATTTAAAAACTGTTACTCTCCTTAAACTTAAAAACAAAAACAAAAAACTTATGCTAGACTACGTCACTGTGAAAAGCTATCTTAGGGTTAAGAATGTAGAACAGGAGAGTCATGTGCCAAAATGGTACAGCTGGGAGGCAAAATCCAAGATCTAGTATCCTGGACCATGACCAAGTATGAGAACAGGAGCTAAAACAACACACCAAATCAGGGTTCAGTGCATTGTCTGTCAGGAGGACTTACTCTCAGGACTGACTGCCATGGTTCCCCGCTCAACAGGGGTCTGCTCTTCAGCCTGGCCTACATTTTCCCACCTCGTGGGAAAATGTTTTTGCTCAGTCCTCTGTCGATCCAACAAAACTGATTTGGTTCAAGTGGGTTTGGAAGCCAACAAACAGAGCTGTTGGTACTTTTTTTGTAGAAATGAATGGGAGATTATTTTTCAAAGTTATAAACATTTATGTTTAAGACCTGGCCTCGCAGACACAGAGTTGAGTAAAAGCAATGTTTAAAATGGAACAACCCTTTGGTGACATAGCAAATACAGAGAAATTGGCCAGAGAGCCTGCTCAATGGTAATTATATATTTTATTCATATACCATAAATCATCTTTCTTGTGGTTGGGAAACCACCAGAAAGAGAAGAAATACTGAGTGTGAGGCAGGTGATGGCAGAAGAGGCAGCAATGTCGATGAGATGAATTTACAGGGGTGATTAGTTGTAGAAACATCAGTGACAATGACAAGTTTGGAACCAGGTGGGACTGCTAGCAAATATAATGATGCCGAGTCAGTGAATTTCTTGGGGGAGGAAATACAGTCTTCATGGGACATGAGCACCAAAGTGACACCATTGAAGTTGTGGTGTGAGACTGGAAAGAAAAAAAAGGTACAGGTGCTCACCACACACTAAGAGTGTGATTCAAAGCCTAGGAGGAAAGGAGACAGCCTGGAAAACCTCAAGGTGAGTCGAAAAGATGGTCAAGATGGTTCAGAACTTGGACTCCAAAATCATCTGTAAAGGAGGAATAACAGTGCCACTACACAAGGTTATAGTATGCTATACTATACTATACTATATACTATACTATACTATACTATACTATACTATACTATACTATGCTAATATATGGAAAGCACTTGGAGGAATATCTGGTGGATACTTTGTGCTCAAGAAAAATATATTAGTGATAATAATTATGGCAAAAACAGTAACATAATAATAATAAATAGATGTTCTCACTTGGGGAAGAAGAGAAAAGAAAAAAGAGTAAAAGAAAAAAGAAACCAAAAAGGGAGAACCTGTAAAATGAGTTGTCATCAGAACCAAGAGCAGAGAGGACTGTAAACTGGAGAGGTTAACAATATCCGATACTAGAGCAAGGTCAGGGAGAGTCATACCCAAGAAAAGATCCAGCTAGAGAAAGTTGAGTTTATTGATGGCCTTCGAGAAGGAAGTTCCAAAAGAATATTGGTGGCAAAGCCAATGTTGAAGGGATAGAACGATGAGTTACAGGATAAGAAACAGGAAGAGTTGACCATTCATTCAAGAATTTAGAGTGACAAAGGGGAATTAAGAGAGTTACTAAACGGATAGCAGAGTATAGGAAAGATTTAAGACTGGAAAATCTTAATAGGCCAGAAGACAGAGAACAGACCCTGGCAAGAGAGAGGGTGAGGAAAAAAATTAAAATTGCAGGAAACTGCTGGTGCCAAATGGATGAGGAGGCAGAAGGGGTTCCACCCCACAGCTCAGGTAGAGGAGCATGGAAGAGTGAAGGGCAGTTTCTTCCCTCCACCCAGGAAAGGACAGGAGAACAGACACACAAGTGCTAGGGCAGAACAATGTGGAGAGAGCCGAAGAATGGGAACATTCTTCCCACTAAAGTTGAGTCAAGGCCACTTTCCATGGAATCTTGAGGGGTATTGGGTTGAGAGTTTGAGAAAAAGCATTTAAGGAAAAAGAACACTCCCAGTTTCTGTATGATGTATCAAATGAACTGATGAACACATAGGAGATTCAATCGACATATTTTTGTGACACCCTTCAGCGACTCTTGATTGCATTGAAACATGGAGTAGAGAGAGAGACTGGCAAGCAAGGCATGGCTGAAAGTCCAGGGCATGGATGCATGGTTTAGATGCCTGACCAAGTCACCTAGAAGAACTGTGGAGCCAGAAGAGACTTCAGGGGCCAGTAGAGCAGAGGTAGCACAGGACTGAAGGTTATGTTAAGAAAAAATATACAAAAACAGTATTTAAAGAATGAATGATTAGGAGAATGGTTCTGGCTGGGCAGAGAGGTAGGGGCAGGACTGCAGAACCTGAGACCCTAGAAGTCAAACTATCCATCTCTTGGCTTAGGAGATAAGCCAGAGAGTAGAGGATGCCAAGGAGTTCTCAGGGGTGTTAGGTTTCTTCCAAGGAAAACTCACTAATTCATTTCCTATTTATGATTTTTTTTTTATCAGGTGCAGTGCTAGAATTTAAATCCAGTTCTGTAGATTATCAAAGCCCAAACTTTTTATCCTTCTTTTCTTTTTTATAGTAGCCATTCTAAAGGTATGAGGTGCTCTCTCATTGTGGTTTTGATTTGCATTTCCCTGGTGATTAATGATATGAGCATCTTTTAACATATCTGTTGGCCATCTATATGACTTCTTTGAAAGAATGTCTGTTTAGACTTTCTGCCCATTTTAATCACATTATTTTTGTTGTTGGTTATTGAGTTATATGCATTCACTACATATTTTGGTTATTAACCCTTCATCAGACATATGATTTGCAAATATTTTCTAACATCCCATAAGTTGCCTTTTTATTTTGTTGATAGTTTCCTTTGCTGGGCAGAAGCTTTTTACTTTGATGTAGTCCCACATGTTGATTTTTGCCTTTGTTGCTTTTACTCTTCATGACAGATTAAAAAAATCATCACCAAGACCTATGTCAAAGAGGTTACTGCCTATGTTTGTTGTTTCTTTTTTTTTTTTCCTAAAAGTTTTATGGTTTCAGACCTTACATATGATTTTTTCTTCCCTTCAGTTTTCATTCCAGGAATGAAAACTTGAAAGTATAAAGGATCAGGTCATAAAAGACAATCCCTACATTTTGTCATTTGTTTCTGTATTATTACTAGTATCGTCATTGCTATCCCTTTATCGTCATTTTAAAAGCAATCTTTGAAGAGGAGAGAGAGATTCACAGGTTCAGAGCCTGGCTTAAACTGGAACCACAGTAAAGAGTAGGCTCATTTGTGCTGGCTGGTTTACTCTCAACAACAAAACAACTCTTGTCCAGGACTTTCTGAAATAAGAAACCAAACACACTGTTCCTGAGCTTGCCAAATTTGGGTACTTCTGTGACTTTGAAATGCTTGTGCTTTAGCCTGGAATGCTCTTCCTACTCTGGTCTGCTTAGAAAATTCTAACTTATCCTTCAAGTTCCAGTTTAAGAATTACTTGTTCTGTGAAGCTCCTACTTGATATCTCTGAGATATCAAGTATCACAGAGACAGTGATGTTTTAAATAGTCTACAACATGTGCCCCTTCTCTTGCTAGGCCTCGTTCTCTCCCTGCATACCATCTACCATTAAAGTCAGGCTAATAAAATTTAGTTTCCCTAGCAAGAATGAATGTATGTCAAAGAAGATGTCCTTTCCAGGGAGAAGAGAAAATGGAAATTCTGAACTTCCCAGCCCACTAGAAGATAGAAAGAAAAAGAAAAACTGGAGAAAGACAGGTAACAATTGATAAGATATATATGTCATGGCTTCTCACCTATGAGATGGGGTTGGAGGCTTAGGTTGAGAAGAAAGCTTAAAGATGTGCATTTTGTGTTCCAGTTTCTATTTGAGATAAAAACAAAAGAGGAAATGCTGGGTGTGGTGGCCCAATAGCTATGTGGGATGTCTGCATTGGGTAAAAATGGTTCCATGCTGGGTAAAGAAAGAGAGCCTGAATTATCACTACCACATTTCCCTCTACCTCTGTGTGATAGAAGAAGCTCCCACTTGCCTTGTCAGGAAATGGAAGGTAGATAATGGTGCTTGTTAGCCAGGTGAGGAGATAGGGAAATGGTAATGTGGGAAAGTGGTGGGAAAATTCACCACATAACAAAGGCCTGGAAGAAGTGCTTATGTCATGGAGCATCTGAAGAGCCGGGGAGCACTGAAGAGAAGCCCTGTCATTGGAGGAAGACCAGCAGGCCAAAATAACCTAGACCAGCAGACATGCTTATGAGGCACTTCTCTTCTCCACAACTACAAGACCACTAGCAAGTCAACCTCTCATCATCATACACTTATGCCATTTTAGAATGGGTAGAAATGCAGGGAAGAAAACAAAAGGATTAAGCATATATCTGAAAGGAATTAAATTACTTGTAAGAGATTATTTATGCTAGGAGAAAGTGAGATAATTTACTTAGTAGTATTTAGCATTTAATTTACTATTTAATTTAGTAACTAAATTAACTAGCTAAACTGAGATAACTAGCCAGTTAGAGCCCGATACACACAGAGACACACAGACACAAACACAGGTTGAGTTGGATGGGGACCTTATTAGTCAGGGTTCTCCAGAGAAACAGAACAAACAAAATAGATGATAGACAGATAGACAGATGATAGATAGATAGATAGATAGATAGATAGATAGATAGATAAAAGAGGAGATTTATTATAGGAACAGGCTTACACAATTATGGAGGACAAGAAGTCCCACAGCCTACAGTCTGCAAACTGGAGGACCAGAAACATTGTTGCAGTGATTCACTCCCAGGCCACAAGGCTGAGAACCAAGGACCAATGGGTAAGTCCTGTTCTGAGGCTGAAAGCCTGAGAATGAGGAGCCCTGATGTACAAGGGCATGAGAAAATGTTCATCTCAGCTCAAGTAGAGAGAGAGTAAATTCTCCCTTCCTCTGCATTTTTGTTCTAATCTGGCCCTTAAAGGATTGGATGACACCTACCCACTTCGGAGGGGACCATGTGCTTTACTCAGTTCACCAGTTCAAATGCTAATCTCATCCAGAAACATCCTCAGAGACACACCCAGAAATAACCTTTACCAGCTCTGGGAATCCCAAGCCCAGTCAAATTGACACATAAAATTAACTACCACAGGGACTTACAGAAAAGACCATGATAGAACAAAGAGATGCTAAGTTTCTCCTCTTGAGTTATTTGTAAATTTGTGGTCCTGCTATGGAAGGCTCAAACTGTATTGTAATTATGTATCAATGTACCTCCCCCATTAAACTGAGGTTTTGAGAGTTAAGATTGTATTTTCAACTTCTAATTCTAGAACAATCTTTGGCATAAAATAGGCTCCTGATAAACACTTGCAAAATGAAGGAATAGAAAAATAAAGGTTGGAGGGCTCCTGGGTGACTCAGTCAGTTGGGTGTCTGACTCTTGGTTTTGGCTCAGGTCATGATCTCAAGGTTGTGAGAGCAAGCCCCATGTCAGGCTCCATACTCAGCATGGAGTCTGCTTGAGATTTTCTGTCTTCCTCCTCCTCTGCCCCTCCCCCCACTCATGCTTTTTAAATAAGTAGATAAATAGATAAATTAATTAATTAAATCTTTGCAAAATAAAAAGAAAGGTTGGTAAGACCATGTGAGAATGACCACTGAGCATTCTCCACACACCCAACAGCAAAATAAACTCAAGAATCCTCCCCAGAAATCTACCTCTTGCTCTCAGTTTTTGATGAGCTTTATTTGTAAGTTTTCTTAGTCTCTGTTCTGCTTTATGTATTCTTCCTTTCTTGCTCCACCAAAGCTTCAAGGAGAAAAGTAAATAAGAGAGCTGGCCTATAGAGCTCTTTAAAAATAGTTTTTAATATATGTACTGCCAAAGGGAGCACCTTTAAAAATATTTTGAGCAACACCTCTCCATCTCTGTAGGCTTTGGTGCTGTGGCACATGCCAGAAGAGTTTGAAACTCAATTAACTGCAAGTTATACATTCATATCTCTATTTTGATCAACATATATATATTTATAGAGAGAGATGTGTAGATATACACATATACAGGTTGAAAAAAAAGATAGGGCAGGTACAAGTGAGTCTGCCTGCAACCCAATAAGCTATTTCACCAAATTTTCTCTCCAGCCTTGCTCCATAATAAGAAACAATAAGAAAGACTGCTGAGTGGTCTTTAAAATTGAATTATTCTTTGCAACCACTGATGGGAGTGCCAAGGAGGATCTTGACAAAACTCTGCTATAAGGAATCTTGAAAAATATGGCAAGGATCTCTGCAGGAATTGGAACTGGAATCGAAAGAAAGGAAGGTATGACCCACATGAATCAGTCTGTTTGTTGATTGCTCAGCACCATTCCCTGTGCTTCAGAGCTGGAAGTCTAATGTCCACAATTCCAGAGTGTCTGCCTGCAGAGCTCCCAGACAGATTCTGCCCAGGAGGAGCACTCATGCATGCTCTGGAAAGCAGAAGAGAAACCATCATCATAGTAGTGCTCCTCTGGCAGAGGAGGAGTGGCAAGTGAAGGCTTTGGCAGATGTGGAGTTTATTTTTTGTTTTGTTTTGTTTTATTTTGCTTTGTTTTTTGGTGAACTTTATGTGCTAGAGTTAGCTGCATCCGATGGTTCCTGGAGAACACTACAACCTCCCATCTCTCTAAAAGCTGAGTATTCCCTGTATTAAATCCCTTCCTGCTTAGGTACATGAAGTCATTTCTTTGTCTTTGACCATCATGATGATATGAGAACAGCAATATATATTTCTATATGATAGAACAGAGAACACAGTTTCAGGAAATGCCACAGAATCATCTTTTAGGAACCTCTCTTCCTACCCACTCCCCACATCTAACCCATCTGCAAGTCTTCTGCCTCACCTTACCAGTTAGCTTGCATATCTACTTCCCAACTTCATGGTGATCACTTCTAGGGGGCCCTCTCAGCACCGGGCTCTCCAGTGGGCTGGTACCTCCCAGCCCCACCCCAGCCATCATCAAGCACAATGTCAAGGTTCTCCTTCATCTCTTATGTTGCTCTCATAGTCAAAAATCTCCCGGGGCTGCTTCACCAGGCACTCCCCCCTCAGTTTCTTTGTTCATGCTTGTTCATGTTCATGCTTCCTCCCCCAGAACGTCCTCGTCTGCCTGTCCACAGACACCATGTCTGTCCAAAACAGATCAAGTATCACTTCATAATGCCTCTCTACCCACACAAATTTATTAATACTCTGCCCTTCTGAACTGAAATATTTCATCATGAATATCTGCCTGCAAAGTCCAGCCCAAATTGTTGACCCACAGACTTGAGAGCTAAAATACAGTAGCTACTGTCTTAAACTACTACATCTTGGAATGGTTTGTCTGTAAACACTAATGAATAAATACTGTTCCCAAACTTGTCTGCCTACAGCATCATCTCCATAGGACAACCAGCAATCTTTTTAAACTGAATCAAATCATACCTTGCCCCTCTGGCTTTCCCTACATCACCGACCCCTGCACTCCATTGGGTCAGGCCAGGCTTTTGCTATTCTCTGAACAAGCCCACTTGTTCCCACCTCAAGATGCTTGCAGTTCTTTCCATCTGGGAAACTCTTTTCTTAGAGCCACACATGATTTCCTTTCTTGCTGCAAGTAGATTCTTTACTCAAATGTCTCCACTTCCAAGAAGTCTTCTTGGATAATGTCTCTAAAGTATCATCTCCCTCAGTCCCTGCTTCCACCCTGCTTTATTTTTCTACACTTGTTTGGTGCCTCTATTACATATGCATTTGGTCACTGGTTTATTTTCCATAACGCTAGAAGAGAAACCTGAGAACAAGGACCCCAGTGCCACACTGACCATCGCATGTGTAATGCTAAAAACCAAGCCAAACATGCAGCAATGGCTCAGGAAAGAGCTGAGAACTGAAAACATGAATGATTTGATTTTAACCCCTCAGGGATGTTTGGGATATACCAAGTCCTGTGTTTTAGAACTCCAGGTAGGCCTATGTGACTAGGAAAGTTTTCTGTATCTAAAAGCACATTACCAGTAATGAATGAACAAAATCAAATTTAAAAGTCATTTTTCTTTTCCATGGTATTATAGTCATTTTGATGTGACACTGACATAGTTCTTCTTAAGTTGTTTCCTTTTTATAACACAATTTGCATAATTTAAGGACAACTCTGGAAGACTTGCACAACTGAAGGCAGTACTAGAAAATGTATTTTGAGAGTCTTATGATTTGCAGTCCTCATCAGCTCTACATAATGTTGATGACATGTCTTATGGTAAAGGCATGAGATGGAACGTGGACACCATATGCAGTCCACTCTGGGAAGAGGAATGGGAACAAAGGTTTAAATGTCCAGACACAGAATAAAGTACTAGCTGTCCCCTTTACTGCCATCAACAAGAGCTGGCTGCCCCGAGGTTCAGTAATACGCAGGAAACAAACAGAATTAAAAGGTAGCCCAGCCTTTTTCTAGGTATATCTTATTTAAACTAACCATTTAAAGATTTAAAATCCTTTATTATGACTTTTTTTTAGAACCAAATTATGCAAATTTTCATCTTTCTAAAACAAAGACTGCCTACCTAAATGAGGCTGAAATGAGTTTAGCTCAAGTAAAACAATCAAATTTAATCCCAAACAACAAATAAATGACAACGAAAGTGGGGCTTGGGGAACAGAGCTGTTTAGAAATTTGTTTCATTTCTCTACTAACTGTGAACTAAGCCCAGTCCTAACAGCACGCTCCACCGACAAATCATGTCATTGTTTATGGTCTTTTCTCAACATTGAATGAATAAGTTGAAAAACAAGAAAATTTATATTAAATAAAAATATAGTTAACCACAGTCAAATGTTCCCTACTTAAAAGTAGAACTCACTTATGTTGTAATAAAAGAACAATAATTTATCCTAACATTAAAAAAACATCATTTTACAGAATTATAAAGCATCATTTAATCGTTCCATATGTGTAACAGCAACATTTTTAAAATTATATGATGAAAGATTATTTCTAAATCTTTCCATTCATACAGATCCCTCCATTCATACTAAGATGTTCAGCCTGTACAGGATGTACTCAGGTGGGGGAAGCTGGAAGGGGGAAGCATATATAGCACCTCTTTATACACAATTCCCTTTACTTTCTCTGTGAGTCAAGATCATAGTAAAGTAATATTTGCTTTATTGTTGGGTATTAAAATGGTCTGGATTTAACAAAAAGAATTGGTCCAACACCACAAAAAGCAGCCAGATCTTAAGATAAAGAAGCCCCAGGGGCATGGAAGGATCTAGGCTTAGTGGACAGAAAGGTTCCACAATCTCAGGGACCCTCTTTAAGAAAAAAAGAATACACAATAAAAAATACAGAATTTCTATGGGAGTTTATGTAATATATAGTTGAGAAAAGAAATCTCAACAAATTGTATAATTTAAAATGACAAATATCAGAGGATAAAAATCCAACAAAACCATACTTTTTTGAATAACTAACATAGCTCTATAATACTTTTTTTTCCTTTTTGGGGAGGAGGGCTGGATGTTCCTTGAATACCTCTTCATAAAACAAGAAGGTTTTATATATATATAAATACATACCCATATATATATATACATACACACACATACACACACACTAGAGTTTTATATATATGTATTAGAGAATGTGTGTGTGTGTGTGTGTGTGTGTGTATTCTACACAGAGATAGATAGTTCAGTCTTTACTCTGCACAGTTGATAGAACATTAACAGATATATTCCTGACAAGAGAGAACATCCATCTGACTAGGTGTTAATAAGAACCAAGTCTTCAACTTACAATGTCATACATCTGATGAAATTTCCACAAGCTGGCCCCTGACTCTGTGCATTTCAAATCTGCTTCTCTTCCACTAGCCATACCTTCTGGGGATAGAGAAGGAGAACACACTCCTATGGCAGGATAGTGTCCTGCCCAGTATGTCTGGGCCATGGTTCTAGGGGACCTGGTGCAGTGAGTGGCACAAGTATTTGAGGGAGCCATTCCTATACCCAGAGAGCTAGCAGTACTTGATGATATAGAGAAGTGACTGCAAATCATAGATGTGAAACCCACCAAACCCATGGTAAATGTACTCCTATGTCCTTTCCTACAAGTTATCTCAGAATGGCCCAGGGCTTTATAACAATTTTATCCATAATTGCCCAAACTTGGAAGCAATCAACATGCCCTCAATTGGTGACTAGATAAACTATGGCATCTCCAGATGTTAGAATATTACTCGATTTGAAAAAGAAATGAGCTATCAAGCCATGAAAGACATAGAGAAACACTTTTAAATGCATATTATTAAGTGAAAGAAGCCAATCTGAAAAGACTACATACTGTGTAACACCAATCAAATGACATTCTGGGAAAGGCAAAACTATGGCAAAAGTAAAAATGTCTGTGGTTGCCATATATTGGGAGAAGGGAAGGAAGAATAGGTAGAACATAGAGAATTGTTAGGGCAGAATTATTCTGCATGATACTACAATGATGGATACATGTCATTATCCATTTGTCCAAACCCACAGAATGTACAACACCAAAAGTGAACTCTAACAGAAACTATGGACTTTGGGTAATTATGATGTGTTGTCATAAGATCACTGGTTATAACAAGTGTCCCACTTGTGAGGGAGAGGTGGGAGGCTGTGCACATGTAAGGGCAGTGGGTGTACAGGAAATCTCTGTACTTGTGGCTCAATTTTACTGTGAACCTAAAACTTAAGTTTATTTTAAAAAATTGTTCAGGGCCATACCAGTGCTACCCAAGATGAGGGAAAGCATGACAGAAGAGAAGTTGGAGAACAAAAACATAGTGATCTTAATCTGACTGGGGTTATATACGGTATTTCTGCAAATTTTACAAAAATATGTCCAAGGACTATAGGTCAGGTAACCTCTCCAAGAGCCTTAGAATAGTCTCTTACAAGTGAGTGCCCTGACAGATAAGCTTGAGTAGTTTTGCAGTAAATCTACTGCATTTAGGAGACAAAGATTAGGGAAGAAATTCCAGACCTGAGACAGATGAATGCCTCAGGATACAAATGGCAAAGGGAGTCAGTCCAGCAGCCTCTCCTTCTGCCATTAGTACTGCCTGCCTTGTGCAGGTTGCCCAAAGCATGGAACTGTGTCAGGTACAAAGAGCATCCAGCTGGAGACCTCTGGAAATAAAGTTAAGGGGAAAAAAATGTTAAATTGTATATTTGCATTTTTATAGGTAAAAATGGTCAAATATCAGCAGTTTCATATGGATTAACACAATAATAATTATTCAAATTTAATGAATACTTACCATGTGTTAGGTTATTAACACATCCTAGGCATTGTTATGGGTTGACTTAGAATCTTCCCAAAAGATATTTTGGCCTCTGAACCCTCAGTGTCTCAGATTATGACCTGATTTGGAGATAGAGTTTTCACAGGGGTAATCAAGCTAAGACGGGGTCATTGGCATGAGTCCTAATCCAGTATGAATGGTGTCCTTCTAAAAGAGAAAATTTCGACACAGAGAAACAGGTGTACAGAAAGAAGATGGTATAAAGAGACAGGGAGAACACCGTCTATAAGCCAAGGCTATCAGAAGCTGAGAGAGAAGCCTGGAGCTGGTATTCTCCATATCCCTCAGAACAGGCCAACCCTGCTGACATTTTGATTTCAGACTTCCAGTTACTAGAACTGGGAGAAAACAATTTCTGCTGTCTTAGCCGCTTGGTTTGTGGCAGCTCTAGGAAATCAGTGCACGTGACTCCTTAAATCTTCACTATGCTCCCATAAGGTGAGTGCTTTTCTGTTCCATCTGTCTCACAAAACTGAGGCGCATAGAAACTATGAATAGCCTCCAAGGTCACAGAAACAACAGGGGATGAAATTGGGCCTTGAATGCCGCCTTCTGACTCCCAGCCAATCCTCATAATCACCATGTAGAGCTACCTCTGGATTCAATAATATCAATACCCACAGGTTATAGAAGGAATGTCTTAAAGTCCTTGTTCTCTGAAGTACTATTTTTCAGGACAGGACAGGAAGTTGTCCTCACCTGAGGATAGTTAATACCAGAAAAAAAGAGCATTTAAAATAAATGCAGAGGGGTGCCTGGGTGTCTCAGTGGGTTAAAGCCTCTGCCTTCGGCTCAGGTCATGATCCCAGGGTCCTGGGATCAAGCCCCGCATCAGGCTCTCTGCTCGGCGGGGAGCCTGCTTCCCCCTCTCTCTCTGCCTGCCTCCCTGCCTACTTGTAATCTCTGTCTGTCAAAAAAATAAATAAAATCTTTAAAAATAAATAAATAAAATAAAATAAATGCAGAGACCAAAACTCAGTCATAAATAACGATGACGGGGATAGCTTTGAAGACTTCACTTTAAAGACTTCATAACTTTGAAGCATGCATGAATTCTTAGATAAACAGAAAATGAACATTTGAACAGCCCAATTGTACTAAATTTCTGTTAAAATTATCTGATACCCTTTATTTCATGTTTGATTTTCAAAGCATGAAGATGAAGAAGGTCACTGGAGATTCAGAACTTTTTTGTTGGGAGGATCTTTCTAGTCTTCATTCTTACTGGGTTTTTCTTCTTTGGCTCTTACATAGGTTAACTCTTCCAGAATCTCCTTTGTATGTGGCTTTGGGTAATCTTTGAACTGTTTTCCAACATCACTTTCATACTTCATGAAATCATGGCTTTTTTGCAGGAATTGCAGTTTCATTTTATAGTTAAAATACATTGTTCTGCCAAATGTGTATAAGTTGGTACTATCAGAGAGATTATGGACCAGAAAAATATTGAGCCTTCCAAGTACCTGGATGAAATAAATAGATGCAGATAGGTGTTTTATTATGTGCAGAAGGATGTGAAACGTGGACTGATACCATGTAATATGACAAAATATGGTTTTCCAGATAACTACATAGTGTCAGGGGCTCTGAGAGTCCCCCCATGTCTTTGACTGGAATGTATTTTCCCAAACTGTTCCAGGGAATCGCAACTTCCAGAATGCTACTAGTTGATATATATATGGAGGAGTGGAAGGCAGGATAGAGAGGAAGGAGAAGAAGTTATGGTTAAGCACATTTGGGAAATCCTGAGTTAAATAAATTTGAACTTTCCAAGATTTCTCTGTGACTATACAAGTACCAATAATGTACATTTTGAATTTCTTAGGAGCTAGACACAATAGGGAGTGGTTTCCAAACATTGTTTGTTTGATGATAAAGCTATGTTTTCCAGCATTTAATGGGATCATTGTTCAGAAGAGCACATACTGGGACATGTGGACAGAAAAACATTTCTGTATCTCTGATACAAGATATACTTTAATTAACTGAAGGTGAGTGACCATAAATTCTGACTCTTGGACACCCGAATTAGTAGGACTTAGCACTATGAAATAACAATGGTCAGACCTGTTTCAAATAGTTTGGGAGTTAGTCCCATGGAGTATTATAGGAAAAGTACCAGACTAAAAGGAGAATGTACACTGGTCCTCATCCTTTGGGGGTCTTAGTTCCATTTCCAGTGGGGTAGGATGGAATCAGACAGAACCAGAGGTAATGGAAACAGAAGCCTCAGCACAGAAGAAGGTGCTAAAGACAGAAAGGGAAGGACCCAGTTATCTCTTTGGGGTGCATGGGTGACTCAACTGTTAAGTGTCCAACTCTTGATTTCAGCTCAGATCATAATCTCAGGGTTGTGAGATGGACCCCCCCATATCAGGCTTTATGTCTGGCAGGTTCCATGCCAGACATAAGTTTCTCTTTTCACCTGTCCTTTTGCCCCTCCCCCTCCTCTCTCTCTAAAAAGGTCTCTCAGAAATTGAAGAACTAAACACAGGTTTCTGCCCTCCTGCAATGCCCTTTATAACAAGCGCAGGGATAACCAATAGGCAGTCTTCTTTGCAGAGGAATTAAACTATTTCAAGGTCTTGTGGTTTTAAAAAACCACATCTCAAAAAAAACCACAATCTTAAAAGATTATTGAGCCTTGGGCCAGGATACAAGTAGAACTGGAGAATGGAGAAGAACACTAGGAATGGTAGAGGTTATCAAGTCCATGACAGATGACCAAAGCAAATAAGAAAATAATGCTGGATAAAGATGTTCACATCTATGGGAACCACCAGCACTCTAAAAATTATGCAAATGATTCATGATTTACTTACTCATACCACAGTTAGCAAAATTTCCAGGTTAGTATCACATTACTAAAAAGGAATTAACTTTAGTACTTCCTATCTTTTTTTTACCTGATATTTATTTATCCTTTCTACCCTGCTAACATTCCCAAGTAGTTAAGTTGTCTTGTGTTATTAAACCATGTAGAAAAATTCAAGGTAAAAAGAAAAAAAAAAAAGATCAAAACCAATTAAAAGGCAGACATCTGAGTTTAATTAGTTGCTTCAACTGTACATTCCAACTGGCTTTCTGTGAGCTAATAAGAGTTCCCTAATAGAAGGAAGTATCCAAGTTCACTGAAAAGAGATTAATTGATCTTCCAGGGATGGTACGGCATGCTTATATAAAAAGCTATATGTAAGGGAAGTCTTCACCTGTAATGTTGGTCCCATCCCATACCATTCCTCACCACCTCAGCCCAAACTCTGCATGAAGTCTTCTCAGAGGGGTTGCTGTGGCTTGATGTTCGCTTAATCCATCCCACAGAATCATCAAAAATCAGCTACAGGTTAAAGAACCTTCCAGCTTCCTTTGCCATCTCTCTGGAAGGCAAAACTTGGGAATTGGGGTGCCAATTCTTTATGTGGAGATTTGGGTCTGGTTATTAAGCCGGGACAGCATCTGGGGATGAAAAGAAAGGGCTAAATCTTCATGCTGGATCTGGTCCAGGTTATGAAGGTGACTGAGGTTTCTATGTCACCTGGGGAGATTCACTAAGCAAGGAAAGCAGGCTTGGGTTTAGGTTTGATATCTTCCTTGTGCTGTATCTCTCGGGCTCTTAATGCTGTTAGGTTATAAGATACATACAGTTGTACATGCAGGATGTATAAAGTCACAGAAATCCTCATCAGATGAAGGATTCTTAAATAACACCACAGAAAAAGCTATAAGAAAACCTTCAATCATTGTCACCATCCTAACACTTAGAACTCTATAGTTTTCTTCCATTAACTGAACCCGTTCAGGAAGCTTATCATCTCATCCCCTAAACAGGAAACATTTGGAAAACTAATATAATAAAATGTGTATAGGTTGAGCTTGTTTCCTTGTTTTTTCTCAACATCTACTCAATGTAGGGAAAGATTTGAGAGATTCTAGCAGAATAAATAGGCAAAATTTTCCTTGGACTATACCATATCACTCAAATCAAAACTCAGTTGAACTTTTGGCAAATTCTGAATTGTTTTTAGAGCTGACATCCATGACACGGGTCTCAGTATCAGCAAGTCTGAGTCTTTCATACCAGACTCACTAAAAAGACAGAGAAGCCAGCTTCTGACGTTTAGGGAATGTCAGCCCAGAACCATACTTAGTGTTGTCCTAGGACAGCCCAGGACTTTCTAGAACTAGAAAGGCTAGAAAATCTTTCTCCACTACATGTCAATAACACTGAGGATTCTTCACCTTGTTATTATTGACATGTAGTGGACAAACTCTTTGGCATGGGGAGTTGTGGGGGGCAGAGAGAAGGCTGTCCCCTGCACTATGGCATGTTTAGTAGCCTACTAGATGCCCACTAAATGTCAGTAGTACCTCTGCTCAGGTGACAAGCAAAATGTCAACTGTCCCTGGGGGTAGGGAGGGGAATTAGCAAGGTTGAGAACCACTGGACTAGATGTTGGGCCAAAGCCTTTCACAAGAACTGGAATTTAAATTCGCCAAGTGCCCAGATTTTGGGTTGCAACTCCCACATTTCTATGTCAAAAAAGAAAAGAAAGAATTCGAGAATGAAACTTTTTAAGGTTAAGTCTTACTGGTTGGCTACCTCAATTTTAAAATCCCAACATGGCCCCAGGAGAATTTCCAATTTTTGATGACCCTAAATTCTGATGAGCCCACCAGGATATTAGCTGCCATAGGGAGACCCAAGAACACAAAAGCACTATTTACTATGACAAGAGCTTCATTCTTGATTATTATTTAACCCCAAATGATTGTTTGTTCATTTAGAATTGCCCAATTAGGACAAAGGCCAGCACAACCCTTGAGACATCTTGGCCAACCAGAGTAATTTTAGTTTTCATATAGCTGATAATGTTCCTTTCTGATGATAATCAGGCAATGGGCTCATCAGTGTTTTATGGCCATTCCAACAAGTGATACTAAGATTATGTCATCAAAGTAAAAGTGGATATGTATCTTCTCAGTTCCCATGACAGGCTGAGAAGCATCCAAATTATCTAATTTCTGCCCCATTACTTAAATACACGTTCGATAGCAGAGTGGCCTTGTTTTATATCACTTAAATTGAATTTTGAGTTGACAAAAAAACATGTCTTTCTCACTTAGATTTTTACAATAGTATTTATTATGAATTAGGCTTTGAGAAATACTCCTGGCCTGAGATATGTTGTAAGGTTTTATAGACTGGCCTATAAAAAAAAAATTCCTGTCTTTGTATGAAAGACCAATGAAACAGCAAGAAATCTTAAGAAAACTTTCTATTTTTCTTACATTTTTAAATCAGCGGCCTGAAGGGGAGTATAGCATTGATCGGTTCTAAACTCATTTTGCATAAACTCTAAACCATTTTAGGATTACGTTAAACACAGGGCTACAAATTACATAAATGTCCCACAGAGTGCTAACTCTGTCATTTGTGAGCAATTGAGATGCCCCCTTTTTGAGGAATAATACCTGAAGAGCTAATTTAACAAAGATTGAGGCCCATTCCTCAGGAGAATTTCTAAGCTCTGTGGGACAGAAAAAAAATAAGCTCCTGAGACACTCTTGAAGTGAACAAAGGACTTTTAATAGGCCTCTGGTTTAATGCATTACAAATAAGAGACCAGAAATATGTGTTAATACCAGAAGGACCCGTACAGGAAGTCCAGTGTAATTGTCACCTGATCATCAAAAAGATCTGTGCTCCTACAATTACAGAATCCGTTGCTTGGGTGGCAATGTCCCCATATCTACACTTGGTATTGTTTCTGACAAGCAAACCCAAAGACTCCCTCCAAAATCTATTATAACATCATTTTTGGAAAGGACGAGTTGCTTATTAAAACATTTGAACTTAATAAAGTTTACATATGACTCATCTGTGTTCCGTTTGCAGTATAATCTCAATAACACAGCCAGATGGCATGGTTTACTGACAGGCCTTCTGCAGGAAAGAGATAACCAACCCTATCCTCTGCCCAGAAATGAGGGCTTCTAGGCCAGGGGTTCCCAAGCTAGGTCTGAAGACTCACTATATGGAAATTACCTGAGCACCTACCAAAAATGCAGATTCTAATCACCCACCCCAGATGGCGTGAATCCAAGTCTTGGGGAGAAGAGTCCCTGGAATCTGTGTTTTAACAAGCATCCAAAGGTGATTCTCCAGCACAATGGAGTCTGACCTCAAAAGACTAATACATGAACCTTGATCTGTGTTTTCACTTCCTTATGTCCAGAGATTGTCTGCTTTAGGATTGTATTTGGTCAGTCACAGGGACCACACGTTGAGGGCTAGATGCAGTGTAAGAGGGGGTGCCAACTTTCAAACACGGATGCCCATAGTTCCTTCCCAGTTCCCACTCTCCACCACAACCACCCTTACTTGAGGCAGTATTTCTCGTTAAATCCATACACACATATGCAGACACACATTTATAAAAGATTATAAAAGTACTTACCTGACTCTTTTCTCCAGATGAACCTGGGCTGACTTTTCTAGAGACGTAAGCTTGCCCCAAGAGTAAGTATTGCATTTACCAGAGAAAAATAGGAGCCTTGCCTCTTCTTCTTTCCCCTTCCAATTGCAATGATTATTTTGTTTTTAAAAGACTCTCCATTCCTCCATGAAAGTCTTACAAAAACTACTTACCATATGCACTTGACATTAGCACCACTCTTAACCATCAGTTTATATATTCTGATAAATAAATAGCACCTTCTCTTTTCTCTTTCTCACTGGCCATCCTACAATCTAGCTATCGTTATCAAATAGTGGAATCTAGAACAAAAAATAGAAGCCTTTGTGAAAAGAAAATGTCCAAAAGGAAGGAAAAGTGTTTGACATCTCCTTCACTAACCCTTTACATTATGTCATAGGACACAGGTCATTTGACCAAAAAAGAGACGGTAACCTCCAGAAGGATAACACATTCGTCAAAGAAAAGAGAGAGACTTTAGAAACTTCTACTCAAAGTGACCATTTTAATCCAGATCTTTAGGGAGAAGAAATATAATGCGTGTTTATCTAAATCTTCCTCCTAATTTCAGTCAGTTAGCAAATTATTAGGTGTCTACTTTATATCACACATATTAAATATAACCTCTGACTCCCAGGGGCTCCCAACTAAGCTTGTGCGGTTGTAGAAATCATAGTCTTCCATAGCTTATGAAGTTCAAAACTAGGACCCACCACATTCTACAGCTTATCAGGACACTTTGGAGCTCTGTGTCTCGATATAGGGTACAGCACATGGCAAGGGCCAGTCCATCCCTCAGAGGCCCCTATCATGCACTGCCAGCAACCACTGCGGCCCAAGGAATGACATCGGATGCTCATCTTAGGAAATTTTGTTGGAAAAGAGGGACTGTATGGTCAAGTTCATTTGAAAAACACACTAAATACACACCCGCATTTGTTTGCCAGGACGGCCATACAAAGTACTACAGACTGGGGGGCTTCAACAACAGAAATTCCTTTTCTCACAACTGGAGAGACTAAAGTTCAAGGTCAAGGTGTACGCAGGGTTGGTGTCTTCTGAGGCCTCTCTCCTTGGTTTGTAGGCCATATTCTCCCCATGTCTTCACATGGTCTTTCCTCTGTGCATGTCTGTGTCCTAATCTCTTCTTCTTATAAAGATACCAGTCATTTGGGATTAGGGCCTTCCATCTGACCCTAATTGTGTCTTTAAAGACCCTATACAATGAATTCTGGAACACTGAAAAGAAATAAAATAAAATAAAATAAAATGGAAAAAAAAATAAAGACCCTATCTCCAAGTGCAGTCACATTCAGTAGTGGGTTAGGACTTTAACGTATGATTGGGGGGCATGTAGTTTCATAAAAACTATTTTGGGGCATATTCACAAGTATATTACACTATCAAGGACCTGAAAACTCATATAGTAAGAAAAATGCTAACCTTATTTGAGACGGCATTCCTCCAATGTCCCTGACCTTAAAATATTTTCTATATCACATCTCTTCATATGTCCCAAAGCTCCACAGTGTACATCTCTGGGCAGTTCTATGAGGACTTGGGCTTACCCAGAGTCCATGCTGACTGCAGAAAATCCTACCCCAGCACACCTGGGGTCTGGTCTGAACAGAAACTTTGAGTCTCCATACCACAGAGAGCTTGCGCCAGGTAGTGTGGAAAGACTCAGGGGAATATCAGATATGTTTCTGAGGCATTCCAAATCCAGCTGGGTAGTAGAAGTAGGAGAGGAAGTAAGGTGGTGATAAATAACAGAATAGAATAAGAAATGCACGAATACTGTGGACATCCTTATTGCAGGAGTTGGGTAGATGAATTTGGTGTGGCCCCAGTGTCCACAGAACATTGCACAAAGCAAATGGGGCTTACACTGAGCTGGACCAATTAGTGGGGCATCAACATCAAAGTGGGAGTGTATTCCAGGATCCATGAACTGGAACACAAGTGATTTCATAAAAAAGGGAAGAGCAAATTTGTATAGTGAGCATTTGAAATTATGGGATCATGGGATAATGGTAATTTTCCCAATAAAATTAGTAAAGCCAGAACAGAAGAATTAAGTACATTTTTGGTTATGTTTTGGTGAACTTTAGAAAAAGCAATACATTTGCAGTGAATACCTATTGTTTTGTCCATCAGCATCCATTCCCTATTCTTATCATAAAGTAGTGCCCAGATGTGAAGCTGTGTACTGTGGCAGAACTGATTCCCATCTGAAGCAAGGAACAGAGAGGTTCTCTCTTTTCTATCAGTAGTGTGATGGGTAAAGAAGCAGCATGAGCACTTTGCTGATTCTAGCTAAGCTCCTGGCTGTCAGAGGATGTGTCCAATCCCAAGGAAGGCACAGCAAACAGATGAGAAAATCCAGGGCTTTGATTATTATCATGGGAGCTCCTGGGTCACACAATACCTGAAGTCATTTATCCTGGATTTTTCAGCTAATTACTGACAGAATATTCAAGTGTTATGTGCTGATAAGGTGGGCTGGTGATATAAATTTGGGAAACCAGGTCAAATAGGTGACAAATGAATTGAGAGAAGCAAAGGTGGTCTGGATTGAGAGGAATGAGTATGTAAAGGTGACAACTAAGAAAGAGGTTGCATAAATCATCATGTGTGAGGACAGTCTGAGGCATGGAGGAGGAAGGAAGGAAGAAGGAAGGAAGGAAGGAAGGAAGGAAGGAAGGTAGGAAAGGAAGGAAACAGAGAGGTCAGTAAGAGGAAAACCAAGAGAATGGAATATTGAAATCCCCAGGGCACAGGTAAAGAGAATATTCCGGCTTTCTAATCTTTTCTGAAGAAAGGTCCTCCATCAAAATAACAATTACTATTATCTGTTGAGCATTTCCTTTGTAACAGACAGTGTTCTGGGTACCAGACATTTTTTTTTAAAAGATTTTATTTATTTATTTGACAGACAGAGATCACAAGTAGGCAGAGAGGCAGGCAGAGAGAGGAAGGGAAGCAGGCTCCCTGCTGAGCAGAGAGCCTGATGTGGAACTCAATCCCAGGACCCTGAGATCATGACCTGAGTTGAAGGCAGAGGCTTTAACCCACTGAGCCACCCAGGGGCCCCTTACATATGAACACTTTTTAAAAAGATTTTATTTATTTGACAGAGAGAGAGGGATCACAAGCAGGCAGAGAGGCAGACAGAGAGAGAAGGGGAAGCAGGCTCCCTGCGGAGCAGAGAGCCCAATGCAGGGCTCAATCCCAGGACCCTGGGATCATGACCTAAACTGAAGGCAGAGGCTTTAACCCACTGAGCCACCCAGGTGCCCCAGGGTACCAGACATTTAATAAGACATTCAATCCTCTCAGCATTACTTTGAGGTGGGTACATTCATTGTCATTACACAGATGAGGACACTGAAGCAAAGAGAGATTAGTGAACTTTCCCCACAGTCACACTACACTAGGAAATGAGAGAACTAGAACTGGACCCTGGTATTCTGTCTCTCGAGTTTCTTCTCTTACCCAGTATACTCAATACCTCTCAAATTTTAGCGTCCATCTACACCTGATGCTTTCATAAGTCTCAGAATACAAGTAGGTATTCATTTAATCAAAACTTTATCTCCTACATCCAGTCTGACCTGGAGGTCTGAAATTCTCCCATTTTTGTATAAGCGTGGTTCTTTCTCTCTCTCTCTCTCTCTTTTTTTGGGGGGGCCTTCTGTTAAATGTAAATAGACTAAGAGCAGACAGCTTATTCAGCCATTCACATGTTAGCATGAATTAGATCAATAGAAAACTTTCTTACACCGAAAGAGCAACCCAGGGCCATACAGATCTGTTAAAAGCCTGAGGTGCCCCAGATCAATAGTTCAGACAAAAGAGAGTTAAGAACAAACTCTCCTCTTCTGAGTTTTCCTGTGAATCACATTTTCCCTCCTCCCCAACTTCCGTCACCCCTGAGCACAGGTTTTAGAGGTTAGTCCTACTGCTCGTGAGCCCAGCCACACAAGATACGTCTGGAAGTACAATCTTGGGTGTTCATTTTAAACATGCATCTGTCTCACTTAGGATGAAGGGTTCTAGAAGTATCAAACATATAAAAGAAAAACCTCATTGGGTATCCTTTACAAGCAAAACACCAAAGGTGAAAATATGCATGAATATAAACATTTATAAATTTTACTAATTTTAAAACCTTGAGATTTCAACATAGACCATGAGCCAAGTTAAAAAAAAAAAAAAAAAAAGCAAAGAACCAACTAAGGAAAATGTTCCTCCACACCTGAAACCCCATCTCAACCTAGCCAAGTCCTCTTTCTCCTGCTTCTCCTCACTCATCACCACCTCCAGGAAGTCTGCTAGGATAGCTCTGTCATCCCCCTTTATTGCAGGTTTTAACTATTTCTTTAATATCCATTTCCCTCCTTAAAGCTTCCATGCATGAGGGCAAGGACCAGGACTGTTGTGTTCACCATTAGCACCTACCCCAGTACCTGACTATGGAGCTCACACTCATGAATTAATAAATGAAAACAAAGGGCTGCTACTCTAAATGCATGAACACCCTCACAAATCATCGATGAAAAGGCAAACACTGCAGCAGAAGAGTGGGCCGAGTGTTTTTATAAACATAAATGCAAAATAAAAGGACATCATTTTCACCCATTTTTTTCTTCCCTTCAAATTCAAAAAATAAAATAAAACCCAAGGACAACTAATGCATCCCTTAGATGTGGGGGATGGTCATTCTCATAGCCTGCTACAACCTTCTGCAGGGCACTTTGACTCTGAGTATCGACATCTTTTAAAGTACATGTCCTTTAGCCCAGCAATTCTGTTTTAGAGGTATGCCATCAGAATATATACAAATATTTATCTAGGAAACAACCAGTGCAGCATGGTGTATAATAGCGAAGGAAAATCGAAACAAGGGATAATAGGGGATTGGTTAAATTATGCACATTAACAAAATGAAATGATATGCAGCATTTTTAGTTACCGTTTATTGGGCCCTTGCTATGGGCACTTACTAGGCCCTGCACTAAGTACTTAGCATGCCCTGTCTGATTTAATCCTCAGAACACTTTATGAAGTGGGTATTATTATTATTATGGCCATTGTCCATGAGAGGAAATTCAGATTTTGAGAGGTGAAGTAATTTGCTCAAGGTTACACAGCTAGTGAGGAGCAGAGCCAGTGAAATGTCTCCAAGGCCAGGCTCTCGATCACTAAGCTATCTGCCCCCAAGTTAAAGGTGTCAAATGTGCGTTTAGTGGCATGGGAAGGTATTCCCATGTTCTTGTTATATTAACTAAAAAGACAGATTATAAGGTAGTTCACAAGACGGTCACCTTTTTTATAAAATACTAGCATTAAAATATATGTATTTTTATGTTTATGTGCACACATTCATATATCTGTGTTTATCTTTGCACAAGGGCTAAAAGACATTTATATTTAAAGATTATCACAGGGTGGTGGGGTCATGGGATAATGAAGTTTTTCTTTCCTTTTTTGCTTACCCCAACATTTTATGGCTTTCTACAAAAGTAGGCCACGTGTGTAATACTTTAAGTTTTTTTTTTGTTTTTTTTTTTAAGTTGAACTCAAAGTAGCCTAGAACTTCAGAGGACCTTACACATCACTCAATCTAATCTTCTTACTGACAAGAAGACCAAAGCCCAAAGACATCGAGTGAGCTAATTAAAAATAGAGCTGGCAGTGGAATCAGTCTGCTTATCACTGGCCCATGACTCTAAGCCCAGCCCTTCTCCCGGGAAGACACCTGAGTATATTCTTTTCCACAGTGAAGAATGACAGAATTCGCTGAATGCTCATTTTCCTGAGCACCAACCAATCTGCCCTCCAACAATACATCCCGCATGCTGAGTGATGGATACCTTGACGCCCTATGAAACAGTACACGTGACCAGAGATAAAAGCCAGAAGGAAAGAGCACCACAGCCTGGATATCCAATGGCCTCCAAAGAACTTGGGGGTAAGTTTTTCTAAACCAGTGGCTCTTCAAAGTGAGGCATGCCAGCATCCCCTGACTTTTTTCCACAGATGAGGCCCCCATGGAGACTCTCAGTGGAAGGAAAGATGGGTCCTAGCTAGAATATTCCAAAACACCTCTGCATGTGATACACATGTGTACACCCCCCAACACCAGACTTCAAATGTCCATGTCTTAACTGGGAACCAGACACTACCAGTTGCATCTTAATTTAAAATTCTTCCTATCTGCAACCCAGTCCACTGGGAGCCTTGTAATAGATCTGTGTTCCCTTTTATGTCTCCTTCTGATTTTGAAAAAGAAGAACGTTATGAAGAACAAAGTAAATGTTGGCACCATCAGCCATATTGCTCAGATAGAACTGACCAAACCCCTGATCAGAGAACTCAGAACCCAAGGCAGGTTAGTAGTGAATGAGCAAAAGGCTGAAAGCTACCTGAGGATGCAGGGTGTTGGGGCAAAGCACTATCATCGAGGGAGGACGGCATCCATGATCAAGATGGTTCAGCCCTAGATGGTGAAATACAAGATGACGTGTCATATACAAACCGAGGTCCTTTACACTGAAGGAGGTAGGCCTACGGTGGACAGGAAGCAAGGACAAAAATACAGAAAGATGGATCCATTCAGAAAAGAACAGAAAATTTCTATAACAATCTTGGAACACTGAAAAGATAAAATGAAATTAAAACAATAATAATAAAAATATAAAATTATATTGGAAATTTAAAAAAAACTTCTGTAACGAAATGGGATGCAAAGCAGAGAAGTCAAAGGGAAGAAACACAAGAGAACTTAAGATGCATGTGTAAAATTGTGACATATATCATGCTATATTATCAGTAATTATAGTGACTACTCAGAAAAGCTGTTCTTTAAAAAGAATAATAGAACAGCTTTTTCTTAGTTGAATAATAGAATTTTAAATACTGATTGTGTTTCTTGCTTTTGACATTGTTTATATTTGTTATTTGTATATATTAATACATAAGTAGCTTTTAAGTAAATCCTACCCAGGAACAATTTTTAGAAATTTTAACTTTTTTTGACATTCTTTCTTTTTTTATTTTTAACTAGGCTATTTAACTCTGTAAAAGCGGGCTAGGGATACATTACGATTATAAAGAATATTACAGCTAACAACAAAAATCAAAATAATGAGTGTTTCCTTTTAAATTATATCAGATTCCCCTCATACAGGAAGTGCTCATGGTTCCTTCCCCTAAAAGGATTCGCGGCCCTTGTCATGAACATGCACAAGTCAGGGTATCTGTAAGTCCTCACTTATGGTGTAATACCCAGGGGCTGCAGCTAGGAATACCCAAATCCACAGGAGTGTAATGCAAGTGATGTCACCTCAAGCCCAGGGGTGGGTCTCAGCTACCTACACCTGTCCAGATTCCAGGCCACATTACTGAATGTCCCCTGGTCTACCCAACTCCCACAAAACAGCTTGAGCCAATCCCCTGGACAAAAGCCTAAACCTGCCTCCTCTTCTCTCTCTGCTACAATTTCTGTTGACGTCAAGAATGTTCAAACCTAGCCTTCTCAGTCTTTCTCTGACTCAAGCCTTTGACTGCCTCAGGGACTGGACTGAGCCACCAAAATGCTGTGGAAAGAGCACTCAGCACAGAGTCATAAAACAAATGTTCAAGAAGCAGTGAAGTCTGACTTGCATTTGTGATACAAGACTTCTCTGAGCCTATAAACGGGAATCTCTCTCCTGTACACAGAAATCACACCAACTCTGCATCTTTCCTAAGGCTGGGGGAAAGCAACTGTATGTTCAGACGTCTGGTATAGCACCTACAAATACAGGTGATGGAGAGAGAAATGGAGGTGGATATCTTGTCCACACAGTACCAATTTCCCTGCAGGTCCAGAGCCTTGCCTGCCATACAAAGTGTCTCTCTCCCTGCACAGGCAGGCTCTGAGACCTGTACAAGGAACTCCAAGACCGGTGTTCTAACTGCCCACCTGCAGCAGTGGTGAGTAACCCTTCTCTGCCAAAGACTCTATGTGCTGACCCCAGACAGGGGACACGGAGTTTTCTCCATCAACGATCTGGCAGTTAGCAGGGCTCCTAGTTTACGGATTTTCATTCATTGTAATCTTTGCTTTCTGTAGCTGGGATTGGTTTAGTCAAAAAAAAAAAAAAAAAAAAAAAAGAGCTCTGCAATAACGGTGTTAAACAAATAGTGCTAGGTCTGGTATTTTTAGATACGTTAAAATTCTCTTAAGCATGATGTGAGGGCCTGAAAACTCAGGCTGTTTCCTATGGCTGAGTGAATACTGATAAGAGTTTTATCCAATTTATAAGGCAAGAGAAGGAAATAATCATGCGTGATGGAATTGGACAAATAATCCAGCTCCAAACAATTATGAAATATAATGCAATTACAGAATCCTGTGCCAGGGTTCTGGTAGTACCAGATTCTTCTCTTTGGTGAAGCAATGATAATATAGAATTTTAATGCTCACAGGCCTCATGAGTAACCAAAAACCATAGGCAACTAAAACTCAAGACAAAACCAATATAAATACATGTGTGTATATGCGTGTGTGGCAGACATGTCCTTTATCTCACATGGTTGTGAGCTGATTTCACACTGCCCCACAGACACACCCTGCACTCCCCATCAAGCTGGCAAAAGCATCTTAACTCATAAAAAACAAAACAAAACAAAAAAGTCCAGTTCTGTAGATCAGGGGGAAAGTCATATTCAACTGATGTTTTCTTGGAGAAATAGAGACGAAGTCTCATTATAGAATCCATCCAATAGAAACAGATACAATTTCCTAATGGCTTTTCTCCCCTTCTAAGTTCCTTCTCTCCTTCTCTCCCACCACTAACTTCCCCTCTCCCCTGTCCTCTTCTTCCACTTGGACTCAGAGAAGGTTGGTTCTCCTCAACTGCAGAAGTCAGGTGACTACCAACAAGATTTCTTTCCTCCTGTGATGTCTGCTTGTGGGGAGAGGCCCTACCAGCAGAGAGGTTCAAGGATAGAGGAATGCAAGAGCTGAATCCTTTATGCACTGTGGTTTGGGTACAATTAAGGAGGGGATGGAGGGAGTTGAGAACAATAGGAAGGAAATGGGGGAAGGGGCTTAGGGAAGGAACACTCCCTTGAGACTGGAGTGAGGAACAAACCTACCCTACCTCTTCATGATCTTGATCTTCACATAAGTTTTGAGAAAGCCCAGTAAGCCAGATTGAAAACATGAGGGTTATGGGTACAGACTGAATGAAGCCAGTCTGGTCTCCATTCACCTGGCATTTCTTCCTGGTGTCTTCCATCTATAACTCAGGAAGACCCACGTATGCACCTGTCATCATTTCCGGGTCCTCCTCTAAAGAGAGCCGCCTTTCCCTCTGGAGTCCCCAGGACCCTAGTGTCAGGTGGCTTTCTAGGTCCATAAGAAAGAACAAGACAGTGGAGGGAACTGACCAACAGCCGTGGATCTGCAGTGTTGGCTCTTTACAGTGCTTGCATGAGCATCCTCCGAACAAGCCCCACCAGGTGGGTGGGGACACCCAGAGCTCTGATCGGACAGGCATGCTCACCACCCCCTCCATGGCTCCCATCTCAGGGCCAGACAAACAGATCCTTCTTCACACTGCACTGAGGGATCTTTCTGAAACTGAAACTCCGCCCTCCCTCCCTCTCTCCCTCCAGTAGGAAGTGCTCATACGCATGCACGCACACACTTTTGTTTTAATACCTTCAGAATAGAACTTCCCTTTGCTTTTAGGAACAAGTTCAAATCTTCCAATGGCTTGGAAAGCTCTTCCAGATCTGGCCTCTGCCTTTCACACTCTCTCCACAGCCCAGCCCCTAGTGGCTTCTTTAAGTTCCTTGAATGCCGCTCCCAATGGCTGCACTCACCGCTGTCTCCACCTCCTCTGCTTCTTCCTCTTCTCCCTCCTCTCCCCGCTCCTCCTTCTCTTTCCCCTCTCCTCCTCTTCCTCCAGTCTTCACAGAGCCGGCTTCTCACCATCCTGCAGGCATCACTTCAATACTGTCTCCCCAGAGAGGTCTTATGACAATGCTATCTAATGGGGTTTCCTCCACACAAAACTACACAAGACATAATTCTCTGGCACAGCACCCCATGGCTGTTAGTGAAATTTACAATCATTAATCTCTTTGTTCTCTTTTTTTTTTAACCATCCATCTAAGAAGCTTACTGTTAGCCCCAGTATGGCAGAGACTACGATCCATTCATCCAGCATTAGCATTCCACACATGGTAGGATCCTGAAATCATGAGGTTAGCACACTGTCACAACTTCGATTTCTCTTGTTTCTTTCAGACAGACCAATAAGAGAATTATCATTCCTGTATGTAGGGAACAGTGAGGAGTCAGCCGGAGTTGGAGGATTTCAACTGGGGAGGCCTGGAAGTAAGGGTAGATAGATATAGTAGACGGTTTGGCAGGGCAACTCCTGAAAGCTCATAAAGGTGGGCTTGATCTGGCCGCACATTTTGAGAGGAGCAATGGTGAACAAAACTGTACCCACAGGTTGTTCTAGTCTTGACACCAGACACATGGAATAGAGAAAAGACTGAGCTCACATTGGTGAATAACAAGACAGAGTAAGGTCTTCAAACATCATATCCTAAAGAAAGCAGAAGTTGTGGTCGTTGTTGCTCTCATGGGCAAAATTGGGTCCAATTGATGCAAGCCTCAAGGAATTGATTTCATCTTGATACAAAAATCAAGCGTCTTACAACCTTGGACTGCCTAATAATGAAATCAATTACTTCATGTGGTAGTGAAGTCCCTTGTGCTGGAAATCAGTCAGGGACAGAAAAAAATTATTGGGGAGATAATTTCCACCTTCTATGGTCCCTTTCGTTCCAAGATTCAAAGGGCCACGGAGAGCCATCACAAGTTTTGAGATAAGGCAATGTGATAAAATGCTGTATTGGAAAGATCTATGAAAGTTTTGAAAACAGGAAAGTTTTCAGTACCAAATGAAAGAGTGAGTGGTACCTTGAGATATTGTATAAGACCGGGATAGAGAATTATTACTCCCAACGAAATTTGATTTGACAAAAACAGTCTAAGAAAACAGTGCTTTCAAGATTTGTAACAGCTATCAAAGTCCCCAAGATAAGAACTTTCTTCATGACTAACATCTTTAATAAGTAGATAAAGGCTTCTGCATCAGAGATTTTAGAATATATTTCAATAAGAATGACCCCTCACCTTAACGTTCTATGTGGGATACTCAATTACAGCAGCGTTCAGGATCAAAACCTTGTGGGATGTCTGATCTGTTTACATATGTTCCACCCAGCAGCTGAAGGGCTTTCCTCACTATAAGTAATTAAAGTAAGGCTCTCTTATAGTGGACCATTCCAAAGGGGGCTTCCGCTACCTGGGCCACATGTAACACTCTCAGTGCAAAGCCCTTATTTAAAAATTTCAAATATGCCAGACTTCTCTTTGGTTTTTCATCACCTGATTGTTCTTTACCTGTTTGGGTCATGGAGGAAAAGGCCATCTTTCCACAAACTCAGTAATGGCCAGTCCTCCAAGTGCTCCCTCATGGGCAATGAGCAATGCATCTGCTTTGTCGTCTCCCCTTTCTTTTTCCTCTCCTTTGCTTTTTCTACATGATGAAGAGAAGGGTTTCTGCAGCTGAGATGCATCTGGGAAACCCTGGGTTGTGATTCAAACATTTGCCAAATGATCCAACAGCCAGAACTAAATGGGCTTTGCTCAGGGGTGGTAATGGTTACAATTTCGGCTTGCCCTAGATCCACAGGCACAGTCTCTCGTCACCTGGCGCCTCCTCCCCACATGGTAGAACAGGCACCTGTTGCCAACTGACTTAATTCTCTTTTACCATTTAATGAAAAAGCAACAAACATGTTTTTCACCACTTGCTATTAGATTGCTTTGCCTTCCTCCTGGAAGACAAAATGAGGGTGGGAAAAGGTGGGGACAGATGCGGTGAAGAGTGGCTTCCTTTGGTCTCACTGTGACCAAGTCAATCAAACCTAAAGTCAAGGGTAAATTCAAGTCTATGACGCCAACCAGGGCCATCATTAATAAAAAATACAGCCTCACTGTCTGAACACTGAAATATGTATTTCAACCCTCTACAAGGATTGAAAAGAGAGAATGAACAAAAGGAAAGCCTCAGCTTTTTGCCTTTTCTTTTTGTATCTCAGTCGGCAGAAAGATATTTATTCAACTTAATAGAGGGTGACACCAGCTTTATTTAGTCTGGAGGAACAGCCAGCCCCTGAGTCCATGAAGCAGTAAGGTCCAAACTACAGCCCAGGTGCCTCAGTTGTCCCAGGCAACAGACTTTTGGCAACTGTTAGATGGCTTCCGTATAAATACGGGAAAATATTCTTATTCCTAAGACATCATAGCCACTGAAACAGGGTGGAGCTAAAACTCTGTGGGATGCCAATATGCAAATCCACACCGGTGCTTTCCGCTAAGAGCTTTGGGTTTCGAGGTTTCCCAGCTTCATCTCCAAAACCCTGATTTGAAACCACAATGTTCAGCAAGTTAGTGAGATTTCATGCTTTCATCTGAAGCCTATGCCAGCAAATGCATGTCTTGATGCAACTGGGGGTCTTAGAATCTTCTCTAAAGAACCGAATAAAACCATGGAACTCTGTCTCAAAGCCCTCCTCCTACCCCAAAAAGCACAAGCTCCACTTAAAGGCTCAATAAAAAGATGGGGGGGGGCGCAATGCTTGCTGGAACAGCACATTAACTGCTACATTTAAGCCCCCACCGCAGCATCTGAATGTCATTGAGGTTTCAGAGGGAAACCTACTCAGTGTGAAATGTAGCAATTACTGGTCTGTTAATATAGGATGTTAGTCGCTGTCAACTAGTCTCTAAAAGAGAGGTGGGGGATTCGTGCACTGCAAAGGTAAACTGCAATTTTATTTTTTTTTTTCACCTAGGAAAGAATTAATAAGAAATCTTGCTGGGGCACCATTTAGTCTCAGATGCAGAAACTTTCTGCTGGACCCAAAACAAAAGCTGGAAAAACAAGTGTGAAGTCAGTGTCTCTCGCCTACCACTGCAAGCCTGGAAATCAAAGAATTTTTCAAATCCCAGGATTAGCAAGGAACCAAGAGCAAAAATGTGAAGGAGGAAAAAAGATTTTTAGAAGGTTTTAGCTAATGACCTTAAGAAGGCAGCGCTGGAGAAGGGAGTAGGTGGCTGTAATCCCCTCCTCCCTGCAGCCACCTGGGGAGTGCATCCACGTGACGTGGACGTGATGGGGAAGGCTACCAGGAGGTGGTGTCCACAAGCCAGGTGCACTC
This sequence comes from Enhydra lutris kenyoni, assembly GCF_002288905.1. Classification (NCBI taxonomy): domain Eukaryota; kingdom Metazoa; phylum Chordata; class Mammalia; order Carnivora; family Mustelidae; genus Enhydra; species Enhydra lutris. The sequence goes on along the minus strand of NW_019154146.1, from coordinate 11,347,654 downwards.
CTCCACCGGTGATGCTGTCCCAGTTTTCTTTGCAGAGCCCGGAGCCGGCGCCGGTTGTTAGTGGGTAATTCATCCCCCTGCGCGTCAGCTTATTAAGCTTTAGGCCTTTTTTAATGGCCTCAGGTGTGAACAGTAGAGAGCCCCATGGAGCAGCATTGGCTGGGCCGAGCTCACCCAGAGTCAGGCGCGGATGGTCCCTGCGCAGCCGGTGCCCACAGTGCTTGCTAGCTAGCAGTCCCCCCAGCTCCAGCTGGCAAGGAGGCCAGGAAGAGGTCCCCTTCGGGGAGCCTTCTTGTTTGAAAAGAAGGGAACACAAAGGTTGGGGGATCCAGCTTAAAAGAAGGCAGTCCAGACATTCACTTGTGGTTAAGCAAGGACCTGTTAGATAAAGATTAATCCCTCAGATCCCGCAAATCACAGCAGAGCTGGAGGAGGAGGAACAGCTTGAAGGAGAGAGGAAGGGAACAGGGTGTTGAGCAGGAAAGATTTCTGCAGAGCCTGCGGTTGGGGCTTAGGTACTAACCTGGAAAGGTAATTCTGCAAAATTGGAACACACAGGCACCGTATCTGTAGGCAACTCCAACAAAGGGCACAATCTAGGAAATTGAATAGAGATTTGTCCCCTGTCTCTCAGCCTACTGACCCACTTTCCTTGAGCTACATCTCCCCAGATCCCTGCCCCTTACTGAGTCTTCCTGTTAGCCAAGAGGGAGAAAAGAGTAGGTTTGGGGATCACAGTGGAGGTGGAATAACAACACAGGCCTGTTTGACTTTTTTCCCCAGAAAATCCTTTCTGAGCCATCCCCCATTCCCACTGTGAAGGCACACATACACACCAATATCTCTCCTTCTGCTCCCTATCCAGGGCCTGAAATTCTCCGTTTAGCCATATATTTTGTTAAAACACGAAAACATCTGCAGCTTAAAAAAAAAAAAAAAAAAGGTGTGTGTTATTTTGGAAGGAGAATCCTTTGCTACATTCTTAGTTGTTAAAGTTGTGGCACAAAGAATTTTCTCAGAGTATCCAGCCAGTTACTCGAATGAGGCAAAGGATAAGTGAGTTAAGTGGATAGTGACCGCAAGTCCTGGGGTGTGAGATATTGCCCAGCTGGATTACCACAGAAAGAAGCAACACACACACACTCAGATTGTCTACGATTTTGTCTAAGATTAGTCTTAATCAGTTGTCAGAAGTCCAATATGGCCACTAATAATTGTGTTACATCCACTGGTGTGGTTATAAAGAAATATAGTTCCATGATCATTGGCACTGTCTCCTCGGTCCTCCGAGGGTGAGTGGAAGCTGAGCTGCTGTGATTGAGCATCAAGCACCCTTGGGTCTGATGCCCAGTTCTCCCACCTTCTGATACAGCTGCTTGGATTGGAGTTCTGCTCTCCATCTTAGCAGCTGTATGACCTCAGGCCAATTATCTGACATTCCTGAGTCTCCCCAGCCTCATCTATAATCTGAGTACAGTCACATTGCACAACCCATGGAAAGCACTTAGCAGAGTGCCTGGTACATAGTGTATGTAGTATGTGCTCAATAAAAATGAGCTCTTTTTACTTTATTATTAATTGTGAGATTTTAGCCAAATGCTTTTCCTTCTTTTAGCTTCAGGTTCCTTGTCTGTAAAATGGAGATAGTCATATTTACTTTCACAGGAGCATTGAGAGGTCTGAAAGAAGTATGTGTAAAGTGCCTAGCACTGTGCCTGACAGAGCATGGAAGCATTCAACAAAAGGATGGCAGCTAAGCGGCTGAGGAAGATGAGGGTGATGAGGAAGAGGAGGATATTGATGTTAGTGAAGTTGGAGCCAAACCAGGAAATTCACAAGCATCAGCTCTACCCACCCATTTCCAGAAAAGGCAAACCTCCCCTGTAAGTACCCATTCACCCCCGCTATGCCTGGATGGAGATGCTGTCTGTCTCGCCAGATTGCTTCTCCTTTGCCAAATCGATTTTAAGCCACAGTAGCAAACATCAAGTCATCTAGACTGAAACGACATACAATAGAACCCAAATTCAAGGACTCTCCCCATATTTAATTGTTGCCTCCTTTCCCCCTCTTTTCTAAGCTCTGATACGAGGTAGTGTCTTAGAGAATTGACTCATCTGCCTGTATTCATTCATTACAGCTGTTGCTAGGAAGTTATTATGTAAATGGCTCTGCTTCTCACTCTCCATTATGCTTTTTTCTTGTTATTGTGAGATGGAATTAAGTGCTCGTCCTGTACTGAGTTTTCATTAGACTCTTTCCATATTCTTCCCTATTTTTCTCTCCAGCTTTATCAGTCACTTTATTAGTTAATCCTTTTATATTTTAAGGACTTTAAAGAAGCTGTAAAAATTCCTGAGCATCTTGGGGGAGGGGCTGGATTTCAGAGTGGATTGAGCTCTCCCTCTTCATTGTGTCAATATTTAGTGCCTGGCTTTTTTAATTTTCAAAATTCAAATTAAAACATCATCATGCTCCTATAAGCTTCACTACCTCTAATAATCAAAGAACAAGTTTCAACTTGACACATGGATAAGGCAGCGCTGAGCCTCATTCATTACCATCCCTTCCACTGGATTAGGTAATCAAGTTTAATAAAGATGAAAATCTTTCAAGATAAAAGGCAAAAATAAACACTCATACTAAAAGTTCTTAAAAATTAAGGAAAGACTACAAAATCCGTTTGGGAAATGTAGGACTAGGTGGTTATTCTATTTTTTGCCACATTCCAAGAAAGATACTTGTTCCGTGTTCCAAAGTGCAGACTCAATATAATTTTTACCCCCCAAAGGCATACCAAGCATGTATGAAGATTTCAAAAACAGCCCAGCAGGCTTTCCAACAGATGGAAAGTGAGGTTGCACATTTCATTTCGGTTACCTGCTTCTAAATCATTGATTTTTGTAGAAATGTCACACCGTGCTTGAAAAGAAGTCTCTCTTTCTCTATAAACATACAGCAAACTTCGCAGAAAATGCCAACACTTTTAGTTAAGAGAGAAAGCTTCAAAAAAGCCCATGAAATTCAACTCACTCTCCCATCTTATGCACACTATACCCAGTGACTTCAATTACATACTCCCTTTTATCCCCACATGTCAGGAGCAGTTTTAAGCCTAAAACAAGCAGTGAATTGGCCTTACCCTGCTGAAAATTTGTGGGAAGAACAGTGGGAATCAACTACTTACTCTTTAGTTTCAATATACTGAAGAAAAAGGGTCAGACTTATTGCTTGAGGTAATAAGGCCAAAGCTGTAAGGGGTAAAGAGACTCCAGGTTACACGTGTAGTTTTACTTTTCACAACATTTTAACCTTCAGGCCAAATCTTCAAAGACGAAAACCAGCACTCCCATGTTAAAACACATGTTCAAATTCAGTATCCCACCCGAAATATCTACATTTAACCTAATTCTCTGCTATGAAAAAAGGGGCAAAAAGAAAGAGGAAGCTGAGAAGGAGAAAAATTGTCAGAGAAGAAGGATGGGCATAAGTCTAGATGTCCCCAACAGAAGTAAGGTCAAATCACAGAGAACACTGAGTTCTCAGAGGGGAAATTTAGGAAAAGCACAACAAGCAAATGACATAGGTGGGTCTCATTTAATTCCTGATTCAAACGAAAGAAAGAGAAAGAGAAAGAAAGAAAGAAGAAAGGAAAAAGAAAGATAGATGACAGATTCAGGGAAATCTACGTGTGGTATAGACTGGTCATTAGAAGATACCAAGGAATAATGATTAATTTTGTTAGGTGTGCCCATGCATTGTGGAAACATGAGGAAATGGGCATATTTTTAAGGGATGCACACTCATATGGGTGAAATGAGATCTGCACACTCATACGGGTGAAATGAGATCTGGCTGGGATTTATGTTAAAACACGTAAGCAAAAATGAAAAGAAAGGAAGCAGGAGAGGGAAATTTAGACAACTGAATCTGAGTAAAGGGTATATGAAGAGTCACTATTACTCTTCTCATTATTAATACATTTGCGTATGCTTGGAAATCTTTACAATGAATACTTCATGGAGTTCCTCTTACTCATAAAAGGTTGAGAAACCCTAAACCAGGGGTACAAGAGTTTCTTGGGTGTTTATCTGGTGGAGGGTGAAAGAGACAGCTCCACTAACTGAGGTCTCAAGCATCCGGTAAAGATGATCAATGGTCTTTGGTCAGGAAGACGACCCCTCTCAGGAAGCATGCTGACTGATTATGACTTCTCTCACCCTAAAGGCTGGATTCAGTGTTTTTATTAACCTATAGTGACACGTGTAGAGGGGAAAAAAATGGAGGGAAGCCCATTAATTATGGCTAACTGTAGCATGAAGTTCAATGCAGAAGTGAGTAAGGTGGGCCCTGAGGGTGGAGACAGATAGTATTTAATAGGTGCACTAAAATAATAGAGGCGCCATATTAGAAGGAAGAGTGGGATGCAGAGTGGTGCTGTCTACCTGAAGGATCAGGGAGGTTTCTTAAAGTGACTTTTAAGGAAAATTTCAACACCTCCCTGTCGTCCCTGCTGCATTTGTTCACTATTGGTCACATATGTTGGGAATCAACAAGTATTTATTGAATGTCGTTGAACACTCTTGCCACCTCAAAGACTGTCAGTGGCTCAACTTGATACAAAATGAAATCCTAGTCCTTCAGCCAGTCATTCCGGACCCATCATGACAAGACCCTTCCTCCTCTGCAGCCTGTCCAGATTACCTCCTCCAAACCCATCCCAGTGAGCCCCATCTCTCCAGACCTCCGCCAGCCCTGATCACTCAACAGGCCCAGCATGCACGTGTGCCCAGACCAAAGGTAGGAGGAAAAGAGATGAATGTAGGTGCTTGAGGTGGGGGCAGGGAGGCATTGTCAGCAGCTGTAGGAGGTCAGGAGAAAGATCAATGGCATCTGCTACTGACCCTGATCAATAAGTAGGAAAATCTGTCATTAGTTAAGAAAATTATTATTCATTATTGGCTCTTTGCACCCAAATAAAATCTTCCAGAATTGGTTTTGCAGAGGTGCTGTTACCTGACTTGGAGAAGGGCTTTCCATAGCATCTCTTAACAAGGAGTTTCCAGTAATCACATGGAGAGTTTAGTTTATGTCCTTCAGGCCCCAGTATGGTCAAGTTTTGCATTCCTCCAGAGACAAATGTTAATGCACAGGTTTGAGTACAAGTCTGTGCTTTGGGAGGTGAGCATGGACTTGTAGGTTGGGGGTGGAGGGTGGTACATGAGACAGGGAAGGTAAGAAGCCAGTGAGACTATGTTGTGAAGCAAGATACAACAGTGAGCCATTGGACATAATGCCACTGGGGAATTCAGAGACAGTCCATAGAGCCCACACTGAGAGGGAAACCTCTAGGGGGAAGTAACCCAGACGCTTATCACCAGCTATAGTCAATCACTGGCTGAGAACCTAGAGGAAAGGAGTCACACCTGCCCTGCTTCCCATGCACAGCCTCGTAGCTCTGGTGTACAGTGAGTCATGGGTGTGGGAGATGGAAGCTGAACTACCATGCGTACAAACTGTAAATGCTGTAAGCATTTGAACAGTTGTCTGTTGCACAAGCCCACATTTAGACACACACCATATAGAAATCTGTGACGGCATGTTCATTAATCCTCCAAAGATGGAAAAAACATTACAATGGGTTACTCTTAGTATTTGATGAAGTTCATCTTTGCACATCATCTTTCTATAGCAGGAGTCAACAAACTAAAAACTACAAGCCAAAGCGGACCTGTCTCAGGAAATAAAGTTTTATTGGAATGTAGTCATCCACATTTGCTTACCACTGCTGCTTGTATGCTACATTCTCAGAGTAGAGTGATTGTCACAGGAATCACGTGGCCTGCAAAGCCAAAAATATTTATATCTGACCCTTTATATGAAACACCTTGGTTTCCCTGGTAGCCTCTTTTTCTGAACCATCACGTAAGAAATCCAAAAACAATCTCTAACTTCCTCTGATTAGTCCTTCTACCCTTAAAGAAATGGCTTCCTAACTTGTGTGTCTGTTGTGCCATATCCATTCTTCAGCTTGTCTCCTACTACACTGCACTATACATAGTCATCTATGTATCTAGCTCACCACCGCCGCAAGAACTGAGCTTTATTCACATTTAGATGTCTAATGTCTAGACATCCAACAAATGCATATTTAAATAAAATAAATTCAGTTGGGAAATTTGAGTTCCATGGTCATCAATCCAACTCAGGTCGAGTTCCAGAAAATGTGGACCACTTGCTCAAGATCACATACATGGCTGGCATCAGACCCAGGTAGGTCCCCTTGTTCCTAGTCCAGGGTTGTCTGTTATTTAGGGAACCAATCAGGCCACATGACTGCCCTCAAAATGCATGTGCTATATTTAACATGTGGCATACTTGGAAGAAAAACTCAAGGTGATGATTTTAATCTACACGTTCTCTGATTGGCCTGGACTGCTCTACCTGGGGAGCCCCTTGTCTGTCTTTGCCTCACAGCAGCCATGGCCATGATCTACATCTTTGAAAACCCTCCTCTGTCTACTAACCATTATTCCCAAGATCAAACCTCAAAAGTCTCTCACAGGGCTCCAGTGACCCCGTTATCTTTCAAAACCACCTTAGGTGTCAGTAATAAATCTTTCACCTTCTCAAGAGGTAAATCAAAGCTTTGGACATACCTAGCAAAAAATGGCTTTTCATTATTTCTGCTGATTATAACAAGGGTTCAGATGGCACCTTTCAGAGCTGCTTGAAACAGTAAACAATAACACAACATCTTTACTGCCTGATAACAAGAAGCAACTTACCTTCATCAAAATAAATCTCAGCAGACTTCAACACCCTTGGAAAAAGCTAGAGAAAATAAAAAAGAAAAATGTTAGTGAAATGATATTTTATTTATAGCTTTTATTTATATTCTGCTTTTTTTTTTTCCAATGGCATCTCATACCTTAACTACAGGCAAAAGCTGCATCCAAACAGTTAAGGAAATTTGTTACCTGTTTAGCAATTTTTTTATGTAATTCAGAAAAAGTTAAGCCACGCTACAGACGAAAGCCTTTGCCACAAACTGCCTATCAGCCCTAGCCTGTCTGAGGCCCATTTAAAAACCAAATGAGGAATTTTTTTTTTTTTAATATCCATGTGCAGATGAATTTAAGAGCTATTTTTCTCTCTTCAGGAAAGATAGAGCTTAATTTTTCAGGACTTCCAAAAATAGCTGCCTCAACCCTCTTCTTGTCAGAATCCTACCTCGAAATCCTACCTTTTTTTAAGGGGGCAACAATCTACGTCAAATCTACTCAAAGTAATGCTTTGCATTCGGAAGATGTTTTAAAGACTCGTTTACACTTGTTTCATATCTTTAAAATAAGCCTGTGTGGTAGAACACAATGGGGAGGAAACAATAGGAAAAGTGATCCAGCTCAGTGAAGGGGTGAGGAGACCAAGTCCATAAGGGGCAACATCGGTAATATCATCTTCACTTTGCAAACAAGGATGACCCCTGAAAATGTGAAGGGACTCCCCAAATTCACAATGAGCACAGAGAAATGACTGAAGTGTAGTCCTTCTACCTTCCAGTATGAGGTCCTCCTCTGGCACGGGGCTGACATCTGTGTCCAACAGTGCTAACTTCTCTTAATTATAGTCTTTATGCATTTTGTAATTTTTAATTAAGATGAAAAAAGTGAGACTAGACTGTTAAACTAGTACATGTCAGGCAGCTTATGATTATCACAAAAGCAACAAAATGACATGACTGACTGACATTTCTGTGGGAAGTCTTCTGTTTTGCTGCCACTTCTCCACTCAGCCATCAGTCTCTTGGTCTGGACTTTGCAAGAGAACAATATGAACAGGACTGCATGAAGTCTGAGAGGTTAACATTATCAAGTTCAGACTCCTGCCCAATGTGATGGCTTAAATACCTTCCCCCACCCCTCACTGTGAACATTTGTAAATATTCGAGGACCCACCAGATTATTCAGATTTACCTGAAACAAAATGTTTACAGAAAAAATTATAATCTCAAAATGCACTTAAACTCATTCAATCTAGAGCCACTCCATGAACAATGGGTAAGCTAATACTTCAAGATAAGTGCATGGAGAAATTTATCTGTCCTAGGAGAAAATTACAATATCCCCAGGGGAATTTTTCTCTCTATATAGATCTATCTTTGGAAAAAAAAAATTTATCTGTGGGATTGAAAACAAGAGAAGATATCCATGCATTAATAAGGAGAGGCAGAATCCACTGTTACTCACTTAGCTACAAATAGTAGCCCCTGAGAAAATGATACATTCAAATAATAATCTCTTAAAATGATATTTGACTATTATATACCCAATGTGATTTGTGTTGAATTTAATTATCTAAATTTAAAATACAAGAGACATCTAAAGCCATTATTTCATTTGGAGTTGAATGAAGTAAGTCATTTGGAAGTACAGTTTAATTTTTTAAAGTCATAGCATAACTAAGGGAGATTTCCTCTGTCTATTTCAACTCTGGAAACACACAAGAGCAGCCTGGGATGCTTAATTGTAAAGTGCTATATTATAAAAGGAAGCAAAATTAAGTAGTCAGATGTATTTGCTACATTAAGGCAAAATGAAAACTACTATGATTAGAGCAGTTTGAGAAAAATGGATGTAAAATACTTTCTGTTTAAATTACAGCAACAGCTACAATTAAAAGAGCACTTTGCTACTTGCTGGATAGCAGGGAGACTGTTTTCTTGGGCTGTTTGGCATTTTGGTGTTTTTTGGTTTTGTTTTTGTTTTCATGTAGCCCTGCTCCGGCCCATCTCTAGGCTTCCTGGATGGCTCTCCTGAGAAGCAGGGACCTCTGCAAAGCTCCTTGAAAAGGCCACAGGAAAGAAGAGGTTCAGGAAATCTAATCATGTCCAAAAAGGACCAGACACAGGAATGAGAGCATCAGTCAAATTCGGTTCACAGAGGGGTGGCCTCGGCTCTCTCTGCTATCAGTTGCAAAGAGCTCCGGTGGCCTCTTGAAGGTGGAAAAAGGTTAACAGGCAAATATGGAGAAAATATGCAGATACCTTTTTTTTTTAATTCTTATTAGTTTTAACTTTTTTAAGATTTTATTTATTTATTTGACAGAGAGAGACAGTGAGAGAGGGTACACAAGCAGGAGGAGTGGGAGAGGGAGAAGCAGGCTTCCCAGTGAACAGGCAGCCTGATGAGGGGGCTTGATCCCAGGACCCTGGGATCATGACCTGAGCCAAAGGCAGATGCTTAATGACTGAGCCATCCAAGCGCCCCTCTTATTAGTTATAAAAAATAAAGACAGTAATTTTTTTGTTGTTTTTTTTTTTTTTGCAACATATCAATATAAGTCAATCAAGACTGAACTATGGAGGCCAAAACCCAAATCCATTCTGCATCCCATTAAGAGTGGGTCGTGTTCTCACAGAGGTTTCTATGAATTTTCATACATGCAAGAGGAGATCACAGCAGGCATGTTCTTCTACATGGCACCTACCCTCATGCTCTTTTTCCTTACCCTTTTGCTGACCGATAGCCTCAGCCACACACACTTTTAGTCTCTAGAAATTCTGAGGAAGGTTGCAAGCTGTGAGCAAATATATGAGTAGAAATAATGAGCCTAGTATTTTCTCTGGGCCAGAAATCAACCTTATCTGCATTCTTGTGCAACCTTACCTTCATCACACTCTGTAGGGCCCAGCAGTAGATAGAAAAGTCGGGAGGGGTTTTTACTTGGTGCTATAGGTAGTTCTCTACAGTGTTTTCCAAGTTTCTCTGATAATATAGATTACCTGAGCAATTATTTAAAACACAGAAAATTGGGGTCTCTCTCCTGAAGAGGTTGACTTTTTTACATCATGAATGGGGCTGTTTGATCCATTTTTTTGCCAAGAGCCTCAGTTATTTCCTATAATTGGGTGGTTTGGTAAATTGTGTTCTGCGCAATTGGGAAGAATCAGGATTCACCTAATCCTGAAGAAAAGAAGAAAGGGGTATGGACAGAAGTAACTTGCAAGAGAAGAAACACATCAGAAAGCAATAAACAAGTGCTAGGAAATATCCTGCCTCACTCTTCATTTCTGTGTAGACCAGGGGATGAGGGGCAAACATCACTCCACTTTTTTTAGATTTCTTGTGAGTTCCCTGTTTGTCATTTCATATTATACCTCGCTCTTTCCCTGTAGTTACTAACACAACAGCTTTTATATACTCAAATCTGAGAGGTCTGAATAATTAGGAGAAGCAGACAATGTATCCTCTTTTTTTGGAGGGCCCAAAATGAAGAGGTCACCTGGGTTCTGAGGTCAGCAGAGAGAGAGAGAGAGGAAATGTAGGTTAAGGGGCCCAAAGGTAATTCCAGGAATACATGCTCTGACAGAAATTCTGGAAAGTTGTGGTGACTGGGATGCAGGGAGAGGAAAATCGTGAAGGAACCTGTTCCCATTGCTGTTGACTTTGATATAAAATGAAGTGAAGACCCAGGAATCCCCCAGCCAATCTCCCTGTCTTGGGGACTCTCGTGAGGCAAGCTGAGAGCACGCTTCTGACCACAACTTGTGAGCTGACTGTGGCAACACAGTGTTTCTGAAGAACTTGACCATCTCTATCCTGCAAGACCAAGCATCTTTGTTTCCGACAACCTAAATACCTCCAACTTGCTGGATGTTTCAGGTAAACTTGTAAATGAAGATCTCTCTTCCCTTTGTTATTTATGTAGGCGACTTCGCACACCCCCTTTCAAGTGGTCTAGGATATAACTCATTTTATGATAAAAAGAAATATCTGTTCATTTTAGCAGTTGCTGCTGCAAAGATATATTTCAAACACATTTGTAGTGAATGATCACACTATATGGCACAGTCAAATTGATATGTGAAGTTCCCAGAATAGTGAACAATTAATACGAAATGTACTACAAATCACTGGGGCTCAGACTGAAGAGGGAGCGCTGCTTCCATACACTGAGAAATGAATTTGTATGCCAGATGCGTAAGAGAAATGCACTAATGGTCCTGGGCTGTGGCTGTGTGACTTAGCCATGTAGAACTAAATGCATTAATACTGCTGTCCAGAACCCAACATTCATGCACTGAGAGGCAAACAAAACCCCAGTACAATCCCCTTTTACTCCATGAAGCATGGTGTTGGAGGAACATGAACTGGCCAAGGCATCCCACAGGCTGCCCGAGAACCCAAACTGCAATCAGCCTTAACTTCAGAGAAGAGACTTTGGGCTTTTATTAAAATCCCATTGGATTGTTCATTTACCATTCACCTGTTCTGTGTTTTTAAATTTGTAAATAGGTCACCTTTTAAAAAGAGGTCATTGCTTATCCATAAACTCTCTTCCTTCAGCATCTCTTCTGTCTACACCGCTTCCCAACAATAGCAGGATTACACACACAGCTAAAGGAAAATGGCACTATTTTATATTAAATAATGATTGCTTAAAATGATTATTCGGAAGTTAATCAGGACTGGCTTATGACCTCAGTTCACATAAGAGTGATTTAATAAATGTCCTGAAGGAAAAAATACTCACTTCTCAAGAGCTGAACCTACTCCCATGACATAACTCATACCTTTAAATAATCTGGTTAGATACTTGTGGTTAACTGTAATGAATAATCAAATAACTATCTCCTCTCAATGACAAGACATAATTATTGTGAATTCCAACACTGAAAAATGAATGTAATAGCTAATAATGCACATATATCACAAAGTATTTATAATTATACTATTCATATAAATTTTCATTTTTAAAAAGTAATGGTTTTTCTTTTTTTTTTTTTAAGATTTTATTTATTTATTTGACAGACAGAGATCACAAATAGGTGGAGAGGCAGGCAGAGAGAGAGGAAGAGAAGCAGGCTCCCCGCCGAGCAGAGAGCCCCATGCGGAGCTCAATCCCAGGACCCTGGGATCATGACCTGAGCCGAAGGCAGAGGCTTTAACCCACTGAGCCACCCAGGTGCCCCCAAAAGTAATGGTTTTTCTATATATGGAATACATTTATAATAGAATATGTAATATGTCAAAATGGAGAAAACAGTTACAATAGATATTGATATGATATCTAATCATATTTTTTTGTTTTTCATCTGAAGAAAAATTACCATTTTAATATAACTGTTTAATCATTTTACCTTAATAGAATATAATAATGAATTCATTATACAGTATATCTTTAATTCACATAATATTATTGAAAAGAATATTACATTGTATTTACATGCCACTTGTGTTAATATTTTTAGACTACATTTAGTCTTCTCCTCTCTCTGCCCCTCCTCCCTGCTCATGTGCATGCACCGTCTCTCAAATAAATAAATAAATAAAATCTTTTAAAAAATGAAAACAGAGAGTGGAAAAAAAATGACTGAAATTTCTAAAATTGAAAAATACAATAGCTGAAATGAAAAATGCACTGGACAGCCTTAACAGCAAATTGGACACTGGAGAAGAAAAGACAAATGAGGGGCACCTGGGTAGCTCAGTTAACTCAGCATATGCCTTTGGCTCAGGTCATGAACCCAGGGTCCTGGGATCAAACCCCACACCAGGTTCTCTGCTCAGCAGGGAGCCTGCTTCTCCCTCTTCTTCTGCCTGCTGCTCTGCCTACTTGTGATCCCTCTCTCTCTGTGTCAAATAAATAAATAAATAAATAAATAAATAAAATCTTCAAAAAAAAAAAAAGATCAATGAACTTGAAACGAGGTCAAATAGGAATTATAAATCAAGTAATATTAGCAATGTCTGTGACCTTAACATCAATAAGAACCACATTATAGTTACTACAGATGTCTAAATTTTATGCTCATCCATACTTTGAAATTATACAATTAGACCAATCACTAGTATCTAGTACTAGTATCAAAAAGTACTAGATACATGAAAAAGCAAGAAAATGTGATTTATAATCCTTGGCAGGAAAACAAAAACAAAAACAAAAAAACAATATAAACAGTCCCAGAGATGATATAGCTATTAGAATTATCAGACAAAAATTTTAAAACAAATTTATAAATATGTTCAGATATTTAAAAGAAAATGTGAATAAAGGACTCCACAAATAAGGAATCTACAAAATGGAAAATTTTGAAACAACTGAATGAAATTTCTAGAGTTTAAAAAAAAATATATGCAGTAAAATATTCATTGCATGGATTTAAAATCAGATTTGACACTGCAGAATATATTGGTGAACCTGAACAAATAGGAACTAAAAAAACTGAAGCACAGAAGCTTTCATTAGCCTATGAAGCACACAGACTAAATACAAATGAACAGATCCTTAAAATATGTGGAATAATATCAAATAGTCTAACTTATATGTAAATGGAACTTAAGAAAGCAATTAAGGAAAAACTGTGTTAGAAAAAAAATTAACAACAAATTTTTCCAAATTATAAATGCACAGAACAAAAAAAATTCAATGAAATCCAATAACACACACACACAAAAATTCCACACATAGATGCATAATATTCAAATTGCTGAAAACCAAAAATAAGAGAAAATACCAAATGAAAAGGAAAAAAGACAACTAATAAACAAAAGAACATCAAAAGTAATGAACAGTCTCCTCATCAGATATGCAAGCAAGAAGACAATATAATGGTATCTTTAAAGTGGTAAAGGGAAAAAAATTCTTAAACTGGAATTCAACATTCAGCATAAATATTCTTCAAAAATGAAAATGAAATAAAGACATTTTCAGATAAACAAAACCTGAAAGAATTACTTAATGGGAGACCTTCATAACAGGATTAAAGGAATTTATTCAGACTACAGGAAAAATATGTAAAACACGAACTCAGATTTACCTGATGGAATGATGAATGCCAGAAATTATAAATAAAAGGTCAAATATAAAAGACTCTTCTTCTTCTTAATTTCTTTAAATGAAAATTGACTGTTTAAAGAAAAAATAACAATGTACCTGGGATGCACAGCATACATAAAAGTACAATGTATGACAACAGTATCACAAAGGATTGGAGGGTATAAAAGAGCTATGCGTTGTTACATTCTTACATACACATAATTACACATAAAGTGACTAAATATTAATCTAAACTAGACTATGATGAAGTAAAGATGCTATTGTAATCCCTTCAGCAAATACAAAGAGAAAAAACAAAGTGATTGTGATAAAACAACTTCCTAAAATATGTCCAGATTTCTAATCCCAACTCGTGGATATGTTATCTCTTATTTAAAAGGGGACTTTGCAGATAGTACTAAAGATATTGAGATCAAGAAATTATCATGTTTTATCTAGGTGAACCCAATATAATTACAAAGGTTCTTACAAGTGAGAGGGTAAAAAAATGAGATGTGACAATGGAAGCAGAAGTTAGGATGACATAATAGCTGGTTTTGAAGAGAGAAGGGGGCAATGATCCCAGAATATGGGCAGACTCAGAGAGCTAGAAAATGCAATAAAGTGGATTCTCCTCTCGAGCCTAAACAAGAACTGTAGCCATCCTGCTGACATCTTGATTTTAACCCTGTGAGACTCATTTTAGACTTTTGCCTTCTAGAACCATAAAATAATAAACTTACATTATTTTAAGCCACTACATTTATGGTAATTTCTTATATCAGTGATAGGAAACTTAATATAGTAATTACATTCAAATACTAATAGAAGAGATAAATGGGATATGAAAAATATTAACTTTCAAAGATCAAGAAAGAGAAAATGGAACAAAGAATAGATGGGGAAAACAAATATCAATGACTTGCAAAGGATTTAAATCATACAAAGTATGTTCTCTAACCACAAAACAATTTTAAATCAATTTTTAAAATCTAGAAATGCCCCAAATGTTTGAAAATTGTTCATTCTACTTCTAATTACCGATGAGCCAAAGAAGAAATCACAAGGGAATTAGAAAATGTTTCAAATTGAATAATAATATAAATCTAAAATACCATGTTAAATTATATGAGGTGTATGAGATTCAGCTAAAGCAGTGCTTAGAGGAAAAACTATAGCTTTAAATGCTTCTATGATAAAACAAGAAATGTTTGAAATTAGTAATTTAGATTTTAAGAATCTAAAAAGCAATAAAAATCTAGAGATTAAGAAATTAAGAATCTAGAAAGCAATAAGAAATTTAAACCCAAGGTAAGCAGAAGGAAAAAATCATAAAGATCAAAGCAAAAATAAATAAAATAAAACAGTAGAAAAAAGTTAACAAAGCAAAAGCTTTTTTTCTTTAAAAATATTACTAAAATCTATTTGTCTCTAGCATGACTAAACAGTAGACAGGAAAAAAACACAAACTGCCAAATTGACAATTTCTTTTAGCTAAACATAAACTTACCCTGTAACCTAGAAATTCTACTCCTAGATATTTGCCCAAGTAAAATTAAAATATACTTCCACAAAAAAAACTTATACAAGAATGATAATAGCAGTGTTATTCATAATAGCCAAGATCTGGAAAAGACCCCAAATGTCCATTAACAGGAGAATGGATTGACAATATATGTAAAAAGAAATATTACTTGGTAATAAATAAGAATGAATAACTATACACAAAATAACATAGACAGAGACACCTGGGTGGCTCAGTCAGTTAATTGTCCAACTCTTGGTTTCAGCTCAGGTCAAGATCTCATGGGTAATGAGATTGAGCCCTGCATCAGGCTCAGTGCTCAGTGGGGAGTCTGCTAGAAGATTCTCTCCTTCTGCTCCTCTCCCACTCCCACTCACTCTCTTTCAAATAAATAAATAAATCCTTTAGAAAAAAATAACATAGAGCTCAAAAACAATAAGCAAAGCAAAATAAGCCAGATACAAAACAGTATATACTACCTGACTCTATTTGTAGAAAGTACAAAAATAGGCAAAAAATAAGCTATGTGCAAATCATATATTCAATAAGGGGTTAATATCCAAGTATATAAGAAACTCTTGCAACTCAAAAGATAGATATAGATATAGGTATAGATATAGAAATCAAAAGATAAATATATGTATTTTATATATTATAAATATTATATAAAAATATTAAAAATGGACCAAGGGCCTGAATAGACATTCTTTCCAAACAAGACATATAAATGGCCAATAGGTACATGAAAAGATGCTCAACATCACTAATCATCAGGGAAATGCAAATCAAAACTACAGTGAGATATCACCTCATAGCTATTAGAATGACTATTAACAACAACAACAAAAAAGCTAACAAGTATTGTCGAGGAAGCAGAGAAAAGCTAGCCCATTTACATTGTTGGTAGGAAGGTAAATCAGTATAGCTATTATAGAAAATAGTATGGAGGTTCCTCAAAAAATTAAAAACAGAACAATACCACTTCTAGGTATATATCCAAAGGAAATGAAATCATTACCTCAAAGAGATATCTGAATCCCCATGTTCATTGCACCATTGTTCAAAATCACCAAGATATGCAAACACACACACACACACACACACGGAATATTATTTAGCCTTAAAGAGAAGGAAATCTTGCCCTTTGGAACAACATGGGTGAAACTGGAGGGAATTATGCTAAGTGAAATAAGCTAGTCAGAGAAAAATAAATACTGAATCATATCATTTACATGTAGAATCTAAAAAAAAAAAAAAAAAAAAGTTAAGTTAAACTCATGGAAGCAGAGTAGAATGGTAGTTGTCCGGGGCTGGGAAAGTAGTGGAGTCAGGGAGGGGAGATGATGGTCAAAGGGCATAAACTTTCAGTTTAAGATGAATACGTTCTTAGCATCTAATGTACAGCATGGTAACTATAGTTAATAATAATTTATTGAATACTTGATACTTGCTAGGAGACTAGATCTTGAAAGTTCTCACACACAAAAAAACTGAAAAAAGTATGTGAGGTGATAAATTAATTGACTTGATTCTTGTGGTCATTTCACTATATATATAAATAAATAAATAAATATATATATATATATATATATATATATTTCAAATCATCAATCGTACCTTTAAATCTGTTACAATTTTATCAATTATACATCAGTGAAGTATGGGGGAGGGGAATGCTGTGGCACTATTCCACTTTGCTAACATCTGCTTCTTCTCTAGATTGTAAACTTTGAGAAGACAAGAGTCCTGTTTATCTCATCTTCATATCCTTCAATGAATATGAATCAAAATGAGTTGACTCTTCTGGAAGGATCTAGAGGCATCTATCATTAGAGGTAGGCATGATCCTATAATGCGATGGAAAAAAATATACACTTTGAAATAAGACAGACCCTGGGTCAAAGCTGCACTGCTTTTTACCAAGTTGCTTACCCTTTCTGAAATTCAGTTGCCTCATTTGCGAAATGGGTGATGCACCTTATTCATAGAGCTTTGCTGGATTAATGGAACAGTGTCAGCGCGGTGCTTGTAATAGGACCCAGCCCATGAGAATGTCTAGTAAACCACTACAGATACTGGTTTCCTCATGTTTTGAGTAAGATGGTCTCTGATGTCCCCCTCAGAGTCCTTGAATCTATGAGCATTCAGTTAGGCAAATAAAGATATTCATTTCTGTGCAGAAGCCAGAAGATACAAAAGAAGTAAAACATATTTTCTGACTCTCAAGGAAATTATGGTCCAATGGAAAGGGCAAAATAGTAAATGCTGGCATAGAGGTGGGGAAAAGGTGGCAATGAGGGACTACAAAGTCAATGAGAAGTATGGTGTTCCACACTTGTGTCAACAGACTCGTTTTACAGGTTAACCAGAACGAGCCTATGACACAGCTAGTGGAGGGACAAGACTGGGTCCAGTCCTAACTAACTTCTGGCTCTAATAGGTCCTGAGATCCAACCCACTCAATGGCTCAGGCATCCACTTGACATTTGCTTCAACATACCACCCTTAGTTGCATTTGCAAAGGTAACCCAAGCTTGTAGAAGCCAATTATTGGCCAAAAGGACTTGCACAGTTTCATATGGATGGATGTACTGCAAACAGCACTATCTGTCAAAACACATTTACACACAAAAAGTAGAGGAAAGGTCATTATGGGAAAAATTAATGTTGATTTTCCTGGTTTTCCTTGGGTTTAAAAGCAGAAGTTAACTCTTCATTAACGCAGGTGATTAAGCTGATTACACCATTATAACCAGTAATTGGTCAGATGTCTTGATTAGACTAATTTATTGTCATTATTCTGACAGGCATTTCTTACACACAGCACCTAAAAGAGGAGAGTTTGTGTTAAGGCCATAATTCCTCATCAGAAATTCTCAGTGTCAGATGGTTTTGAGAGTCAGAAATTTTTGGCCTTCAGAAAGATAATTTGGTTCATATACCTTTCAGTGGGTAACACTCCTAGCAGGGTCTGGCCAGGCACTCTGCAGTCAAACAGCAAGACACATGAATTGTCACATTAAGCAGGATAAATAAAGATGATGAAGAGCCTTATGTCCACTCAGGCCAGGTTTTGCAGCCAAATAAGTTCAGGTCAGCTCAGGTTTTGCCATCTGAAACAAAACACTTTGGATTCTCAGAGCTTTTAGGGTTTTAGAATTATGAATGAGGAATTATGGACGGTATTAAATTTTGTAGAGAGCAACTGGCTAATTCTTACCTAAAACCTCCATTGATATATCTAGGTTATGCACATGATCAATAGCCAGAATTAGGATCAGAACTCTTTTTTGCTGAACACTGTGGGCACTAGCAGAGAAGGAAAGAAGGACATCTGTACCACTGCTTGCTCTTCTGCCCATAGCACACAAAGCTAATTAGCCACTGCCTTTTCTGGGTCAGGAGAAGGGGGTTTGACAAATTATGGCCAGTGGGCCAAATCCAGCTACTACTCATTTTTGTAAATAAAGTTTTATTGGAACATAGCCATGCCCTTTGGTTTACCTATTACTTTTACGCTACAACAACAAATTTTAGTAGGGCAACAGAGACTACATGGCTTTAAAAGTCTAAAATATTTACCATACACTCATTTAAAATTTTTTTTGCTGGCTCCTGGTCTTGAGGTAATCTCACGATCCTCACCCGAGTGCTCTACTTAACCAGTAGATTACAGGGGACACTTGAGACGAAACCTATTTCCATCCCTAGCATAGTGGGTCAAAATTATTCACAGCATCCTCCATTAGTATATTATGTGCAATTTCCCTGTTTAAAGGGATGAAATGGGGCGCCTGGCTGGCTCCATAGGTTAAGCATCTGACTTCAATGATCGCAGGGTCTCGGGATTGAGACCCATGTCAGGCTTTGTGCTCAATAGAGAGTCAGCTTCTCGCTCCCACTCGCTCCTCCCCCTACTCATGCACTCACACACTCTCTCTCTCTTTCTCTCAAATAAATAAAACCTTTTAAAAAATAAATAAAAATAAAGAGATGCAATGACTTCAACTATTTTAAGATGCATTAATAGTAATCATTATACTGTATCATTCTGTGGCATAATATATATAAATCTCAAGTCCCCATAGCCATATTTAGAATTATTTCCATTTTAAACAAGAAGAGAAATATAGGACAAGAAAGGGTTAGTTTTTATCAGAAAAGACTAGCACAAGATCTGTTTCAACTGAGTATTTAAAAATTAGAAAAATGATGACTCTGATTTTTCTCCCACAGCTTATCTTAGTATGGTACCCTATTACCCCAAGGTGGGTGTACTAGCTAAGCAATAGAGGAAATAGTCCTAGTTTTAGACTCACCTCAAAGTGAGGCATGAATTATCTTGACAAAATATAGCTCAACATCAGTGGTTAATAGATGGCCTCTTCAAGTTTATGTCAACATGAAAGAGCTTTTTATTTTCTCTCTTTTTTTATTCAGTGTAACACCACAGTGGGAACCTGTAGGGTTAATTACAACCTAATGAATGAATGGGTGTTCTTCACATAACCTGGAGCTATTTCTACACATGATTCACTCTCCAAGGCCACTCTGCTGACTGGTCATCCACTAACCAACACAAATGCCAATCCTTGGAAAAATATGATGTCTTCACTGAATGACTATGTACCCACCCTTCCCACTCACCGTGTGCAGAGTTCTGTGCTTAGGCACTGTGGAGAATTTCTGGAAGTATAGCCCTTTCCTCTTGCCCCCAGTGTCTTATAACTTAATTGAGAAAGCAAAGCACACATTCATAAAAACTAAACAATCACAAAGAGATAATTTGTGGTAATAAGAGGTAATTTGTGGTCATTTGCCAAACTTCAGGCCGACTTTTCAAACACATCAGCATAAATCACACTGTAGCAAGAGTTCAAAACTGTCTGGAAAATCCTTCTCATCAAATATCATTAAAGCATGTTTCAAGCAGTGAGATTTCTATTTATTTTGACAACTATTCCCAGTGTCAGGATGTAGCTAGCAAGTGTGAAAAGATGAGTAGACAGGAACTGGACAACCTAATTTTATAATATGAATTCTGAAAATGTTTATGTGAGAATTTTTCATCCTATTTACTATACATTCTCACAGATAATCTTGGAGCCTTCAAATATTATAGTTTGAGGCAGTTTAAATGTAGGAAATACCACACCTTCACTTTTAAATGTGGCAACGAAGAACTAGAGATTTCAGGTGGCTTCCTCATCATCAGTGGCAGTCTAGCCTGGATTGCTGGTCTTCTAACTCCAAACTGGGTAGGGGGTGACAGGAAAGGTTTGCTACAACAGCCTGGATCATGTAATATTACAATAATCTTCCTGGTAGGGAAAGGCCCTGGGTAGGTCCAGGAAGTCTGTAGAAAAATTCAAGGTAAGAGCTAAGGACTAGGTGGGGCTCTGAGGTCATTGGGCAACTAACACTACTTTGTTTTGGGGGGCTTTTTTTGTTTTGTTTTAGTTTTTTTTATTAACATATAATGTATTATTTGTTTCTGGGGTACAGGTCTGTGATTCATCAGTCTTACACAATTCTTACACAATTCACAAAGCACCCCCCATAGCACATACCCTCTCCAAGGTCCATCAACCTCCCACACCTCTCCCCTCCAGCAACCTGCAGTTTGTTTCCTGAGATTAGGAGTCACTTATGGTTTCTCTCCTTCTCTTGTTTCATTTTCATTTTCCCTCCCTTCCCCTATGATCCTCTGTCTTGTTTCTCAAATTCCTCATATCAATGAGATCATATGATAATTGTCTTTCTCTGATTGACTTATTTCACTTAGCATAGTACTCTCTCATTCTAGCCATGTTGTTGCAAATGGGAAGATTTCATTTTTGTTGGCTGCATAATATTCCATGATAGAGATAGATAGATAGATATAGATATATAGATATATAAAGCTTTATCCATTCATATCATATATATATATAAAACTTTATCCATTCATTTTATATATATATATATATCTGTTGATGGACATCTAGGCTGTTTCCATAGTTTGGCTATTGTGGACATTGCTGCTATAAACATTCAGGTGCATGTATCCCTTCGGATCATTATATTTTTATCTTTAGGATAAATACCCATTAGTGCAATTGCTGGGTCATAGGGTCAACTAACACTATTTTGAAGGCAAAACATCTGCAACTAATTCCAACTTCCAAAGGCAGATAGAATAATAGTGAACAGGCTAGAAAACAGAGTCTGGGGTAATGGTTCTCTTTTCTATGGACAAAACTTTTAAAAACAATCAAAAGATTTTCTTACCATGGAGAGAAGAATCATTCCCCAACAAGTACAAGTATGTCAGCTTTCCCAAAACTCTCCCAATATGGCACTGAAAGTCCTGTTCCCTGAGAAACCCAACAGTCCCAGACAAACCAGGATGGTTGCTCATCCTAGAAGGGGAGCATGGTGCCCACACAATGAAGACACTTGTTCAGTTTGGACCTGGGCAGACTACTACTCCCTAACGGTCCTCTCTGATGTTGAGTGCATACAGAAAATTGCCCTATTCTACATACTGTAAAACTGATTACTCCTCCATTAAGGTGTTTGAATTTCTAACTAAAAAATTATCACTAAATAACATCTAGGCAGAGTAAACAAGTTGGCCGAATCACACAAAAGAGCACTCTCTTTTAGAATAATCTTTTCACGACTTGACCTGAGATTTATTTCTTTAAACCAATTTAACATGGAAGATGAAGATATCTCTGTTTCTCTACAATTTCTTGCTTAAATGGTACCTTTGTCAAAATGTATGGATTACAGAGTGACAAACACAATGTAAGTCCTTAGAGGTACTTTTTCCTTAAAGTTACTCAACATCTCAAATAAAAACTTTATTTTTACCAAAGTGCTTTTAAGAAGAGGATTTTGAGGCAAAAATATCAAATGTACAGGTGAAAACAATTCAGTTCTGTGCTCTGAAATCTGGCCTCTTTCCATAGCAACTCCTTCTGGGGCCATCCCATCTTTATCAGTCTGTGCTGAGGAAGAAAACCAATTTGGATACTGGCTTAAACCCAATATCAGAGGAAACTCTTCTGCTCTAAAAAAAACAAAAACAAAAATAAAAACAAACAAACAAACAAAAAACCCTGAATGCCAAGCCAAATGTAAATGGCAAATGTCATTTGGCTCATACACTCATTGTGCCTGACTATACAAGTTGGTCTAGATAACAATTCTGGTCCCACCTCTGCAACCATCGGTGTGATCAGGAGAAAATCATTTGACCTGCTTCAGTTTGGGCCTTTATGAAGCAACATCACTCAACTAGAACAATCTCTGACTTCTCTTTAGCCACAAAAACCATTGAAAGTATTTCTATATCTTTGCTTTAACTCATATGATCAAGATTTGTCTTACTTATTCATGCAGACAATATTAGAGTGTTCCTCCTTCTAAGTGGTAATGAGGCCCTGTGCTGGGTCATATACATTGGTAAATAAGCAACAAGACCCCTTCTCTCAGAGTTCACAGTCTGTAGGAAAAACACAATAAACAAGAACACAAACAAGGAAAGAGTATGAATTAAAGTGGCTATTAGCCAGCACATGAAAGAGGAATAAAAAGGAATTCAAGGAGTGCCCCATCTGATAATTTCCATTTTTCCAGTGAGGTGTGAGGTAAAGTCACCAAGTATGCACCAGAGAGAGGTAGGAGAGAAGATGTGAGAGAGAAAAAGCATAAAATAGTCATCTTAAAAGGGGAGAAGGAACTTGCAAAGAAGTGTGGCCAGATGGCCAGACAGTATTAGGAACCTTCCAGAGGTTTGAGATAAAAAATTTAGAAGGAACCCAGTCTACTCAGTCTAATCAGCCTCTGATTAGGCTCCACAGCTCAGATGTAAGCAGAATCAAGCAGAGAGCTAGGTTCATCAGGGCAGTGGTTCTCAGCTCTGCATAGGTATTAGACCCACTTAGGAGCTTATAAAAAGAAAAATACTGAGACCCAGCCTCCTCCTGCAGAGACTAATCCAGTTGCTCTGCAGAGGGGCTCAGGCATGGGTAATTTTGAAGGCTCTCTGGTATGGTTAAAATGTTTTGGTTATGGGCTTTGAAAAGCCATCAGGATAGCCAGAAGAAGCACATGTCTACAAGACAGTCCTACTGATTAAGTAAGGCTATGCTAGACAAAAAAAGAAGGGAAGCCAAGAGGGAGTTAATCAAATTAAGGGGCTCAGTAGACCACAAGTAGGTTAAGGAATGATTATACCTGGGGTTCCTTAAACAATTAACTAGGAAGATAAAAGCCTTTAGGAGGAGTATGGTGTTACCATTTCATATATTTAAGGGATTTTGTTTTTAATTGTTGTGGTGAAGGAATCTATGATGTGGCCACGGGAGTGGATGGATAGCCAATATAGAAAAAAGCAAAATATTGCAGATGAGAAGGTCAAGGAACTGAGAGGCTAGGATGTGGAATAGACCATCTACCTGCAAGCTGAAATTGTCGAGAATCATCACAAGAGCTGAGGTATAGTAGAGAACTCTGAACCAGGAATAGGTTCACAAAAATGATCATGGCCAGAGAGCTGGGGGATCCTAGAAAATCAGACTGGGACAGAGGGTGTCCAATGGGCCAGAAGGCCTAAACCAGGCAGTTAACAGGCCTCAGACAAATGGGTTGAGCTCAGGGTCTAGTCTGAGGAAGAAAGTAGGATTTATATGTCCAGTCCCAGCATCCGCCCCCCACCACAACTCCAGACTCGCTGAGCCAGAGCACACTCAACATCCACACTGATCTCTAGCAGCCATCTCCGCTGAACATGTCCAGAACTGAGCTCCAGATAACCCCCTTCTTACCTGTTCCTACAAAGCATTCCCAGCTCAGTTAGAGGCACTTTTATCCTTCCCATCACTCAGGCTAACCTTGACTGTTCTCTTTCTCTTACTTCCCACCTCCGCTTTTGCCACCCCGCTACCAGCCAGCATTGTTGCTTTCTTGGACACAGCAACAGACTCCAAATTACTCTCCTCACTTTTGCTCTTAGCCCCCACCATCTGTTCTAAACCCAGCAGCCAGAGTGATGCTTTTAAAATAAAACCTCATAGCCATGGACATTTACAACCTCGGCTGCTCAGGATCCCCACCAACAACCCAGCAAATGGAGCTGCCCAGAGTCCCTGCTGATACATTTGTTCCCATGGCTGGAGCTGTTGTTATGGTGAGACCTGCTCTCAGTCACTGCTCTGCCCCACTCTCTGGTATTGGGATACCACAGCTCCCCAGTATCTATGGGACTGGAGCTGCCATTGCTCTGTACACTGCCCCATGAGTTCTGACATACGGCTTTAAAGGGCCATCACCAGGCCATGTTGTTGATGCTTTGTGACTGTCCCCTGCAATGAGTCAGGACTTTAACCTACCATCCCAAGGTACACTAATACTGCACCTTGCTTCCTGAGCCCAAACCACTAGTGTACTCTGTTATCCCAAGCCCATGCTACTAATGCACCCCCCTCCTGTAGAGTCTCAATCACTGCAGTGAGTCCCAGAGAACCAGACCCCAGTTCCATGAAAGATCTACACATACCCATTTCTCAGACACCAGTGCCAGCAAGGGCAAACACTGTGTTAGTTCTGAGTGCATCCGACTCCAGTACCCTGGCTCTGCTGCCACTTTGAGTGCAAACACATAAAACCTGGAGCTAAGAGGGATCCCTCTGCTAGAACTTCCTCCCACAGTCAAAGAAGGAGAAAGGAGGATCCCAGCAACCTTCCCCTTTGAGGACCCTGATAACTTCACTAACATTGCCCTTCTGGGATCTCTGCAATCTTGGCCACATAGGAACCCAATAGTCCTCATTGACACTGACCTCAGATGATGGAGCTGCATGGAGACTATCCCAGAAACCAAAGATGCTACAATCCAGCTAGTTGTCACCCTCACATCCACATTCAGATGAAAGTCTTTCTCCACCAAAGCCACTTCAAAAAGGTTGGAAGAGGTGACTGCTCCCCCAAATGTGCAGACATCAATGCAAAACCATTGGAAATGCATATATACAAAAAAGTGAGAAACATAACACCACCAGGAGAACACAATAATTTTTTAGTTATTGACACCCAAAAAATAGAGGTTTGAAAAATAATTCAAAATAATTATTTTAAGGAATCTTAACATAATTCAAGGGAACACAGATAGACAACTCAATGAACTCAAGCAAACAGTGTGTGAAAAAAAAAATGAGAAGTTCAAGAGAGAAAGAAAGAAAGAAAGATGGACCAGACAGAAATTCTGGAGCTAAAGAAATACAATGAACAAAATGAAAAATTCAATATATAGCTTCAGTGGTAGGCTCAATCAAGAAGAAAGAATCTGTAAACTTGAACACATACCTCTTGATATTATTCAGTCAGAGGGAAAAAAAGTGAAAAAAAGTCTATGTTGATTATGGAATAACAACAAGCAAAACAGTATTTGCATTCTGAAAGTCCAGGAAGGAAGGAAGGAAAGAAGGAAGATGGAGGGAGGTAGGAAGGGAAGGAAGGAAGGGAGGGAAGGAGAGAAGGAAAGGTGGAAGGAAGGAAGAAAGAAAAAAATTATTTAAGGTAATAATGGCTGAAATTTCACAAATCTGGGGAGAAATATAGCCAACAAAATACATGAAGCTTAAAATTCCTCAAACATTTTCAATCCAAAGAGATCTTCACCAAGACACATTATAATCAAACTCTCTAAAATCAAAGACAATGAGAATTTTTAAAGCAGCAAGAGAAAAAAGACTCATCAAATACAAGGGAATCCCAATAAATATCAGCAGAAACACTGAACAGTAAGTGAAACAATCAACAAAACTAAGACAACTTACTAAATGGGAGAAGATATTTGCAAATAACATCTCTGACAAAGGGTTAGTATTCAAAATATATAAAGAACTTACACAACCCAACACCAAAAAAAAAAAAAAAATAATAATAATAATCCAATCAAAAATGGATAGAAGACATGAACAGACATTTCTTTAAAAAAGAAATAGAGATGGCTAACAGACATGTGAAAAGACACTCAACACTACTCATCATCAAGGAAATGCAAATAAGAAGTACAATGACATATCAGTTCATTCCTGTCAGAATGGCTAAAATTAAAAACACAAGAAACAACAAATGTTGGAAAGTGTGTGGAAAAATAGGAAACCTCATGCACTGTTAGTGGAAGTGCAAACTGGAGCAGTCACTGTGGAAAACAGTATGGAGACTCTTCAAAAAGTCAAAATGAAACTACCTTACAATCCAGTAATTGCACTACTGGGTATTTAACTCAAAAATACCAAAACACTAATTCAAAGGGATACATGCACCCCTCTGCTTATCACAACATTATTTACAATAGCCAAATTATGGAAACAGTTGACGTGTCCATTGACTGATGAATGGATAAAGAAATGTGCTATAGGGGGCACCTGGGTGGCTCAGTGGGTTAAAACCTCCCTTCGGCTCAGGTCATGATCTCAGGGTCCTGGGATCGAGCCCCACATTGGGCTCTCTGTTCAGCAGGGAGCCTGCTTCCTCCTCTCTCTCTCTGCCTGCCTCTCTGCCTACTTGTGGTCTCCCTCTCTCTGTCAAATAAATAAATAAATAAATAGATAGATAGATAGATAGATAGATAGAAATGTGCTATAGATATACAATGGAATACTATTCAGCCATTAAAAAGAATGAAATCTTGCCATGTGTAACAACATGGATGGACCTAGAGTATAATGCTAAGTAAAATAAGCCAGTCACAGAAAGAAAAAATACCACATGATTTCACTCATATGTAGAATTTAAGAAACAAAACAAATGAGCAAAGGAAAAAGAGAGAGTGAGAGAGACAAACTAAGAAACAGACTCTTAACTGTAGAGAATAAACTGATGGTTACAAGAAGAGAAGCAGTTTGGAGGATGGGTGAAATAGGTGAAGGGGATTAAAAAGGACACTTAGCATTAAGAGCACTGGATAATGTATAGAATTGTTGAATCACTATATTGAACATCTGAAACTAATATAACACTGTATGTTAACGATACTCGAATTAAAACTAAAACTTAATAAAAAATAAATTATTTAATTTTTTTTTAAAACTACCAGTAGAAACCTTTCAGGATAAGACAGAATGGGACAACAGCTTCAAAGTGCTCAAAGGAAAAAAAAAAAAACCTGCAAAGCAAAAATATGCTACCCAGCAAAGTTATATTTCAGAAATAAAAGAGAAAGATTTTCCCAGACAAATAAATGTTGAGAGAATTCACCAAAAAACCTACTTTATAAGAAATGCCAAGAGAAGTTTTTCATGCAATATAAAAACATATGAAAGAATAAAAATCACTGGTAAAGGTAAATATACAGTCAAATCCAAAATACCCTAATACTGCAATGGTGGTATGTAAATCTATTTGAACTCCAGCATATAAATTAAAAGGCAAAGTGTTCAAAATAACTATAGTTACAATATTTTGTTACTGGATACAAAGATGTAAATTGTGACATCAGCAACATCAAACAGGGGAGACAAGTAAATGTGTAGAACTTCTTTGTACAATTGAAGCTAAGTTATTATCAGTTTAAAATAATCTGTAATAAATTAAGAGATTATTATGAAAGCATCATGGTAATCACAGAGTAAAAGCTTATAATAGATAGACAAATGATAAAAAGAAAATAATCAAAGCATACCACTACAAAAAAAAAAATCAATTCACAAAGAAAATAGCAAGCAAGAAAGAAAGGACTCAAAAGTTAATCAGAAAGTAATTAACAAAATGGTGCTAGCAGGTCTTTACCTATCAATAATTACTCTAAATGTAAATGGTTTAAATTCTCTAATTAAAAGAAGTAGAGTGTCTGGGACGCCTGAGTGGCTCAGTCAGTTAAGCAGCTGCCTTTGGCTCAAGTCATGACCCCAGGGTCCTGGGACCAAGTCCCATAACGGGTTCCGCGGAGCCTGCTTCTCTCTGCCTGCCACTCTCCATGCTTATTCTCACTCTCATTCTCTCTCTGATGAATAAATTTAAAAAAAAAAAAAGACATAGAGTAACTAAATGGATTAAAAAAAAAAAACCCAAGTATATGCTGCATTCAAGAGACTTACTTGAGTTTTAAGTGTACCCACAGGCTAGAAGAGAACAGATGGAAAAAGATATTCCATACAAATGAAAACCAAAAGAGAACAAGGGTAGCTATACTTATATCAAACAAAGTAGGCTTTAAGTCAAAAGCTGTAACAAGAGACAGAGAAGACAGAGAAGACCATTACATAATGATAAAGGGGTCAATTAATCAAGAGGATATAATGATTGTAAATATATATGTACCCAATATCAGAGCACCTAAATATATTAAACAATTATTAACAGATCTGAAGGGAGAAATAGGCAGCAATGCAGTAATAATAGGGGACTTTACTACTCTTCTTTCAACAATGGGTAGATCATCCAGACAGAAAATCAATAAGGAAATAATGGACTTGAACTATACTTCAGACCAAATGGACCTAACACAAATACAGAACATTCCATCCATGAGCAGCAGAATATACATTCTTCTCAAGCACACACAAAACATTCTCCAAATCACATGTTGGGTCAAAAAAAAGTCTTAAAAAATTGAAATCATATCAAGTATATTTTCCAGCAAAAATAGTATGAAATGAGAAATCAATAAGGAAAGAAAAGCTGAAAACTCACAAATATAGGGAAATTAACGTACTTCTGAACAACCAGTGGGACAAAGAAATCAGAGGAGATTAAAAAAATACCTCAAAACAAACAAAAATGGAAATACAACATATCAAAACTTATGATGTTTTTAGAATAGCTGTTCTAAAAGAGAAGTTTAGATAAACATCCACATTAAGAAAAAAGAAAACAATCAGATAAACAACTTAAAGAAGTTGCAGAAGAAAGGAAATAATAAAGATTAGAGCAGAAATAAATTAAACAGAGACCAGAAAGATAATAGAAAAGAATAAAACTGAGAGTTTTTTTCTTAAAGAGATAAACAAAATTGACAAACCTATGCCTTAAATTAAGAAATTATAAACTAAGGAGGAGCTATTTCAACTGATCCCACAGAAATACA
This sequence comes from Enhydra lutris kenyoni, assembly GCF_002288905.1. Lineage (NCBI taxonomy): Eukaryota > Metazoa > Chordata > Mammalia > Carnivora > Mustelidae > Enhydra > Enhydra lutris. Next base: position 11,318,228 of record NW_019154146.1, on the reverse strand, counting down.
AAGAATCAGAAAACTACTATAAACAAATATATAGAGATCAAATAACTTACAGGAAATGGATAATTCCTAGAAATATATAACTTACCATGACTGAATCAGATAGACAGATGATGGTAGATTGATAGATAATAGATACCAGTTTATATGTAATCATATATATACTACATATATAATATTAGTAACTGATGAACAATCTGAGAGAGAAATTAAGAAAGTAATCCAATTTACAATAGTATCAAAGAGAATAAAATACTTAGGAAGAAATTTAACTAAGGAGGTGAAAGACCTATACACTGAAAACTATAAGGCACTGATCAAAGAAATTAAAGAAGATATAAATAAAGAGAAAGATATTTCATGGTCTTGGACTGAAAGAATTAATATTGTGAAAAGTTCATGCTATCCAAAGCCATGTGCAGATTCAATGTAACCCTACCAAACTTCCTATGGCATTTTTCGCAGGAATGGAACAACTGTCCTAAAATTGGTGTGGAACCACAAAAGACCCCAAATAGCCAAAACAAACTTGAGAAAGAAGTACAAAGCTAGAGACATCACTCTTCCTGATTTCAAACTATATTACAGAACTAGAGTAATCACAACAAAATGGCACTGGCATAAAACAGGTACATAGACACATTGAACAGAATAGAGAACCCAAAAATAAACCCATGCATATAAAGTTCACTAATTTTTGACAAGGGCACCAAGAATACATAATTGAAAAGGAGTAATCTCTTTAGGAGATGGTGTTGGGAAAACTGGATATCCATATGCAAAAGCATGAAAGTGGACCCATATCTTACAAAAATTAATTCAAAAAAGTTAACTCAAAATAGATTAAGGATTTAAATGTAATACCTGATGCCATCAAACTCCTAAAAGAAAACACTGAAAAATGCTCCTTGATATTGGTCTTGGCAAATAAGAGACCAAAAGCAAAGGCAACAAAAGCAAAATAAACAAGTGAGACACAACAAAGGAAATGTACATATGTACACCTATCTATCTATCTATCTATCTATCTATCGTCTATATATCTATCTAAACTATCCATCTGATTGTCATGGCAGTTGTATGTTTCTAGGAATTATCCATCTCCTGTAAGTCATTTAACTTGTATATATTTGTTTATAGAAGTTTCCTGATTCTTTGTATTTCTGTGGGATCAGATGAAATGTCTCTTTTGTTTATAATTTTATTAATTTAAGTCATTTCTATTTTTTTCTTATTTAGTTTAGCTAAAGTTTTGTTAATTTTATTTATCTCTTCAAGAAAACAACTTCCAGTTTTTCTTATCTTTTCTATTGTCTTTCTGGTCTCTAATTTATTTCTGCTCTAATCTTTATTATTTCCTTTCTTCTGCAAACTTTAGGCTTAGCTTGTTTTTCCTTTTCTCATCTCTTAGGTGTAAATTTAAGTTGTTTATCTGAGACCTTTTTTCTTAATATAGGTGTTTATATTATAAACTTGTCTTTTAGAACTGCTTTTCTAAAAACTGATGCACTTGTCTCATAGCCCTCATTGCCCACTAATTATTGATGCTAACATTATATTACATAATACATGTAACATATTAATTATACTTATTTATCATGTTTACAGCCTCTATTCCCACTCTAAAAGTAAACTGCATAAGAGCAGGGATTTTGTCTGATTTGCTCACTGCTGTATTTCCTGTGCCTAGAACAATGCCAGATAAGGGACACCCGGGTAGCTCAGTTATTAAACATCTGCCTTTGGATCAGGTCATGATCCTAGGGTCTTGGGACAGAGCCCTGCATCAGGCATCTCGCTGAGTGGGAAGCCTGCTTCTCCCTCTCCTTGAACCCCTCCACCCCTCTCATGCTCTCTCTCTCTCTCTCTCGCTATCTCTCTCTCTCAAATAAATAAATAAAATCTTTTAAAAACAGAAACAAAAACAGTCCCAGACACATAGGTGATACTCAACACAGACTTCTTAAACAGATAAACAAAAAAATGCATGAGTGTGACCACTTAAAGAAATGAATTTGTGTCCAGGGTTGTCACAGATGTCAGATCTGAATTTCCACTGGGGATAAGGAGACTTAGGTTGAAGAGCATGAGATAGAACCAAAGTCATAATAAAAACGTTCAGTCCTTGACTAGAGAGTATGACTTTATTCTGCCACCCACAAGTTGAGAGAATGAAGAATATTAATGTGTGCATTCTGCCTCCATCTCCGAGGCAGACAATGTGGGTAGGAGGTAAAAGAAATAAGGCAGGGACTAATGCAGGATTCTACTCTACAAAAACTGCTAAACCATTTGCAGGCATAATGTGGTGCTGAAAGTTTCAGTTGAGAGAGAGATGGTCATGTGAATATTATGGTTTGCTGGATAAAATATGGTCTCCAAACATGAGTCAGAGTGCCCTAGAAAGTCTGGAATTTCTAATAATTAAGTTACCTTAGTGCAATTAAAAAAAAAATGATCTCATCTCTCCCTATAAGCAGCTAGGTTTTTCCAGGGTAAGAAAGATCAAAATTTCTTTTAAAAAGATTTTCCTGGGTGAGATAAAAGATGCTCATCTTCATCTCCCTGCCTAATGTCATCATTATAGCCTGGTTATCAGCTTTTTAAAAACCCCCTCCTTTCAGGATTTGTTGACATTACTTAAGGTTGCAAAAAAAAAATATTTTTAAAAGTCAAAGAGTTCAGAAACCAAGCCCCCTGCATGATTAAGGTTTTTATTACAACTGAAATGATGTGAGTGATAACAGTTGATCCCTTGGGATTAAATGTCCAAAGAGCAAATCCATATCTCAAATTGGCTCTTGATCTCTAGTCTATAAGAGACAAGCCAAAGTTTAAATACAACAGAGAAGCTTCAATACAACCCAGGCTCAGATACAGAAATGAAGCATTGGCCTGGCCCTTCTGGAGAAAGCAGTTTGGAGGAAGAGAAAGGGAATTATGTGTTTAGTGGCGTGTGTGTGTGTGTGTGTGTGTGTGTGTGTGTGTGTGTGTGTGTGATTTAAGAACCACATATATAGGCATACCTCCAAGATATTTTAGATTTGGTTCCAGACTACCAAAAGCAAATATCTCAATAAAACAAATCAAATGAATTTCCTGGTCTCCCCATGCATAGAGAAGTTATATTTATACTATATACAATAATACAGTCTATTTTTTTTTTAAGATTTTTATTTATTTATTTAACAGAAAGAGACACAATAAGGGAGGGAACACAAGCAGGGGGAGTGAGAGAGGGAGAAGCAAGCTTTCTGCTTAGCAGGGAGCCTGGTGCGGGCTCGATCCCAGGACCCTGGGATCATGACCCAAGCTGAAGGCAGACGCTCAATGCCTGAGCCACCCAGGTGCCTTAATATAGTCTATTATAAAACTATTAAATGTGCGATAGCATTATATCTAAAAAATGTACATTCCTTAATTTAAAATACTTTGACTCTTCTTTTCATGAAAAAATTTCTCTATAGTTTGTAATGCTATTTGACAGCAATTGAACCCACAATAGAATTTCTCTCTAAGTTGGGGTCAGGGGCACCTTGGTGGCCCAGCTTGTTAAGTGTCCAACTCTTGGTTTCGGTTCAGGTCATGATCTCAGTGTCAGGAGATTGAGCCCCGTGTCACGCTCCATGGTCAGCACGGAGTCTGCTTAGGATTCTCCCTCTGCTGCTCCTTCTCTCTCTCCCTCTCTCTCTCAAATAAGTAAATAAATCTTAAAAAAAAAAAAAAAAAAAAAAGAAAAACGAAATTGGGGCAAAATTGGGGTCAGTCCTCTCAAACCCTGCCACTCTTTATCAGGTAAGTTCATATAATACTCTAAATCCTTTGTTGTCATGTCAACAGTCTTCACAGCATCTTCATCAGGTAGATTCCTTCTCATAAAACTTCTTCCTTTGCTCATCCATAAGAAGCAGCTCCTCAGCCATTCAAGTTTTATCATGAGATTCCAGCAATTCAATCATATCCTCAGGCTCCACTTCTAATTCTAGTTCTCTTGCTGTTTCTACCACATCTGCACTTACACCCTCCACCAAAGTTTTGAGTCCCTCGATGTCATCCATGAGGATTGGAATCAACTTCTTCCAAATTCTTGTTTATGTTGACATTTTTACCTCTTTTCATGAATCATGAATGTTCTTCATGGCATCCAGAATGGTGAATCCTTTCCAGAAGGTTTTCAATTTACTTTGCTCAGCTTCCTCAGAGGAATCACTATCTATGGCAGCGATGGCCTTAAGAAATGTGTTTCTTCAATAATAAGACTTGAAAATCAAAATTACTCTCTGATCCATGAGTGCAGAATGGATGCTGTGTTTGCAGGCACCAAAACAACAGTAATCTCATTGCACATCTCCATCATAACTCTTAGGTGACTGGATGCATTGTCAATGGGTAGTTATATTTTAAAAGAAATCTTTTTTGCCAACAAGTAGGTCCGAACAGTGGGCTTAACATATTCAGTAAACCATGTTGTGAACAGATGTGTTGTCATCTAGTCTTTGTTGTTCCATTTATAGAGCACAGCCAAAGTAGATTTAGCATAATTATCGAGAGTCCTGGAATATTTGGAACGGTGGATGGGCACTGGCTTCAACATAAAGCCTCAAGCACTAGCCTCTAACGTAAGAGTCAGCCTATCATTTGAAACTTTGAAAGCAGGCACTGACTTTTCTTTAGCTATGAAACTCCTGGATGGCATCTTCTTCCAATAGAAGGCTGTTTCCTCTACATTCAAAATCTGTTGTTTGGTGTTCACTAATTGTCTTAGCTGGATCTTCTGAATCACATGCTACAGCTTCTACATCAGTCCCTGCTGCTTCACCCTGCACTTGAGGGTTATGGAGATGTCTTGCCTCCTTAAACTTCATGAACCCACCTCTGCTAGCTTCTGACTTTTCCTCTGTAGCTTCCTCACCCATCTCAGCCTTCACAGAAATGAATAGAGCTAGAGGCTTGCTCTGGGTCAGCCTTTGGCTTAAGGGAATACTGTGGCTGGTTTGATCTTCTACTCAGACCACTAAACGTTTCTCTATATCAGCAATAAGGCTGTTTTGCTTTATCATTCATGTATTCACTAGAGGAGCATTTCACTTCCTTTAAGAACTTTTCCTTTGCATTCATCACTTGACTTTTGGCCTATCTTGGATTTCAACATGCCTTCCTCATGCTTACCCCTTTCTAGCTTTTGACTTACTGTGAGAGACGTGTGACTCTTCCCATCATTTGAACATTTAGAGGCCATAATAGGACTATTAATTAGCCTAATTTCAATATTGTCATGTCTCAGGGAATTGGAAGGCCCAAGAAGAAGCCCTAGAGAGGGAGAAGGATGGTAGCATGCCCAGTCAATGGAGCAGTCAAAACACATACGTCTATTGATTAAGCTTACTTTCTTATAGGGATGCATACATTTCATGGCACCCCGAAACAATTACAATAATAACATCAAAAATCACTGTCACAGATCACCAAAATAAATATAGTAATGAAAAAGTTTGAAATATTGCAAGAATTACCAAAATGTGACACTGAGACACAAAGTGAACAAATGTTATTAGAAAAAATGGTGCCATAAAACCGCTTGACACAGGGTTGCCACAAACCTTCAATTTGTGTGTGGTGGGGGGGGAGCAGATTATGATTAAACCACTGTAAGAGTTTCAGAGTTCCTGACAGTTTAGAAAAATCTAAAATAAAAAAGAACTAGTAGGACAGCTCCAAGAGTAGAGGAAGGAGGTAAGTGATTTCTACCACAGCCCAAGTAAATCTGTAGGGACCTGGAATCAAGGGAAAGTACCTGTCTGCACTAGCAGATCCCAGGATCATGAGTCTGCTCAGATGTTCCAGGGGCTCTCAGATACGTAGCACAGATGGAACTAAAACATGAAGTTTGTTCTCCTTCAAGGAAAGATCCCATTTTTCCAAACTGGGAAGTGGCTGGACTAGTAACAGGGCAATCATTCATTCATTCATTCATTCATTCATTCATATAACTATTGAGCACCCACAACACACTAAGAATTTGGTGGTCCCAAATGAGCCATTCCTCCCAGCTCTGTGGAACCCTCCCAAATTGATTCTGGGCTAATCCTTGTGCTAGCTGGGGCCAGTAGAACAGGACAATTATGACATATCCAGAGACCCCCTAAGACTTATCATCAAAGAGTTCTCTTTAAGGAGTCCTGAGCTGCTATATAAATGTCTGCCTGCCATAGTGGAGAAATCACAAAGAGGAGGAGAGGTCCTGAGATGACATGGGGAGAGCTGAGGAGCCAGTTGGGAAGGAGAACCAAGGACCCAGAAGTCTGAACACACTGGAACCCTATTTGCTGCAGCACAGCATGTGAGTGAAAAAGACACCTGGGATATTCCAGCCTCCATGAATATACAGGAACAGAAATGAGACTTTGGGGGATCTTGGGAAGTGAGCCTGACATAAATGTTTGTCATCAGAAGACAGACTATGGTTGGCAGTCTCCAAAGATGGCCCCAGGATTCCTCTCCTCCTTGAGCACATGTGCCATTCCTCATACCAGGAAATAGAATTTAATTTCCCTCCTTTAAATATGGCATAGCTCTGTGATTGCTTTAACTAATAGAAGGTAGCATAAGTGACATTCTGGGGCTCCCAAGGCCCAGTTTTAAAGGAATTTTCAGCTCCTTTCTTCTTAGAAAGTTTACTCTTAGGACACCCCTCTCCGAGCCCAGTTTCCATGCTGGACATTCAAGTCACATGAAGAGAATACCTAGAAGGGAACCATGAAAATAAGACTAAAAGCTATAGCTAAGACCCCAGCTGGCAGCCGTCATCAACTGCCAACCTTGCAAATGAGTCATCCCAGCCAAAACAGCCCCAAATGACTGCAGATCCCGCCAACATCATGAGACATAGAAGTACCACCCGGCTGAGCTCAGTCAATCCAGAGAACTGTGATAAATAAAAATTGGTGTTATTTTAAGAAGCTAGATTGTGGGGTGGGTTTGTTATGCAGCTTTGTGTTTCCAAAACGATGACAGATACTTCTCTTGGGATTCAGGAATAGAAATTTTGAATTCCTTAGAATTAGAAGTTACTTAAATATTTCCACAGTCTTCATAAAATTTACTCATTATTATGGATAGCTTTACAAGTTTTAATAAATAATAAATATCACATTTAGTAGTATTCTCAAAGAGCTATGGCCTATAGAGAATATCCATACACTGGAAAATGTTAGCAAACACTATCGGGTAGTATTCAAATAAATGTAACATTTAGATCTCATAGCAAGGACTAACAGAATCATATGTCTAAGTAGCCCATTCAAGGGCTTATTTTGCTTCCAAAACATGTTATTCTTACAGTACCACTCATAGGATTTGTATAAAATGTACTGTGCATATAAGCATGTGCATTTATTTTATTTACAATAAAGATTCACTATTTGAAGCAGACAGGGCCACAAACACACACTTAAAACATGGTAGCAGCTAACAAAGGATGACTGATTAGATTGTGACCAATTTTCTCATATCTGTTCCCATCCTCATTCCTATAAATGTTGACCTTCATATTTGACTCCATGTATCAATATTTTCTGCTCTTGCTTTCTACTCGACCTTAGTGGATGCCTTAGAACTAATAACCATCTATGCTGTATTAAGTGTTAATTCTTACAAAAGTATATATTTTATCCAATTTTCCCAATTTTGTAACTGATTTTTCTCAGGATTCACAATTCAGAAAAACATAAATTTCCCAAGAAATGCTAAGAAAGAATTCCCACATGGAAGTACTAATAGTAGTACATGACAACATTCACAATCAGCCTGAGTGTCTAGTTACTCAAACTGGTAACAAAACAAACATAGTTCCTCCGGGCACAGAGTTTACAATCGGGTAAGGGAAATGACTACTACATAAATGAGCAGAGACATAACTACATAATTGCAAACCACCATGAGCCCCACACTGCCACTATCCAGGTGAAGATGGGAAACTGCCAAAGGAAAAGGTAGATTCTACTCAGACAATCTTGAAGAGAAGCCCACCAATCTCTGTACCATTGATGTAGTGACTACAAAGTTACCCAGAGGAACAACAACATGAACTTAGTTAAGAAAATATTTTGGTTTGTGAGTTATTCTCATAACGGTAACTTTGTCATGAAGAACAGAATTGGTGTAAGGCCACTACCTTAACACCAATTGAGTCAGTATTTCCAGGCCACTGCTGCCTTTCTACCAGGTGAAGGGGATGCCCAGAAAAGTACCACAGTGAATCCCTTTTTTACAATGTCACTGTATTTCCTCGTGATTTAGATCTTTTTCTTCAGGCCCATTACTGTTTCCTTATGGATATAATGCAGATCACAATTAATGCTACATTTTTGTAATTTGTGGTCATCTCTCATAAATCCTCAACAAATATCTCTGTTGACACTAGCAATTAGTCTAGAAGGAAAGAGAGGTTTCTTATTAGGCTTCTAACAAGCATGTAACACCTTGCTGAGAGACACCTACTTCACCAAGTTAGCCTCAAAGATACTATTCATTCCACCACTTGGATACTTCCTGAGTCAATGACCCACCTAATAATAAACATAGCACCTCTATAACCCAACCCGTCCTGACAAGGTTCTATCATGTGAACTCTTCTAGGCCTTTCCTGTAGGTTTAATTATGTCTGATTATAATGTGTGATAAGAAAACAACCTGGTTAATTTGAGAGTTCTATCAGTTTATACTTTCTTGCTACTTAAAAAAATCCCTTATGCCACCAGATAATTTCCCATAGGCAAAGAGGACAGACTTAATAGTGACCAGAGCAGGACTTAACAGCATGGAACAAACTATCCATCAGCTTTAGTCCCTCCTGTTGCTAAGATTTGTTCTCCCCTCATAAAATGCTGCATGATACCCATGAACAACCACCACTTAGGACTAATTTTGAGATTGCCAAGATGTAAGTTGAATTGATATGAGAAAAATGAGCAAGAGGAAGAGAAAGAAATGCACAGAAAGAATTGAAGTGATGGATATTTTTTTCAACATTGGCTAGGGAATCTGACTCAACTAATGTTTAAATGTTTTGAAAAGCTAGCATGGTTCTATGAAATTATCTTAAAGATCTGACATAGCTAATGAAAATACCTTAGGCTTATATGATGAATTGGTTTCCAAGAATGCCATACAAGTCACAGCTGATCCTCCTAACATCTCAGTATCATAGAAGAAGAAAGAAGAAATGGGTTGGTAACTAAGGAGATTGCCTGAAGACACATGGCATCATCAGAGGTTTGGTCTTCAGCTCACATTTCATGATCTTCAATCCCAAGTGCAATTCTCCCAGCACACAGCTCTCCAAAACAGTGGCTCAGAACAAAGAATTAGTTCATCCCTACACTCAACTCCAAATAATCATATGGGGTTGGGGCTTAGGGACACCCCTTCCATTGCATCTCTTGACCTAGCCTCAGAACATTAACCATGATCAGAGGAGAGCCTGAGAGTGAACTCAGGGGAGACATTCAGGGAGTCAGTTTATTTGAAATTTAACCAGATGAATTTCAATCTCAATTAGACATCTTAAAACACAATTAAAAATTTTTATGGGTTATTTGATCCTCACACCTCATAAATTAAATAGAATGAATTTTGATCTACCTAACTCCTCCTGATAAAAAGTTGGTGAGGGTGAGTAATGGGGTTTTCAAAGTATTTGGCATGAATTTCCAAAAGGGAAAGCCCTTCAGAGCCTCGTTCCCAACACAGAGATACAAGCAGAGGTGGACTGGTCCACAAATATCCTTGTTGGGGCCAGAAGAGAAACAGTATACCTACACTTCCTGTAATCCTGTCCACCCCTTAGGACACCATGGGCTAATACAAGTTAAGTTCAAATGCATAAGAAAGAAAGTGTTAGTCATGCTTTGAAACTTCTTCCTGAAATCCCATATTGCCACCAAGTAGCTTGTCTTCCCCCAACTGACGCTTCCCTTTCTACATTTCTTACACTTGGGCTTTTCAGCTCAACCAAGCCAATCTATTAGCTGTTACTCTACAAGACACCACTTTGGTGCCTTAGGCAAGCCACGTCACAAATATTTCTCCTCCCACGATCAACTATATAATTTATAGGGCCCATAGCAAAATTAAAGTGTGAGTCCCCTTGTTCAAAAATTATTAAGAATTTGGGGTACCCAGGTAGCTCAGTCAGTTAAACATATGACTCCTGATTTCAGCTCAAGTCATGATCTCAGCGTCATGAGATCAAGCCTTGTATCATTCTCCATGCTTGGAGTGGAATCTGCTTAAGATTCTCTTTCTCCCTCTGTCCCTACCCAGCCCCCGCCCCCTGCTCTCACTCTAAAATAAATAAATAAATCTTTTAAAAAAATGATTAAGACTTTAACAATCAACAGCAGAGCACTAAGCCAAACTTGGGGCCCTTTTAAGTAAGACTTGGTGTGACTGTAAATGTCCCATGCCCATGAAGCCTACTCTGTTGCCTCCCCTACTATTAGAGATAAGAATGTGCCCCTCTAGCAAGGTAAACCCAATCTCTATTCAACCAGAGTATGTGGAGTGAGATGTTGATCTTTGTATTTATGTATTTTCTTGCCAACAGGACTATAAAATCTTCTAAAATAAACCTGCCTTTTTATTTTTAATACCTCCATAGTACCTAACCCAAAATTCTCTATGTAGTAAGTATTAATAAAATGGTTGCTTTCTAAATAAAATTTCAGAACAATTGTGAGCTACACTTCACCTCAACAGAATTCCTGTGCTTGACTCCAACTCAGGTGGCAACACCACTCCTTTAGTGAGTGGTATCATATAACCTGGAATCTTCAGGACAGCTCCAGGAAAGGCTACGGCCAAGGGAAGAAAGCATGTTGCAAATATGCCTGCACCTAAACTCCATTTACAAGGCCTGCACAAAGTATAGTCCCTGCCAGGAAGCCCACCTTTGACCTCGTTTGAACCTGACTCCAGAGCTATAGAGTGAGAGCCAGGGATGGAGTCAGTGAACTGACAATATGGCTCCTCAGAGGCCAGCCGCAATGCACTGGGGGGTAGGGAGATATATCCACCAAGTGTTTCACTTTTAAAGCCCACTCTCATTCTTGCTGTCATGGGCTATAACTTTCTTGTTGAACTACATAGCCAGGTCTCATCAGGGTGTGTGTTTGTATGCTGGTGTCAATCATTTCTTTTTTGTGTCCCTTGCTGACTGCTGCCCACAGAGTAGAGGTGATTCTTGTTCCCTGCTCTATTGATGTTGGTTATTTTTATGATATTATTCTTCCCTTGTGCTTTGATACCTATCAAGGTCTCACATCTACAGTGAGCAGGGGGTTATCCAAGAATCAAAGGGCAGAGTTCATACAGTTGGAAGAATATTGGCAGGAGCTGATGATTTATCTCAAAGAGATTTGCCACCATCCATCATTCTTGCATCCAACCTCACCCTTCATAGAAAGATAACCACATGCTTTGCAAACACTGATTCATTCATCCTCCATCACAAGTGAGTTCCATTTTAACTCTCTATGTCTCTGTTTGGCCTTAAGAGAAACAATTAGTGAGATACCTTGCTTTACTGACAGTGACCTCTCTTGCCATCCTTCATCATCCAATATGCAAATGAGAGCAAGGAAGTCTCTGAATGGCCAAAAAAAAAAAAAGGTACCAAAGCCCTGACAGTCTGTTCATAGAGGAAGCCCTATGAGAGGAAGCCCTGATTATTCTTATTTTAAATACTATTCCAACAAGGTTGGATATCTAGTTTCAAAGCCAACAAAAGATGAAGGTCTACAATGGCAAGAAGGAGAGGAGGGTATAGACAGGTAAAGTAACAGTAAAAAATTAAAGTCCTGGAAGGAGGGGACCATTTTTAATCTCCCAGAATTGCACACACGCCCACTCCTTCAAACATCATAAGGTCCCATTTAGGCAAAGTCCTTCACAGCTACCTACCTTTGCACACGCTTGGCTCAGGAGCTGGAGTGTTCATTCTCAGGGTCGCTGGGCATCAACCACCTACTTATCTTTCAAGACCCAACCCAAATGTCCCCTTCTATGTGAAACCTTCCCATTACATGTTTGCCTACCTGCACCAATGAATTAAATGTAGATCTCAATGTATGTGTCTACTTCTCTGGCCAAACTCCACAGTTCCTAATGGCAGAGATCATTTTGAGCATATCTTCATATCCATGCTCCCAGAAATATAGCAAGTGCTAAACAAATATTTGCTCAAAGAAAGAAGGAGTTACCTCTGGAAAGTAGACAGATTAAAAGAGTATGGCAAACAAGGGTCCCCAGAATTATCTCCCTAAAACACAGCCACTAGACTGAATGACAACCACAGTGATTACAGTAAATTATTTAGAAAAGGTTAAGATATGTTCCATATCCTTTATGATGAAAGGCAAGTAAGTTGTGTATATCCTTAGAAAGACTTTGATAATAACTATAGAAAAGTCGTTTATTTGAAACACTTCACCTGAGTTAATATTGAATAGGTGGGAAGCTCCTATCAACATCATTTACTCAGTATTTGAATCAAAAGGAATTGATATTTCTTAGACAGGACCTCTGACCCATACCTCAAGTTTCCCGTCCTTCTCGGCCCTAGCAAAGACTGGGTAGGAAGCATCTCGTCACCTCCCCAGAGCTAGACTATAGGTGCATCCCTTGCTTAAGTAACAGAGATGAGATGACATGAGCTGCAGTCAAATGTATCCATCAAAACAGGAGCCAGGTGCCAACAAAAGAAGTTTTCTACTCCTGAGGTGAAGGCATTCTGTTCTTTTTTCTTTTGGCACAGGTCTGTTTACTGTTCAGCCCTACGAAAATATATCGTGCCCTCAAATATTTATTAATAACCTAATACTTATTTAAATAAATAAGCCCTTTATGATCTACTTTTCGAAAGGGAAGCTGGGGAGTGGGGGGATGGGGGAGAGGAGAGAAGCTTGTGAATGTCTCTGCCACTTGCACTTCACCGCTTCACATCTAACTGCACAAGATGACACATTTAAAATGCAACCCTAGCCACACTGGGAAGGACAGCACATTTTAAAATAATAAATTCAGTATCTTTAAGGGAGGTAACAAAACCCATGTTTAATGTTTTCTGGGCATCTTCCATGTGCTCAACACCATTCCCTAAGTTTGAAATCATTTAATTCAGCAGTAAGTCTGTCTTTTAAAAAGAGAGATAAATAATCCTCCTAATGCCCATTCCAGTAAATATCCTAGTTAAAACTATAGAAAGGAATCCCTTGTGCTGACCACGTGACTCTAACTCTGTCACTTCCGGTTCTCTCCCTTTCCCTCCTGACCCTGATTTCCATGGTCCAGCAGCAAAGGGGATGAGTGGATAGAGTGGCCATCCAGGGCCAGGGAAGCAGCACCTCTGGTGACGTCCCCAGCACACACTTCCTGTCCTCAATGACGCTCAAGGTTAAAATAGCCTTTTACTTTTCAAAGTAGGCAGATTCATGGCAGCTCTGCAAAGTACACTCCAGTTTGAAATTCTGCCCGCTGCCACCACTTTACGTGGAAGAATTGCTTTCATCTCCAGTAAATCATCAGACCCAAAGAAAGTTATGCCAGGCTGGAGGAAAGCCAACCTGGGTTGACTACATTTATAAAGAAAAGAGAACCTGGACACCCACTTTAAAGCAAACAGCTAAGACCATGAAAAGTGGGGCCACAGCATCTTAATGGGGTCATATCAAAACCTAGATGATCCACATTCACCCCCAAGTAGCACTGCAGTGAGGAGCCCAAGGAAGGGGCCTGCACTTAATGGCCTGGACAGATGGTAGAGACAGTGCTGGGCAAAGACATTTAAAGTTTCAACAGTCATTCCCAGAGCTGTCCAAATGTAAGGAAAATCATATTTCACTAAAGAATAAAAAATACAATGATCAAAACCTTTTCATTCAAATTCTATGACCAGGAAACCACGAAGACAAGAACAGAGAAAAGTCATGTGTAATCCCCCCACTTACGCCATAGCCTGAAACAAAATAGAATGAGAATATTCTATCAAGTGCAGCTTATGGGGTCCCAGATGGTAAACGATGTTATAATTGTCCCTAAAACAAGAGGGCAGAATTCATAGACTTGTTCTCTGGATCTTCTCTCTGGATGTTCTCTGGTCTCTTTTTCTAGGGACTGGTTGATATGGGCAAGCAGGTCCGTCTTACAATAGAACTGTAGAAATTTTGCTAGATTTTAAAGGAAGTTTAGAGCTGGTCTGGTCCAAGGCCCCCCCGTGCAGATCAGTGGGAGTTTGCTTTCACACCTGTCCTCAGTCTTCACTGGAGTCCTGGCCAACAGGCTGCCAGTGGGGGCTTGGCCAGTGAAAAGCACTTGTTTGGACATTGGAAACAGGAAGAAAGGAAAAAGCCAGAGTACTGTCCCACACTTCCTGTGAAGGGGGTCCTCACAGGGTTCTCTGAGGCTCTAGGCCCAGACACCACCCTTCTCCATGACCCTAGCTCCTTTGAGGCAGCCCCAGTGACATTTTAGCACTGGTCACAATGGCAATGGTTTCTGCACCCCAAAACACCAGCTTTTCCCTTTGTCCCTCCAACCCTAGGGGCTGATGTTTTGTTTTGTTTTCATTTTCATCTCTAGATGACTTGTTGGCCAATGTTACCAACCACCTGTATTAATTCTCCTTTCTAGACTACCTAGAGTGGTTTTCAACTCTCTGGTTCGACCTTGACTGATATCTTAATAATATGAATCCTCTCTACAATATTTCTCTCTCAGTGGTTTCCTGTGCTTTGCTTAAATGCTTGCAAGAAATTGGAAATAACTGGCCTTCACGAAGCTTCCTAGTCCTCATGGATTGGTTTAAAAATTCTTCTTTATACTGACCCAAAGCATGTCTCCCTCTTACTACTAGTCCCTAAGCTTCACAGGGTCACCTTCGAGTATCGTGCAGCTCCATAAGCCACTGGTTGTACCTCTCAGGCAAAGGCAAGGTTGGCGTGAGTTTGTGGTATGATTTGAAGAGCAATTAGAAAGTCTCTCCTGACATTCCAGCCCCTCTGATTCATCTCTTCGGTTAACAAGCACGGATATCTCAAAGTCTGTACTCTATAAAAATACCACACCAATGGGGAAAGACATGAAGCTGTTATCCTTTACCAAAGCCTTCATAAGAATGTATCCTATTTTTTTCCCTACAATTTTTCCTTGAGAGCCTTGCCCTTTGGAAAAGGGGTCTGGATGAAGTAAGGGCTATGAGCAAAATGGTTTGGGAGCAGCCAGGAGTCCTGGGGTAAGACAGCCCAGGAAAGGGGCTCAGGCAGGGGCTCTGAGCTGCCAAAGAGAAGCAAAGTCCCTAGAAAGACAGAAACAGGGAAAGCAGAGGAGAGAGGCCCCTTCCAACAGTGCTGCACAGGGCTAGCCCTGCCCAAACTTGTCTCTGCCTCTCTCCCAGGCTTGCCTCCTGCCCCTCTCTGCCTCTGGATTCCAGTAGACAGAAGCTGCAGGGCCACGCTCACCTTCACTCTAATAAAAAGGAAGAAAGTGCCAATAAAATTATGATTTGCATTTATATGTGCAGTTCCTGCAAGTTTCTGTATATTTCATTGGTAAGCACTGCAGGACATTAAAAGTACAGCTCAAGAAGATATTTTATCCAGCTGCCCTCTTTCCAGAAAGTAAACAGATAATAAAATAAATCTAATCAGCATTCCTTTTCACTTAGCTGAAATTAAATTTTACTCATCATGGGTAAGTGGCTAATTACATGTTTAGTGTAAAGAAAATTCCAGGGACATTACCTTATTTACTTTCTTCTTGTGTCAATAGATGAGAGGACATTGGCATTCAGATGTAGGTGGGAACAGCTGGCTGCTGGTGCCAACTTACCTTTTACGGCCTGAATTCAGAGCAAAACAAAGCAAACAGTAGAGACACTGGAATTAAATTGCCTTCCACCCCAAATCCAGGCAATCTGCCCACTGATTTATGGCAACTGCAAGTGCTGAGGAAATTGCTTCCCAAATGGACGGGTCCCTGGGCTCTGACAGTTTGAAAAAACAAAAAGCCAAAATTTCTTGAGTGGCTACTATGCCCGAGGCATTTCTCACAGTAACATTCTTCATCGTAACCCATGAGGCAAGTGTAATGTTTTTATACCCATTTTGCAGGGGTAGAAACCAAACCTTAGGGAGCAAGGGACCCAAATCAGCCTGACATTGAAGGTCATACTTCTAACTGTGGCACTGCACCTGTGGCAAAGGGGGACTCCATCCTGACACATTGCAGCTGTCACGTGTAGAACCCAAGAGGAACTCAGATCCCTCTGTCAGTCATGAAAGGTTTCCTTCAAGGAAACTCAAACTGGTGAACTTAAGCCCAGCGCTGGCCATCTCTCACCTGCTCCAACTTCCTCCCTTGGCTTTGTCCCAAGAAAATGTCTTGCTCCAAAGCCACCTTTTTGGTGACAGACCTCCCATCTGGTGGCTTGTTTCTCAGTGCTATGCCACTCTGCTAAGCTTTCCAATCTGGAAGTCGTGGTTGTATACAGCACCCTGGCAGAAAGAACACTTTCTGCAAAGTGTTTAGGGAATGGAGCAGACTGTACAATTCACAGGCTTGTTAATGAGAGCTGTGTGTTTAATTCCCCACGCTCTGAGCAAGACCTGGGGGTATTTGTTTTTAACTCAGGAAAAATATAAATGCAAGTAATTCCATGCAAGTAGAACTGTCCTGAATTAGTAATGCTCAAATGAGTCTATGCCCAATTATTCCAGGTCCTGATCATTACCTGGAATGGAGCTTATGTGTATGTCACTACATTTTACTTATAATACACTCCAAACAAATGTGCTCTGTCTCTGAGAAGAGGACTTCTTTAGTCTCTTTTTTTCTGAGTTTTCTACATCCTGAGCCATTGTCAACATCCTAGTAGGTTGTAAATGCAATTCATTTTCTTCTACGGCTGTTTTGAATTTTATCTGGAGATGCTGTTAAGTAAAATCTGCTTAAACCTAAAGACCTGAAATTTGTCACACGGAATCGCTAGGTAATAAATAAAAAGAAACAAGTCAAGTCACACTGTCTAGGTAATGTCTGCAAATCAGAAAAGAAAGGATTTTTCCTCCATTATGTCAAGTTCATCACTAAAATTATTGTTCCACAATAAATGTTGCCATCAAAATATACTCCCAAATAGTTTCTCCCAGATTTGACAGAGGACAGAGGATATGATCCTTTTATCTAACCTGGGGAATACTAACCACTGTCACAAAAGTCATCAACTACTGATGGTTCCAAACACACTAGCTACCTAGTTCTCTCCTTGTTATGCTCCTGGAGTTCAAGTAGGGACACAGGAATGAAAGGGATCCCATGCCACTTGAATTCAGGCTGTAAGACAACAACAGCTGGATCTTATGAATAGTATGTTCTTGCGAATGACTTACCCAAGGACAGAAACTGAGTGGTGGGGACACTGTGTTTGGTATATATCCAAACTGACATTGCAATTTCAGAGACTCCACCAAAATATATTTCACACCATGTGGCCTGAGACCACAAAATCTGGTATAGAAATTCGGATACAGGGGAAGACAATCCATGGATTTCAACTCCCCTGTGAATTGTGTTTTCACACTGCAAGAACTCTTTCCTCATGCTCACTGGCACCTGTTCTTGACTGTTAATTAGTATGCAAAATTTACCACACCTTCCCGAAAAACAGAAGGTAGGCTTTGCATTTCCTTCATTTGTGCAAACCAGTTATGCTTTAATATTTAATGAAAACGTAGGTCGTCCATCTTCCCCTTTACTTGTCTTTCTTGATTCATAGGCCACCTTCTTATCTGTTCCACTCTGCCCACTCTCCTTTTATCTGGGTCAGCACACTGACTCCTCTCCCATGCCCGATTTCTCCATTTTTCTCCCCTCCTTTCTGTCTCCTTGATTTTCCCATCTGAACAAAAGAAATAAGTTGCCCTGTTGTTTAATATTTCTTAGAACTCTTGTGCCCCTTTAAAAGCTTCCACTGGGGGCACCTGGGTGGCTCAGTGGGTTAAAGCCTCTGCCTTCAGCTCAGGTCATGATCCCAGGGTCCTGGGATTGAGCCCCACATCGGGCTCTCTGCTCAGTGGGGAGCCTGCTTCCTCCTCTCTCTCTCTGCCTGCCTCTCTGCCTACTTGTGATCTGTCTGTCAAATAAATAAATAAAAATCTTAAAAAAAAAAAAAAGCTTCCACTGTTTAGTATTTGGAAATTTTGGGAAAGCCAAGATCTCATGTGCAATATTGCTCCTGATTTTAGATAGGTCCCAGAGTGATCTAGCATCTGCCAGAAATGAGTCCCTCAACACAAGAATTAGAGGTTCCCAAGCCCTAGGAATTGATAATGGGTTGACAAATCAAATTACAGTATTTCTCCTATACTGATGAATATGTGTCCCTAAATCTCTTCATGTTATGGAATTTCATGCAGGAAAATAATCAATGATAGCAAGTGCTGTCCATGCCTCAACCATAGCCCCTCACACTCATAACTGGGTTGTGTGTGGGTCAGACTTACCACAACCAGCCCCATGATGGTATCCCTTTGGCTGTGGGTCTCTCCAGCCTCTGGAGCTTTCTTTGCCTGCCCACATAGTGGACTAGGAATGCTGGGGAATTAACACCTCCCAGGAACACCTCTGACCAATGTTTAACAGGACCTGGAGTATCAATGCCCCAGCTCCCTCACCCCTCAGGCAAGATAACTCAGGAGCTTGTGTTTTGCACTAGCTCCTTGAGTTCCCTCTAGGGGATTATGTTCCAGTGGCCTACAATTGTAACTGTCCCCAGACAGCTTTGTCAGTTGGCTTCTCTTCCCTGTCTTTTCCCTTTCAGTATTTCCTTCACCTTTCAATTAAATCACTTGCACTTGAACTCTTGCCACAGGATCTTCTTCTTGGGAACCAAAGAAGACCCAGGGCTGTGGGACAATGAGGCTGGGCCAGGCACTCAAACCTTTTAGGTTTCCTAAATAATACATTACCAAACAGACAAAGAAGAAAGGGAAACAATAGCACAATTAAAATGGTACTACAGTGGTAAACATTTTAGATTCTTAATGAATTTTTTTGGTACATTACCTTGACAAATTGCATAAATTTTGTTTGCAAAAGTAGGTATGTGAGCTGTTCTGGCTCTTGAATTATGAGGAAGAACTGGAAGAAGGCCATCCTAATTTTTAAAATGAAATGTTATGACACCAGAGGTGGAAGGCTGTATCTCATCATTCCATAGTTCTTACTCCTACACTGACTTCTTTTAGAAATCCAGCTTTTGGGTTTGGCCAGGTTCCTCTTTCTGATACAAAGTGCTGGTTTGTGGGGCGCCTGGGTGGCTCAGTGGATTAAACCACTGCCTTCGGCTCAGGTCATGGTCTCAGTGTCCTGGGATCGAGCCCCGCATCGGGTTCTCTGCTCAGCGGGGAGCCTGCTTCCCACTCTCTCTCTGCCTGCCTCTCTGCCTACTTGTGATCTCTCTCTCTCTCTGTCAAATAAATAAATAAAATCTCAAAGTGCTGGTTTGTTGTGTTTGTATTTGTTGTTTAGCATTAAATTATCATCTTCAGTCCACTGAAGGTGCTTTTAAAACATATTAGGGGGTGCCTGGGTGGCTTGTTCAGTTAAATATCTGATTCTTGATCTCAGCTCAGGTCCTCCTCTCAGGGTCTCAGGGTTCAAGCCCCACTTGGGCTCCACACTCAACATGGAGCTCATTTAAAAAAATAAATACATGAAAATAAAACATTTTAAGTAGCAGATATGTGCCATACAAGTTACTTTAAGAGTGAGAATTTAATACAAGTGATGAGTAAGCAGATGATGGATGACTGAAAAGGCAAAGCGGAAACTGAGGCAAATTCTGGAAGCAGCCACCCCACAGCTGGAACTCAGATCTCTGATCAGGAGGAACATGTCAGCTATAACTGGTACCTCTGAACCAGTAAAATGGGCCAGGTGCCAGGATAGCAAGAAGACTGGAGACTGAAACCCCATGCCATTCCTTCTGGTTTAAATCTCTCCCTAGCACCTTCCATCAGTGGGGTCTACCAAGGAGCAGTTGCCAAAGGACAAAGTGGAAATGTGGTCAACTTTACAAGCAAAGCATAAAGGGTGGATCTGGAGCTGAGAGCAATAGTTCAACAACCAGACAACCAGTCAACACACCCACCATGATGGGTTCACCTCAGCCTTCATTTTTACCCTCACCCCTCTCTTTTTCTAGCATTGTCTCTGATGAGGACTCCTTTAGACCTACTGAGGTCTAGATATACGAATGCTTTCTCACTGTTGCATCAGTTTCTCCTCAATACCTAAGGTCCTCCTTTTATGCTCACTACTTGAATTTTTATAATCAGGACACATACTCATGTTTTTTATTACTGTATTAAATTGTCTTATCAACTAAACATGCACATGCAGGAGAAGCACATGAGACACACTCACAGGAACATGGAGGTAGGTGACCGGGGGCATGAGAGCAGATGAGGCCTGTGTTGTTTGGGTGGAGCTCTCCTGCAGCTTAGTGTGATGAGTTGCATGGCATTTTTCATCCTCACATGCTGTCTCTTGGTAGTGCAAAGCTCAGTTATCTTATGGCAAACAAAATCTTATTTGAGCAGACATGATGTTGCATTTTGGTGACTTTATTCCCCCGTGTGTCTAACCCAGAAGAACAAATACATGTATGAGAGACAAGCATTTTAACAGAAGAGTTGGCATAAGAACTAGGGCCATCTTCCAGACCTGAATGAGAGAACTACAGGACTCCTGGCCTTTTCCCACTTGGAAGTGTCTTGGTGTGTCTCTCCCAGAAATCATTTTACTAGTCTTCCCTCTCTCTCTCCCATTTACCTAAAAAAGTACTAAGTCAAAATATCCCTCAGGATTTACTTGATAAAGTTTATGCATCTTTATTTACAAACTCTGTGGTGATGTGTACTATTCATACACTGTAACCATCAGATCTTTATTTCTCATAAATTCTTGGAATAAATACAAATATGTCCCCATCAGTTTAAGAGGAATAAGAACTCCCAATCACTGAATTTTACTCCAGAAGCCAATATGGCACTCTATGGTAACTAACAAAATTTAAATTAAGGACCAAAAAAGAGAACTCACAACCCAAGAAACACTGCCAGGTGCCCAGAGTGCGCACCTCTGTCTCCCTGTGCCTCTGCACCTGCCACCCACTGCCTTCCCAGCATTTTTATGAGCGGTCTATGATCAGCCAAGAAAGCTAGAATCTTTGATTTGTTTTTAACTGCTTTAAAAAGTACAATGTACTGCAATATAAGCCTTTAACAGCTTTCATCTTCAAAGAAACACCAAATTATGTTATAATTTATCTGAAACTTTAAATTATTTCTGGAATTGTTTCATGTTTTTAGTCTCCTGCTCCACTCACATTACTCACAATTCCTGGGAGGGTCTTGGATGTAAGCTCCGCATTACAAAATAGGTCACTGGCATGCCCAGGCTGATTCCTGCAGCCCAAAAACATTTTTACTTCAAATGCAAGCAACCATAAACTTGTGATGATAAAGGCAAATTTTCAGAGGCTTCTGCTGCCTTTTGGAGAACTCTTGAAGGTGCTGCTGTGCAGGGCACCCCTGTAGGCCACAGAAGGCTGTCAGACCAAGACTGGCATTACCTCTAGACACAAAACGTCATCGCCACTCGATTTCCACTGAGCTTTTAAGTTAATGACATATTCATTGGGTGGGCACTCACTGAGTAAGAAAAATCCCTGCCTTGAAAATCAGATCATCTGAAAGAACTTCACATAAATACCTTCCAGACCACTCTCCCATTGCATCCTAGTGGGAAATATTTTTCCACTTCTTCATAAGAGGATTTCCTTCTGGCTTGATGCTCCTTGACCTTTACCCATGGTAGTCAAAAGCCCATCTGGGCCGTATATCACTGAGCCACAATTAAAGTAAAATCCAAAATATGAAAAGAGTTCCCTAACGACAAGATAAGCAGGTGCTCACATCCACCAGCAGCTCCCACATATGGCCCTGGACCATAGGCAAATTGTTGATGCTAGCCAGTTCTGCATCCTTCTAAGACTAATGGTTGCTCCCTAAAGCACATATTTCAGAAAGGCTCAACTCCTAGTTCTTTTAAAGGCAGCAAGAAGTTGCAACCATCCTTAGAAATACTCAGTGGACCAGAATCCTGGCAACTGGCTCAAATGCCTTTCGGTTGGAAATTCACAGAAGCATCAAATTGGGGAGCTGACAGCAAAGCCTGATGCTCCTCCTTACTCTGCCCATCTTGCCTTTCTGTGGGGCAATCTGGAAGGGAAGAAAATCTTTCTTCCTCACCTATGGCCATATCGGTATACCCCACTCCCTCACAAATCAGTGGTTAGAGCAGACCCTCCATACTAACCATAATCATACCTGCTCTCCATGGGAACCACAAGTCTTTCCTACTCTCCATGCTAAGCACTGGTCATCCCATAGTCTCCATATCAAATTTTGAAAATCCCTCTTGTTCATTTAAGTATACATGAGTTCTGAGTATACTGTGTACGGTAGTTCCTTTGTTTATTTGATTATTTAGTTTTATTTTAACTCAGCCCAATAATATATAAGTCCACTAAAAACGAGGACTCTATCTACCTTAATGTTGTGTCCCATTACCGGTTTGGCACAATACCAGTCGCAGAACAGACTCAATAGTACTTGTGGAATGAATGATGTATGCAGAAGAAGGAAAACATGCCCTAAAAGAAATAACTCCAAATGTGATCTGAGCTATGGATATATAAAATTAGTCTAGGTCAAAATTCTTTTCAATATTCCTTTCTGCTCTAAAAAATACATGAAAATTTCAGGTTTCTTCTATTTCACCTGAAAATATTTCTGAAAGTTACCAGTCCCACTGCTATCTCTTCCCTGTGTCAAACTATGATCCTTATTTCACTTTGTATAAATCAACCATTACGCCACAAAATTACATAGAGTAACGCACAGAACTGAGTATGGTCTGCATCTCTTTTCCTTGGACCTCCTTGCTGGAGGGAGGCACAAACATAGCACTCAGTTTGTCCCAGTGATAAGCTTCACGCAGGCAGGGACCTACTTCTTTTACTAGTATTGCCGTACATAATGCATTGCCTAGCACATAATCATAGATAGTAATTATTAGATATATGCATGACTTGCATGTGCCCAGACACTTGCTTCTGTTTTGGATGTCCTTTCTCCCATTGTGAAAAACTCTTAGATTATGATTATTTTTATTATTTAGGTTAACTCTTTTCCCTATTCTCTTATAACTCGTGGTTTGTTCCTGTCATTACATTGTGAGCAAATAGATGACATGGATGTTCCCACTTTTAAATTTTTGCTCACCTCACCATTCTGAGGACAGTGTTTTGAACGTTAAAGGGGTTTAATGATAACAGCAGCTAGCTTTTTAAACAGCCTGTTTTAAGGGCTGGACCTGAGCTCTATTAAGAGCTCTACCGAATGAATTCATTTAATATTCACCACACCCTGCAAGGTAGTTAATACCAAGATCCCATTTTACAGAGGAGGAAGTTGAAGCCCAGAGACACAGTTAATAACACCGGCCAAGATTCTAATCCATAGGTTCTGGTTCTCGAGTGCCTCCTCCTTAATGAGGAAAATACCCAGGGCTCCCCTACAAAGGCAGCCAGTCATGGACCAGCCAGAGTGTGAAAGGGTGAGCAAGCCTCAGGCCTGCCAGCCATAATGAGGGCCACAAAGAGACACAGTAAGGGGGTTGAAGGCCCGTGACTTCCGTGTCTCAGATAATAAGCAAGTGAAGTAATAGATGTCTTTTGTGGCAATGAAGGCATTGTGTGCTTTGAGGAGCCCCCAAGAAGATTTCAAAAGCTTATGAGATATTTCCATGAAGCATTTCCTGTTCTCTTATCCTTTAATAGAGGGCACACACCCATGCCCAGCAGGATTCTCCTGGCCTCCATTGTTACACAGTACACTTTAGACTTTTCAATATTCAATTATTTTAATTTGATATGAAACCTTCCTAGTAACTCAACAAATAAGTAAATAGGGAGCGCTGCTGGATAGCTTATTTTTACAGACTTCAGAATCCATCACCCATTTTGTTCTTCTTGGTTGAATATGCTTTGCTATCTTTAAATAAAGGGAAATTGAGTAGGTCACAAATTTGTATTGAGCCTGAACTGTAACCTAAGTAGCTTCAACTTAAACACTCTCGTGTCTATCACATCTTCAAATAGCACTAAAGACAGGTGTGCTGCTTTTAATCCTTTCATGTCAAGTATCACAGAGACACATAATGATGGAATTTACTTACACTTCACAGAGATCCTAGAATCGTCTGTGTAAGCCATGTGCACTCTTTCAATTACAAAGAGACTCTTGGCAAGCGCATGTTGAACACTCACTTTTCCATTTATTTCTGATTGATCCCAAATATCAGCATCATGTAGTGATTTATAATGGGATAATAATATCTGCTTCATAGGTATGTATTGAGGATTTAAGAAGACGATAGATGGGAAGCATTTTATAGGACTTTAAATCACATGTGCTACAAAGGCTGACAAGAGGGATTGGAGCCAGGGAACCAATGAATAAGCCTTGCTCACCCCAGCCTCCTCACTCAGCCACTGTTACCCTGAGATCTGGGGATGCATAAGTCTCCATATATCTTCTCAAGTGACAAGAACTTGCTTTTGTTATAATCTTACACCATGTGATCTTGGGGGAGGTCATTTTTCAATATCTATGAAAAGTAAAGTATAGATCCCCTCTGACAAAAGAAATCTGCTTCAAGTCATTTATGCTCTAGATCTACCCAGACCTGTATCCATCATTTTTAATAGTGGCCAAACGTCCAGCTATAAGGGATGGGTTAAATGAAGTATGGCACAGCTTAAGAGTAGATTACTAGGCAGCCATGAAAATAATTGTATGGATGATTTGGAACCTCACCAAAATAAAAACTGGTGGCGAAAGGAGTGAGATACCAAATTGTATGGATAGGTATTTCTAAAATAAGGAGAGGCATACATATAAAATTTGTATTTCTAAAATAAGGAGAGGCATACATATAAAATTTGTGTATGCACAGGCTCTTCCAGAAAAGAGTCCCAAGAATGTGGGAAGAGTGATTGCCCATGGGGAACAAAAGTAAAGATTGGGATCTGGTAGGAAGGAAATCTGTTTTCACTATATACCCTTTTGCACTGCTGGAATTCTTTTTATCACTTTGAAGTATTACATTTTCAATATAAAAACTAGATAATCTTTTTCTACATGATTATGATCAACATTCACCAACTCAGCAGTATGACTGGTGGGCAATACTTGCTTTCAGGCATCTATTCTAGATGAGGATAATGTTGAGCCAGAGGAGCCTTGGTTTTTATGAGAGAAAACATACACAGTTCCACTGGTTGGTGCAGAATCCTTCTATAAGGCTGCTTGCTGAACTGAGCAGCCATAATTTTTGGGTAAAGTGTGTCCACTTGGAGGGAAGTTAAAAGCAGGTAAGGTGGAAAGATTTCTCTGAAAGAGCCTGATGAAGAATATATAGTTTGGGTAGGTCAGAGTTCTTATTAATGCTCAGAACACACCTGAACAACACTGCCTAGAGGGTGGGCCAAGCCACAAGACTCAAGACTTGTGTCACTAGAGCATCAAATTTGTAATAATATGCGTTTGTTGTTCTGCTCCATCTCATAGACATTGGTGTAAGAACACTTAAGGAAAATTGTCCATATTTTTAAAAACCTAAGTGTGTTGCATACCTAAGTCCCTAATTATACAAGAATGAATTATTAAATGAAAAACGAAATTAGATGTTTAAAATGTTATGATAGCTCACACTAACAAAACAAACTGTGAATTACACTTTTTAGCATATGATTCAGGCACCAGTTTTATAGATTTAATGTCCTTGAGGAATATCAGATGTCCTCAAGATTCGGAATTTGATTTAACTGTAAGATATGGAGGGAAACTTTGTAGCCAGACAATTCCCCATTGGCTCCATATCTAAAGAGGATCAAAAGCATGTGTTATCCCAGCTAAGGTTAGCAATAATTTATGCTGAATACATTATCTGCAGTTTAGCTTCTTCCAGCCAGGGGCACAAGGAGTTATGCAATGCACAAAGCTGTGTAAACTAGCATGTACTCGCATACTGGGACCAAACCAGGCCGCAACTGCAAAATTTGATCCCGAGCCCAGTTTTCTATTGGCTGGGTGCAAAGTCAAGTTGCTGGCTCAGCTGAGAGCAGAAGTAACTGCCTGGTCCCCACCCACTCACCTTTGTTAACCTACCACTCACCTGATCCACCTGCAACTGTAGAGTGCAGTTGCCTTAGAAATAGAATGGAATACTAATGTGCCATTTGGAAATAAAAATAAACACACGTTGACAAGGAGTGCACGTTCCAAAAGATGCTATGATGCAGGTCACAGAACGTAATCAGTTCCCTAATCTGGAACGGATTCTGAATCTACGGGTTGCCTCTTAATGCTAAACCCAAACGTTTACACAGAGGTGGCAAGCAGCATGAGAACAGTTCTAGGAAGATCTGCCTCAAGGACCTCCTTTCAGGAGCTGGAGTGACATGGGGACTAGAAGAAGTTGGGTCTGATTCACTGTCATTACCATTCGTGAGCGAGCCCGGCCCATACGACTTTTCCACGACTGAGTCAAACCAAAGTGAGACCCTTATTAAGAACATGGGCTAAACTGTCTAACAGGCAAATGCATTAGTATGTTCAGTCACCTTGTGAGCTAATAACTAGACACTTTAGAGCATAGGGGATCATTATTCCAGCACATCATCAGTGAACTTTCCAGAAAAGCTAATTAAAGGATCCATTAAAATGCTTACCAGAAAGTGAGGGTTTATCACAGAATCTTATTCGCATTTGAAGAATTTGCAAGATTTTTGCCTGGCCTGCTGCTACCACCTTTCATTTCCTTTCCTGCGATCTCTAAAGATGAACAAAATTAATTAGGGAGATTCTGATTTTCCTTTTATCATAATTTAGGTATCTCCTCATTTCCCCTCTCTCTGATACTGTTTGCTGCCAACCTGACATGGTAACCCAAAAGACCTGGAGGACACAAGAGTCTCTCGTGGACTAGTCCAGAAAACTACAGCATGCATCTGGGACTAGCTATCACGTGCTGTCAACAAGTAGCAGGAGGTCCTACTGCGTGCCAAAAGAACTGACAAATACCATTCAGACACTCCTCTGTCTAGAGAAGCAGCGGTCCACACCTGCCCGGAAAATTCCACGGGGGCTGATGCCCTGATTGTTTCTTTCACATTAGAAGCTGCTCTTAACATCTTTTTGAGGTCTTTCAATCTCCTCTACTTGGTGTCCCCTATAAGGTGGGGGCTGCATTAATCCAGAGATTGTGAAGAAAATAGTACATCTCATGTTTTTGTTGTTCCCTCATCCTATGGTCACTTTATTTTTGTATGTGTTTTGCAGTAAATAAAACACATGAAAACAGCAATACTTAGACATTATTTGCAAGTGAAATAAATAACCGTAAATGAGAAATGTGGCTCAAAAAGATTTTACAGATGAGGTAGGCAGTCAAAGGTCCCTCATGGGCTAGTCAGAAAAACTACAGCATACATCTGGGACCTGCGATCACATGCTGCCAACAAGCAGCAGGAGGTCCTACTGTGTGCACCCCACACCTCATCAAACCGCCCCAAAACAGACTCTACATCTGGAAGGAATTCAAAGCCACTGAACTCGTAAGAGATTCATCTGCGGCATAAGCTTGCTTATCTCACACTCAGAAATCTTTTTTTCTTTTTTTAAAGATTTTATTTATTTGACAAAGAGAGAGATCACAAATAGAGAGAGAGAGAGAGGAGGAAGCGGGCTCCCTGCCTAGCAGAGAGCCTGATGTGGGACTCGATCCCAGGACCCTGAGATCATGACCTGAGCTGAAGGCCACCCAGGCAGCCCTCATACTCAGAAATCGTAATAGATGAGAAGAGAAATTGCTGGATAGAGCCAGGGTGATTCTTTCCTGGAAATGGGTAAACTCCAGAAAACAAACAGAAAATGCCAAGCCAACCTAGAAGTGGAATTTACTAAATGAGCAGATCCACAATTCCACCTTTCCCTTACCTGCGAAATAAGGTCCAAACCAGCTCCATCTTGACTGCATAACTAATGCTTTTGGACAATTTATTGTTGTTATAAAATAATATATAGCTACTACAACAAATAAGGATAAAAATATTAAAAGTTGCCTGTAATAGCATTTTACTCTAGAGTCAAGCATCTTAAAAAAAAAAAAAAAAAAAAAAAAAAAACACGCTGCAAACCTCCTCATAATCATTACTGTTTTTGCCTGCCTGGTATCAGTGACCCAGTGGTTTGGGAAAAAGAGTCCTGGGCTCTGTGGGGATGCAGGGCCCCTCAGGGCAGGAGCACACTTGTCCATGGCCAGATCCCAAGTGCCCAGCCCAGGGACTGACCCCAGCAGGCATTCAGTAGGTGCCAATTAAATGAAATGAAGCACATTGCTGCTCCACAGGACAAAGCCAATATCTCTTTGTAGAAATGTAACAGGGAAGACATTGGAAACAGTGAAATTGGACAAGTCAAATTAAGCTGTGTGAGATTCCCTTTTCTCACTCATTCCTTGAACAAACATTGAGTGAGCCCAGCTCTCAGCTGGGCCCCAAGGCAGGCATGAGGAGCATGGAAATGAATCCAGTGATGGTGTCCTGGTACAAGGCTGCTCAAATATAGGGTGTGATAGTCAACATAAGTCATGCTTGGCAAGGCCAGCAGCACTCAGGGGCAGGTGCCCAAGAGCCAGCAAGACCTTTCTGGAGGATGATTGTGGGGCCAGCTAAATAGACATATTAGTGATTTCTTCTCAAAAGGAGAGTGAGAAAGGGAAATAAGAGACTTCTGTCCTATCTGCAACATGTTAATTCCTTTAAAAGAAACCAAGTTATTAATGGTTGTTAATTCAGGATGGTGGGACATGGGTATTTGATTTTTTTTTTTTTTTTTTTTTTTGGTACTGTTGTTAAACTTAATTTCTTGGGATGAAGGGGAATGGGAGGTAAGTGAAACTTAGCCTCTCTACTTCTGAAAGGCAGTTTGAGCAAAGTTCCAGGCAAAAGAACACAGGACATTCTGCAAAATGGTGATGGCCATGTCTGTCCTGCCTGCCTCGTGAGGATGTTAGACCCATCAGGTGGAAAAGGAAAGACGAAAATATTCTGCAAAACATACAACTGTGTTCTGAGGGTTTGTTTGTTTTTTTTTAACTCTTTAATATAAGATTATATTTTTACTTGATTTTTATTTTTTTTTCTTGTATAATATAAGTTGATGAGTTCATGCAGACCAATTTCCTTTCCATCATCGCTTTTGGAGAGCTTGGTGTTACTAATGGCCATAGCATGCCCTAATAAGACAGAACTGAAAGGGACAGGCACCGTCACACAGTGGTAAACTTTGGGGGACCAATAAGGCACCAGACATCAAATTCTACATCAATGATTAACCCCTGATGAGTGTATTTCTATGTCAGTCATCTCACAAAAGATCCTGGTGACTTTCAACAATGACAAAATCTCTCTGAATACTAAAAGTATTTCCGCTTCCCTTCATCTTTACATTCATTACTCTATCAACTATTAATGGAAAATTGGTTTCGTTATTTTTGCTGCTTGGTCCATCTTATCTGCGGAGAAGTCAAAGGGAATCCCTATGGATACGGATGGAGGGAACCATTCTTTACACATTTTTGTATGTGATTTGGAAGGCCTAATAAAATGGACAAATCACAAGAAAAAGAAATTTGTGTCCTGCAGAGTAAAACTCAGTACCTGGAAATCTCACTGCAGGAAGTTGAAATTGACAGACAGAAACTAGACCAGTTTCATAATATCACTTCACAAACTCTCAGTGAAAAACTGTTCTGAAAGTCTGGCTTTTTTCCTCACAAATATCATAAAATGACAGAACTGAGGGGGCATTGAAAGGTCATCTTCCCCAGCCTCCCGCCTCAGGCAAAGGAGCATTTCGCCAGACAAGATAAATGACTACATGTGCGGTTCTGTTTTGCTTTGTGTTTCTTAAATATCCAAAGATATTTCAGTTTCTCTTGGTTACCTGATCAGTATCCATCTTTTAGTCATGAAAATTTGACTGGGCTCCTTGTGGTTCAGACTCATTTTCTTCTGTTCAATTCTCTATAAAGGGTGAACTGGTGATTTTATTGTAAGAATATCATCTGATATACTTGAAAAGACTATATTCTGTTACCGCTTCCTATTTCCAGTAGTATGGTAAGCTAGATATTCTAGCCACGCTGTTTCTATCAACAACTAAAAATGCTTAATGAAATCTAAAATCTATTTTTTAGGCTGCATTAGTGAGCTGATGGGGGAAAAAAAAAATAAAGGAAGAATACTCAGATACTAAAATCCAGGTAAAAGCCAGACTCAGAATGAACAGCAGAGCCACAAAGCTGCCTCTTATCTGAAGTCATTCACCAAGCCAAATGAACTTGAACTTGGTCTTTAAGGCCTCAAAAGGGGCACAAGGAACAGCTGACAAAGCCAAATAATGGAATATAAAACAGGAGATACACACTCCTTCCACAACAAGATAGAGCCCCAAAAGGCTATACTCTCAGTAAGAACAAACCATGAATAAGCCCTCCACAATCCCAGAGACCACAAGGAAGATCATGTCTCAAGTCTTGAAGAAAGAAAAAAAAAAAAAATTTCCTCTCTGAATTTGTCACCACAGAGAAGCACCCCCTCTCCAATGAGCTTGTATTTCAAAATTATACTATCTGGCATTGTGGAAAACCAAGACTTTTTTTAAAGGGATCCCAGACCAGCCATGCTGTCCAAGCACCCAGCTAAAGCAAAGATGAATCATCTGTGAATATGTAAAGGTCTTTCCTTTATGATCGTACTGTTTCTCCAGAGAAGAACCTTACCAACATTCTGTCCTGGTTGGATATATATGTGTGTGTTTATGGGGGTGGAGGGAGAGGAGGTTAGGATAAAATGCCTGACGTCCAGTATTTTCGTATCAGAGTAGGGGAAGGGACCAGAGGTCCACTACAGTCATTCGCTTTGTCCTTTGTATTTAATCCTCCACTCTATTCCTACTTGTACTGCACCTAGGTGTTGCTAAATCCTTATTCTTTCAGGTTGCATTTTTCCATAATGTAAACCTCTTATCTTCCACCCCTGTGGGTAGCCAACAGATGCGTGGGGTTCCACCACCGCACAAACGGACTTTCTGCCAGTCTCCTGTTTCCAGCCTGATGCCTCACCACTGCCTGCCTCCACATTACCTGGATCTTCAACTTGCCCACGCTCTCCAGGCTCTGTGGAGTGGACAGCTAACACCTCAAGGTGTGCCCTATGGAGGTCCTTGGGATTGTCCTTTCCT
Source organism: Enhydra lutris kenyoni (assembly GCF_002288905.1). Lineage (NCBI taxonomy): Eukaryota > Metazoa > Chordata > Mammalia > Carnivora > Mustelidae > Enhydra > Enhydra lutris. The sequence goes on along the minus strand of NW_019154146.1, from coordinate 11,286,738 downwards.
CTGCTCTGCTCCCTCAAGGTGCCACTCCAGGCTTCCAGGCATGTCCTTTTAATTTCTGATGTCCCCACTCACCTTTTCTTTGTGCTTGTGGGTTTATTCAGTTGTATTCCTTTGCTGCCATTTTCACTGGATTCGGGAGGGGAAAAGAGATAGACATTCTACCATGTTTAACCAGAAAAGGTCAAGTTGAACTTTGAATGGCCTGGGCGATAATGTGGGCCCACCATATTGTTCAGACCATCTCTCAGGTTACCCTTAGCCTTGAATTTCCCATTTAAGTCACTGACTCCACCCTGAAAGGTCAGGCACTGTGAATTACCTTCGTTAGGTTGCCAGAACCTACAAAAATAGATATTTGCTAAAAGACTTAAATTCAGATGGCTTAATGCTTGAACATCCACAACAAAATTATGTTTAACGTTTATCTGTTAAGTACCTTGTATGTGCCAAGATGTGGCTTAAAGGTTTTATAGATATGATTTTATTCAATTTAATCCTCATGACAGTGCTGTGATGAAGGTATCATTAGTCATGTTTATAGACGATAAAACTGAGGTTCAGCTGAGCTGAGTGATTTGGTGACAGACACACAACTAGCTGAAATAAGACCGAGGGTAATTTCTGAACCTCCCACAAGCCAAGGACCTTCCTTGCTCCTCTTGACCACACTACATCCTGCCAAAATCTAGCATCACGAGAATATGGAAGCAGCAGTGAGACTGGCTCACACACAGACATGGCATGAAACAGCTTCAATCCAGAAAGCACGCGCCGAACAAAGACGGAACGCAAAGGTGACCGGAACCGAGGTTAAATGTTGAGCCCTTATTTGGATTTGGCAGTTCAGAGGGGAGCACTGCTTTTCAAACTTCACAACTACTGTGTTACACGTGGCAGTTCTAAAAGTACTTTCAAACACACTATCTTGGTTGAATAGCCAAACAAACAGATCAGAAATCAACTAGATGTAAGGTGTTTTTAAAGTCCCACAAAAGGAGATCGAGCGCAATGTTTTTATTATGCAAGCATAATATATTTCAGAAGAATATTTGAGTAACTAATATGACTAAAAATAGAGAAGTCAAATGCATACTGATTAACACAGTGAATTAACTATCCCCAACTGTAAGTATGATTCAACATCATATTCCCCAGGAAAATATTTGGACTTGGAATTATCCATTGAACAACATATTTTCACTCAAAAACATATTGAAATATAAGCAGCTCTTACAACGCTTGCTTTTAGAATCATCGAATTTTGGCTTTGTTGAAATTACTTCTCCCATGGCTTCCATTTCTTCTGCATACACAATTTGATACCCAAATTGTGAAACAAAAACAGAATTTTTCTCATGGCAAAGAATGCCATGCAATTAGATTCAACATATTTTGAAACCTGACTATAGATGAAGGTCTGTGCTTAGCACTCTAGCATATTTAAAGCTGAACAAGGCATGTTTCCAAACATCAAGGGAGGAAACAAATACATACAGTGTGATCTAAGGCGGGCGTGGGCAGCACCGTGCTAGAAATAGAGACACAGGGTATGGCCATCCAGAGAAGAGAGAAATATGGGAACCAGGCAGGCCAGGGGACACATGAGCTGACCTTGGAAGCATGAGGGATCTCAGCAGCCAGAAGTGGCAATAAAAGGTCTTCTAGTGGAGAGGTCATGGTGAGTGGAGTCCTGATGGGAGGGAAGAAGCAAGTCACACCAGCATATCAGACAGAAGAGTCGGGGAGCCAGTGTTAGTGTCCTAAGGTTGCCATAACAAAGTACCACAAACCTGGCAGCTTCAAACAACAGAAACTTATTTTCTCACAGGTCAAGAAGCTAAAAGCCCAAAATCAAGGTGCCAGAGGGTCGGTGCCCTCTGGAGGCTCTCATGAGAATTCTTTCCTGCCTCTCCTGCGTTTGCTGGCCCCTGGCCGCCCAAGCAACCCTTGGTGCTGAGTCCCGCCCTGCCTCTGTCCCTTACAGTTCCATCTTTCCATGATTCTAAACCCCAACCCCTTCTCTTCCCTTCCTTCTCTTCTCTTCTCAGGACTTATCATTGGATTTAGGGCCTGCCCAAATCTGGAATGATTCGTCTCAAGACTCTGCAAAGACTCTCATTCCAATAAGTTACATTCTGAGGTTCATGGTGGACATATCTTTTTTTTGGGGTGTGAACATAATTCAACCCTCTACAGGGCATCTCTCACATCAACGTATAATTTTAAACATATACTTTCCTTGTACTTATGTTTGGATAAGAATTGTATCAAAAAATATCCAAGGAATAAATTCTGAAAGATAATTTGATTACCATCTTTTTATTTCATTTTAACTAGTCAGCAGGATCTTAAGATTATGGTTTAAGATTATGGTGACTGATTGCCAAGGGAGGCTTTCGCAAACCCTCCTCCCACCACATGTGTAAAAGAACCAGTCACATGATATCATCGGGTCCACGGCTGTCCCAGAAAGTGGCCATGAGTAATGCAACCCTGTGCAACCCTTCACCTCCTGTACCAAGAGGAGAACTGATCTCCATATTTGAAAAATGTCCCACAAAATACTAAGCAAGAGACATGAATCAAAAGCATTGTGAAAGTTAGGGAAGAAAAGAAAGCCTAAACTAATACAAAATTCGCTTTATGCATGGGAAGGATTTAGAAGCTGAACCCTAAGAATGGATTTTGTAGGGCATTTCATAATTGCCTTAATTATGGAAAACACTTTTTATTGGATTAGAGGTGCAATTTGATGCTCTTGGGTACTGGATAAAGAACTCGTAATTGTATAAAATGATGGACAGGCTTTCAGGCTCCTGCACTTGTTTTTTGACTCTGTGATTTAAGTGTGAAATTGATTTGAAGTCTGTGTGGGTCCTCTATCAAGTATGCTCGAATGTAAGTGGAGCGATTCCATTTGCACTAATTCAGTACAAAATATCGTTTTGGTGTGCAAAACTCAAATGCGTGTCTTAGAATAGAGAGTCCAATATATGTCATGCTATAATCATAGCATTTCTAAACTAATTTAACACCCTGAAGAAGTTAATTAACATCATTAAAAAGTGCATCCAGTCAAGTATAACATGTGACCCAAATAAATAATTGAATGAACTTTCCTACTCCAGGGGTGACATGTTCCAAGGCTGTCCTCTTTCATCAGACCTGGTCAACAATTGTTTGAAACATCTGACACCGACCACATTAGATGATTTTCATGAAGGTGTAAACCTCCATGGCAGCCTAATAAACAACTTAAGTTTCATGGCTGACATTGATTTATACATCTTCTAAAGAGATGGTGCATGAAATGATCAGAACAGTCAATAATGCAAGCAAAATGTATGGGCTTGAGATAAGAGAGCAGAAAACAAAATCAATGCCTTCCAGCTATTAACAGCATGCGGCAGAGTTCATAATAGATGGCATTAAACTTGAACAAGTTGCATCCTTCAAATACCTCACAGAAACTGTCCCTCCAACAGTAATTGCAAGAATAGCATTCACGTAAATGAGTATATATGGCTGTAGCTTGGTCACTGTAGGCATTTTACCAGCTGAAAGCTACTTAGATAACTTGTTTGGGATGCATTCTTATTGCAAAAATTTTAAGGACGGTCACTAAGCATACTAATAAGCATCATTAGGTGCATAAAATTTAGATAATGAAGAAAGTCAATACATGGCAATAAACCTTCACACACAAAATAGATGCACAAAGGGCAAAGCAATCAGAGGCAAATGGATGATTTTTTTTCCTTTAAAGAAATGAAATCGAGTGGAATTAAATATTGTTCTCTTGTAATCAACACAGTCATTTTTAAGCACTACAGTCATGTAAGTTTCTGTTTCTGAAACATGAAAGGAGTTCAGGTATAAAGTATTTGGGGAGAGCAGAGTGGCTGTGCACACTGACTTGGAGATCAGGTGGACCTGTGTTTGATTCACACCTTTACCACTCACTAGCTTTTTCATTTAACCTCTCTGGGCCTCTGTTTATTCATCCGTAAAATAAGATTAATTATAAGTACCTAGCAGTGTTGTTGAGAGAGCGTAATAACAGATGTTGGCGTAGTCTCTGAATCAAGTATTCCGCATCTTTGTTTTCAGGATACGTAGGAATTTGTCTGTATACCAGATATGTTAGAGTCTAGTACATTAACATAAGCATTTCAAAACAAGGTCAGTCCTTCATAATCTCCATTTGCCACAAAAATAATGTTCAGATTCCGAGCAGTTAACTAGAAGAACACGTGGTCAGACTGCTCCCTATCATTCAAACACATCCCCGAGAACGGTGTGCTCAGTGACACTCACGCACAGGCTCAGTTAACCCGCTTCCTCCTCTTTATACATTATCCAGGTGAAGGAGGATTCAGATAATCCTAGCTCACGTTTTCCATTTAACCTTGAAATGATTTCAAGTATCAGAGGATCTTTTCAAATTCCAGGTCAACCACCCACAGCTTTGCATCTCAGAAGCCCATTCTATTACCCACTCCTCTTGCCGCAACTTCAAACATGGCTGCACCATTTTAAATTTCTACTTCGTGGTGGGTTTTTGTTTGTTTTGTTTTTGTTTGTTTTTAGGCAGCATGCATTTGGGAAGAGTCACATGGTGTATGTGACTCTTTTGTGTATTTTTTTTCCAGTTTTATTGGGAAATAATTGGCATACATCCCTGTATAATATTAAGTGGTACAGCATGATCATCTGATTTACATATATTGTGAAATGATCGCCCCATTAGGTGCAGCTCACATTCATTATCAGAGAGATACAAGAAAAGGGAAAGGAAAAAGAGAAAAAGGGATCTTCTCCTTGTGATGAGAACTCAGGATTTACTCTTTCAAAAACTGTCCTGTAGGTTATACGACAGTGTAACCTGGTTATCATGGTGTACTAGTACTTCTTTATAACTGCAAGTTTGTACCTTTTCACCACCTGTCTCCAATTCCTACTTCCCCAGTCTTTACCTCTGATAACCACAAGACTGATCTCTTTTTCTGTGGGCGTATCCTGGAGGGTGGGGGTTGTTTGGTTTGGGTTTTTTGTTTTTGTTTTTGAAGGGCTTTTTCAGATTCTACATATAAGTGAGATACCACAGTATTTGTCTGACTTATTTCACTTAGCATAATGCCTTCAAGATCCATCCATGTTGTCACAAATGGTAGAATTTCCTTGTTTTTTTATGGCTTAATAATATTTCATTCTATATATACCTATATATATAGGAGTGTGTGTGTGTGTGTGTGTGTGTGTGTGTGTGTGTGTGTGTGTGTGTTATAAGTATGTCTATATACTACAACTTCTTTATCCATTCATCTATCAATAAACACCTAAGTTGTTTCCATGTCTTGGCGACTGTAAATAATGCTGCTATGAACATGGGGTTGCAACTATCTTTTCAAGTTAGTGTTTTCATTTCCTTCAGATAAATACCCAGACATGGAATTTCTGGATCATATGGCAGTTCCATTTTTAATTTTTTGAGGATACTCCATATTGTTTCCATAGTAGCATTTGTCATCTCTTATCTTTTTGATGACAGCCATTTCAAAAGGCATGAAGCGATCTCACTGTGGTTTTAATATGCACTTCCCTAATGATTAGTGATGTTGAGCATCTTTTCATGTATTTGTTGGCCTTTTGTATATCTGCTTTGAAAAAATGTGTAGTCAGGCCTTTTACCCATTTTTTAAATTGGGTTGTTTGGGGTTTTGCTATTGAATTATATAAATTCTTTGTATATTAACCCCTTATTAGATGTATGGTTTGCAAATGTTTCCCATTCCATAGGTTGTCTTTTCACTTTATGGATGGTTTCTTTTGCTGTGCAGAAGCTTTTTAGCTTAGTGTAGTCCCATTTGCTTGTTTTTTATTTTATTGCCTGTGCTTTAGGTGTCATAACCAAAATATCATTACCAAGACCCATGTCACAAATTTTGTTCCTCTGTTTTCTTCTAGGACTTTCATGCTTTCACATCTCACATTTAAGTTTGTAATCCAAATTAACTTTCATGAGTGGTGTAAAATAGGAATCCAATTTCATTCTTTTGAACATGAAGGTCCAATTACCCCAGCACCATCCATTGAAGAGACAGTCTTTTCTCCATTGCATATTCTTGGCTCCTTTGTCAAATATTAGTTGGCCATATATGCTTGGTTTATTTCTGGACTCTCAGTTCTGTTCTATTGGTCTTTTTGTCTGTTTTTATGCCAGTGCCACACTGTTTTGATGACTGTAGCTTTATACTGTACCTTGAAAGCAGGAAATGTGATGTCTCTAGCTTTGTTCTTCTTTCTTGGGATTTTTTTGGGCTATTTGGGGTCTTTTGTGGTTCCATATAAGTTGTAAGATTGTTTCCACTTGTGTAAAAAATGCCATGGGAATTTTAATTGGGATTTTATTGAATCTATAGATGGTTTTTGGTAATGTTGACATTTTAACAATGTTAATTCTTCTAATCCATGAATATGGGATACCTTTCTATTTATATATGTCTTCAGTTTCTTTCATCAGTGTCTTGTGGTTCTCAGAGTAGAGATCTTTTACTTCCTTAGTTAATTTATTCCTTAAGTTATTTATTATTATTGATGTTATTATAAATGGGATAGGTATCTTTATTTCTTTTTTTTTAAAGTTGTTGTTACTGTACAGAAATGCTACTGATTTGTATATGTTGACTTTGTATCCTGAAACTTTACTGAATTCATTGATTAGATCTAACAGTTTTTTGGTTGAGTCTTCAGGACTTTCTATATATAAAATCATGCCATCTCAAATAGAGACAATTTTACTTCTTTCTTTCCAATTCTGACAAGTTTTATTTTTTTTTCTTGCCTGATTACTCTAGTTAGAACTTCCAGTACTGTGCTGAAAAGGAGTGGTGAGAGTAGGCACCCTTGTCTTGTTTCTGATGTTACACAAAATGCTTTCAACCTTTCACCATTGATACGACATTAGCTGGGAGCTTGTCATATATGGCCTTTATTATGTTGAGGTATGTTCCTTCTCTGTTAAGAGTTTTTATCATGAATAGATGTTGGATTTTGTCAAGTGCTTTCTCTGCATCTATTGAGATAATCATATAATTCTTTTCTTTAATTCTATTAATGTAATGTATCACATTGATTGATTTGCTTATGTTGAAGCATCCTTGCATCCCAGGTATAAATCCCACTTGATCATGATGAATGATCCTTTCAATTTACTGCTAAATTCATTTTGCTATTATTTTATTGAGAATTTTTGCATCAAGAATATGGCCTGTAGTTTTCTTTCCTAGTAAGTCTTTTTGATGTATGGTATTAAGATAATGATGGTCTCATAAAAAGAGTTTAGGAATGTTCCCTTTTCTTTGATTTTTTTAGATGAGTTTGAAAAGGATTGGTGTTAACTACATGGCACATTTCTTTTTTTTTTTTTATTTCTTTTCAGTGCTTATTTGTGGAGCATAAAGAGTAACACAGAGGACATGGGGAGATGGAGAGGAGAAGTGAGTTGGGGGAAATTGCAGGGGGAGACAAACCATGAGAGACTGTGGATTCTGAGAAACAAACTGAGGGTTTTGGAAGGGAGAAGGGTGGGAGGTTGGGTGAGCCTGGTAGTGGGTATTATGGAGGGCACATATTGCATGGAGCATTGGGTGTGGTACATAAACAATGAATTCCATATGGCACATTTCTAATGGCAATTGGTAATTCCTCATCACACAGTTGTATAAATTATCACCTTTTCCCCCTTGTTTGTGCCATGAATAACTGCTGAACAAGGTAAACACTTTGTCACAATATTGTATATGAAAATGATCATATATTAAGAATGCAAATGACTGTGTCTCAGGACATCAGGGCTGAAATATTGGCCTGTGTAGGAAAGTACTCATGCCCCTGGCCCCGTGCTGTTACTTAGTAATGGAACTAGAAACACAGCCCCTTCCTCCATTCACCAGAAAGGTGATTCTGCAGCAATCAAACACTGAAAAGCACAGCTGCTACTGGGCCAGAGTCCCCAACACAGAAAATTCCCATTGAACAAATGTCTTTTCATTGAGCTCCACAAAGAACCATCAGTGGCTTTTTTAACCTGACTTTGTGCTTCATCTGGTGCAGCTCAGTCCAAGAAGCTGTAGGAAGACAGCCCTTGAGAATAAATTATTTTCTACCACCCCGCTAGATAAAGGCTTCATAAAGATGCTGATTTTCCATCCAATTTTCTCAGCACCCATGGGCTGTAGACAAAAACCTGGCCCAGAGCACTTAGTGATTGGGTAACAAAATACTCATATTGGGAAAATGATGGTCAATGAAGTGCCCCAAAGTAATAATACCACTAAAAATAGGAAACTGAAATCATAAATTTGATCATTTGGGTTGAATCTTTAAATTAATCTAATAGTCGGTGGGGGGGAGATTTATTTTAAGAGAGAGGAGTATGTTTAGTAATCCCAGCTCTCTTTCTTAAGCAAAATCATGCATAAAAGGAAAAAAAAATGATATAAAGCAGAACTATTGGCATTCAAAGACAGAGAGGGGAAGCTCAGCCCATGGAGCAGGTTTTCAGATCTCTGCTAATCACTTTCCCTGTTCAAACCAGCTGGGGCCTCGGAGGGGCTGGTATTGTTCCTAGCCCCCAAAGACTTTACAATCCCATTGGGAAAGCAAGGATAACAAATATTCAGTGACAGAACAATGTGAGGGAATGATTTTGCCCTGTTAAGTAGATGATATAAACTTAAATTCTGTAAGGGTTCAGAGAAAGGAGAGGTTGGTGGCACAGAAACAGCAGGGGCCACCTAACCAGGCAGCCACAATTGTCAGTCTGCTTATTTCTGTGCCTTAATCTTAATGCCATTCTTGTGTCTTTGACTGTATTGCTCCCCAACCATGGATGCCTCCATTCCCTTCTTAGGACCCCTATCATGGAGGTGTTTGAAGTTTCTCCTTCTTGCTGGAGCTATCCCCGATCACTGCCATCCACAGAGGCTCTCAGACATGCAGGCCCCACACCCCACTCTTCCATGGACCATCTCTCCATGACTATAAACATCTGTGAAACATTTGTGCCTAGTGTATATTGAGGGGAAAAAGCAGTTCAGGATCTTGCACATGCTGCCTGTAATAACAGAAATTGTTGTGCCCTCTTTTGTATGCACTATTTAACCCATTCATCATCATCCTAATAATTTCACTTAAGGAAGTTATAGGTGTCAATAAGGTCTTAGATGCAAAGATATTCTTTGAAGCATTGTTTATAATAGTGAAAATTTGAAAATATTCTAAGTGTCTAATAACAGATAATGCATGGAATAGAATATGAAAGAACCAACAAATATGGTATAGCAAATGAATATTTATGAGCATAGAAATATGCTTACAATATATTAAGTGGGAAAAATATAGGCTACTACACAGTAGACACAATGTGATCCTATAATTTATACATATAAAATTATATATATATATATTCATATGCATAGAAACTACCTAGCATTGGATGAAGTACGTTCATATTATTACTTTATTGCTTTGGTATTTTTCTGATTTTTTCCTTCGATAAAGAAAGCAACCCAAGGTGTTTATAATGACTATTCCCACAAAACATTTTCCTTTTTATTATGAAATATTTTATGCCTGCAAATGAGTTTTTGGAATAGTATAATAAATACCTAAGTACCTACCACCGAGCTTGCACAATTCTCTTTTTGGGCAACTTTGCTTTTAGCACAGGGGTATAAGAAATGAACAAAAGTAGGTCAGAATACTGAAATGTGATGTGGGTTTACCCTCCAGTAATGAGAGGTTTCATTCTGACCCTCTAAAACTCAGTTTTTAACTGCCTAGACTATCTCTAAAAAACACCCTTTCTCCCAGCCTCTGCACCAGTAATAGTAACATATAATGCAGTACAAAGAACCATGATTTTTTCCTATTCAGGGAACTGTTATCATCTGCTGTGGTAAGCTGGCTACGGAACCTGGGCCCGAGCCCACACACAACTCACCTCCTGATTTACTTAAATCTTTTTGCTTCTATCAACCACAGGGAATGGGGACACTTACAGGTAACAACTGACAATTTGAACAGAAAATACAGAGAAAAGCTGTGTAAAGCAAGTGGCTCAGATTATAGCTGTTGACTTCTAATATTATTTGATAGATGAGGCTGCTACAATTATCTACTGCTCATGGGTTCCATTACTGGAACAAGAAGCACACAAAATAAGGGCAATTTCCCAAACAATATACGGGCCCACTTAACTTTGTCAAGAGCCATTTCTGCAAGTGAAGTCCTCCTTGTAAAAGACACAAAGATAATGCGCTGGCAACTTAACACGAGCATTCAGTTCATACCACACTAACTGCCTTTTGTTATTTCTGCCATGCACTAGTTAAGGCCAAATTGGATATTATTTTTAACTAAATGCTTGTTTTAAAAATGCAGTCATGGAATCTACCATTTTTCCCTAAAATAAAGTAAAAGAAGAAAAGTGCTAAGAAAAAATTTGAAAACCTCTAGCCAAATGAAAGAGTGAAAAAAGTTTCCACTTTAGTTTTTCACGAAACTTCCTCCCAAGTTGCTACCCTAAAATTATTAGAACAGTTTTCATTCTTTAAAAAAAGTGATTCGTGGAATCATTTAAAGATCAAAAAGAAACTCTGTCTCTAAAAGAAGAAAAATGCAATACATTTTTGAAAGACAAAAAATAAAGTGCCTGAGCAGCAAATGGAATTATTACATTAGTGTTAACTATCAATTCATTTTTCATTGTGAACTTGGATTGAGCCATTGAGTGGGATGAGTTTTGGAAATGTTAGAACTGCATCAGGAATTACACTTGTTCCCCACCCCCACCTCCTTCCCCACCTTGGAGAGTGGAAAGAGGAAGGGAGAGCCTGAGGAAGAACATATTTAAAACAGAAAAACACAGAATAATTCCTGGCTGATGGCCTTATAATTTGGAATACTACTATTCCAAAAACTCATTTGCAGACATAAAATATTTCATAATAATAAAGAAAATGTTTTGTGGTAACAGTAATTATAAACAAGTTTGGGTTGCTTTCTTTATCAAAGAAAAAATTATATGGACATACCAATAAGCAGGTAGCCACCAGAAGCTCACCCAAAGTGGTTTACCTTTATCTCCTAGACAGAATCCAGGTGCATGAGCTTAAATAGTGCTTTATTTTCTAAATTAAAATCCCTCTGATTTTTTTCCCCATTTATTTTTGTTGCTTTCTGTATTTCTAAGTCAAAATATGGGAAATTCTAGAAGATGCACAGGATGTTGGACTCCTTTTCCTCCTTGTCTTGTCCTTCTTTATCCCACTTTTCAGTTGATACACAGCTGACCAGTTGACCTGACTACTGGCAGGGCTGTGTCTTCCCCTTGACCAAATGCTACAGAAGAATTCTCCTAGATACATAGCCAAGAAATGTCCAAGTCCCCTAAAATCTGGGTCACTGTGAGCATCCATAAGTGGAGCTGATCAAATAGAGTGTTCCTCTTCAATAATACTCAAGAGAGATGGTTAAGTCTGTACAGTTTAATTATAACATTCAGGATTTTTTTTTTTATTATTCTTTCTCAGCTTCTAGAGTCTTTTAAGTCTCTTTTTAAAAGACCTCTACACAAAAGGTAACTTCATCCTGGAGAAAAAGAAACTCAGACTTGGCCATACCACTTCCACTTGGGCATTGATTAGATGTCTTTTTTTTTAACAAATTCAAAAAGAAAGGGGACACGATTTAAAACTAAAATAGAACCAGGCACATTGTACAAAGGATTATTTCAAGTAATTCTCCTTGAAACTATAACAAAGGAATGTTTCCTGGGGATTAAATGGACTGTCAGGTAATCAGAAAAGTTCTTTTAGGTTTTTCCTCAGGAAGAAAAAGAGCACTTTGGATGGATTTTGTTCCTGGCATTTTGTGACACTTTACAGCTTATTCCCTGGTGTCACACCGATTTATTTTATTATTCATGAGCTCCGTGAAGGAAGGAATGATCTTAGAGGTCCCCAGCTGGACCATACTAATAGATCCTTTTCCTATCCTCCATCTTCTGTTACTTTAATATGGATAAGATTGTTTTATTAATGAGAGCAAATGGGTTTCCTGAATATCAGCCTCTCCTTTGGTCACTCTGGAACCTGATATACTTGATTAATTGATTTTCAACTTTTTGAGCACCCACACCATTTTTGACACTGTACTTTTAAAAAATTAGGACCTAAATGAACAAAAGCTGTACCTACAGGAAGTTATATTCTAATGAAATAAGACTGACCCCCATTACTAATTGATGACACTACAGTCAACTATCAATTATTCATGTAAAGATTATCCATGACACACTTTGTAGAGCATCCATTGTGAATTTCTAATCCTAGGCTTTCCTACTTTTCAACCACAGACTTAGGGGATGCAGTGTGAAATATCTCACCACACTATAGAGTTAGCCACAGAAGAAAGCAAGCCAACTGCCCCCAAACTGCCTATGAATCTTAATCTTCACTCAGTAAGCAGGCATGGAGTACTTTGGAAAAGTCAGGCATCACAGAGAAAGATGAATTAAGTGTGAATAAGGCATACCAGATGCTCACAGATAGGAGTGGCTAATTCTACTGTTGGAAAGAAACAGAAAAGAATATCAATGAGAAGATGACACTTGATTTGAGTATTGAAAATTCACTGGGTGTGGAGGATAAAATGAGAAGACATTCTAACAGAGTATGAGCAGAAGCATAGAATTGTTAAATAGTATGATGCACTATGGAATTTTCATATATATAGTGTGACCATGGGGTTGGCAGGTGGAAGGTAATGCAGTTGCTAATAGAGATAGAACTGAAAAGATAAGCAGAAAAGGGGGCCTCAACAAGACTTCTCTGCTTTGGGTTTTAAAGGGACAAGGAGTTCAGTGTGACCCCTCTCCACTCAGTATACAGCCCAGGTAAAATGTACGTGGGTACCATCACTAAGATTGGGAATACTGAAGGAGAAATATTTTAAGGAGGAAAACAATGAGTTCAGTTTGGGGTATTTCCCTTGCTATGGTGCTGAGAGTTGTGAATAGTGTGTGACTCTTATTATCAACATTTGGTTTCCACAGTCAACTGCTATTGGGCTAAGAGTCAACTGAAGCCAAGACATTATTCTCTTACACACCTCCATTACATAAAACAGGTCTCCCGTCATCTGTGTGGTCTCTTTAGACTAAATGCAGAAGTGTGTACTAATTCAGACAGAACGATTTTCTGGATTTTTCCAAAAAACAAGGATTCGTTATTTACATTCCTCAATCTCATTTTTGTCCAGTTTGGTGTAGACACTGATATTTTTTCTGCTTTATTTTTGGACATGTAGATGATACATAGACTATGTTGAAGATGACTTCTCAGGTCCAAAGAAAACAGCATCACAATTGGCCTTAAAGTTGGCCCACATTTGCCATGGAGGGAAATGGTGCCAAAAGGTCTAGGAAATGTCACTAGGAAGATAACATATTCATTCATGCATTCATTCTTTTATTCATTCAACACATATATGCTGAGGACTTATTGCATGCCAGGCCAATGGATGGGGGAGCCCATTAAGATCTCTGACCTCATGGGCTTACATTCCAGTGGAGTGAACAAGATACCAGACATCAGTATTTGGTGTTGAAGAAGACAAAATGGAGTGGGAGTTTTAGCGGGGGTGGCAGCTTAAATAGGGTGGTCTGAGGAGGCTCCACTGAGTAAATGACATTACAATGAAAGCTGGAAAATGAGAAAAAACTATGTAGGCCAAGATTGGAGGAAAAACATTCTAGAAAGGACATTAGAGGAACTAAGACCAGAACTGGCTTGGTGTGTTGAAGAAACCAAAAAATCACCAGTCTGGCTGCAGCAGTGTTGGTAAAGGGATAGTGGGACAGGCTAAGGGGGAAAAGGAGGCTGAGCAGATCATAGACAGGAGAAAGAATGTCAGCCACTTGGGATCAAACTCATTTCAGGACCTATTAGATACCTCAATCATGTAACTTAAACTCTCAGAAAACATTTTTGTTGTTATTGTTGTTGTTGTTGTTTTTCCTGTATCTTTCAAAATAGCAGCAGTAGTATTTTTATAACTTGAGAAGAGTAACTATACAGTGTTTGGCACATAGGAACAGCCTACTAAATGTTTATTCCTACCACTCCTCTTTTTTTTCTTCTTTTAATAACAATCAAGGAAGCCAATGTGGGATTGTGCACATTAAGAAAAATGAGGCTTTTTCTGGTCTAAGTGTGTAAAGTCTTCTTTCCTGCAGCTCCTGATTCCTGGAGCTAACCTTCAGCACTCCCCCCTTTCTGGGAACCGGGGGGCCAGAGGTCAATGTTGCCAAGATAGATCAGGTGATGTGATGGTGAAAAATGTTTCCATGTGAGCCTAGAGACCTTCAAATTAATTTCCTGTGTAACCCTGGCATTTGTGAGCTGAGGTCTCACAAGTTAAAAATAAAACAGTAGCTAACTCTGCAAGATAAATGCTTTCTAAAATCAACAGTTACTTTGAAGTCCTTAGAGAAAGGTACTTTAAAATTCAGGTTATTCTGCTTAATCATCACCTATTCCCTTCCTCCTGAGGTCAGGGGTGGGGAAAGGGACAGCAGGGAATACGGAATATTCCTGATTTGCTGACTCCCCTCCCCAGCTATCCTTGATGGCAGACTAAATAATTTCTGAGATCTTATTTAAGAACTCTTTCCTCCTTGATCATGTCGCCATCATCTCTCCATCTTTTCTATGTCCCCAGAGTCCCCAATGATGTCTGGCCACCCCCCTGCAGTTTTAGTTTCTCTTCTCAAAAATAGAAGCCCATCCTTTCTTCCATGACCGACATTCTGCACTTCCATCTCCTCTTGCCAAACTCTTGCTCAAGGACTGGACACCAGAGTTATGTGTCCCCAGGCTCTTCTGCAGCCTGCCTTTTGGCTGGGTACCCTGCTAAAAAGGAGGATAGAAAAAATAACCACAGCTCACCCACTCACTGTTACAACAAGTGGACCTGCTGAAATACTTACTGACTTTAAACACTGGCTTAAGAAACATGGGGGTGGATCTGTGTACAACCTTTGCCTGCATTCTCATGAATACTCAAGTCTTGCTCTTGCTGTAATATTTACTCAATAAAAAAAGGCACTTGTGGGATTTAGAAATGCTGAATTAATTGTTCTGCATATAATCTCTTCGTAAATTGTGTGTAGTGGGCTGAGTGGCGGCCCCAAAAGAAACATGTCTACATTCTAATCCCCAGAACCTGTGAATATGACCTTATTTGGAAAAAGGATCTTTGCAGATATAATTAAGATAAGTAATCAAGAGATGGGTAGATAATACTGCATTGTCTGGGTAGCCCTAAATCCAGTGACAAATGTCTCTGTAAGACTGATGCAGAAAGTGCCTACACAGAAGCAGAAGAAGAGGTGAGGAGACAGTGTGACCACAGACACAGAGATTGGAGTAATGATGTGTCTGTGAGCTAAAGAATGGGGCAGCCACCAGAATCTAGGGGAGACTGGGAAGGTATTTTGTCACCTAGAGCCTCCAGGAAACACACAACCCTGCAGACACCTTGATTTTGGACTTCTAACCTCCAGAACTGTGAGAGAATAAACGTCTTCTATCTTAAGCTGTCTAATTTCTGGTGATTTGTTACAGCAACCACAGAAAACTAATACGTTACTTTTAGAGGAAGCACCTAAGATATTTTGATTTCTTATGGATGAAGGGTTTCATATAAATGTTCTCCTGTCAGTGGATATCTAAACTTTGTCCTCAAAACTGTAGATTCAGTTCTTAATGATCTGACAAGGGAGACAGTAGGGCAGAACCATTGTCATATGCATGGGATTTAAATCTCAGTCATGGAAAGATTGAGAAATCAGTCATAAAGGAGACCTGGGGACTAATTCATTAAATACTAAAGTATTTTTATCTTAACACCTTCTGGAGCATTCTTTACAAAATGAGCCTTAAGTTTTCCTGACAATTAGAGATGACATAAAACATAATCAAACTTATCTTAAGAGAAAAGATTGAATAAATTTAAAATAAATATCTATGACCATGATATGCTATGGATGTGGCTACGCAGGTATAGCATTTTCTGTGGTAAATGACTCCTTTCCCCTCCCCCATCACCTCACTGTCCTGGTTTCTAAATTGCATTAATTAATTGACACTGATGCCTTCCAGGGTTATTGAATGACAGCACAACTTTCTTCTCCCTTTCCCTCTTTCTCTCTCTCTCTCTCTCTCTCTCTCTCACACACACACACACACACACACACACACACACACACACACACACTTGCTCCCTTCATTATTTCCATGATCAATTACCGGGATTCCCAGAAAACCAGTGATTAAGAAGGGAATAAGTACTGCCTGATACAGGGCATTCTCATAGGTGAAGTCTCAACTGTCAAATAGTGTAGACAAGGGCAGGTACAAAACAAGCCTTGGTACTATATGCTGATAATTACTGCTTTTTATCTGTTAGGTTGTTTTAGTACACCTAAGACCAGGAATAAAGTGGAGGAGAAAAATCCCCACATCTGGAAGAGCAGACATGCTCTGGATAGAATCCTGCTGGGCACCAAAACTCAGGCTGAGAGATACACAGCTGTCTCTTTAGCTGTGATGCATGCTGGAAGAGGATTCAAAGATCACACATGAAGGGGGAGGTGGGACCAAGCACATCCATGCTCCTGTCTGTAGACCAAAACAGAGTCTGGATACTATTCAAGCATCAGTAAAGAGGGGAAACCAGCAACATGCAGAATTCATACCCAAGATACTCAGTGGAAGAGAATACTTTGAAAATGATCTACTGCAGGATCCTGAAAATTTTTAGAAAATTCTTTTTGCACCTAACAGAATACAAACAAAATAGGCTTCTATGTACAAGAAAAAGTAATACCAACACAGGGAATCTTAATGCTTAGAGTAGAATAAAATAAATGGAACAAAGCCTTAAAAAGCAAAAGAAGAAAAAAGTATTGCTATATACCTTCTCTTGGAAGGAAGGAGAAAAACAGAAGAGGACCATTTACCTTAGCCTATAACACTCAAAGAAACGGGTCACAGAATGCTTCTGAAAACTTCAACGGAAACAGTAAACACTAGTAGAACTATAAGCAGAATTTGTTTGTTTTTCCAAAGTGTTTGCTGAGGGCCTGCTATGACAGCAAGCATTGTGCTGAACATGAACTAGAAAGATAGGAACTTTCTAAAACTTTCCAAGAAATGAAAATATACTTTACATCTAAAACGTAAAAATCAAAGAAAGCATCAAGGAAGTACAAAATAATATAAAACCAAATACACTGCCCGTAACAATAAATTTAAGTGGATTAAACTCTCTAATGAGCTAAATACTGGCTGGTAAAGATCAGGAAAAATGGAGAGAAGGGAAAGAGAGGAGGTAACATAAAGCAAAATGTCCTCCAAAAAAATTAAGAAGAGGTAAACAGGTATCAGGCAAAGTTTAAAACAAAAAAGATAAAAGAAGGATCCCCAATGCTAAGATCATGTGAAAGAATTTAAGAAGAAGATAAAACTAAGTACTTTAATAATTCCCTTTTCCAATAATTCATCACAAGTAAATTAATCTAGGTGCAAAGAGAGAGCTCCAAGAATGGTCATTGCTATCTCTTTATAACAGAGAAAAACAGAAAATAATTTAAGTGACTAATAGCTAGTGAAATGAAATATTTCATATCCACAGAACAAGATACTACATAGCTATTAAAATATGTTTACAAGCATGTTTGGTTACTTGAGAAAATGCTCAAGATATATTTTATAGCGAATCAAAAACAGGTTACTCATCAGCCTATATTATATGATCTGATTTTCTTTTTCAAAAAGCAGTCTGTTCATAAACACCAAAGCACAGTCACAGCAAGTTGCATGCATCCTTTGACACCTATTTCCTTGCTGCGTTTTCTTTTTCCTGCTCTGTTCCTTTTCTCTACTTTTGTCAGCAAATAAGTTTAAGTTGGCCCATGTCTAAATACTTCTAAACTAAATGCTGTCTTAACTTGTTTTTGAGATAAAATATGCATAACATAGAAAGGTGAAAGGAAGGAACACTGCCTCTTGACCCACTGCCTTCCTCCTTTTGGCCCCACCATAGGGGCCTCCAGCTACACAAGTGCTCAAGAGATAATTCTGGAAGTCAGCCTGGGCCCTTTCCTGTGCCTAATCCCACATCTCCATGCCTGTTGCTTCTTCCTCCAAAATGCCTGGAGTCTCTTCCCTTCTTGAACCATCAGTGCCAGCATCCCAGTCCACCTCACCTCCATCACCTCCATCTCCTGCCTGCCCTGACCCAGAGGCCCCCAACTGATTCTACATTCACTCTCCCTCGCCTCTAACTTTGCATCACTCCACAATCAGAGTGCTTTTCTTTTTTGTTTATTTGTTTTACTTAAGTTCAAGTTAGTTAATAGATAGTTATTATTAATTTGGGGATTGAATTTAGTGATTCATCAGTTGCATATAACACCTGGTGCTCATTATATCAAGTGCCCTCCTTCATGCCCATCCCCCAGATATCCCCATCCCCCACCCCCACCTTTCAGAGCGCTTGTCAATAGGAAACCATAGGTAGGGTTAGAGTCCCTCTCTTGTTTAGATTCTTCCAGGGGCTTCCTGTAGCATGGGGGATAAATGCCACCAGACCCCATTAATCAGGCATGACCTACTCTTCCACATTCCCTGCATCACCGTCCCCATCATTCACTGAACTCCAGCAACCTGGCCCTCATTTGCCACTTCACCCAGCTCCCAGCCTTTGTATATGTGACTCAGAACCTCATATATGTGCTGTTCCTCTCTGCTACATGTCACTTACTTACTGAATGTCACTTCCTTCTGGAGACATTTCTTGACTTTATAGTTTAACTAGGTTCTACCCCAATTATTCTAAATTATTCTATTACTCTAAAAATACATTATTATTTTTCTTTACAGTATTTATCATACTTTTTAATAATTGATCTATTTATTTGGGGAATATTTGTTTTCCCCTCTAGATTATGAGATTCCTATGTGTGAGAGCTTGCTTTTCTGTCATGGATGGACACCAGCACTCAGTGCAGTGACTAACACCTAAAAATGAGAGGAATAGAATGTATGCAGCACTTCCTATGTGCCAAGGAGACTTGGCTCATTTAGCTCCATTAACTCACGAATCCTCACAACAAAGCCTATGATGTAAGAGCTACTATTATTCCCATCTTACAGGTGAGGAAACCGAGGCCTAGAGAGTTCAGTTATTTGTCTGAGGTCTTGCTAATAATGAATGGTTGAGCCTGGATTTGAAGCCAGGCAATCTGACTTCCCACTCTCTGCCCTCTATCATTACACTATAGTGCTTCTTACCATGCATACTCCATAAGTTTTGTTTAATAAACCCTACTATCCTAAGGCATCATCTTCTTTCCATGCATATATGAGGGCATGACATTATTTCTAGTATAAGATGGGAACTGCATTCACTGCACAACTTCGACCTCCACTATTTTTAATTAATGCTCTATCAGTATAGGTTTTTCATGGTGTCATATTATTCCAAAATAAAATCTATCTGAATTTATGTAATCATTCTCTCATTTACTGAGATTTTAGTAGGGGGTCTTTATTAGTTTGGGGTTCTATAACAGAATACCACAGACCGGGTAGCTTATAAACAATAGAAATTAATTTCTCACAATTCTAGAAATTAGAAGTTGGGAGATCAGAGCACCAACACAGTGGGGTTGTGGTAGAAGCCTTCTTCTTGATTACAGATGGCGATCTTTTCATTGTGTCCTCACATGAAGAGAGAGCTCTCTGGTATCTCTTCTTTTTAAGGACACTCCACCCTCATGACCTAATCACCTCCCAAAGGCTCCAACTTCTAACACCATCACACTAGGAGTTAGGATTACAACCTATGAATCTTGGGGGGGGGGACATAAACATTGAACCCATAACGGGGGAGGAGGGGTTTCTTTTTCAATTTATTGCTATTTTAAATGGCTTTATAATGACATTCTTAAACATAAATATTGTCAATATCTTATAATAAATTCTATTAAGTAATTCAAAATATATGGATTTTGAAGTATGTTGACTAATTGCCTTCCCAAAAGGCTAGAGGGAACCCGTTTCCTCACAGTCATGCCAAATGAGGCTATATATCCGTCTAAAATCACACCAGGGGTACAAGTATTTCCCAAAATACTTGTGGATAGAAGTGTTTTATAACGTATTTGGGGTATCTTTAACTTTGGTTCCAACTTGGATGATATTAAAATTGTTTTACATACATTGATGAACTGGTTGAAAGAGAGGACAATGTTGGGGTCTACACAGATATTAAATAACTGACACTATCCCAGTTCCTGAATAGTACTCATGCTATTAATAATTATAAATAAAACCTCAGGGGAAGTGTCATTAATTCACATTTAAGCCAAAATTCCAGTTTAAAATTATATTCCAAAATAAGATGTTATTCTTTCCTTTTCCATGTAAAACCACCAAGCAAAATATACATTTTTACCACCTGCTGCTCTCTCAATACTATTTCCAAAATTAAACAGTATAAAAAGAAGAGCTCCCAGATTAGAGACCCCCAACAGAAAAACAAGCTCTGTATGTAAGTTAGAGCACAACAGTGACACTAACAGGATGGTGTAATTAGACTACATTGACAGGATCTGCTTGCTTGTTTTTCTCCTATAATCCCATGCTTCTACAAACAACATGTGGAATGTTCCTTGATGACAGTGAAGAAACTGCACCTTTTTATTGTATTGCATTCTCAATGGACTGCAGTGAAATCTTGGAGCTGACATGATAGATAGCTCACCTCAGCATTGGATTATGAGTAAATTTTAAGAAAAACATCTAAATGCAATATATCCTATTAAAGGGAAGGCTACAGATGCACCAAAAGAGCAAATGGGAACGTATACAATTATCATGGAATAAAAGAATTAACCTAAAAAAGGTAAGAACTTGAACACTAGAAGTAAACATAAAAGAAACAAGAGAAATGGAAACTCATGAAAAATGCATCCCCTTACAAGATACATTACCTATTTAAATAAAAGTTAGTTGTGCCACAAAACTTTACCATTCAGAATTTTCAAGGATTAGACTACAAATACTAATCCACTCATATGACGAAGAAATCTTTATAATATCCAGGGACCCCTATATACACACACAATGTAGGTTCTATGAACAACAAAATCTTGGTATTGAGACATTTTCTGAATTTTTACAAGTAGTGAAAGATTTTATCTTAAATATACACATAAGGGTTGCCTGGGTGACTCAGTCAGTTAAGTGTCCAACTCTTGATCTCAGCTCAGGTCTTGATCTCACAGTCATGAGTTGGAGCCCCATCCTGGTCTCCACACTGGGCATGGAACTCACTTTAAAAAAAAAAAAAAAAAAGGAGAATAAAATTTAAAAAACCAAAATAAAGTAAAATAGAATACACACAAGTAAGGAAAGCTCTCTAGCACTTCTTGAATTACACCATGATCTCTCATTCAACTGCTTTCTCCAAACAGCAACAACTTGCAAATAGGTTCTACAAATGAAAGGTACCAATACAGTGCTGGAACCTCACACCAGGTCAAGATCATTCAGGGTAAGAGAAAGATCTTCCCTCTTTCATAAAAAAGAATTATATCCCAAAACTATTATTATGCTAAGTATGATGAAAAAGTTTAATCTTGGGGCACCTGGGTCGCTCAGTTGGCTAAACGTCTGCCTTTGGCTCGGGTCTTGATCCCAGGGTCCTGGGTTCAAGCCCTACATCATGCTCCCTGCTCAGGGGGGAGCCTGTTTCTCCCTCTTCCCCTCCCCCACACTCATGCTCTCTCTCTCTCTCTCAAATGAATAAATAAAATATATTTTTAAAAAGTTTAATCCTTTTTAATAAGTGTATATATAGAGGTGCCTGGGTGGCTCAATTGGTTGAGTGCCCAACTCTTGATTTCAGCTCAGATCATGATCTCAGAGTCATGAGATCAATCCCCACATTGGGCTCCACACTCAGCAAGGAGTCTGCTTGGGATTCTCTCCCTCTTCCTGCCTCCCCCAACACCATTTGCACATGTGTGCACTCTCTCTCTCAAAAAGAAAAATGTATATATAAAATAGTTGTCAGTAGAAATTTGGGAAATTCTAGAGCTGCAGCTTAGAGACATTTCAGTGGGTACTAGAACTCTATGAATCCCACTGGAAGTAAGTAAATCTGCTGTGTCTATAACTCAGTCATCCAGGTAAACCCATCCTAAGAAGAAGGTGCAAAGGTGGGAGGAAACCAGGGAAGAATAATCATGATCTCCCTGAGTTCACATTTTGGGGCCTCTATTTCTGACCATATAGTAAAAAGGGAGCAGCAGTTCAAGCCCCTGGGAAGAACTTACTGGAAAAGCAATAAGAAAAGCGTCCTTTTACTCCTGTGAGAAGACAGGAGTAAAGAGAAGTAAGGGCTGTGACTTTGGCTCTAAATTATCTTGAAGGGTTTCATGCTGAAACCCCAGAAGCACATGGAACTCCAGAAAAGATGACACCAAAAAATGCTTTATGATGTCTGGAATCTCTGAAGGTGGATAAAAGTTAAAAACTGGAGTTTAACTTTCACTAAGGCAAGTAATAATCTATTGGCCATCCTTATGTACCTGTATGAAAACTGCCGCAGAGCTAGACATGGGTTTTCAGATTATATAGTTTAGAGGTTTGACTATCACAGCTACCAGGATACCTTCTTTAGAAGAAATCTTACACAGAGGACCACGGTAGGACACTAACAAAAAAGAAAAAGAGACCAGTCCAGGCAAGAATGGAAGGCCCAGAGCTCATCTGCATAGCTCCAGTCAGTTCGGCTCCAAACTGACTCCACAGAACTTAGTTTGGAAACCACTAATCTGGTCCAACACTTTCACTTTACAACTGAAGGAGAGAAAGAGAGACTAATTGATTGATCGACTGATTCGGTGATGTGCCCAGGGTCATGTAAGTAGAACCAGAATTAGAAGTCAGTGCTCCTTAATTTCCAGTTTAGTGTTTTCCCTCCAACACAATTCTGCTTGCAAAAGGATTTCTTCGTATCTTGCTTCAGTTCCTATCTTCTCTTGTTATGGATATATAAGTATATCAAATTCATGGATGTGTGATGTTTTTAATATTCTTAAATAGAAGTTTATTGTGAAAAAATATTATGGATATGCATGACAAATTTTTTGAGTCTCAAGCATGCCTATAACAATCTATCTCAGCACTTCACAAAAAGATCCATCAACAAGTTGACAAATTAGGATGTTAAAGAGGAAACTGTGGGTCCCAGCGGGGCGCACCCTACAAATTCAACCTTTTTCAGTGTCCAAAATTGTCAAACTTAGTTACTAGAGAGATTCACCACTTAACTAAAGAAAA
Source organism: Enhydra lutris kenyoni (assembly GCF_002288905.1). Lineage (NCBI taxonomy): Eukaryota > Metazoa > Chordata > Mammalia > Carnivora > Mustelidae > Enhydra > Enhydra lutris. Next base: position 11,263,255 of record NW_019154146.1, on the reverse strand, counting down.
AAATGAGATTTTTTTTCTAAAAATAGATGGCAACAGCAGAACAATATCTTTGACATGCTGAGGAAAAGTAACTGACGACCAAAAAATTGATATTCATCCAAATTACCATGTAAGAGTAAAGACAACATAAATATGCTTTAAGGCGTATAAAGACTAGGAACGTACCGCCCAAGCACCTTGTTTTTTAAAACAAGAAACTCTGGGGTGCTTGGTTTGCTCAGTCAGTTAAGTGTCTGACTCCTGATTTTTGGCTCAGGTCTCATGATCTCAGGATTGTGGGTCCATGCTCAGCACTGAGTCTTCTTGAGATTCTCTCTCCTTCCCTCTGCTGCTCCTCCTACTAACCCGTGCGTGTGTGTGTGTGTGTGTGCGCACGCACGCACACATTGGCTCTCTCAAATAATTTTTTTAATTAAAAATAAATAAAAGAAGGAATTCAGCAAGAAAAAAGTGAATAAAGAAAATGTGCAGTTTGAGGCAAATATAGATGATGGGGCCTGTGATCAAAGGAGAGAGACTGATACAAAGCCAAGGCCAAGCAAAGCTTTATTTCACGCCAGCATCGAGAATCAAACCAACCAGCCAGGGCCATCTCTTACAGAGAGAGCAACGACCCCCCCAGCCTCACAGACTAGCTTTTATAGAGCAAAAGCCATGTGGTTGAGCCTGGCCAATGAGATTATAATACACAGAGAAAGTTGCATAGTCAGTCTAGGTCACACATGGGTGGCCAATTGAATTACAATTTACTCTATAGTAGCTATTTGAACTAGCCTATCACTTTGGTCAGAATTGGCTCCCAAGTTTGGCACCCAAAAGGCAGGGCCCACATTCTTTGGTGGTTAGGGAGATAGTATGTGTGCTTTACTGATTGGATGCCTCCATCTGGCCTGACCTGTCCTTGTATCTGGGCTCTGTTATCAGGGACTGGTCGGTCATATTTTATTGGTTTCCCAGACTTGTTTCTAAATAAATTCCTCTGGTGTGGGGGGGAGGCAGGGTCATTTTAAGTTTACTGCACAAACAACAAAATGGATGTTTTACCGAGATGGAGTCACTCTGGCTAAGTAGGCCCTTACAATAGAACTTTGCAAAAATTAATAATTCAATTAAATATTGGCCATAAAATAATAACAAATAATTCCAAATTACAATAACAGGTTAGTACATTGTGTTAAGACTCATTGTCATCGGAAGAAGGAAATACTGAATAACAGACTTCGTTTTTCTAAAATATGGTTAACTAAGTACCTTTAAGATTAAAAGTAACTTCTAAACCTTATAAATGCACTTGGCAGCTTCCAAATCATCTGAAGAAAATGAAATTTTAAAAACTGTTTCAATACAATAAAAAGCAGGGAAGGGAGAGGGGAAATAAAGAAAAAACATAAGCGAACAAGAAAACACAAAATAAGACAGTAGAACTAAGTTCAAATACATAAGTAATCATAATGATTGTAAATTAATTAAGCTCATCAACTAAGTGGTTATCGTATTGAGTTTTTAACTGAGCCATATGCTGCTTGCAAGAGATGCATCTAAAAAAAAATCGCACAGAAGAATGAAGATGAAGGGCTAGAAGAAGATAAAGCCTTCAAATACTAGACAAATAAAGCTGATGTAACAAAATTAGTCTCAGGCAAATAGACTTAATGTCTAAAAAAATATAAAAATAAATATGGCATATAATAATAAAAGACACAATTCAACAGGAAGATAACAAACATGAAATCATTATACTTACCATAGCTTTAAAATACATAGAGCAGAAATTGGCAAAATTGAATGGGAAAGTTGGTAAATTTATAACCATAGAGGGAAATTATTACTAGTTAGAATATAGCAGTTTGAAGAAACAAAATTAACTAGCTTGATCAACTAGGTATAGAGAGAACCCCCACCACAAAAAGACTTTATCCTCTTTCAAGAATATATAGAACATTTACAAATATTGGCATAATACCAGGATTTTAAAGAACTTAAGTCATACGTATCGTCTCTCTGACTGTGATTAATTAGAAGGCAACATTGCAAAGTAGCCAAAATATAACAAGAGTATGTATTTAGGTATCTTCAAGTGAATTATCAAATAAAGCCTGAATTAACAAGAAATTGCTACATATCAAAACATGTGGATGAAGCTAAGTCACTCTTTAAAGATAAATTTATAGCATTAAATTCATTTACTAGAAAAACCGAAAGATTAAAATAAATGTTCAACTCAAGAATCTAGAATAACTGAAAAGTAAGCCTAAAGAAAGTAAAAGCAGGGCTCCTGGGTGGTGCAGTCACTTAAGCATCCAGCTCTTGGTTTCAGCTCAGGTTGTGATCTCAGGGTCATGGGAGTGAGCCCCTGTGGAGCCCCAGATAGAGCCCAGCATGGAGACCCTCCTCAGGCTCCACACTCAGCATGGAGTCTGCTCAAGACTCTTCCCCTCTCCTTCTACTTCTCCCCCTCCCCAAGTGTGTGCATGCACCCTTTCTCACTCTCAAACAGATTTTTTATAAAAAGAAAGTAAAAGCAAGGAAAAGATAAGATTGCAATAAAGAAACAGAAACAAAGCAATAATCAAAAGGATAAATAAAACCCAAAGGTGATTCTTTAAAAGAAAAAAAACTAATAAGTAGACAGTTTTTTAGCAAGTCTGATAAAAAAAACTAAAAAAGGAAAGTAATAAAGAAGTGGACAAAAACAGACAAAAGATGTTAAACATCGTAAGGGAATGCTATGAATACTATGTAATGAATTTGAAAACTTATATTTTAGAAAAATATAAATTTCTAAAACTGACTCAAGAGGGAACAGAAAATATGAATAAACAAATAATCATTGGAAAAGTTGAATTAGTAATCAAAAGTCCTTCAAATCAAAAGCCCCTAGAGCTAGAATATTTTATAGGTGAATTTACTCAAATTTCCAAGGAACAAAGAAACAACAATAGCTTTATCATCAATCAGACACTGCAAACAGAAAAGGAAAGCAAATTATCCAAACTTTTTATAAGGTTGGTAAAGTCAGAATACCAAACTGGGTAAGTCAGTATAAGGAATGAAAGTTATAATCACTTTAATGAGCAGGGTGGCAAAATTCCAAATAAAATATCAGAAAATTAAGTTCAGCAATGTATAAAATAATTACTAATAAATTTTAAAATATCGTGTCCAACTAAACTTAATTCTAAGAATTCAAAGATGGCTTAATAGAAGACAATTCATTAATTTCCTCATCATCAAAACAACTATTAATATGTCAAAGTCATGTATGACACAGAGAAGAGAAGGGAGTAGAGAAGAACTTCTTATACAAAATTTAAAAAAAACAAAACCAAAAGAATGTATCAAAAATTGATAGACCTGATTGTATTAAAATTAAAATTTCTGTTCAACAAAACATAAATCAAATTAAAAGAAAAGCCACAGTTTGAGAGAAAAGCTTTGCAACATGTAATAAATCATTAGAAACTAAAAAATTTAAAGTCCAAAAAATTAATTAAGAAAACAAACAAAAGGAGCACCTGGGTGGTTCAGTGGGTTAAGCCTCTGCCTTGGGCTCAGGTCATGGTCTCAGGGTCCTGGGATCGAGCCCCACATAGGGCTCTCTGCTCAGCGGGGAGCCTGCTTCTTTCTTTCTCTCTGCCTACTTGTGATCTCTCTCTCTGTGTCAAATAAATAAATAAAATCTTTAAAAGAAAAAAAAAAAAACAAACAAAAAAGACAATTTAATGGGATGTTGGGAATAAGAAACAGAATATGAATAGGTAATTCACAAAGAAGAAAACCAAAAGGCCGATAAATGTGTATAATCATGTCAAACGCACTAGTAATCAGGAAGATTCAAAATAAAATAGCATTGAGATATCATCTCAGGTACCTCAGAACGGCAAACATTTGATAGTCTGACAGAATTCTGGTGAAGCTGTGGTAAAACAGGGTTCTCATATTTTCCTTATGGGAATGTAAATTCTTTTTTTTTTTTTTAAGATTTATTTATTTATTTTAGAGAGAGAGGCAGGGAGGGGCAAAGGAAGAGCGAGAGGAAAAACTTTAGCAGAATCTGCGCTCAGCTAAAGCCCTAAGTAGGCTCCATCTCACCACCCTCAGATCCCAACCTGGGCAGAAACCAAGAGCCAGGCCCTTAACCAACTGGGCCCCCCGGCACCCCAAGAATGTAAATTCTTATCAACCTTTCAGGATATCCACACCAAGAATCCAGAAATCCCACTCTTGGAGCTATGCCTTAGAATAGTAGTGCCTGATTTTTTTTTTTTTACCTTGGAACCCCTTTACAGTCTTAAATTCACTGAGGACCCCAAAGAACTTTATGTGTTACCTCTATAAACATTTAGATAATATAAGTGAGAATTTTTTTCAATATTTATTAATTTTTAAATAATATACCTATTACATGTTAAGATAAATAATATTTTTATGAGAGAATTATATTTCTGAAACCAGAAAAAATTAGTAAGATTTCTGCAAATCTCCTTAAAATGTGAATATATGGCTTAAACAGCTGGAATTTCAGATCCTCTCCTGTATGTACTCTGTAGAATTACATTGTTTTGGTTGAAACATATGTAGAAAATTTAGCCTTGCACTTAGAATAAATCATCTATTCATGCATAATTTTGCAACATTGTGGGTTGATCATTTGGAAAATACTGGTGAGCTAAATGATACACATCTTCCAAATGTGGACATACTTCATTACACCATACCAAAAAGTAATGCTCTTTGTTCACATGACCACGGAACTCCTAAGAAAAAGTCTTTTTAACTGGGGAAATGTCAAGCTTGTTGTTGCAAATTTTCCAAAACTCTAGTTTTTGCTTGAAAGCTAAAATTTTATCATTGGAAACAAACACTGCCAGTTGTTTCCCTTGAAGTGAAAGGATCACTTCATTCATATTTAAGAATAGGTCGACTAGATACCCAACTGACGATCCGCCCATCTTTCTTTCACGTAAAAACGGTGTTCCACGAGAAGGCAGCTAGTTCCCTTGTGGCTTGAATAGTCGTAGTGTGCTGCACGAGTTCTCCCTACACATTCCCCACTGTGCCACAAGTAATTTTAAGAAGACACATACTCAAGAATTGAAATTTAATAAAAATTTTCTTAAACGTTAAGATCATGTTATTAAGCAAAGGACATTCTCGAATGGCTTTTTTCTGTGGGGGCACAGCAATGAAGAATAAAATAGCATGCTAATTGCTATTTATTTTTGCATTTGTGCCACTGTTTTGGTTCAAGCTCAGGCTGCAGTGGTCTGACCAATCATGGCTATTCCCCCCATCAGTGCAAACATCGGCACAGCAAAAAAGACAAATAACATTTCAGTATTATTATGAACACAGTTTCAACCTTGAGGACCCCCCAGAAAAAGGTAACATGACCCCCCAGGGAGCCCGTGAGCCACACTTTGAGAACCACCACCCCAGGGAAACTCATGCATGTGAACCAGCCAGCATGATCAGTTCTCCATTATTTATATGACAAAAAAAAAAATTGGAAATGATCCAAACATCTGTCAACAGGAGAGTGGATAAATAAAATAATGTACATTCGTTCAGTGCAACACTAGACAGCATTTAATGCTGAATGAACTAAAGCTATATCCATCAACATGAATAATTCTTAACAACATAATGTCAAACAAAAAAACAGTTTGCAGAAGAATAAGTACAGTGTTATGCCACTAATAAAACGTTTAAACTTTTGAAAACAGTACTACACTATGCTAAATACTATCATATATTTTATTATTATACTATAGTAAAAGTACAAAAACATGCATGGGAATGATAAATACTGAGTTCATGATAACAGTTTAGGAAGGAAAAGAAATAAGATCAAGGAGGAGTTTATAAGGGGGTTCAATTGCCTTTTTCTTTTCTTTTTCAAGTTTTTATTTAAATTCCAGCCAGTTAACATATACAGTAATAATACTTTCAGTGTAGAATTTAGTGAGTCATCACTTATATGCAATACCCAGTGCCCATCTTAATGTTTTATGTAACTAAAAAATATATCTGAATATAGCATCATGTTAAGACTAAATGAAGATGTGTGACAGGCATATATATATATATATATATATATATGCTTTACATTATCCCCTATTCATGTGTGCCTATTTGAAATCTCTCAAATTTTTTAAAAGATTTTATTTATTTATTTGACAGATCTCAAGTAGGCAGAGAGGCAGGCAGAGAAGGGGAGAAGCAGGCTCCCTGCTGAGCAGAGAGCCAGATGCAGGGCTCGATCCCAGGACTCTGGGATCATGACCTGAGCCAAAGGCAGAGGGTTTTTTTTGTTTTGTTTTGTTTTAATTTTATTTTTTATACACATATATTTTTATCCCCAGGGGTACAGGTCTGTGAATCGCCAGGTTTACACACTTCACAGCACTCACCATAGCACATACCCTCCCCAATGTCCATAAACCCACTCCCCCCAACCCCCCTCCCCCCATCAACCCTCAGTTTGTTTTGTGAGATTGAGTCACTTATGGTTTGTCTCCCTCCCAATCCCATCTTGTTTCATTTACTCTTCTCCTACCCCCTTAACCCCCCATGTTGCATCTCCTCTCCCTCATATCAGGGAGATCATATGATAGTTGTCTTTCTCCAATTGACTTATTTTGCTAAGCATGATACCCTCTAGTTCCATCCACGTCGTCGCAAATGGCAAGATTTCATTTCTTTTGATGGTTGCATAGTATTCCATTGTGTATATATACCACATCTTCTTTATCCATTCGTCTGTTGATGGACATCTAGGTTCTTTCCATAGTTTGGCTATTGTAGACATTGCTGCTATAAACATTCGGGTGCACGTGCCCCTTCGGATCACTACGTTTGTATCTTTAGGGTAAATACCCAGCAGTGCAATTGCTGGGTTATAGGGTAGTTCTATTTTCAACATTTTGAGGAACCTCCATGCTGTTTTCCAGAGTGGTTGCACCAGCTTGCATTCCCACCAACAGTGTAGGAGGGTTCCCCTTTCTCCGCATCCTCGCCAGCATCTGTCATTTCCTGACTTATTAATTTTAGCCATTCTGACTGGTGTGAGGTGGTATCTCATTGTGGTTTTGATTTGTATTTCCCTGATGCCGAATGATATGGAGCACTTTTTCATGTGTCTGTTGGCCATCTGGATGTCTTCTTTGCAGAAATGTCTGTTCATGTCTTCTGCCCATTTCTTGATTGGATTATTTGTTCTTTGGGTGTTGAGTTTGCTAAGTTCTTTATAGATTTTGGACACTAGCCCTTTATCCGATATGTCATTTGCAAATATCTTCTCCCATTCTGTCAGTTGTCTTTTGGTTTTGTTAACTGTTTCCTTTACTGTGCAAAAGCTTTTGATCTTGATAAAATCCCAATAGTTCATTTTTGCCCTTGTTTCCCTTGCCTTTGGCGATGTTCCTAGGAAGATGTTGCTGCGGCTGAGGTCGAAGAGGTTGCTGCCTGTGTTCTCCTCAAGGATTTTGATGGATTCCTTTCTCACATTGAGGTCCTTCATCCATTTTGAGTCTATTTTCGTGTGTGGTGTAAGGAAATGGTCCAATTTCATTTTTCTGCATGTGGCTGTCCAATTTTCCCAACACCATTTATTGAAGAGGTTGTCTTTTTTCCATTGGACATTCTTTCCTGCTTTGTCGAAGATTAGTTGACCATAGAGTTGAGGGTCTATTTCTGGGCTCTCTAATCTGTTCCATTGATCTATGTGTCTGTTTTTGTGCCGGTACCATGCTGTCTTAATGATGACAGCTTTGTAATAGAGCTTAAAGTCCGGAATTGTGATGCCACCAACTTTGGCTTTCTTCTTCAATATTCCTTTGGCTATTCGAGGTCTTTTCTGGTTCCATATAAATTTTAGGATTATTTATTCCATTTCTTTGAAAAAAATGGATGGTACTTTGATAGGAATTGCATTAAATGTGTAGATTGCTTTAGGTAGCATAGACATTTTCACAATATTTATTCTTCCAATCCAGGAGCATGGAACATTTTTCCATTTCTTTGTGTCTTCCTCAATTTCTTTCATGAGTACTTTATAGTTTTCTGTGTATAGATTCTTAGTCTCTTTGGTTAGGTTTATTCCTAGGTATCTTATAGTTTTGGGTGCAATTGTAAATGGGATTGACTCCTTAATTTCTCTTTCTTCTGTCTTGTTGTTGGTGTAGAGAAATGCAACTGATTTCTGTGCATTGATTTTATATCCTGACACTTTACTGAATTCCTGTACAAGTTCTAGCAGTTTTGGAGTGGAGTCTTTTGGGTTTTCCACATATAGTATCATATCATCTGCAAAGAGTGATAGTTTGACTTCTTCTTTGCCGATTTGGATGCCTTTAATTTCCTTTTGTTGTCTGATTGCTGAGGCTAGGACTTCTAGTACTATGTTGAATAGCAGTGGTGATAACGGACATCCCTGCCGTGTTCCTGACCTTAGCGGAAAAGCTTTCAGTTTTTCTCCATTGAGAATGATATTTGTGGTGGGATTTTCATAGATGGCTTTGATAATATTGAGGTATGTGCCCTCTATCCCTACACTTTGGAGAGTTTTGATCAGGAAGGGATGCTGTACTTTGTCAAATGCTTTTTCAGCATCTATAGAGAGTATCATATGGTTCTTGTTCTTTCTTTTATTAATGTGTTGTATCACATTGATTGATTTGCGGATGTTGAACCAAACTTGCAGCCCTGGAATAAATCCCACTTGGTCGTGGTGAATAATCCTTTTAATGTACTGTTGAATCCTATTGGCTAGTATTTTGGTGAGAATTTTTGCATCTGTGTTCATCAAGGATATTGGTCTGTAGTTCTCTTTTTTGATGGGATCCTTGTCTGGTTTTGGGATCAAGGTGATGCTGGCCTCATAAAATGAGTTTGGAAGTTTTCCTTCCATTTCTATTTCTTGGAACAGTTTCAGGAGAATAGGAATTAGTTCTTCTTTAAATGTTTGGTAGAATTCCCCCGGGAAGCCGTCTGGCCCTGGGCTTTTGTTTGTTTGGAGATTTTTGATGACTGTTTCAATCTCCTTACTGGTTATGGGTCTGTTGAGGCTTTCTATTTCTTCCTGGTTCAGTTGTGGTAGTTTATATGTCTCTAGGAATGCATCCATTTCTTCCAGATTGTCAAATTTGTTGGCATAGAGTTGCTCATAGTATGTTCTTATAATTGTCTGTATTTCTTTGGTGTTCGTTGTGATCTCTCCTCTTTCATTCATGATTTTATTTATTTGGGTCCTTTCTCTTTTCTTTTTGATAAGTCTGGCCAGGGGTTTATCGATCTTATTAATTCTTTCAAAGAACCAGCTCCTAGTTTCGTTGATTTGTTCTATTGTTTTTTTGGTTTCTATTTCATTGATTTCTGCTCTGATCTTTATGATTTCTCTTCTCCTGCTGGGTTTAGGGTTTCTTTCTTGTTCTTTCTCCAGCTCCTTTAGGTGTAGGGTTAGGTTGTATACCTGAGACCTTTCTTGTTTCTTGAGAAAGGCTTGTACCGCTATATATTTTCCTCTCAGGACTGCCTTTGTTGTGTCCCACAGATTTTGAACCGTTGTGTTTTCATTATCATTTGTTTCCATGAATTTTTTCAACTCTTCTTTAATTTCCTGGTTGACCCATTCATTCTTTAGAAGGATGCTGTTTAGTCTCCATGTATTTGGGTTCTTTCCAAATTTCCTCTTGTGATTGAGTTCTAGCTTCAGAGCATTGTGGTCTGAAAATATGCAGGGAATTATCCCAATCTTTTGATACCAGTTGAGACCTGATTTAGGACCGAGAATGTGATCTATCCTGGAGAATGTTCCATGTGCACTAGACAAGAATGTGTATTCTGTTGCTTTGGGATGAAATGTTCTGAATATATCTGTGATGTCCATCTGGTCCAGTGTGTCATTTAAGGCCTTTATTTCCTTGTTGATCTTTTGCTTGGATGATCTGTCCATTTCAGTGAGGGGAGTGTTAAAGTCCCCTACTATTATTGTATTATTGTTGATGTGTTTCTTTGATTTTGTTATTAATTGGTTTATATAGTTGGCTGCTCCCACGTTAGGGGCATAGATATTTCAAATTGTTAGATCTTCTTGTTGGACAGATCCTTTGAGTATGATATAGTGTCCTTCCTCATCTCTTATTATAGTCTTTGGCTTAAAATCTAATTGATCTGATATAAGGATTGCCACTCCTGCTTTCTTCTGATGTCCATTAGCATGGTAAATTGTTTTCCACCCCCTCACTTTAAATCTGGAGGTGTCTTCAGGTTTAAAATGAGTTTCTTGTAGGCAACATATAGATGGGTTTTGGTTTTTTATCCATTCTGATATCCTGTGTCTTTTGATTGGGGCATTTAGCCCATTAATATTCAGGGTGACTACTGAGAGATATGAATTTAGTGCCATTGTATTGCCTGTAAGGTGACTGTTATTGTATATTGTCTCTGTTCCTTTCTGATCTACTACTTTTAGGGTCTCTCTTTGATTAGAGGACCCCTTTCAATATTTCCTGTAGAGCTGGTTTGGTGCTTGCAAATTCTTTCAGTTTTCGTTTGTCCTGGAAGCTTTTTATCTCTCCTTCTATTTTCAATGATATCCTAGCTGGATATAGTATTCTTGGCTGCATGTTTTTCTCGTTTAGTACTCTGAATATATCATGCCAGCTCTTTCTGGCCTGCCAGGTCTCTGTGGATAAGTCTGCTGACAATCTAATATTTTTACCATTGTATGTTACAGACTTCTTTTCCCGGGCTGCTTTCAGGATTTTCTCTTTGTCACTAAGACTTGTAAATTTTACTATTGGGTGATGGGGTGTGGACCTATTCTTATTGATTTTGAGGGGGGTTCTCTGAACCTCCTGGATTTTGATGCTTGTTCCCTTTGCCATATTGGGGAAATTCTCTCCAATAATTCTCTCCAATATACCTTCTGCTCCCCTCTCTGTTTCCTCTTTTTCTGGAATCCCAATTATTCTAATGTTGTTTCGTCTTATGGTGTCACTTATCTCTCGAATTCTCCCCTCGTGGTCCAGTAGCTGTTTGTGCCTCTTTTGCTCAGCTTCTCTATTCTCTGTCATTTGGTCTTCTATATCGCTAATTCTTTCTTCTGCCTCATTTATCCTAGCAGTCAGAGCCTCCATTTTTGTTTGCACCTCATTAATAGCTTTTTTGATTTCAACTTGGTTCGATTTTAGTTCTTTTATTTCTCCAGAAAGGGCTTTTATATCTCCCAAGAGGGTTTTTCTAATATCTTCCATGCCTTTTTCGAGCCCGGCTAGAACCTTGAGAATCGTCATTCTGAACTCTAGATCTGACATATTACCAATGTCTGTATTGATTAGGTCCCTAGCCTTTGGTACTGCCTCTTGTTCTTTTTTTTTGTGGTGAATTTTTCCACCTTGTCATTTTGTCCAGATAAGAGTATATGAAGGAGCAAGTAAAATACTAAAAGGGTGGCAACAACCCCAGGAAAATATGCTTTAGCCAAATCAGAAGAGATCCCAAATCGTGAGGGGGGAGAAAGGGGATAAAAAGGTTCCGAAAGAAAAGAAAAAAAAAAGAAAAAAGAAACAATTAAAAAAAGAAAACCAATAAAGAAAAAATATAAAAAGGAAAAATATATATATATATTAGATAAACTAGTTAAAAAACGTTAAAAAAGAAAAGGGTAAAAATTAAAAAAATTTAGCAGAAGAAGAGAAAAAAATTGAAAAAGAAAAAAAAAATTAAATTAACTGCAAGGCTAAAGAATCATGGGGAGAAAGCCATGAGTTCCGTGCTTTGCTTTCTCCTCCTTTGGAATTCCGCTGCTCTCCTTGGTATTGAAACTGCACTCCTTGGTAGGTGAACTTGGTCCTGGCTGGGTTTCTTGTTGATCTTCTGGGGGAGGGGCCTGTTGTAGTGATTCTCAAGTGTCTTTGCCCCAGGTGGAGTTGCACCGCCCTTACCCGGGGCCGGGCTGAGTAATCCGCTCAGGTTCGCTTTCGGGAGCTTTTGTTCCCTGAGCGCTTTCCGTAGAGTTCCGGAGGGTGGGAATGAAGATAGTGGCCTCCCGGTCTCCGGCCTCCCAGTCTCCGGCCCAGAGGAGCCGAGAGCCCGGGGCCCCACTCCTCAGTGCGCCCTCAGAGAACAGCGCCGATTTACTCCCGTCACCCTGGCCTCCGGCCGCGCTCCGAGCTGACCGAGCCTGCGACCGGTTCAAGGTAACCCCAAGCTTAGAGCTCACTCCTCGGCTCTGTCTCTGTAGCCGGCTTCCCCGTTCTAATACCTGCAAGCTCTGCGACACTCAGACACCCCCGATCCTTCTGTGGCCCTGCGGGACCTGAGGCCGCGCTGACCCCGCGTGGGCTTCACCCCGTTTAGCCTCTGGAGCGATGTCCCTCAGCGGAACAGACTTTTAAAAGTCCCGATTTTGTGCTCCGTTGCTCCGCCGCTTGCCGGGAGCCGGCCCCTCCCCCCGCGGTCTATCTTCCCGTCGCTTTGGATTCACTTCTCCGCCCGTCCTACCTTTCAGAAAGTGGTTGATTTTCTGTTTCTAGAGTTGCTGTTCTTCTTCTCTTCGATCTCCCGTTGGATTTGTAGGTGTTTGCAATCTTTAGATAAGCTATCTAGCTGATCTCCCGCTACCTGAAGTAGTCTCAGCTGCTACTTCTCCGCCATCTTGACTCCTCCCAAAGGCAGAGGTTTTAACCCACTAAGCCTCCCAGGCACCCCTGAAATCTCTCAAATTTTAAAAACAAATTTTTAAAAATAAACACTCGAGGTACATAGTTGTTTTTAAATAGAGTATGCCCTCTGCTTTTAAAATCACCATTAATAAAGTTTAGTTAATGTTCCTTACGTTTAGATGCAGAAAAGAATTAAAATTTTTAAAACAGACGAGTTATATTGGCAAATAACTATCTTCAGAGTTTGACAACATTTCTCTGCATCACCAGAGACCTCTACACAGCCACGGAGAAATACCCTAGGACAATTACCAATATTTTACATCATTTATAATGGAGCTGAGCCCACAGCTTGATTATCTGTGAAATTCACTATGATTCACATCAATTCACACTGATGATTTGGGGGGAGGGAAGAAGCATTTTCTGGGAGTACAGTTGGGGGGCAGGCATCAGGGAGAAAGGGATGGTATTATTTGTGGAGGAAGGGCCTAATGGCATGGTATAAAAACAGCCATAGTAGGTTTAAGCCCTGGAAACTTCTGCAAAACTATTAATAGGAATTAATCTCTTTTTATATTGTAATTTAAATTCAGTGAACTTTAATCTCAAGTATAAAGTCTAAACTCTCTAATTAAGAAATTTTGCACATACTGATTTGCTACATATTTCTAATTTGTTGTTGTTGAAGACATTATATTCTATTCTTCAAATATTATTAATGATGCCTTGATTAATCAAAGGAAAGACTCAAGGAAAGAATAAGCAACCCTTTTGATTCTCTTATCTTTCTACTTATCTCCCATTACATTATTAATAGGACAGTTTCCAGAATATGGGCAGAAAAAAGGGAAAGGAGATTAAACATAATTATAGGAATTTTACCATGGAGTTTGACATGAATAGAAATTGAAAATATTAGATATTTTAATTTTATGGTAACATATTGACTTTATATATTCATTCTCTGTTTTTACCCTATCTCAGCAACTGATTGTTAATTTTGGTTCAAAATATTCCATCATATTTACAAATATCCTGCACATTATTTATGGAAGGTGCACCTTCCACCAGAAATGGAATACTCCTGAACGTGTGCCTCAGGTGGTGATGATCTCTGTAATCTGACTCAAACCATGTCATCCCTGATACTTAGATCAGCCTTACCTTCTTGTTGATTACACTCTGATGCCATCCTTCTCATCCACAGCCACTCAAGAAAAAACAAGTATTAAGGGGGACTATGACACCGGATTTAATGGAAAGATGTATATTAAACACGTAACTGTCAAGGTAACAGGATATTTAAAATGACTTTTGGTGGACTTAAGGCTGAGGACAAAGATAAGTCACACACACACACACACAGAGCTAACTGAAATTGAACCAGGTAAGTCCTCAGGGCTTACTTAGAATCAGCCAACCTAGTTTTAAAAAATAAAAATAAAATAAAGGACTAGAGCAGGTGGAGAAGGCTGAGAAAGAAATGGATAGTCCGCCTGGGTTGGGGCAAGTACCATGACTGTTCCCTCTATAAGTAAAAGGGACCAAGACAATGTCTTGCTGATGTTGGCTTTGTCTTACCCTGGTTGGGCACCTGTTTATGCAGTGAGCTCACTATCTGTCCTCTGTGGATCGGGAGAGGCCAAGAGAGTCAAGAATTGGAGAAACAGCAGCAAGGCACAAAGTGGGAACCACCAGAGGAGCCATCTCTTCTCTACCAGCTGGTGCGGCAAAGATGCATGACCCTTCCTTGCCTGGCACGTGGGAAGGGGTCACACTCGAGCCACACTGTGGATGTGACATGCAAGGGGCTGATCTGACCACCCAGGCACCTTCCGCTCTCAGCCAGAGGCAGCAGGGTGTTCCAGAGACAGGAGGGCTCTAAGAGGTCAAGAAAGAGATGACCTCTTCCTGCACAGAGGGGACAGAGCGCTCTGAAGAATACACCCTCCCCACTCCTAGAGGGAGCACACAGGGTTTAAAAAAGAAAGAATGAAGCCAGTTTTAGCCAGTGGTTGTAATAGTAGCCCAGAGGGCACCATGGCAGGGCCAGAAATCCAAGAGGACCTTTGAGATCTCTCCTGTCCCCTCCCACCCTCACTCCAGAGGAAGGGGAGGAAACAGGAGTGCAATTCCCCTCTGCCACCCCACCCCTGGCCCACTGAAAACCCTGGGCCTGGGCTGGGGACAGGTAGAGGGTTTCAGTGGGAGAGAAGGGGAAGAACATGGTCTCAAAAGAGCTGGTATAGATTTTTAACTGAAAGACATCAGAGATTTCAAGAAATCTACCAGAGGTGTGACTAAGGGACAGGACTGGGAGAGTAAAGCAATAATTAATTAATTAATTAATTTTTAAAAATTGACTGTATTTGAAAGACATAAAAAATCAAATCCTGTCTTTTTCAGACTCTTACCAAGTTCAGACTGTGCAGTGGACTGATGCATGCACAGACTGGCTGAGTCCTGGGAAAAATTCGGAGCGATGAGGAAAGTGGAAGTTCAAAGGAAAGAAGTGCAGGATGAGGGAGAATGAACCAGACAAAAGTGGGGGCCAAGTTGAGGGGGGGCAGAGTGGGAAGGGGGAAGGAGAAGAAACAGCAATGCTGGATCATCGCTGCAAATAGGGCTAATATGCTGCCTTAATACAATCCAATGAAAAGCATTAGACAGAAAAACCCACTTTGGCTCAGTTTCTTTATGTCTATGCTCCTCTGCACTCTACCTTCAACCTTAAAAGAATAAATTACACTCAGTGCCAATCCTATAAATAAGGTAAAGTGGAAGCGAGTACAGGATAAGAATTGACAGCGCCAGATCTGTAGCCAAATGCATGAGTTCAAATCCTAGCTCTTGCAGTTAGTAACTGGGTGCTTCAGTTCCCACATCTGTAAAATGGGGAGAACAATTGTATCTTCCATGAAGCGTGGCTGAGGGGATTCAATGAGTAGCTAGAAGAGAACCTGCCATTAGGAAAAGTCCCATGAATTTCATCATATCATTAACTGATGCAGAGAACACTCTTTAAAAATCTAAATTATGGATGTCTAACATGTTATCCTGACTGAGTTTTGACTCTACTTAATGTCAGGAGCTGATTTCCTCATGGAAGTGCACTTTCTGGAGGAAAACATGAAGAATTTGTATGCAGGTGTTACACAAAACTCGAATGGCAGAGAGAACTCTTGAGAAAACTTCCAATTTACTTGACTAGAAATGTATTAACATGGCTGTTTTAAATATTTTCAATATATAAAGCATAACCAAGCATGTAAATACATACGTAAGAGCCAATAACCTATGAGCAGGTACAAGTAATCCACTCCGAGTAAGTATACATAAAGAATATAATCCATAAATGGCCCTTCATTTTAACATTCTAGAAAAATCATTTCTGGTATCAAAGCCAGTATCAAAGTTACTTGAATTATAACTAAGCACATAGTAGGTGCTCAATGAATCTTTGCTGAGCGTGATGAAACATAATAAGTCCTATATATTCAAGCAGGGTGTTTTTCTTTGCTTCAATGAATGACTTCTTTCGAATTGGTCTCTAAGTGTGTTTATCTCCTACATGAATCCCATTTAGTACAAGGCCACACTGAATCACTGTCATGAACAGCCTAAGGACAAAAATCAGAAACATCATTTATTTTCTTGTTAAAAATAAAACTGCAACATGACTTTTGAACCAATCTAATGCATAAATACATATTTTGGGTGATTCAATGGCAGCATATCCAATTCAAATGCCACCATATTATAAAACCAACTGACTGCCATCATTCACTTACACTTTCAATATTGGAGAGTTATTTCACATCTACTTCCATTTTTCCTCATATGGTAGAAATCGAAACCTACTAATTAATACTGCCTCCCACCCACTCTCAAGTAAACTAGTCATAGTCTGTGATTCAAGTTTCACAAAACTTGATGTCCTATTGCCTCTTTTCGGTGCTCAGCCTCAGAGACTTAGAATCAGACCCTGGAAGCCTTCCTCAGACAACTTGGAACAACATGTGTGAATTGAGGTTTAAGAGCAAAAGTGGACTTTTGTAATCTGCCTATTGCACACAAACAACCTCTTACCATTTTTGACACATGTAAGTATGGCACTTGTAAAAATGATGCAACTGCAGTCTAGGAAGAGATTAGAGAAGGGGACCTAGAATAAGAGAAGTTGAGAGTGACACTAGGTGTTATACACAACTAATGAATCATTGAACACTACATCAAAAACTAATGATGTACTGTATGGTGGCTAATTTACGTAATAAAAAAAGAAAGTAGCAGGCAGGTTATGTCTACAAGACTGGTGTACATGATAGAAGATACACATAGGATGGATAGATGGATAGATTAGATAGATAGATGATTAATATAAGGTAGAAGATGGATAGATGATGATAGATAGATATGTGAATGGATGGGAGGAGGGATGATAGAAGATATAGGTAATGATGATGATGATAAAGACTGATTGACTGACAGAGGGATAAGTAAATAGATAATATATGTTTTTAAATGAAATTAACAGATGTGAGGCAAAGACTAACAGAAGAATCAAAAAAACCCAACTGCATTACAAGTCAACTCAAAAGTATTGACAGACAGAGTTCTTGAGTCATCAGAATGCCCAGATAACGATATCAACATGTTCACATACTAAGCGTTTACTCGGCTACAGGTACTGGGCTGTGCACCTCACACATGCTCTCCATATGTATTATCTCATCAACACCTCAGAGCCTTTTCAACTGTACAAAGATTCAAAGCAGCTCAAAGAGAAGGGAGACGTTGGGAGGCATGAGCTGACACACCGCCAAAGGTCCAAACTCCTCCCAAGGGAAAAAAAGGGGAGGGTGGTTAATGATTATTTGTAGGGTTGGAATTGAAGCAGAATCGATGTTGTGTACCCATGGAATATTGGGACAGTTTCTCTCCACACTCTTCGACTGATAGGATACCTAACTTCAAAAACACTACCATGAATTTAGAAGATATTTTAGTTACATTTTATTTCATGAACAAAACATCCATGTACACTTGAGATGGATAACATACATATGGTGCCAGAAATGTAGTAATTCAGATGATGGACGATGTCTGATGAACACAGAGTGGTCATCAGCCCAGTGATGGAGCCCACGGGAGCAGGCAGATGACAAAGCACACATCATTCCAGACTCCACATTCTGGCTGGGTCACCTTGACCATTCTAAACCTCATCTTTCTTCAACTGGAAAATGAGGGTAGTAATACTCATCTCATGAAGTTACTTCCAAGATTAAGTAAGATGACATTTATTAGGTTGAATCATAGGAAATTGCTTATATACAATTGCCTTTGACCTACAAAAATGGCAATTTCCTGTGGGTTAACCTATTCTATATGAACTGCCAGTACATAGTAAGGACTCATTACGTAGTAGTGGGGGTGGGCTGAGAAGAAGGAGTTGCTAGTTCAAGGACCCTTGGCAGTACCTCCATGGCTCCCTCTACCCCTGCCCACCCGGGTGTCTGGAGCCATCAGTAGAGAACAGGAAGCCAAAGAACCAGTTAGAAAAGACTTTACACAACTGCTTTTGCTACCACAGTTGAAACTCTAGGTTGAGTAATAGTTGAATACCAACTGTTACCAATTACCAAGAGGTTCCAAGGCTCGTTCAATGTATTACCCAGCCATCTCTGCTTTGTGGCTATGTAGCCAAAGGCTGACATTATCAACAAAGCACGTTTCTACCACGCATAGACCTGTGGTGATTGGGAAGATGGCTAAAGGGGAGGAGGCAAAGACCAGGACCAAGGTGTTTGCACGTCTGTATGGAGGCATGTGACAAAAGGCAGGCAAAGACATGCATAGAAGTTCAAGATTCCACAGCCTGCAAAATTTGTTCAGGACACATTCCTGGGATGCTCTTGTTATGATGAAATCTGTCCTCGCCTTTTAAACCAAAAACTGCTGATTGGTGGCCCACTGTTGAATTCTACTCTAGTTAGTTACTTCGAGGAGAGGGAGGGAGCATGCATGAAGAAAAGCAAGCAGCTTCATGCCCAGCCACTAGCTGACACGGGTTCTATTATTTTATTCCACCTTAAAACATCAATTTTTTTCACCTTTTTGTTATTATCGCAAGTATGAATACAGAAGTTTTGATCAAGTATATACCACCTGCCAGGACTCGGTATGTCTCATTTGCTGACAAATGGGCAAATCCCTTGACTTCTTCCTTTCATTTTGATATAGAAAATATGCTTGTCAACCTAAAAAAAGAATGCTTGGAAGTAAGTCTTCACAAGCAGCTTCACCCAGGCTGAGATTTATTTATGTTAAATACAGTCATCAAGAGGTTAAAGTACATTTTTATTAATGACCTTTATAATTTTCTAATTTTTCAGAAATCCACAAAGCGATGTTTACATAATAATCCTGAAACTTACACAAAATCATAGCTGCTACTATAAAATTATTTAAAATCATAACCTTGTCATTTACTATATAGTTAGTTCAGTTGCATTAACAATTTAGAGAGCCTGATAGACAAGATATGGTGCATTTAAAAATGAGTACTATCTCACCCCGTCACCAAATAGATTTCATTGTTTAGTTTAGAAGTTCCAGGACAATTATATATGAGAAAATGTAGACTCCAGGGCCCCACCCACCAAAGATTCTGATTTAGAGAGCCTGAGGTGGGATACAGAAACTGGCATTGTTAGTGAGAGCCCCAAGTTCTCCACACCTTTGGAGAAGCACATTTTATGAGCTAAGGAGAGGCAACTGAAAAGCCTCTGGTCACACAGACACAACATTGTTAGTGCATTGAGCTGTTCCCCAAGTTTCCACAGGCCACAAGGCTCTACTAAGTCATAGACGCTAACAGTAAAAATCCCTTCTCTAAGAAGGACCTGCCTTGTTAGGAAATTAATGCCGTATGGAAACTTTTTCATAGTGAACTCCAATCAAGCAAGTATATTTAACTTAAGTTAGATATACTTTTTTTCTTTTTTAATGAAAATTTTTTTAAATTTTATTTTTTCAGTATTCCAAGATTCATTGTATACTTTAAATCCATCTGATTGAAGCCCATGCCATGTCACACTCCCTTTGGTGGACGCCAAGAAGAGCCATTGGCCAATGTCTACACATCATGCCTTCATATTCTGGAAGGCTGATATTAAGTTTCTATTTAACATTCTCTTTTCCTGGGCCTATAACCCTGTTTCTGTAGCATCTCTTCCTGAGGTTTATATCCCAAACTAATTATTTCCACCACTTTCCTCTAGATCCTCTCCACATTATCTAAATCTTAAGATAATTGGCAACCAGAGCTGCCATTCTCCCACACAATGACTTTATGTGAATTCGGAACAGGACACGTTCCTCAAGACACTTTACTTCCATTTCATGCAAAATTGTCACCAATACTAATTTTGTTGTGACAGATCACTACTGACAGAAATTTGCTTAATAAATATACAACTACATAATGTCTGTCATGTGACTAGCAGATTATGTGTATTATATATAATACAATACATATTATATAATATATAGATATATATATACACACACATACACTCACAGATCCCAGTTGGCCCATGCACACCACAGATGATAGCCCCAGCAGATAAACTTTGGGAACATTTGCATTTTTTGCACAAAAATTGCTACTCTAGGTCCAAATACTGATATTTCCCATCACCAAGGAAATGGAGGTGGGGGAAATCTTTTGATGGTAATTATGACTTACGTCTTCAGGCAGAACTCTGTTCTATAACTTGCTGCCCTGTGGGTGTAATGTTTGGAATAAGTTGGATTACTGGGAAATTAGTCTTTTTAATAGGCACCCTATTTATGGAAAAAAAGAATAGTGTCAATTCAAGTTCTTACCATTTAACTAGAGAAAAACGGAGGGTGGGAAAATCTGCATAAACACAATGGCAAAGAAATATTTTGTCAAGAAGTAAACTGCAGTATATAGGGCTGAAGAGTAACGTCTCTAGTTGTGCCTTAATCTACAGAATGAAGTGGAGAATTAATGCAATCAAGCTTGCTTTCTTTTCTCCCCCCGTTTTCCTCCCACTCTCCTCACTTTCAAAGAAAAGTACTGTATGGGTAATTGAGGCAGAGGGATTTTTTTCCTTGAATAATTCAGGAAATTGCCCCAATTTTCCTCCTCACTTTTCACTACATTTATTTGTGCAGACTCAAACCACATCTACATAATGAGATATATTTCTACCACACAATCAACAAGGTATTTTGTTCTTTTGCCTTATTTTTTCAATTGATTATGTGACACTTAACTGTATCAACCATATGTTGATCTGACTTCTTAAGAAGGAAAAAGAAAAAAGACTGGACCAGCCATACTGGCCTTGACCTCTGCCCCCGTCACTCTGACTGCCTGAGCCAGATTCTGGCTATTTCAAAGCAGCAAGCAGTACTCTCTCCAATGAGTATATTTTATTAACAAGGTCGACCTGTCCCTTAATAAATCAATAGGATCTCAACTTCATTCTGGAGAAACTGGACAAAAGATGATCTAAGAATCCCCGCAAGCTTCTTCTGAAAGCCCATAAAAAGTTGATAGGTCTAAGACCCATTATAAATTCTATATCTGAAGTTGGGTTTTGGATTCAGAAATGGCTTTGAGTCACCACCAAATGGCTTGTCTCAATTGAGTGAGCTTAGCTTATGCAAGTATATCAGGAATTTTCTTCCAGCCAATCTCACAAACACATAGAATCCTGTTTACAACTATTTACATCTCTGAGGAGGTATCTAGATACTTTCTCATTATGTGAAAGTGCTTCAAAATGTTCAGTGTGGTTACAAATATTACAACATACTTATTCACTCTTGTTGCTGTATAATTCATGGAAAACTCCCCATGTTATTGTTTCCGAGGAATTTTCTCTCACTAACCAAGCACTCACGAGATATAAGCACAAACACTGCTTGGTCTAGAGACTCCTTCTCGATAACACAGCCATCGCTGTTGACTCAGAAGGAAGCATTTCTTACAGAATGTCAAGCACTTCTCACCCAGATGCAGGATGTGGCTTGCTGTCCGTTCTCTGGCTTTATTAAACATGGCATCGTCCCTGAATGAGAATCAGGCCTGCCCGGCAGGGGGCTAAGTTATTAAGTAACAATGCTAATAATGTCTGCACTATGTCTGTTGTCCATTAGATGGATTCGCTATCCTAAAATTTTAACCTCTTATTTCCCTCTCCTAAATTTCTCATCATTTGTTGGTTGCTACAGCTCCATTTACTTTTTTTTTTAAGTTTTTATTTTAATTCTGGCTAGCTAATACATAGCATTTTTATTAGTTTCGGGTATACAATACAGTGACTCGACACTTCCATACGTCACCCGGTGCTCATCATGACAAGTGCCCCGCTTAATCCCCATCACCTACTTAAGCCATCACCCCACACAACCTCTCCTCTGTTAACCATCAATTTGTTCTCCATAATTTTCTGTCTCTCTCTCTCTCTCTCTCAATATCTCTCAATCTCTCTCTCTCTCTCTCTCTCTCTCTCCATCTTTCACATTGCTTCTTTGTCTTGTTTCTTAACTTCCACATGTGAGTGAAATCACATGGTATTTTCTTGCTCTAACTGACATGTTTCACTTAGCATTCTACCCTCTAGCTCCATCTACGTCATTGTAATGGTAAGATTTCATTCTTTTTATGGCTGTGTTATACTCTATTATATAGATAAACCACAACTTTTTAAATTATTTTATTTAAATTCAATTTTGTTAACAGATACTGTATTGTTAGTTTGAGGGGTAGAGTTTAGGGATTCATCAGCTGCAAATAACACCCAGTGCTCATTACATCAAGTGCCCTCCTTAATGCCAATCACCCAATTATCCCATCTCCCCACTCACCTCCCCTCCAGCAACCCTCAACCTGTTTCTTATAATTGAGTCTCTTACGGTTTGTCCCCCTCTCCGTTTTCATCTTATTTTATTTTTTCTTCCCTTCCCTATGCTTATCTGTTTTATTTTGGCCACAGCAACTTCTTGCTAGACACATCTCCAAAGGCAAGGGAAACAAAAGGAAAAATGAACTATTGGAACTTCATCAGAATAAAAAGCTTTTGCACAGCTAAGGAAACAGTCAACAAGACCAAAAGACAACCAACAGAATGGGAGAAGACATTTACAAATGACATATCAGATAAAGGGCTAGTATCCAAAATCTATAAAGAACTTATCAAACTTAACATCCAAAAACAAAAATATCCAGTCAAGAAATGGGCAGAAGACATGAACAGACATTTCTCCAAAGAAGACATACAAATTACCAATAGACACATGAAAAAGTGCTCAACATCACTCAGCATCAGGGAAATACAAATGAAAACCACAGTGAGATACAACCTCACACCGGTCAGAATGGCTAAAACGAACAACTCAGGAAACAAGAGATGTTGGCGAAGATCTGGAGGAAGGGGAACATTTTTGCACTGTTGGTGGGAATGCAAACTGGTACAGCCACTCTGGAAAATAGTATGGAGGTTCCTCAAAAGGTTTAAAATAGAGCTACCCTACAACCCAGCAATTGTACTACTATGTATTTATCCAAAGGATATAAACATAGTGATTCCAAGGGGTACCTGCACCCCAATGTTTATAGCAGCAATGTCCACAATAGTCAAAAAGTGGAAAGACCGCAGATGTCCATCAACAGATTAATGGGTAAAGGAGATGTGATACATATATACAATGGAATATTACTCAGCCATCAAAAAGAATGAAATCTTGTCATTTGTATAACATGGATAGAAGTAGAGGTTATTATGCTAAGCGAAATAACTCAGTCAGAGAAAGACAAATATCACATGATTTCACTCATATGTGGAATTTAAGAAACAGTCCCATTTACCTTTAATTCCATTTCTCTTTGGGCAGGGAGTGTCAGGGTGGGTCTTTCCTTTATTTCCTACCTTCCTTTTTGTTAGAAACAGTGTTTTTTCCTTTTCAGTTCTTATCTCTTTGTTCTTTACGCTCAAAATACACTATTTTTCCTTGAATTTCCTTGTTGGAAAAACCCCACCACATCTAGGAAATTTCTCAAGTTCCTTGGTCTAGTATCAGAAAGGCTATTCAAGTCTTCAATCCATTTGGTGTTGATTTTTGTATATAAGATAGGTTTTATCCTTTTGCTTGTGGCTGTCCAGTTTTCTCAAGATCATTTACCAAAGCATTCCTCCATTATATATTCTTAGATACTTTGTTGAAAATCAGTTGGCCATATATATGCAAGGGTTTATTTCTGGGCTCTTTGTTCTGTTACACTGATCTATGTGCCTGCTTTTACACCATCTCCATGCAGTTTTAATTTCTATAGCTTTGTAATACAGTTCAAAATAAAGAAGTATGATGCTGCCAGCTTCTCAAAATTGCTTTGGCTATTTGGGGTCTTTTGGGCGTGTTAATTAAATCAAGGAGAGAATCCTTTCAAACATATATGTATATGAAGTCAAGTCAGCATGTTATAAACTTTAAATACCCCACAATTTTGTTTGTTGATTATAGCTCAGGAAAGCTGGGGGGGTGGAAGACAGAGAAGGGAAGAGGAAGAAAAGGGAGGGGAGGGGAGAGGAGGGAAGACATGGGAAGGGAAGGGGAGGGAGGGGAGGAAAGGGAAGGGAGAATAGGGAAGAGGAAGAGAAGGGAGGGAAGGAAGAAGAGAGAGGGAAGACAGGGAGGCAGGGATGGAGGGAGAGAGTAGAGGAAGGGAGGAAGGAAGAAAGGCGGTGGCAGGGAGGAAGGGAGGGAAGGAAGAAGAAAGGAAGGAAGGAATGAAGGAAGGCAGGCAGGCAGGCAAGCGGGCTCTGGAAGTCACCTGCACCTAGCCAGGAATGCACCTCCTTTAACCCAAACACACCTCTACCTGCTAACAGAAGAAGCACTTCCCAGCTCCATGGCCCTCCCTTCAGTTCCCAAAGAGCATCACCCTCACACATTCCCAGTCTTCCCAGTTGTCAGGAATGATTGTTAAGGGCATAGACTTCAGGGTCAGATAAACCTGCCCTGGAACCCCAGCTTTGTGGTCTTCAGCAAGTGACATACACCATCAGGGCTTTAGTTTTGTCCTCTGTTAAGTGGGGATAATCATAATAGTTGCTGTTGTAAATCATTAAATAGTTACTGTTTAATAATTGCGTGAAGCAATTATGAAAGAGAAACACTGAGCACGATGCCTGACACGTACGGATCCGGCTTTAGGGACTGACATTCCATGAACACTCTCACGCGCCAAGCAGTGAGCTAACCACTTCAGCTGCATCATCTCTTGGCAACATTGTAACTTAGGTACGCCATTATCCACATCTTCTAAAGGAGATCCATGGACTCCAGAGCGAGATATCCAAGGAAGGTCTTACTCACAGTCACCACCTAGATAGCTAAGCCCTGGCCAGCAGGGCACTGAGCCAGATCCAGTCGTGGTGGACAAGACTGTTATCCCATGGTTATCCCTTCTATGCTGTAGGCGCGGTGGCCATCTCAGCTACTTGGCAGACCCCTCTACCTGCTTCATCCTGTGGAACCTAGATTTGCGATGCCCTGGGGAGGGGAACAGCAGCCACACATGTGCCTGCGGAGAGGTGGTGCCACATTAGGAGACCAGGAGTGACCACCGAAAGTCTCAAGGTCTTCAGAGCAAAGAAAATATGTGTGTAGAGAAGGTCAATGAGCCAAGGCTGCCATCCTGGACCACCCAATCTTAGTCTCTTCTTTCTGACCAGGGGGCCACTCCTGCAGGACCCCAAGGGACTTAGCAGGGCATAGTGTGCAAACTTCCGCTAAAGGCAAAGACAGACATTTTTAACATTGCTCACAGCAGGATGTCTTTGTAACCTCTGGTCCACTACAGCCTATCTTAAATGGGTAATCAGACCTGCAGGTATTAATTAAACTTATGGTTCTATTCATTGTAGCACTCTGGGGATTGAACAGACAGCAAATAGCAATAAGTACTTCTGAATGTTCTCTTTGGCTTAATTACTGTTCCATAGTTAGTCCATCAAATTGATGTACAATCAACAAGGCTGTGCTTACTTACACGGCTCATGTAGAGAGAATGTTCAGGAGCTGCTGAAATCTTTCTCTCAGCGCCTGAGTCCACTGGAGAATCAGAATAGGACAGACCCAAGGAAGCCTTTAATCCTGTCCATCATAAATCAGTTGGGCAGGAGCACCTCTCCCCCTAGTCAGCATCTCTCTTTTCAGACATAACCTTGATTGGCACTGGAAGGTCCTTTGGACGAAGTACGTTGCCATACCTGCCCTACACAGGACAAAAAGAAGTACAGAGCTCTCGAGCACCCATGTTTTTTAAGCCCCATATACAGTCAACTTAGGTAATTAAAAGTACAGATTCCTGAAATCTAAAGAGAATTTAGAGGCTATCTAATTCCAAAACTCATTTTACACAAGATGGCACTGACACCAGAGTAGAAAAGTGGCTTGACTAGGTCACACAATGTCTTAGCAAGGGACTCCTGGGTTGCAATAAAGAGAGACCCACTCAAGCAAGCTTAATTAAGTAAAAGAAGATTTATTATTAGAGTCCAGGAGAGTCTCACGGAATCCAACTGGGGCTTTGCAAGAAATGGGAAGTCACTGCCTCCTGTTTCTGCTTCCTCTTGCACATCTGCTCCCTCCTCCTACCTGCCACCTTCTTCAGTCCTGTCCCTCGTGACTTTACCTTGCATGTGGCTTTGAGTTGCCATGGTACCCAAATCTAATGCCACCTTTATATGACCTTCCATCTTCGAAGCCCAACCCCTTCTAACCACCTTCTTCAAATTCTGCAAGTTGTGAATTTTACTGGCTAGAGTTCAGGTATGATACAATCAGCTGTGACCAGGATGCATGGGCCACCTAGGCCCACACTTCAGCAGAGATTGTGGAGGGAGGCAGAGACACACAGAAACCCAAAGTAGCAGCAGAGCCAACGGTACTATCCAGATATTCCAGCTCTGCATCTAGACGCTTTCCTATGCTATGATACCACCTCTCAATTCCAGTCCAAGGATTATTTTTCACTTAAAGGGGAAATAGAGTTTGGAGCTAGAACTACTCAGATAATGATAGCTATGTAGGAGTGACCTTAGTGTGGCCACATGTAAAACTGAGAGGAAAGCATTGCCATTTCCCTGCATATTGAATCTCCATCCATAAATACACTAAAAGAGAGAGGGAGAGAACATCGGGAACAAAGACAAAGAATCACAACACAGATTCTGGACCATCCATGCTTCTCATAAATAGCATGTTTCAGTGATGTTAAGAGATCCTTTACCAGGACTTGCAATCCAACTGATAAGCAGAATGCCATAAAATCAACTCACTCTCCTGGAAGAATTCAATAATGATATTCATACCTCATCTTGTAGTATATGAACTATTTCAATTGGCCATACTCTTTAGAAAGGAATACACTGTACTGTTTTAAATTCAGATTTTAGTTATCTTTCTGTTTCCTCCCTCCCATTAGATTAAATTTCCTTCTACTTAGCAAAGGAGGCAAGATGCAACACTTTGACTCATACTTCTCTCTTGCCCTACCTCTTCTCCTGGTCTGCCTCTTTCCTTCTGCTCTCTTTTACAGGAAAAATAAGGGAGAGCTTAAATGAATTTAAGCAGATAGTGAAAGGAAAAAATTTAAATTATAAACAATAGGTGAGAGTTTGGATTGTTGTCCTTGAAAAGGAAATCGCATCAAGGGAACAGGTGCTGAGCTGCTGGCTAGGAAACCAAGGCCAGGCCTAGCTATGGAATATGCCCCCTGCAGGAGATGACGGCCCTCTGGGTCCTGAGTGTTTTGAGTGGCAATGGGCTATAAGTGATCTCCTGGACCTCTTTTCAAACATGTCAGCCGGACGTTGGTGAGCCCTGGTCACTCTAAAAGATCCTATTCACCTCTTACCACCATCACCCCCCAGAGCAACCACACTGGGGCGGAAGGAGCATAAACCAGAAAGCAGTTTCAACTCTAGGCTCTGACACCAAGTGCTTATGCAAACCATTTGCCTTCCCACACTTTTTGCTCCCTGCAAAACAGGGAATTTGGACCAGGCGATCTTACTCAAGATAGATCTTGACCTTCCAGATTTTAGTCTCCTTTGAAATATCCAATGCATGCTACAGACACATTTCCCAGAGAAACGCACAAACACCTCTTGTGTTATGTACACTTTTAAGGGATCCATCTACAAGGGATAGTTTCCTCCCCAAACTATCTTTGAACCTGTTATTGATTCATAAACCCCAAGTTAATAACCACTGAACCAGACAAATTCTAACAAGGCACTTCTAACTCTGTAATCCCCAAACTACCCACGGAATAAAGCAGTGCAGCACTGTGAGGCCTGTGATAGCATCAATTCAACCTTCTCCTTTTACAGATGAAGAAACAGAGCAGAGAGCTTGGACCACAGAACATGTAATCACGGAGTCTGTGGGACAGGGATGAGAACCTGCGCCCTCTGGCTCAGGTGTCCCCCTTGCATTCCGTGGTAGAGGTCCAGCCAAGCATTGGTGATGCCTAGTTTCCAGGGGCTCCTTAAGCTACAGCTCCCCTCACACCTGTTTATTGTTGTGATCTCCTGGCTTGAGAGAGCAGACAGGATCTAGTCCTGGAGTTCTGAGCATTCCAATGAGAGAGACTGGATGCCTCCTTGAGTTCTAGTAGCTGCAGGACCAAGGCTAGGTGGTGGATTAGGCAGTGCATGGAACCAGTGAGTGGCCAGCAAATAGAACTGTCCCACGACCAACAGGGTTTCATTCCAAAGGGCAGATGAAAGCGGTTCTCCTATGTGGTTCCTACAGACACCATCTGAATTCCACACGGCCGGCCAATCTGAGAGAAGAAGCTGTGCGTTCTCTCTTCCTAGTGAGACTACAGCTTGGGGAAATCACAGAGTTCCTTCGTGCCCTGCCCTACCTGAAAACTCGGGCTTTTTGATAACAATACTGCAAAGTCGTGTCACATTCTGTAAATCACACGTATGGAGAAGAAGGCTTGAAGCATTTTCTCAAGTTTGTATAAAATCCAGATTTTTTTTTTTCCTTTTTTTGCCAGTCTCCACGCGCCGTGGGTGTCTGGGTGGGTGGATTGAGTGACATGTTAGTAAGAAAGTTCCCTCCCCTTGTGAAGCTCCTCGAAAAAGTAGTCAGAGAGATGGCACTTGAGAAAGTGACAGGCGGATCATGTAGCAGTGCCGCTGATGAAAAAACGTTTAAATCTGTCAGGATCTGGAATTCAGAGCAGCGCCAGGACAGAGAAGGGAGTGAGGCAAACTTCACTACCCTCCGTTAGGCTGTTTGCACCTGGGGCAAGCCCCGCCCCCCAGGCCCCCAGAGGTATTTGTGACCCCTCCCCCTCTCTTCCAATTTCTTGCAGCTCAGAGAGGGACTCTGGCAGCCACCCAAGCATCCTCACCTCCAACGTGTTCCCCAAAGCCCCCACCCGCCCCTCGCTGGCTGCAAGGGTCTCCCCATTATCCCCTCTACCTGCCACACGAGCAAGTCAGCTGTGTAACCTGCCAGAAATCAGAGTCTGAGGACATGCCACAGTAGCACAGCCATGACATGAGAACAGATGGAAAACTTCTCGGGAACAAAATGTGCACACACACACACACACACACACACACACACACACACAAATGGATTCTGGCTTTGAAGTGTATATTCACGGTGCAGCTTTCAAGTCTTCTGAAAGGCCCACCCAAGCTCCAATCTGACCTACTTAGGCGGTGTTCTTATTTATGTCTCCGACGAAGGAGCTGTATATTTAGCAAATGAGGACTCTCAATCCCCCCCCATGCCCACTTCTGCACGTTTATAGAGCCGAGCAATTTTCGCTTGTTAATTTTTCCCCAGATCGCCTCCAAAAAAAAAGTGGATACATAAGTTAAACACTGCTAAAAATCCATGAGCTCCAGGAATTCTGCATAAATGCATTCAGCTTTTCATTGAGCGTGTGGGGTAATATTGCTTAAAAGAACACGAACGAGACTACCGCCGAGCAGAGTTGGTTCGTCTCCCCTTAGCTGGCAAACCAGCCGTCTAGCTGGGCCGTTATTAACGCTGCAGTCAGATTGGCGGATCCTCCAACATGTAAACTGCGGAAACGTCTGCTAGAAGAGTCTGCGTGTGCAAAGCAAAATGTAGCATTGAAGCTATTATCCGGCTGACAGAAGCCAAAATAGACATTAGTTTCAATTATCTGGGTTTTCAGGAGAAAGCTTTTTTAACCTTGATTATCAAGATAATTGCCTTGACTCTCACCCCTTGTACATATAATCAAAACTATAAAGCTTTAATTCCCGTAGCAAGCAGCTGCGTCAAATCTTTTTCGGAAGCAGCGGGTATAAAGTAAGAGGGGAACGTGTAAAGAGCGGACCTCCAGAAGAGGATGTTCATTCTTGCAGGTTTGTTTAAAAGAGTCCTCCGAAGAGAGCTCTTTAACAAGGAGTAAATACAAGGATGTCCCATCACTCAGCACTGAGCGCAAGAGTCCCTTTGATTTTGGTGGAAATAAAAAAGGTCAGTTTTAGGGAATTCGGGGCCCACTGTTTCCATGCATGTTAGGACGGATATGGCTTCCCTTCCTAATAAATTTGCTAATCCCACCCCTTCGTGCTAGAGAAAAGCCAGTTGAGTGGTGGGTGACTAAAACAATATCCTACAAGGTCCTAATATATTATGTATTTTCTCTTCCAATGCTCCACACAGGACTACGGTCCGTGTTTAACAGTAAGATTTTGTCGGCCCTTCACTCATCCTCTCAGTTAAGCAAAGGTGAGCGGAGCACCCCGGGTGAGCTCATGACTCTGTCTCCCAGCACCCACATTCTCCTGAGCTGTGGCCACAGGGGTCAGATCCTCCTGCACATGGCACATGGCACATGGCCAGAGGCAGCAGTGACCACTGTCACCGTCATCACCATCATGATCATCACCACGAGGACCCTCAGCAATGACCTCACTTGAAAGCATGACTTTGATGTACTTCTCCCTTCCTCTGCCCTCTTGTTCCTTGCCCCGGACCTATCTGTCCCTAAGAAGTTGTTTGAGCCTGAACCTGAAGCCTCCTCCCTCCCCTCAGAAAAATGAGAGCTCCATTTCTAGGTAACACTCTTGACTGCGTGCCTGCTAAGTTGGCATCCTCTACTTAACCTACTTAGCTCAGCACGGTTAGATGAAAATAAACATGTGCACCCAGGGCATTTCTCTTATCTGCAGCTGGCTCCCAGGTCATGCTGGGACGGAGCTCATTGAGACACAGCAGGACCTTTGAACCTGGCGCCTGCAGCTCCGGCTAACAGCTCTGTAATGCAACACCAGGTTCCAAGTGCACCTGCTCTCCACACGGCCGTGAGACTGATACCAGCGTGGGGATTAAATAGGTGACGCTTGTGCACACCACTCTCCAAGTGACTGGCCCAGCATAGACAGCGTTGGAAGGATATTACCACAGACTCTAGTGTGTCTTCCCAAGGTCCCCTGTTGAAGCCCCTTCTCCCCAGTGTGATGGCATTTGGAGGTGACTGACTTCAGATGAGACCGTGAGGGTGCGTTCCTCCTGGTGGGATTAGTGCCCTTAAGAAGAGACACCAGAGAGCTTGTTCTCTATGGATCTCTTCCATGTGAGCACACAGCCAGCCAGGAAGAGACACTATGCAGGAGTCTGGTGCCCTGACCCTGGACTTGCAGCCTCCAGACCTGTGGAACTAAGTGTCTGCTGTGCGAGTTCCCCCCAGCCCCCGGTATTTTGTTACGGGAGCCCCAGCAGACTAAGACAGACACATTCTCATCTCCCATCCACCTTACCCCTTCTTAGCCCCCCATTCCTCTTTTTCCAGCTGCTAACAACATCTCCACAGATGCCATTCCATGTTCTACAGCTCTTTTCCTCCCTCAACCAATCTGAATATTCCGACTTACACGGAAGTCAAGCATTTACCGGGAACCTGCTAGGCACAATATGGAAGGCAGAATCTTAGAAGACCTCATGCTCTCCCGTTAAACAAGCGCCTTTGATGTCCCTGGTTGCTGCTTGTGGTCCTGCTCACATCAGCTGTGATGCCGAGTTCAGAGAGCGAAGTAAATGAAATACAGCTATGTTGGCTTCTGCTCCATTAGGAAAGGGAAAAATCAATGTTTGCCAAATGTAGAAGGACAAAATCAATAGCAAAAGGAATTTTATTTTCAACCTTCTAAGGGAGTATTACAAAGAAGAGAG
This sequence comes from Enhydra lutris kenyoni, assembly GCF_002288905.1. Classification (NCBI taxonomy): domain Eukaryota; kingdom Metazoa; phylum Chordata; class Mammalia; order Carnivora; family Mustelidae; genus Enhydra; species Enhydra lutris. The sequence continues at coordinate 11,231,300 of NW_019154146.1, read as the reverse complement.
AGTGAAAATTATTATTATTTATTGATGTATATAGCACCTTCTGAAAGCCTCAAAGTGTTTTATGGAATTACAAACTGCCTTCCTCCTTGGCCGCGTACAGATCACTTTGTTCTGCTCCTACAGAACCCTCTAGAAGGGGGAGCACCGGAAGGATTAGGGCAACAGGACACTATAGTTAAAGGGGTGATCATTTAATGTTGGTAACTCATTTCTTTATTAAAGAGCAGAAAGGAGTCATTAGTGTGATGAAGTTAGCGCTCTCTGCTCTTGTGGAAAGTTCTTGAAGAAGAAGCCGCCCTTTTAGATGTTAGATGGCATCAGAATATATGTGGTTTGGCAGTAAGAGGAGAAAACCCGCTCTCCACCCTTCTCCCACGTTCCTTCGTTGGAACAGGCAGCGCATTGGGGGGAGAATTGGCCACCTGCCGCCAACATCTTAATGCAGTTCCTGGCAGAGGAGTTTGATAGATGGCTTCAAAGCCCTGAGTGTAAACTACTGAACAAAACTTTCCGGAGGATGAAACGTCAAAAGAGCGAGGTTGCAGGAAGCAGGGCCCCTGGAGGCTGGCAGCGATCTGAAAAATCCACGGAGGGAATCGTCAAAATAAAACCTTACGAGAGTAGAGCGATTTCCACTTTTCAGTCTCCTCTCATCTGGTTTTTTGTTTTTTGTTTTTTGTTTTTTTTCATTTGAACTCTGTAACGAGTTTCTCCTTTGAGAAACGGAGGGCAGGATTATTAACCCCATTTTACAGAGGCTTGCAGAGTATGAGTGACTTACCCAAAATCATTCGTCTGTTTATTGCCAGAGCTCAAAATGGAATGTGGTCTCCTGGATTCTTAGTCAGAAGAAAGATGAGAGATTCCGTGGCTCACGTTCCCACCTCAAACAGGAATCCCGTCCACAGCACCTCCGAGAGACAGGCTAATCTCTGCATGATGGGTTCCATCCTCTCATAAGAAGAACACTTAATTTTTAAATGGTTGTTCAATCTCTTAACTATTAAAATACAAAGATCAACCTCCACATAGTGTTCTCTGATTTTCCTTCACTATGACGCCGACAAATCGTCTATCTTGTCCCACTGGATTGGATCCTGCCAGTAGGGAAGACAGCTAGGTATACACCCTGTATCTACTCTGACAAACACTTCCAGTTCCCTCAAGAATTGTTCTGTTACATGGTTTCCAGATGGTTCCTTTTTCTGCCCTGGACTGTTCCTATCTGTCTGGATTACAGATTAAAATATCATGCTTAGAACCCAACAAAAATTCCAAGTGTCTGACATCATGAGACAGTAAGACTACTTCCTCTCATTTTCTGGATACTATTAGACTTGCTTTGAGGGGTATCTTCATTCACACTATGGATTCCAAGTGACCTACAACATCTAAGGTCTTTTCCTAGAAACTGCCAGATCTTACAACCACCAAATCCCCATTTTGTCCCTGTGCTGTTAATTACCTCAGCGAAGGGCTTCCCATTTAGAAATATTAAGTTCTCTCTCTATTCACACCCATTACATCAACCTATCGAGCTTTTATGACTCCTGATTCTATCTTCTACCACACTATTTATCCTGCATAGGTGTGCAGGCCAGACTTCCTGTGCATTCATTGAAAGTATTAATAAATCACTTCAGTGAACGGAGCCTAGAGTGCAGCCCTATAGCAGGCCATGCATGAGTTCCCTCTGGTTAGTATTAGCTCATTAATTTACCCCCTTTGGTCATTCAAGTAGGAATGGATTTCCTCAACTAGCATTCAGTTCACAGGCTTCCGGTCAGGCACTGCCCTAGGGTCAGCTACAGGCAATAGCTACTTTAAGAATAAGAGAGACGGACTACGCGAAATCCTGCTTGACTGCTTCATGTCCTGGCTTCCCCTGAAGGCCCTGTTTGGTATTCCAGCTTCCAACTAAAGCCTGATGTCCCTCCCTCGCATCCCTGGAATCGACTTTCCCCTGGGCTTGGATGCTCCCAGTTCCCTATCTCAATGAAACAATTTGCCCACTGTAGACTCGTCTGAAACTAGCTGATTTTACCTCATTATTCCCTTTGTCCTTTTATGATGTCCCTTGTACCTAAAGCTAGTTCATCACCTCACAGTTTCATTTTATCTACACAGATATTATAAGAAACTTTTCCAAAATCCTTAATAAAGTCCAGATGTGTCAATACAACAGTATCCTGCTATCTCCTAAGTTTTGTCACCTAATAGGAAAAAGAAACGTTTTACCTCTCTGTGAATTGCTGAATTACAGTTTGTACACATGGAGTAAACTCCTATCTGGGTTTAGCTCCACCTTCTTCTGGAAACAATCCCTCTCCCCCACACACCACCTTCACTGTTTTCAGATAGTCAACGTGATCCCACACCAAGCCTCGTCTCCAACCTTAATCCAAGTGGTCCACTGCCCCAAGTAAAGCCAATCACATTTTTTACACAGAAATTAGGGCCAAAACGAAAGCAGAGAGACTAATTTCTCTTCAGTGACTGGACTCAAGATATGGTTGTTTGGAAACCGTGGGCTGCCATGTTCACTGTCATGTGGGCTGTGGAGACAGCCCCTGGAGGTGAAGAGAGAGAAGACAGAAATGGAAGGGCAGGGAGGCACGGAGGCAACAGAGGAAGCAGTTCCTAAAAGCTTGAGGGTGGGTCCCTGTTCTCCTCAGATAAGCCATCTTCTCCTTGCATCCCAAAAGTCCCCAGGAGTTTTTAAATAAATCCCCTTTTTCTTTATGCTACTTTGAGTTCAGTTTCTGTCACTTGCCACCAAAGAGTCCTAAGTGACACAGTGAAAGGCACTAACCTCACCCCCAGAGCCAGCCAGTTGCTTTTCATGACTACACCGGTAAGACTGTTAAAGTTCATACAATCGTACAAAGAGTTTTTTGGCCTGGAAAAAAAAAAAAAAAAAGCAATGGAAGTACATGATGTCTCACCCCCACCTTCCCTAGATGAGGTAAATCAGGGCCACAGATAACCACAGACAAGCAAAACCTTGTATTCTTTAATGTCCTCAGTGTACCAACAACTAAAACAAATCCTCCCCACTCCCCAGCCCCGCTCCTTTCATGCTACTTATTTCAGAGTCTACTTGTTTTTCCATTCTCTTTCTTGATGTCCTATTCACAGCAAAGGAAAGTCCCTCATGCCAGGCACCAGTCCAAATTAGAGACTTCTACAGGCCACAGGGAGAGAAACTTGGAAGGGCCAAGACAGTTGTGTCTGCTTATTTTGGTTGCTCTGAGTTATGCAGCAAAGGGGATTTCCAGTTGAACAGTCCTCTGAGTGTTGCACAAATGTTTCATGATCCTGCCACACTGTTCCCCTCCATTCCCAGACCAGGCAGGCCCTCCGGAAAACACTGCAGACTGTTGCTTTCGTATACATTTCCTGGTTAAATCAACACACAGATAGGGGGGAAGTGAATTAACTTCCCGGGCCTAAATTCAGTCTGATTCACCAAAAACAACTAAATACAGAAAGATTCTATCCCCTTGAGGCCACCAAAGAGTGTCCAGAATCTGCTCTTGGAAACTCGATGTCACATAGGACCCACTAGCCTTCCATTCAAGAGGGAGGGGAGTTTCCTTCCAAACTGGGCATCGCTAAGCAACATTAACCCAATGACCATCAGCCTCGGGACCACTGCGATACTCCTTGCAATTTTCTTGAAGAAATGCCAGGAGAAAAAGCCACAAGGCTTAGAATTTAAGTAACAACAACAGATGTATAGTGTAAATTCCTTAGGGTCATGATCCCTGCTTGGTTTATCATTTTTCCCCTCTAGTACTGGCTATATCAGGACTGGATAAATCATTTGTGAGGCCCACTTTGAAATGAAAATGCAGGGTTGCTTGTTCAAATATTAAGAATTGCAAGAGCACGACAGCAGAGCCATAAACCATGCACAGGGTCCCATGTGACTGTACAGCTCGAACGTCACAAGGCCAGTCTTATCCCTAACACCTTGGTCGTGATTTATTTGGAATACATGCTTATTAGGGAATCAATAAATTCAATAACCAGGGCCACAACTAGAGGGGAGAAGGAGGGGGGAGGAACGCCTGCTTCAACCAGACAACCCACTTTCATCTCTTTCATGCTTCTGCTGGGAACTCTTATAAGAATGGGTTCCACTGTTGAAGTTTGAGAAACACAGCTCTATAGAAGCATCTTTGAATTTAGAGTGCACCATCACTCATAACTGGGTTACTAAATCAAGTCGGGTACGGATTGAATAGACAAAGCCATAAAGACAGAAGATGAAAGGAAAAAAAAAACATGATCCAGCGTGTGAAATTTAAATCTTTTTTAGAAGACGTTGTTCATTTATGAATAATCCGTGAGTTCATGGGTTGCTCTGCTAAAGCACCCCTTATCCATGCTATTTTGTCACCTCCCCCAATTTGTTCCTTTCAGTTTACATTTTTACCCATAGTGGCAGTCCCTATTATTAGCACCTCATATTAAAGTAGCTGGTATAGAATCATCTTCGGAAAATGATCAGTCTTTAAAGAAGGTATTAAACACTGGTAGGATGTTTGCAATAACCTTGACCTGCTCTTTAAAAGCAAAGAATGGGAATGCTTACCAAGCATTTTCTGAGAAATGAGTGTAAATTGCAGGAAACAGTGTGTAAATTAAAGGAACTGCCTAATATAATTAGCCACACAGGAAAGGTAATGGGTCTAGAAAACAAAAGTGTAATTTATGAGGAAATATCAATTGGAGTAATGTAAATAATGGGTCTTTCACTGCAGTTCCTATCACTTGGGGAACTAAGGTAGCCATTAGGCAAGGAAATGCTCATCAAAATCTAGAAAGGTTCTCTAAAGATGTGACTTTAGAATGTCATATTACCTTCAAGAAAGATCCTTAATTAATTGTGTGGTTTTTGTAAGATACATAATGGGCTGAGCTGAGTTTCCCTACCCTTCCCACTATGCCAAGTACACCCATAAAATATGGCCTAGCTCTTGGCCAGGATCTTGGGGAAGCTCTCTGTACCAGGCTTTCATTCAATGGTGAACTTCTCTACTTTGGGCTCACGCTTCGCACTGATTCCTTCTGAAGTGGTCACATACGGGCAACACTGACTAGCTGAATATCATCCATCTGATCTACAATTATTAGTGATGTTCTTGTCACCTCTCCATCAATCAGTTTAGCCAAATCTTCCTCTTCCGCCTCACCTCTTCCCCTCTGAAGCAGTTAGCCTCTCTCTCTCCATGGGAAAAAAAAAATAGATATTTAATAAGCTCAGTGGCTCATTACATAAATGGAAACATAACACGAAACTCTAAATAATAATGACCCACATAAGCTTTAACTGAAGCTCATGCTTCGCTAAAGGCCTTTTCTAAACTAAACTAAAAAAAAAAAAAAAAGAAGAAGAAGAAGAAGAAGAAAGAAAGAAAACTTTGCTTGTATATTTTTAGTGTATATTTTTTGCTTTAAAAACCCAATTGTTACTTACCCTGATTACCTTGATTCTACCTTTAGAGTATAAGGATTGGCTGGGGTAACCCAGAAAGCAATGGTGGCAAAATGCAAACAATTGTCAACATCAGTGCCTCTGAAGTTCTTTTTTAGGTCCAGGTTCCAAACAACTGGACATTGGACAAATTATTCAATAGAGCAGGAAACAACATGAGCAACAGGTGTATTCTGGACCTCTGCTTCTGTTGCACCTGTTGGCTCTTGGACTCAGAAGTCTGCTAATTCATACAGCTCCAGCTACTGCCTGACCCTCCTGTATTCCATTCCTCTCCTGTCTGCCTGGTGTACTGTCTTCAGTGTGCGCACTCCCAGACTCATGCAGGGCCTGCCTCCAAGGGGCTCTTCCACCATGGTTCCAGCCCACCAACACACTCCCCTCTGATAAGACAGTGTCTGCAGACTATATCTCCCCCTGCTCCATAACAGAGCTTTCCTCTCTGCTCCCACCTCCACGGGACAGCCTTGAGGGCTCAGGAAAATAATTCTGCCTCCTCCAATGCCATAACTCCAAATATCTAAAACCAGCACTTTTTCATATTGAACAACTCAAAAAAAGAGAATGGAAATGCACATGCTTGAACCTTTATTTCTCAGTCAACAAATGGTCAAAGGTTAGGAATTCAGTTCACCGAAACTTTCTAGTCTCATCCATGAGTTTTTTATGGCCCAGTTAAGTCAAGGTGATGGGATTCTTGGTATTAACAGTGCTCTAAAGGTAGAGGTAGGGACATTTATTTCTACACAGAGAAAGAAAAAAAATAGCCTCGTCCTTATTCTTATTTCTGGCCATCACAGATAGCCTTCTTTATAATTACTTGGGCTATTGCTATTGTAGCCATCATTTTCACTATTTACTATTATGGGTATTTAGAGGCTCATAAAAATGTGAGCTTCCTCAATGCTTAAACAGCACGGAAGATAAATCAGAGGCACAGAGCATTGGCTGACACTGGATGAAACCTGACTGGGAACAGCTGGATTGCTCTCTTGACTAAATATTTACAAAAGGCATGATTATATCACTGAGCGACACTGTGCGAATATAACAATTTATCAATCATCTTGTTTAACAGCAATCCCCACAGGAAGGGCTACATTCCCACTTAACAATAAGAATCTACTGTATGCAAATTAATTTACTTCTTTTCACTTAAGGTTATTTCAGACACGTATGCCCTTGTGCTTTTATAACAGCACATTTTGCACAGAGACCAAACAAACGTTTTATAGGAAAAAAAAATAAAAGCTGGGAGGAGGAGGGGCAATGTTAACTCTAAATCTTGGCTCACAGTCTTCTGGGGTTAGAATAGAGAAGAGTGGACATGTTAGGGCGTATTCTAGGGATCTGGCTGCAGATGTTGCTGCTAATTCTGGAGAATATGAGAAAAATCAAAGGACAAAGGCTGGTCTCCTCTCGAATTTGAATGAGGAAGTGTTAACCAGTTGTTATTTACCACACAAGCGGTCATTGGGAGGCAGGTCCATTGTTATCACCCAGAGCACAATTCAGTCCAGTGATAAGATTTAGTGGAAGGTAGAAGAGCCTGGTTCCTGTCCTCTGGTGCCCTTCAGCCTCAGGGGTAAAACTGGGTGAACTCAGCCTGACTTGTATAACATCACACAGAGCACAGGTGTAAAGTTCTGTAAAACCAGTTACTACAGGAATTCTGGGAGGATGGCTGTGATGTCAATAGTTTTGGATTCTTCCAGAATTTTGACATAAACAAAGCATGTAGATGGCAAAACTAAAACGCATGGACAAGTCTGTGACAAAACTAGGTGACAAGACTTCTTCACAAGAGCCAAAATACAAGTGGATAGTACTAAAGTCCTACTGCCCCAATACCTTAGTGTTACTGGCAAACGTGAGGCAGAATCCAAGGGAATGACTAAAGCAAGCCTGGGAGCAGGAGACACAAAAGTACCCAACAAGTATTTACTGAAAGTGTGGTGGGTGAATCTGAGAAGAGCAGCTCCATCTGTGACTAGAAGTTTGGCCCCTCTGAACCCTCCAAACAGACTAGCCAAATTCCTCTCCAGGAAAGGGCTCTATGAGGAGACACTGTCAGGAATGGAACTAAAACTTAGCACAATAGCGATGAGAGAGGCAAAAGAGAGGTAAGTCACAGATAAAAGTGGGACATGGAAGAGAGGAAGAGAGTCATGAAGTCTCAGGAAGCTAGTTGTCACTGTTTTTTTAATATTCTACAAAAGCAACATAAGAGGGAGCTCCACAAAGTTAGCAAATCTCCATGAACTCATCCTCCATCTAAAAATTCAGGAAAACTAAATTCACATAAAGATTAGGAATAGGAAAAAATATAGAGATCAGTTCCCATACAAAGTGACTATCAAAAAATAAAATATGTATCGGGATAACATCACTACAAACAACAAAAACATGCCAGAAAGATATACTCAAAAAAACTCTACAATATACTCTTTCAAAACAAACTAAAGACTTTAAGAAAATGACATGGGATACAAAAGAACAATAAGTCAGAATTAGAATAACTCAGAAATGTAGGGATAAAACTCAAGAAAGAAATATACATTAAAAAATGATCATTTTAGAAGACTAAGTTATAAAGAACACAAAAGCAAATAAAGATAATAAATAGTGCCTTCAGACAGTAAAAAGGAAGGAATTTCTTTAAATAAAAAATAAACTTGTAAAAAGATTTTTAAAAGATCAAGAGAAAATGACAAATATCAGAGATAAGCCACGAAAATCTAACATGTGGATATAGAAGTCCCTGAAAAAGAAACCAAAGCAAGGGAGCAGAACAAATCATAAAAGCTATAATTAAAAAAAAAAAAAAAAACATTTCCTCAAAAGAAAAAAAGTTGTGAGACTACATATTGAAAGTGTTTTTGTATCCTTGAGAATATCAACCCAAAATGATCAACACCAAGAAATATTCTAAGAAAATCACTGGACTTTAAAAGAAAAAAGAAAAAAATCATTTGGACATTGGATAAAAAGAAATTGTGGTTTATAAAAGAATGAAACTAGGTTTCCATCGGGCTATTAAAATAGCAACTCTTGTGCCAAAAGAAAATAAGGAAACATATCAGATGCTCAGGGAAACAAAGTATGAGCTCAAAATTTTATATCCCGCACACCTGACCTTCAAGTAAAAAGTGCTCAAACTCTTGTTAACATGCAAAGCTCAGAGACCTTGTTTCCATGAGCCCATCCTAAGGAATCCATTATTTCTAATGAATTCAGAAAGACAAAATGACTAGAGAGGCATCAACAAAAAAATTATTATGTGAGTATTAAATATATAATTAATTGGAGAACTAAGAATAAAAAATTAAAAGGGAGAAATTATAATATGTAATAGCTAAATGATCTGGCAGTGTAGAATAGCACAGTCATTTCTAAAATGGGAGAAGAGTGAAGATAGCATATTTCCTATAAATTGGCAGAAATTTCAGAGACTTGAGCAAACTCAGGTTGGATTCCTTTCGAAAATTATAAGTGCTATTACATTCTTTCATCAGGAAGAATACAATGTTTGGGTTTTCATTCTTCTTAATAAAAACTTTATTTAACTAGTTTTAGTAATTCTGTTTAGTAATCAAAATTGGTGACATCCTATTAATATTGCTACTCCTAGATTTTATGTATGTGTAATAAGAGAAAAATCAAGTGAGATATCGTGGGATATTCTAATTCTTTCATTCCCTGTGTCCTCCTTGATGTGGAAGAAAGAAGGTACAGATCTAATGTACATCCTGTTAAGTAGATAGTAGAGTTTGAATTGGTGATATCAATGTGAATTTATGAGATATTTCATTTTTAAATATGCATATGTTTGTGTTTCTTTCCTAGATCTACCCACTGGATGAGCCTAGAAAAAAAAAGAGCAATCTAGTAACAATGAGCATTTGGGGTTCCTAGATTATAGTCTTGAAATGTCATTTCCATTATTTAAAAGGGGGAGGGGTGCCTGAAACCAATGTAATATTATCAGTCAACTAGGTTTCAATTAGAAAAAAATGTTTAAAAATAAAATAAAAATAGAAAGGGGAAAGGGCTTCTTGGAGCAGTGAGTGGAATAAGAAATGTAAGGATAAGAAGATAAGCCTGGTATATCCTGACCTACCGGATACCAAGAAAGCTTTCAAGACCTGTTTGAGCTTTAGTAAGAATTAAAATTGCAGTGGATTGAAACCTAACATAAGTATTCAGATCCATGGGTTTATAACAATTTTTTAAGTGATCACTTTCTAAAAGATGATGGAGAAGTAATGCATGGTCTCAAAAATCGGATAAATAAAAGGACAAAATCAATGACTTATCCTGCCTCTTCTGTCTGAATAATACTTCTGGGCAACCAAATAGTAGATGTGGTGGGGGTTATGTGATAAAATTATTCTAGCTAGTAAATTAAAACAAAATGGTAGAATTAGAAAGCCACCATTTGGCACCTGCTATAAATTATTGGATCTAGTCATTGAGGATCAATAGTTGCTAACATTTAAAAAAAAAAAAAAAGTGAAAAGTAAGCATTGTGTCCCTCCTGAGGAAAACACAAGGTCACCAATGGTCCTGTCCAAGAAGATCAAACCAGAGTCTGGTCCAGCCTCCGTATTTAACTGCCAATTTGCAGAAACTACAGAGGACAGAACCACATGTCAAAACGTCCCACGCATGTATAACCACCAAATCTTAACTCTGGGAAACTCAAATGGCCCACTTCTTCAACATATAAATTTTAAAGAACTAAGGGGGCAGAAGGCAATCTATAATTATAAAACTTAAAAAACATATATAAATGCTGTCTTTGATGCATAGTTGAGTGACAAAACCATTTTAAAATGCAAGGAAGTGACTATTATAAAGAAGTCAGGATAGTGGCCATTTTGGGAGTGCGCGGACAGTGGTAGTAATAAAGCACACAAACCCTCCCCCCCCCCCGCCCCTGCGGGGGGCCTGAAAGAGTTCTGCTTCTTGATTTGCATGGCATTCACAAGGATGTTTATTCACTTTATAAAACTCCCTCAAGCTACGTATTTATTTACGTGATTTTCTATAGCTGTGTTCTGTTTTACAATGACCAAGTTTAAAAGAGAACAATAATCCCAACAAAAAGGTATAAATACTATTATTATGTAAAGAATATGCACCTTTGAATCAGAAAGGTCTAGATTTAGGTCCCACTTTGCCACAAATAAAACTGTGGGATCTTTGATCTCTCTGAGCCTCAATTTCTGCTTTGAGAAATGGTAATAATAGAACTTGAAAGTTTCAAATATATAATAAGTACTCAATAAATATTAGTTTTATTATTTTTTCTCCTTTTTCTTTCTTTCTCCTTGTTAAGTGTTTGCCGGAAAGATCAACAGAACTGAAACCATGTAGGTCTGATTCGTGAAAACTTTAGAAGGATTCATGGTGGATTCCAGAACAGAATTTTTTTAATGAAAGAAATGAGATACTAACCAAAGAATGTGAGTAGCAGTCCAGGTGAGAAGAGAGGGCATACAGGAAAGAGCCATTGAGTTCTACAAAAGGAAGTTGAGCAGGTTTGCCTGATGACATGAAAGTAGAGTTCACCAAACTAACTACCCACAGAGGATGGGATGTAACAGTAGATGAAGCAGGCTCAGTGTCTATAAGAAAAGCGCAGGTCAGCACAGGCAACTGGCCCTCAGACTCAGCCTGAAACAAGAGGGAGTGGGTGGGGGCTGTACAATGATGTTTGTGTCCCCCTTCAAAATTCACATGTTGAAACCCTGACCACCTCCTCTTCCCACGATGGTATTAGAGGGTGGGACCTTTGGGAGGTGGTTAGGGTTAGATGAGTCATGAGGGTAATACCCCAAACTAACTAAGACAGTGGGAATTATAAGACTTCTAACTTCAGGTTTAAGGGGCGCCTAAGTTAAGTCAGTTAAGCCTCTGCCTTTGGCTCAGGTCACGATCTCAGGGTCCTGGGATCGAGCCCCACATCAGGCTCCCTACTCAGTGGGGAGTCTGCTTCTCCCTCTCCCCCTATGCCTCTCCCACTGGTGTGCACTCATTCTCCTCTCAAAAAAATGAAAAAATAATAATAAAAACTCAGGTTTCAGCACAGTTCTTAAAAGTGTGTGAACAACCAGAACATATATTCTATAAGTTCCCCATTAGTCTTTCAAAGCCTTGACAGGGAAAATAGCAAGATATTCCCACATTAGAACTGTACAGTACACTCTGGGTTCACTCTTGACAGTGGGGTCTACTTCCCAGAGCACTGGCACATTAAGAGAAGTCTTTACACCCACAGCCAACTACAGCTGGAATGGAGCACAACTACACCAAGAACCTGACATCCCTGGGCTATAGGTAGCAAAGCTTACTGGAAAATAACTATGGGTCCACACAGTAACACTTGGCTATATTTACATTGCTACAGGTTTAAATGAATGCTCTTCTTTGCTGAGTTTTCTTTTTGGAAGTTTCTTTATTTACTATAATACCCTTTCCGGCAATTCTTATATCCTATAAATAATCAACACATAAGCTTGATACTTAGAGTGAGAATAAAGGAACTGAAATGGAAAGTTGGTCTGTTAGACACCCATGACAAGACAAAACGAACCCAAGTGATGAGGTAATTTTGAAAAAGCCAGATCTGTCTAATTATTTTAATTAATTATACATAACAGTAACACATAACTCCAAGGAGCCCTCACCGTGTGTCAGGCACTGTGCTAAGTACTTATTTGCATTACCTCCTTCACCCATACCTCTTTGAAGTACAAGCCCTATTTCAACCAAAGGGGAACTGAATTCAGGGGTTGCATTACTTGCCCAAGATCATGCCACCGGATTCTGACACCAAAACCCTATACCCTGTACTCTCTGGTGTAGCTGTTGAGGAAACCTGCATCTGGTTCTTTTTGAATTGTTTGCAACAGTTCTAGGATAAAGAATGCCATTTAGATGTTCTTACAGCAGAAGCATCTGAGCCAGAGAGGACCCAAATGACCTCCCCAAATCCAACTGAGACGCTGAGACATCTGCCAAACCACGGGCTGTCCCACTAACCATAGGGAGGGAAGGGACACAGAGAAGCTGGGAAGGGAGCTAGGAACTGGGTCCAAACTCCAGCTCCAACACGTACTAGCTGTGATTTGGCCCAATGGCTTCACCTCCCTGATTCTGTCTTCTCGTGGGTCAAACGGGAAGTGTAAAATATCTCACTGCACAATGACTGTCGGGAAGAAAAATAAGAAAATGTGCATGCAACAGTCTGTAAATGCTCAGAGGATATCCCCCCCTCCTGTGTCCCCACCGGCATGTACTTCAACCCGATGTATATAGGACGGCTATCCCTGACTGGCATGTCTGAAGACGAGGCCACTGTTACGGATTCTTTGGTTTTGCTCCTTTTAAAGTATCTGTGCGCTGCCCCAAGTTGAACATATCTGAGAATATTTACCCCCACAGCATTTTTAAAACCAGTCCAAAATTGCCAGCAGAATCTGCCCTGGAAAAAGTCTCACTCCCCAAGTAAGTCAGGGTCCTAAGAAGACACAGACTGTTAGAGACAGACTTCTCCAAACGCTGTCTGGAGAGTGTGCCTTTGAACAAGAAAACTGAGCTAATTCAAAAAGGGGTTCCTGCCTCCTACAGTAGGATGGAAAAGCGAAACCTCATCCGCTCAGACATATCTCTCCACTTCCCTCCTGTCTGGGCTGGGCGGAAGAGGCATTCAGGAGAGCAAGCATGTCTTTGTTCTGCACACAGCCCCCAGCTGGGGTGGAGGGACCGATGGGGCTGAGAAGGGGCCCTGCCCCCACCTAGTCCTGCCCAGGGAGTCAGCTGACACACAAGCCCTGGTGATCAGCCCACACCCACCTCTTCAAGATCACGTGTTCTCGAATTTGACAATCACAGGAGAAGAAAGGGGGTGTTAAGTGCTGTTTAAGGTGTCTGCTGTTCCAAAAGCCTTTGTAGGAGGTTATTAACTTCAAAGAAAAGCTAAACTTATCCTTATTCCTTCTTTCCCTTGGAACCTCAGACAGGCCCACACTGGAACTGTCTATGTCATCGAAAGCCCCTGGAGGGCAGCCAAGGCCCCCAGGTGCCAAGTGACTTTTAAACCCACCCTAGAAAAAGCAAGGATTTCCCTTCGTCCCCCAGAGGCATATGAGTTCCCCGGGGAAAACTACAATTATTATACAGTCTTCTTATAGATAAAGAATTAGAATAAAAGAAACAACCGAATAAACTATTCGACTATTCTGCTAATATTTTAACTTCTCGGGTCTTTAATTGGCCAAACTTTATCTTAATGAGAAGATTCTGAGCCCAGACAAAACTTCCTCTCAAATTCTCACTACTTGTAACCCACAGAGGATATTTTTAAAAGATTTTATTTATTTATTTGTTTGTTTATTTATTTATTTATTTATTTGGGGGTGTGGGGAGGAGCAGGAGCAGGAGAGAGAATCTCCAGCAGACCCCCCACTGAGCACAGAGCCCCATACAGGGCTTGACCTCATGACCCTGAGATCATGACTTGAGGTGAAATCAAGAGTCAGACACTTAACCAACTGAGCCACGCAGGTGCCCCCAACAAAGGGTATTTAAAACAATTATATGTTGATACATTATAATTCCTATGCAGATTTCACTGGGAAAAGCATATATGTTCATCATTTCCCTGTCCCCGTGTGTATAAATTATGTGTGTGTATAAATTGAAATGTTACTTTAAAAGATCCTTCCAGAACTGCTTTTCCCTCCCCCTGTCCTCCCTCCCCCTCTTCCTCTCTGAAATCACCGTTTTCACCACATTCTCAAATCCCCCCCAGATGGTCTTAAACTTCACCATCTCCTAGAGATAACACCTCAAAACGGCCTTGGATGCATTGCTAAGGCTCTGCCATCTCCCCCAACCCAGGTTGGCGACCCATGCCCTCCTGGTCAGGCAGCCACTGGATGATGTTACTAGTTCCATTGTTCCACCGACCTGGCAGAAGGCCAGGGGACAACCCTTGGGGCTCACGTCTTTGCCGGCTTGTTCTGAAGAATCCCAGCTCTAGAGGGTAGGGTGGCACGGTGCAGTCCAGAAAGAGCTCCAAAGAACTGGCAGAGAGACAAACCCAGGAGGGGTGTCACTGTGACAAGAGCTTAAGCCATATCTCTAGCTGACCCAAGGGAGGACAAGTCCACCAATCCTGGTAGCCAATCGTGGTAGCCTCAGCCTCATCTCTGGAGAGGAGGAGCCCAGCTTCAGGTCTCTCAAGAGTCCCCCTGTTGCCCTCCAGGACTTTCCATGTGCATATATCAGTGCACGCCAGACTCTCAAGATCCTGCTCCCAATGGGGCTTTGATGAACCACTCCTATGCTCTCCTCTCCTGCAGCATCCTTGGCAGGATGCTGTCCACCTGTCAGCCTCTCAGAGGTGCATCTGCACCTCACTCTTCAACCTGAACAAGCTGTGCCCTCACCCTTCCCTTTAGCAGCAGTTTTTCCAGGTAGGCCAAAGGGAAAGGACATTCTGAACCCTGCACAGATGCGAATGGTCAGTTTCTGCCAGCAAGCCACTCTGAGCAGCCATGGCACGTCCTACAGAGACCATTAGACATCTCCGGGTCTCCAGCTGTGGAAACTACTTGTACAGATTCTTTTAGAACAAGCCAACAAGATGCTGAATTACAGTGAAATCCACCCCATCTCTCTGCTCCTTGACATTTCTACACCATGTATTAATGAAGTGTGTCCAATTGAAAATTCAAAACCAAATATATTCACTAACAGTCTAAAAATAGATCCTTCCCTACATGATTTTAAAGCCTACAGGCTCTTCTTCCACTGTTGATTATCTTGGTTTTGCTATAACCAAGATATAAACATAAAATATAAAAACAAGAAAAATAATCTTTTAAGGTTAATAGCTTCGAACAATTAGTACAAATAATCACACTTTGATATTTTCTGCAATATTAATTTTGAAACTGAGCATACCATTTTGCTGAGCCAGATACTAAACTGACGAGGAATTACTTTTCATCCTCTTTTCATCCAAGGAATTGAATCTGTAATATCAGTCCTGTTATTCACCATCTGAGACCAATGGTCCCATAGCCATTTCACCCCTGTCAGCCCTGACTTTTTAATGGCCACGTCTACATGAAGCTGAGAAGTCCAGCAATGCTTCACCCTCTCACCAACGGCCTGCCCTTCCTTAAACTCCAACTATGTAGGAGATACTCAGCGAGGATTTCTTAGGCACACCAGTAGAACAGAACAATGTTTGGGTTGCATTAAGAAACAATGTCACCCTAACGTTTTCAGCCCCAGAGCCTAGCACAGTGCCTGGCCCATAGTAGTTGTTGAATACTTAACTGTGAATGTCTAATTAGACAGAGGTAGTATCTGTACAGACTAGTGTGAAGATGTTTCAGTCATTTCCATTTATCCTAGCTGGGTAACACTGTGCCTAAGGCAGGACTTGCATTCCTAGTTCTGTCTGGGGCCAGGATGGAGCAAATGGATGGAAGTATTGATCTTGGCCATGGAACCATGGAACCAATGACTGAAACCCCATTCTGAGGACTAAAGCCCGTACTCTGAAGTCAGGGGAGGCACTTTGAGGAATCATCTCCAACACCCAGAAGATAGGTGATGCCCTTTGACAAGGCTCAGATGAGGGGATTTGAGGAACCACCCCTGTACCCAGGAGAGATGAGACACAGACAATTAGGCACCCCAGTGTCTGTGGGAGACAGGAAGTCCTTTCAAGCAATAGAGGAATGAAAGCAGCAGTCCTCACACTTCCCAGCTTGGTGATAACAGCACTTAAAGACCACTAAGATAAATGCCCTTAACAATAGCTGAAGAATGGACTGAGGGCTGCTGAGACTACCCCAATCCCAAAGTGAACCTACTAGAAACTCTCAATTCTATATTTTCTTTAAAAGTTTGAGGCTTCTTTTATAGTTCAATAGTTTTCATTGAAGTCATAATTATTTGGTTTTGATCCTGCTGGCAGCTAGTATACATAAAGTAACTTCGGAGACTAAAATGAGAAAAAAAAATTCATTTGAGGTAACATACTATAATCCTTTTTATTTGGAGATTTAAATGTAATCACGGTCAGCAGTACTAAAAATAATGTTTCTAAATTCCAATACACTAAAAATATATTCACGTTTAATGACTAAAGTATTATAGTTTAACTATTATTATATAACCACTTTAATCTATTCCATATTTGGTCTCTAGATCACACATACTTTAGCCCTATAATCCCTATTTTCTGTAGAGTAATGTAAATAATAAAGGAATGAAATCCTTAATGCATTTTTAATGCAGTATAACCATTTCTGCTAACTGGATTAGGATTACAACTCTCAAAACACCGATAACATGTGAGGTGCAAGTCAAATTAAAAAGAAAAAGAAAGAAAAGGATGAGGAGGGACATCTTTATTGATGAGAAATATAGTTTATAAAGTATTTTTTCCACATGAAAAAAAGGTGAATTATTTTCAAACTTAAAAAGTAATTTCTGAAACAAATTTTATCATTGAATTTAGAAAGTATATAAACAATTGGATCTTTAAAGCAGTTTACTATCAATACCTACAAAACTAGTGAAATGCACTTATCTTTTATTTTTGGAAGATGAGAGAATCCTACAACCTCAGAATAAATTAAAATATGACCAGATGGGTTTTATCCTGGGAATGCAAGGATAGTTTATTATTAGGAACTCTATTATTATAAAATACATCATATCAAAGATCACGTAAAAAATTTTAATTTTAAATTTAAAAAGTAATAACAGATCTCATAAGAAAAACTTCACTAGGTGTACTCAATGCCAAAAGCCATCTGGTAATATCCTGCCTGGGTCCTATTAGAGAAAAAGCAGAAAGAAAGGAAGGAGGAAGTGGGGGAAGTGGATGAAGGAGAGAAGGAAGGAGGGAGGGAGGACTAGTGGAAGGACATATCACCAATATAATAAAGACTGTTTATCTCACACCACCAGCCATCATTTAGTTGCAAAATACTAGAGGAACCCAGATAAGAATGTCTGCTATCACTGTAAGTACTTAATATTGTGCTATAAATCTAATCAATCAATAAGACATGAAACAAAAAATATATAATATAATAGATAATATTTTGCATAACATAATACACAACATGTTATAATGTTTTATGTTATATACGAGTGGATTGAATTAATTACAGTGATGTAATATGAATACATGTCTAAAAATGCAGAGATGTCTATGTAAACCCTGAAATTTCATCACAATACTGAAGAGCTATTAATAGAAGATCAATATACAATCACTAGCTTTTGTGCATACTAGCAATAAACTGAGCCTCTAAAAGAAATGGAAAATCATTCACAGAAAAATCCTAGAAATACTCTTAATAACAAATGTATGGTGTTTGTGTGAAGGAAATTCAAAACCTCCCTGATAAACAGAAGAGTTGAGTGAGTAGGGTGACATAGCATGTCACTATGACAGAAAGAGGGAGAGGAGAAGAGGCAGGAGAAAGGGAAGAAAGGAAATCTAAGGGAAAAGGGAGGGGAGACGAGAAAACAGAAGTCACAACTGTCATTAAATTCAAGCATAAAGGCCATGAAAGAAACATTTTTATAAGTAAGCAGTTATGACCATGTGAAAATTTTCACAAAATATTTTCAACATATTTTTTAAACTGAAAAACTGTCAACTAACCAACCAGGAAAATACTTGCCACAAGACTAATAAACAAAAGTTACAGACTTCTTATAAGTCAGTAGGAAAAATACTAATACATTACTTTTCTTAAAAAAAAAAATTATTTATTTATTTATTTATTTGAGAGAGAGTGTGCAAGCATGGGGGAGAGATTGGGGATGAGGGAGAAGGAGGCTGCCCACTGAGCAGGGAGCCCCATGCGGGGCTCAATCCCAGGACCTTAAGATCATGACCTGAACCAAAGGCAGATACTTAAACAAATGAACCACCCAGGCGCCCCAATATATTACTTTTTTAAATTCAAAGGAAATGAACAGCAAGTCATAAAATGAAAATTTAAATCTCAGTGAGGTTGCAGGATATAAAAATACAAAAATCTGTTCCATTTATAAACAGCAGTAATGAACTATCAGAAAGAGAAATTAACAAAATGGTCACAATTACAGTTGTATCAAAAAGAGTAAGTTACCTAGGAATAAATTTTTTTTCACTTTTTCTATTAATTTCTTTTCAGTGTAACAGAATTCATTGTTTATGCACCACACCCAGTGTTCCATGCAATACGTGCCCTCCTTAATACCCACCACCTGGCTCCCCCAACCTCCCACCCCCCACCCCTTCAAGACCCTCAGGTTGTTTTTCAGAGTCCATAGTCTCTCATGGTTCATCTCCCCTTCCAATTTCCCTCAACTTCCTTCTCCTCTCCATCTCCCTATGTCCTCCATGTTATTTGTTATGCTCCACAAATAAGTGAAACCATAAGATAATTGACTCTCTCTGTTTGACTTATTTCGCTCAGCATATTTAACCAAGAAAGTGAGAGATCTGTGCACTGAAAACTCTAAGACAATGATAAAAGAAATCAAAGACACAAATAAGTAGAAAGATATACTGTCCTCATAGACTGAAAGAATTAGTATTGTTGAAATATCCATACTACCCAAAGCAATATACAGATTTAATGCAATCTCTATCAAAATTCTAATGTCATTTTTCACAGAAAAAGAACATACAATCAATCCTAAAATTTGTACAGAACCACAAAACCCCAAATAGCCAAAGCAATCTTGAGAAAGAACAGCAAAGCTGGCAGCATCATGCTTTCTGATTTCAAACTATATTACAAAGCTATCGTAATTGAAATAGTATGGCATTATAATAAAAACATACATAAATTAATAGGACAGAACGAGTCCAGAAATAAACCCATGAATATATATATGGTCAATTGATTTTTCAACAAAGGAGCCAAGAGTATGCAATGGGGAAAAGACAATCTCTTCAATCAGTGGGGTTGGGAAAACTGGACAGTCACATGCAGAAGAATGAAACTGGACCACTATCTTACACCATACATAAAAATTAACTCAAAATGGATTAAAATTGAATGTAAGGCCTGAAACTATAAAACTTCCAGGAAAAAAGCATAAAAGGTAAGCTCCTTGACATCAGTACTGGTGATGAGTTTTTTGATTTGATACTCAAAACAAAAGCAACAAGAAAAAAAACAAAAATAAAAAAACAAGTGGGGCCACATCAAGCTAAAAAGTTTCTGCACAAAAAAGGAAACCATCAATAAAATGAAAAGTCAACCTACTGAATAGGAAAAATATTTGCAAATCATATCTGATAAGGGGTTAATATCTAAAATATATAAAGAACTGATACAATTCAATAGCAAAAAAAAAAATCCAATTTTTAAAATGGGCAGTTCGAAATTGTCATTTTTCCAAAGACATACAATGGCCAAGAGGTATATGAAAAGATGCTCAACATGACTCATCAGGGAAATGCTAACCAAAACCACAATGAGATACCACCTCACATCTGTCAGAATGGCTGTTACCAAAAATACTAATAAATAGCAAGAGTTGGCAAGAATGCAGAGAAAAGGGAACACTTGTGCACTGAGGGTAGGAATGTAAATGGGCACAGCCACTGTGGAAAACATTATGGATGTTCCTCAAAAAATTAAAAACACAACTACCAAATGACATAGCAATTCCACTTCTGGGTATTTACCCAAAGAAAACAAAAACACTAACTCAAAAAAATATATGCACTCCTGTGTTCACAGTAGCATTATTTACAATAACCAAGACACAGATACAACCTCAGTGTCTATCAATGGATGAGTGGATAAAGAAAATGTGGAATAGACACCCACACATACACACGTACAATATTATTCATATATATAAAAAAGAAGGAAACCTTGCCATTTGCAACATGGATAAATCTTAAAGGCATTATGCTAAGTGAAATAAGCCAGGCAGAAAAAGACAAACACCATATGATCTCACTTAGATGTGAAATCTAAAGAACAAAACAAAAAACCAAGCTCATTGATATAGGAAATAGACTAATGGTTGCTAGGGGAAAAGAGGGTAAAAAATGCGTGAAAGGGCTCAAAATGCATGAAAGGTACCCATTTCCAATTATAAAATAAATAAGTCATAGAGAGGTAATGTAGAGCATGGTAACCATAGTTAATAATACTATATTCTCTATTTGAAAGTTGCTGCTCTTCTCTTGACCAGATCTTAAAAGTTCTCATCACAAGAAAAAAGTTACATAATTATGTATGGTGACATGTTAACTAGACATTGTGGTGATCCTTTCATATACAAATGTAGAATCATTATGTTGTACACCTGAAACTAATATAATGTAGCATGTCAATTATACCTTAAAAAATAAAAATAAATTTTTAAAAATTCATTTAAAATAGTAAAGTCAGTTAAGCATTCAACTCTTGATTTTGGCTCAGGTCATGATCTCAATGCCATGGGATTGAGCCCTGGGTTGGGCTCCATGCTGAGCATGGAGGCTGCTTGGGATTCTCTCTCCCTCTTCCTCTGCCCCTCCCTGCCCCCTCCCTGCACACTCATGAACACTCTCTTACTCTTAAAATAAAGGGGGGGGGGGCAAATGGCAGACACCACATTCACCAAGTAATCAGAGATAATGTCACCAGTAATGGGACAAATCAACATCATGTGGGAAAAAAAAGTTCAAATTTCCAAAAACTACATTCATTAGAAATCAATGAGTATGCAAAAAATTTTTAAATCGTATGCCACTTTAACCTATTAAACTGGCAAAAATTAATTTATTTTGAAAGAAGACAATAATTTTAAATACTGGTAAGTACACATGCGATAAAATGGACATTCTCATCCACTGTTAAAAAGAATGTAATGGACACAAACTTTCCAAGCAATAACTTGGATATATCCATAGAGCGCTTTTGCCCTGTAGTTATACTTTTGCAAATTTACCCTAAGAAAATAATCACAGATATGGACAGAGATTTATGTACAGGAGTGTTAATTATGCATTATTTATAATGGTGAAAAATTGGACCCAGTCTAAACGGAGAAGGGTTAAATTTATTATGGCATATATTGACTATATAATAGAATTTAAGTAATATAATAGAGCCATGAAAAATCGTGCTTCATGAGACTATATAATGGATTACTGAAAATATGTTACACAACGTAGGGCACAGAATTTTGTATACAGACCAAATACACAAACACACATTCATTGGAAAGAAATACACTAACGGGTAAATAACAGCTCTTTCTGAATAGTTGGATCATGGGTGACTTTCATTTTTTCCCCAATAGTTTTCCATATTTTCTAAATATTCTGAGATAAATATATGTTACATTGAAAACACTGTCATGAGTGAATGACTAATCAGTGCTTACTCTGTGCCAAGCCCTATGCAAAGTATCTAGTATGTATTATGTCATTTAACTCTCTCAATAAATGTGGGAGCTAGATAATGAGTGTTATTAATCTCATTTTACCAATTAAAAATCTAAGGCCCAGGGAGGGTTAGGAACTTATCTGAGGTCACGCAGTAGTAAGTGGTACAGCCAATAAGTTGTAAGTGAAGCGGGTAATGACTGCAAAGTCTGCACCCTTAACCACCAGTCATGTCGGCGATTGTCAAACATTCTGGTCTTGGACCCCTCTACACTTGTAAAAACTACTGAAACCACCAAAGGGATTTTGTTTATGTGAATTGCTATTGATATGTCTACTAATATTTGCCATTGATAATGTTTAAAGCTGAGAAATGTTTTATTCCTCTAAAAATAACAATGAGGGGCACCTGGGTGGCTCAGTTGGTTAAGCACCTGCCTTTGGCTCAGCTCATGATTCCAGGGTCCTGGGATGGAGCACCGTGTCAGACTCCCTGCTCAGCGGGGTGTCTGCCTCTCCCTCTCCTTCCACCTCTCTTCCAGCTCATGTTCTTTCTCATTCTCTCTCTCTTATAAATCTTTAAAAAAAAAAAAAACTAAAAATAAAAATAACAATGAAAATCTATTACATGTTAATAGAAATAACATATTTTTATTAAAAACAACTCTATTTCCAAAAAAATTGTAGTGAGAACAGTGGTATTATTTTATCTTTATGAAAATCTCTTACTGTCTAGCTTAACAGAAAATAACTAAATACCTATATCTGCTTCTCCACTTAATTTATTGCAGTATTACATGTCATGTAGTCTTTGGAAAACACTGTCAATTCATGACAGAATGAGGGTGAAAATGGCAAATAACATCTTAGTTTTATAGTGATAATGGTCTCGACTTTGTAGACCCCTTGGAAATAGTCCCAAGGACTTCCAGGGATCCTGGAAACACTTAGAGAATCCTTACTCTACACTGAGTTTCTAAAGAACAAGGAGGAGGGCACCTGGGTGGCTCAGTGGGTTAAGCCTCTGCCTTCGGCTCAGGTCATGGTCTTGGGGTCCTGGGATCGAGCCCCGCATCGGGCTCTCTGCTTGGCAGGGAGCCTGCTTCTCCCTCTCTCTCTGCCTGTCTCTCTGCCTACTTGTGATCTCATTCTCTCTCAAATGAATACAATATTTAAAAAAAAAAAAAAAGAACAAGGAGGAAAAGGAAGAAGGGGAGGAAGAGAAGGAGAAGGGAATAAGGGGAAGAGAGAGGAGAAAGAAGAAGAAGGAAAAGGAGGAGGTGGTGGTGGTGAGGTGGAGAAGAAGAAAAAACTGACTAGTGTTAACTGTGCATCAAACACTTATCACCACTTCAGACGCTCAGAAGGCACCAGCACAGCAGTGGAGAGACAGTGGAGGGAGGGGCACTTTGCTCTGACCTGATTCATTTACGCAGAGCAAAATTATCTTCTAAGATGCCAGTCCCATCCAATCCACTGGTTGAGCCACAACCAAATTTTGGATCCAATTAGAATCCTGGAACTCTATTAGCTTTGGACATATCAGCTCAAAAAAGACAGAGATTGGAAACTGGGCATGCCCTGCAGAGAAAACCAGCTCCATGGAGCCCACCCTGCTGTAGACTAGAGGAAATCCATGTAAGAAGCCAGCTCACTGCATCATGAGTAACTCCCAACAAGTCACTGCTCCATCTGTTCATTCGACCAACATTTATTGAGCAATCACTAGTTAGGGCGTCATGTAGATGCTAAGCTACAAAAGACAGAGGAAACAACCTCTTACGCGATTCTTTGTGTTAAACACAGTACCTCCCACATGACAGGCACTCCATAAATGTAGATGACAGATGGATAGATGGACATATGCCTGGATGGATGGAGAAATGGCCTAATTACTGTCCATAAGCAGCTCAGTCTATTAAAGGACACAGACATATAAACAAAGAATCACAAGCCTTGTAGATAGTGATTGAACTGAGGTATACAAACAGATATTCAAGAAAATGTGATTTTCACCAGTGGCCCATGAACACCATTACCTTGAAGACTGAGGGAAAGCAAGTGGAGGAAGCAGAGAAAGGTGGGCTCACTTCCAGGAGTATAGGAGTCCTGGCAAGAGCCAGGCTATGCTTGGAAGCCTAGATCTAGCAGGATATGCAGGTATACGGGTCATGGGGAGGATCCGGTCCCTAGACGCGGGCCTGGTGTCATGGCTTGGTTATAGGACTAGGGAGGCCTCGTTACTAGAACTTGGCAGAAGATTAAAGAATATTGAGCTGCAAATTCAACCTGATCTGATGGGGAGTTTTCTGAATGCCTGAACCAACTCCTAACAGTGCTTCAGCATGGTTTCCACAGCCTGGGACAGGGCTCACCCTGCAGCATGGTAGGAAGAAGGCTGTGAAACAGGAACCTGAATGTGTCCCTCTGGATAGCTCTCCTAACATTAAACCACATTAGCATTAATGTTTAACCATTGTTGGTTTTTTTTTTTTAAAGATTTTATTTATTTATCTGACAGAGATCACAAGTAGGCAGAGAGGCAGGCAGAGAGAGAGGAGGAAGCAGGCTCCCCGCTGAGCAGAGAGCCCGATGTGGGGCTCCATCCCAGGACCCCGAGACCATGACCTGAGCCGAAGGCAGAGGCTTCAACCCACTGAGCCACCCAGGCGCCCCAATGTTTAACCATTGTTAAAGTTAAGTAATATTAAATGAAACCCATTTGCATGCATAGCCCAGAGCCTGGCACATAGCTGAACCTCTACTACAGCATTCATTCCTGTGACAGTGCCTTCTAGACACTGTAGACATGTACTAAAACATCTATTGCACTTCAAATTCCAAAAGCACCCAAGACTGTAAATATTCTTGGAGTTGGGGTATAAAGAGGATGAGAAAATTTTGGTGCTGTGTGGGAAGAAGCAACATAATATTCTCAGCCTAAAAATAGTTGGATTTGTTGGGACCATATTTTTGTTTTGTTTTGTTTTGTTTTGTTTTGTTTTACAAAAAAAGCAAAATCAGTTCTCTGGCATTTCTAGGTATGGGAAAGGATTTGCAAACTGTAAATAAAATCCAATGAGCTCAAACACTTACCTGTATAGCACTCTTCACACTAACCTTCCCAAGGACCTCACCTAGAAACTAGAGCAGCTCAAGGGTTCATGAATGGGGTACATTAAATTAACTTACTTGGAACCACAACAAAAAGCAGAAGCACCCCAGCCCACTGAGGCAGGGGAAGAAACGTCTGGACCCATCTGAACTCCATAAATAACTCATGGAGCTTTGCTCCCATGTGCATGGATAGACAGTGGCATTGGGCTGCTACATTCCAGAACCTTCTCTGGTTTGCCCCGCCAGGAGAACCACACAGATGTTTAATTAATGAATTCACTATGATGGTATTAGGAGTTGTGTTTTCAGGGCTTATAATACAGAAAATCAGTCAAAACTATGGCAAGTAAACTAAGTCATGGAAAAACAATTGCCCTGAGCCAATCTTGCTTCTCAGATCTGAGGGCCATGTTGAATTCCATCAGGATACCTACCAAACACAAAATATATACTATTAAAAATTTCTGAAGAAAGGGGTGCCTGGGTGGCTCAGTAGGTTAAAGCCTCTGCCTTTGGCTCAGGTCATGATCTCAGGGTCCTAGGATCAGGCTCTCTGCTCAGCGGGGAGCCTGCTTCCCCCTCTCTCGCTCTCTGCCTGCCTCTCTGCCTACTTGTGATCTCTCTCTCTGTGGCAAATAAATAAATAAAATCTTAAAAAAAAAAAAAACTTTCTGAAGAGAGAGATTAAGGCCCTATTAATTGAGAACAAGGCAACAGAGATCCAAAAATGCTCCCAAATAACACAGGCATGGGCAAACCATCTTGAACTTCATACCTGAGCTCTGTTTCTTTATAAAGAAAGCCAACTCCCAGGCTGTCTCAGTGAGAATTGCCACCAGTTAAAAGGTCCCTCTGCTTCCCTCATACCCTTCAGGAGTGATGTTGGGCCCCATATCTCAACCTCTTAAGAGCTTAAGAGAGAACTTGGGATCCCTGGTGGCAGAGAGGAAAGGAAAAAGAAAGACAAGAGGGAATTCTTTTCTATGCAAACTTTGGAAACTCAAAGAGATTTTTCTCCTCTCGGGTGACCTTTGTCAGTTCTCTTTCCCAAGATAAATTTCATCTCTTCTAATCTCATAAACTAATATCAAAATTAAATATGGCATACTGCTTTATATAACATTTCTGTCTATGTGGCAACTCTCAAGACTGTATATTTACCTAAGGAACTCTCACTGGGAGTTTCACATTGAACCAGATCTAACAGCCCAAGAAAAAGGGATTACTGCTATTTACATACGTCTTAATCACACTTACAGATGGCCTATCCTGTAAGTATAACTCACTTTAGGCAGATGGGTGCCAAGTAAGCCATCCGCTCCAAGATCCAAGTGAGATGCTTTCCATGAACTAAAGCTGTGGCACAGTGAACCTCAGAGAGAGGACGCATCTTCCAAAAGCCCCATTTATGGGAAGTGGGAGCATAATTTAGACACTAGAAACATTTAAATAACTTAAAATAATTAATGGAGAAAATGGGCTTGCAAAATAGGCTTGATTCAGGTCTGCCTCCCATCTTGGACACGCTGTATCAGACCTAATTGAAATTGTGGGATACTTGAGGAGAAAGTTCCCTGAAAGGCACAGAAAACCACAGTAGGTAAGAAAGGACTTAAGTGTTTTCCCTTATATAGAACCTCTGGCTTATATACAAAATTTGTAATAGTGAAACCAATTCTTGGAGCACTGAATTTGGGAAAGGAGGTGGGGAAATAAGACAGAGTGACCTATCCAAGTAGCAAGAATAATCCAGCAACAAACAAACAAACAAACAAAAAAACTCAGAACTGAAAGGGGGCAGAAGGAAGCAAAAATTTATAGAGACAGTAAAATGATCAATGGTCACCAGGAATCCTGAGGATGGGAGGGCTGAACAGATAGAACACAGATGAAACGCATGGTGTACTCCTGTCAAAATCCACAGAACTGGATAACACCAAGAGGGGACCCGAATTAAACTATGGACTTTAGGGACACCTGGGTGGCTCAGTTGGTTGGACGACTGCTTTCGGCTCAGGTCATGATCCCCGAGTCCAGGGATCGAGTCCCGCATGGGGCTCCCAGCTCCACGGGGAGTCTGCTTCTCCCTCTGACCTTCTCCTCGCTCATGCTCTCTCTCACTGCCTCACTTTCAAATAAATAAATAAATAATTAAAAAAAAAAAACTATGGACTTTAGGTAATAAAAATGTATCCATACTGGTTCATCAATTATAACAATGTACCACATTAATGCAAGATAATGGGCAACACTGTGCAGGTGAGGTATATGGGAACTCAGTGCTTTCTACTCAATTTTTCTGTAAGCCAAAAATCGCTCTAAAAACAAAGGGAAGGGCGCCTGGGTGGCTCTGTCAGTTAAGCGACTGCCTTTGGCTCAGGTCACAATCCCCGGGTGCTGGGATGGAGTCCCACATCCAGCTCCCTGCTCATGCTCAGCGGCATGCCTGCTTCTCTCTCTCCCTCTGCCACCCCCCTTCTTCCCCTGCTTGTGTTCTCTCTCTCTTTCTCTCTCTTAAGTAAATTAATAAAATATATTTTAAAAATAAAAATAAAGGGAAGACAGAAGTTAATGTAAATTAGGAGACCAAGAAAGAATCCAAACAGGAAAGAAAAACCATTGCAAAGCACTGTTGTTGGGGTATTAAATGTCAATGCAAGGCATAAAGATTAGCAGTTGGGCACCCCATGCATTATATTTAACTTTTGTCCAGGCTGGTGCACTGCCTCGGGGATACATATGTTCAGAATCAAGAGCGGGACTGCTTTGCTATGTACCTTTAATAGGGCAATAATAATTATCAATGAGTACACCTCAGAATAAAGAAAAACTATGCCCCCCTAAGATAGCTGGAGGAGATGCTGACTTAATGTCTACTTTCCTTTGGCTCCAACATTGATATTTGTATGAAGCAACAAAAAGAAAATAAGGAAAATACCTGTTCACTGGTGAAGTCAAAGGCCAAATTTGCCATATCCCTCAAATTTACAGGCCAGCAATTTAAGTAGCTGGCACTTCCCTACTGGTTTTCTGATTTTCTTTTTTTTTTTTTTTAAGACTTTATTTATTCATTAGAGAGAAATAGCACTCACAAGAAGGGGGAATAGCAGAGGCAGAGGGAGAAGTTGGCCCTCCACTGAGCAGGGAGCGGGACTGGGGTTCAATCCCAGCACCCTGGGATCATGACCTGAGCCAAAGGCAGATGCTTAACTGACTGAGCCACCCAGGTGCCCCATGTTTTCTGATTTTCTTACACTCTATATAGGCTAGGCCATCATCATCATCGATACATACTCAGGCCTAAATGACTGACTTTTGTTAGGTGTTCTTAGAAAATCTAACTTGAATACACGGCTTAAGCCAATGTTCCCTTCATTTTGACTTGATTTTTCTCTTAATTTTACTGCAGAATTTACTGTAAAATCTAGACAAGAAGTTTCTTCTGTTGTTAACAATGATACCTAACATTTTTTGAAATTTTTTTAAGTACAGTTGATATATAGTGTTACATGAGTTCCAGGTGTACAACATGGTGATTCGACAAGCCTATCCATTATGCTCTGCTCACAGAAAGTGTAGCTCCCATCTGTCAGCATACATTGCTATTACAATATCGTTGGCTATCTTCCCTATGCTGTGCCTTTTACTCCATTGATTTATTCATACTGTAACTGGAAGCCTGTGTCTCCTACCCCCCTTCACCCATTTTGCCCATTCTCACACCATCCTCCCCCTCTAGCAACCATCAGTTTGGTCTCTGTATTTATAGGCCTGATTCTGCTTTTTGTTTGTTTATTCATTGTGTCTTTTTTCAGATCCCAGGAGTGAAATCCTGCAGTATTTGTCTTCCTCTGTCTGACTTATTTCACTTCACATAATACCTCTAGGTTCATCCATGTTGTCACAAATGGCACAATCTCATCTTTTTTATGGCTAAATAATATTCCTGTGTGTGTGTGTGTGTGTGTGTGTGTGTGTGTGTGTGTGTGTACACACTATATCTTCCTATCCGTTTGTCGATTTGGCTCCACACCAAAATAAAGTAATCCAATTAAAAAATATACACACTATATCTTCCTATCCATTTGTCAACTTGGCTCCATACCAAAATAACAAGTAATCCAATTAAAAAATGAGCCAAGGATCTGAATAGAAATTTTTCCAAAGAAAATCAGATGGCCATACAGATGGCCAGTAGACCTATGAAAAGGTGTTCAGTATCACTAATCATCAGAGAAATGCAAACCAAAACCACAATGAGTCACAACCTTACACATGTCAGAACGGCTAAATCAAGAAGATAAGAAACAACAAGCATTGGAAAGGAAATAGAAAAAAAGCAACTCTTACACACTGTTGGTAGGTATGTAAATTGGTACCACCACTGAGGAAAACAGTATTGAAGTTCCTCAAAAATTAAAAATAGAAATACCATATGATCCAATAATTACACTACTGGGTATTTACCCAAAGGAACAAAAACACTAGTTCAAAAGGATATGTGCCCCCCCACCTCATTCATTGCAGCATTATTTACAATAGCTAAGAAATGGAAGCAGCCTAAGTTTCCATCAATAGCTAACATTTGTTAACAGTCATAGCTAACATTGCTCTAAGCAAGAGAATCAGGTAGCCGGTCACTTCTTTAAATGAGTCACTTCTTTTATTCTCATTGCAGGAGGAATCTCAAAAGAATGGGATGTTTTATTTTTTCCTTCCTCATTCCACTCTGCCTGGACATGAGGGAGAAGGAGTGCGGAGGAGGGGGTTTTAACATCCCTCCTGTTTGAGGGACACAGAAACACAAGTCCACCAGGGTTCTGAAAATGAGCCCCACGCCAACTCCCAGCCTTTCATTGCAAACGTAGTCCTAAAAGGAGAGGTTTATCCAAGTGAAGTTGCTAGAGGCAGAGGCAGTTCTACCCAGGGGAGTAGGGAAAGGTCTAGAAAAGGGGAAAATAGGGATGATTGAGAAGGTGGATTCCATAAGGGGCCAGGGCCTGTGCACCACTCTGATGTGGCTGGATGTAGGTCCTGGGGAGATGGATGCCTGAAGATCTGGACTAAGATCTCTATGCTCCTCTGACCATAAAGAGAACAAACCTGGACCAAGATATCTCAATGGCAATGCTGAGCGGAAGACTTTTAGATAGAACTCCTCTTCTGTTCTCTGCAACCTTGTATGGCAGAAATTTTATACGATGTTCTAATGGGGGAAGGCAACCAGTACCCTGCTGCCCCTGGCCATACTGGCTCACAGGAGTCAAATGTTAAATTTCAGGAATTTTGTGAGCCAAATGTTTTGTTTTGTTTTGTTTTGTTTTTTATATTTTATTTATTTGAGAGAGAGAGAGAGAGAAAGAAGGAGCAGGGGGGAGGGGGTGGAGGGAGAAGGAGAAGCAGACTCCCCCCTGAACAGGGAGCCTGATGTGGGGCTCGATCCCAGGGCTCTGAGATCATGACCTGAGCCGAAGGCAGACACTTAACCAACTGAGCCACCCAGGTGCCCCTGTGAGCCAATTGTTAAACACAGTCATCATTAAAAATTAAATTATGTAAACTTACAATTTAAAAAAACTACATTAAGCGTAAAAAGCAATAAATATGCAAAAATTCTCACTTCCTACATATTTAACTACATTTTACCATAATCTATGCTCTGGAAGGCCTCTCTCTTTACCTGAATGGCAGATATACCATTTATATCTGCACTGCACATCTCTTGCCAATTCTATGTGCAGTGATGGCACATTGGCAGCCTGAGATCAGCCTGGATGGGAGCATTTATACCACAGAAATTGGCAGACCTTACAGATCAGGGCTCAATGGATTGTTCTAGACCAGGAGTCAGCAACTATGGCACATGGGCCAACTATAGCTCACCACCTGTTTCATAACGTTTTATTTGAACACAACCTTGCTCATTCAGTTATGTCTTGTCTAGCAGTGAAAGGTCTTGCTGCTTTCTCTCTACAACAGCAGAGTAGTTAAAACAGAGCCTGTACGACCTGCAAAGCCTACAATATTTATTATCTGTTCCTTTACAGAAAAATGTTGTTGACCCCTGATCTAGATTTAGGAAAGTGACGGAGAATTGTGCTGATCATTTCACAATATGTACGAATACTGAATCATTCATTATATTGAACATCTGAAACTAATATGACACCATATGTCAATTACATCTCAATTTGTTTAAAAAGCGATGGAGAAAATGTTAATAATGCAGATTAAACTTAAAAATGTGCTACATCCATGCTCTGTAGTTGTGTGTGAGTAGCATTAAAAAATTAAAGAAAACATTCTTCCAAAATTCAGAACTATTACCCAATTTAGTAAAGAAGATATATCTAGTGACATTACAAACTAGTGAACTTCTGAAACACATCTTCATTACTTTACTTTCGTATAACCCATTAATGAAATTAAAAATATTAACCAGCATCTGTGTCAAAAGTATACTCAAAGTTCCAGTTTTAAAGATCTAGCAACAGCCGTAGCACTGAATCCTGTCATTGCATTGCTCACTATTTTGATAAATGGCATGCCTTTCTGCTCAATGTTTGGTTTAAAAAACAAAACAAAACAAAAACAAACCTCTCATGTATCTTGTAGTCAAGTGTTGTGGAGTATATTCATAACCTTCCATACATACTATGTCATTTAAGAATATGATGATTCTGGGTACCTGCGTGGCTCAGTTGGTTAAGCGACTGCCTTGGGCTCAGGTCATGATCCTGGAGTCCTGGGATCAAGTCCCACATCAGGATCCCTGCTTGGTGGGGAGTCTGTGTCTCCCTCTGACCTGTCCCCTCTCATGCTCTCTCTCTCTCCCTCTCATTCTCTCTCTCTCCCCCCCAAATAAATAAACAAATAAATCTTAAAAAATAAAAGAATATGATGATTCTGGTATTACAAATCCCACTCAGTAGGTGAAATATAGAGATAAATGTTAAGAAACACCAGACAATATTGAAGCTAGGATTTGAACCCAGATTTACTGAAAACCTGAGTACGTTTGCTTGGAAATTATAATTTTAGTAGCCATTATTTGAGAAACTACACTACATTGTTAAAAAAAAAAAAAAAAAAATCAACTCTTGGGGCACCAGAGTGGCTCAGTCAGTTAAGCGTCCGACTCTTGATTTCGGGATTGTGAGATGGAGACCTGCATCGGACTCCTTACTGGGCATGGAGCCTGTTTGGGATTCTCTTTCTCCATCTGCCCCTCTCCCTGACTCTCTCTCTCTCTCTCTGAAAAAAACTGTTAAAAAAAAACAATTGTGAACTCATTCTTTAATGTTAATTGATGCTATTAATTATGATATCAATATACTTTGAAAAAGTTATGCATGAAACACTTCTTCATTCTATAGGCAGTGCTTGGTATGGATCCATAAACCCCTTGTGATAATTCAGAAACTTTGAAAAGGATTCCTAGAGCTTATCTTCAAGACCCTTCTTGCTGTCAGATCAGAATCCCCACCATATACTTGAGCCCAGACTTTGCTCCCTCCCCCAAGAACTGTTGCTCTCCTCCTTCTGGAACACCATTTGGCTTCATCAGATCTCCCACCCAGCCTGGACTGTATGGTCTGGCCCCATGTGCTGTCTTTCTACCACACTGGCCTTCTGTGCTTTGGGGACCTTCCAGGGTGGGCACAGTGTTGGGGCAGTCACTTGCAAAGTCTCCGTGGTGACGGCAGGTGGATAGACAAATAGACTAAGACCACTGAGAGCAAGTTGGAGTGACAAGAATGCAGCATTTCAGAAAGGAGAAGTTAAGAGTCCCTGGGAACCGTTTTAAGCTGGTAAATTACACAATCTGACTCATGTTTTGTTGATTTTTTTAAATGATGTCACATCTGTAAAAGATTGAATCCCACCACATCCTAACCTTCGCCTTCTGCCCAGAGGAAAGGAGGCAGGGTCCAGCACAGCTGGTGGTTTTCCCTGGGCCAAGACCAGGCTGGAGACCTCAGAGAAAGGCTAACACCAGAGACAGGAGAGCAGAGGGACCAGAAGCTTCTACCCAAGAAGCCGAAGGTCACAAACCATGGGAGGCCCTAGCCAATGTGCAGCCCTGAGCCCAGCAGCCCAAGCTCAGAAGAGCGCGGACAGCAGTGGGGTGTACCTGGAGCTCTGGGGCCCCTTGCTAAGTGAGGCGCTGCTGTTAACAGTTTGCTTTGGAGCACTCTGGAGAGGGGGGCGGCAGGGCTCATAAACAGACCATCTAAACAGCAATGAGAATTACATTTCACAGAAGTCAAATTCTTAGTTTGTCTCTTTTACTTCCTCGGGTCATTAATAGTTGTGGTTTTGATAACAATGGGCTAAAAAGAAACATATAATGAACTTGGTAAGGCTTTAAAAGTCATCAATTATTTAATCCAAGAAGGTGAATAATCCAGACGAAAGCGTGGAGGGGAAATTGCATTATTTTTTATATCTGGAGTGTGTTTTACTCCAAACTCCTGCCCGGGATAAGGCCCGATACAAAGATCTAGCTTCTCCACGCGATAGCCAGGTTCGGGTGTGTATTGGTTGACTGCACACAGGTTGGGAGGGCGGAGGATCCCACCACAACCACCACCACCACCACCCAGTGCCACCATCCAGGGAAAAATAGAAGGAGTGAGGGGGAAAGCCGTTGATTCTGGGCTGCAATGTTTGATGAGAAGAACCTTCCTATGGGTTGTTTTTTGTTGTGGTGGTGGTTTTTTGTTTTTTTGGGTTTTTGGTTGTCCTCCCACCCCCTTTAAAAGAACACACATCCTACCAGAAACAAACCTCTGCAAGGTGCTCTATCCTTCCCAGCCACGGTTTGCTCACCAGTCCCCTGCTTGGCCACTTATAATCTCACACCCACTGCTATCGTTACACTAACAATAATTTCAAAAGAGTAGCAGTGCTCACCTTATTGCCAAATCCCCTGGCTCCTTTTAAGTTCTTTTCCTCCTTCGTTTCCATAACACTAGACTGCCTATCCTTGTAACCAGGCCTCTGTCAAAAGAAAAAAGGAAAATGATTTGATGTCTACAATATGCAGATTGAAGGAGAGGCAGGAGGCCAAGACAACATTTGTATTTCAAGTGTATGCGTCTGAAACGTGTTGCCAAAACAGAGAGTGGGAAGTTGGGAGGGGAATGATGTGTGTGGTTGGGGGAGCGGGGCCCTCAGCAAGCTCTCCGAGACACAGAAACCCCAATCAGGGTAGGGGGCTAGCTACACAGAAAGAGGCACTGAAGTCCTGAGAAACAGCGCAGCCACATAGAGGGAAAAAAGAGGCTGCCGGGAATTCTGTTCCCTGCCCTGCAGCCCAGTCCGGGCCACGGACATATTTTTCTGAAACTTTGCTTATTTTCTCCCCTTCAGAGCTGGCTCCCTGTTGATTCAATCCTCAGGGCCTGTTCCTGGTTTCCACAGCCCGTGAAGAAAATCTCTACTTTTCCCACTGCGATTCTTCGGCACCGCAGTGAGACAGCTCACCTCCCCAAACCCCAGGGCAGGACCGTCTCCATCACCTTGATGGGCTCCAGGCCCTGCTGGCCAGGAGAGGACTCTGCCCCAACCAGGCCCCCTCTCTTCATCTGCTTCTCCCTTGTTCTCCCCTGCGCCCTCCTCCCCTGCCTCTTCCTTGGGATCATCACATAACGGATTCCTCCGAGACCGGTTTCTTTCTCTGACTCCCTTCCTTCGAGCGCACCCTTCACCCAAACTTGTTGGCAAGAGGGCTATGTTTCGGCACATTTAGGAATTCCTCTCATGTCCTATGATAGAGCAGGTATGGAGTACATTTTTATTGACTCACTGATCGCCCACCACATGAAACACTGCCTCAGTCAAATGAAGGAACTGGTCCTCGGCCGTATCAGAGGAGTTCCTGTTCGCAGAAACGAACTTATTCACCTCCTACTCTTTCCTTATTGTGGTAAGAGACACATAACGTAAAATCGTCCATCTTGGCCATTTTTACCGTACAGTTCAAGGGCATTCGATACATGCCACTTTCTGCGTAGTCATCCCCACCAGCCATCTCCAGAACTTTATCCACTTCCAAAATTGAAACTCTTCCCCATGAAACACTAATTCCACATTCTCTTCCCCCACCCCCGCCTCTCCTCACACACACCCCTGGCAACCACTCTCCACTCTCCGTCTCTATGAATGTGACTAATCAAGCACTTCCTGTAAGTGGGGTCACTCACTTTTCATCCTTGGGTGACTGGTTTATATCATTTAGCATTGTACCCTCAAGATGACTGCATATTCCTTCAGCGATTACAGATTCTCATATTTGGAAATCCATTCATTTCTAAATATTTGGCCATGGGAAGGGGAAGAACATGGACCACGTGGAAAGGAATCAAGGCCCATTGCTTGCCAGCCATGTCCCAGCCCTGCCGTCCCCAAACCGGAACTCGCACACAGCTTCTCCAAGTCACAGCTGCTTTGGAACAGAGGGAACACCGTGTCTGAAACAACATGGTGAAGAAACAGCTCTGCTTCCGTGTGGGGCGACGGCTTCATCGCCTTACTTAACCTTCACAGCTCAGGGAGTCACTGATTCATCTCCATTTTACAGACGAAGAAACCAAAGCTTAAAGAGACCAAGTAATTTGTCCCAAATCACAGCTGGGAAATACTGGAGCAGAGACTCACACCTTCAGGCTGACGTCCATTTGACCCCAGATGCCTTGCCCCTAAACCCCCAGCGCCTACCCGCTGCCCCAGACCCCCATCCAACGGAGAGGGAAGCCAGGAGATCAACTGAGAGCAGTAGTTTGCAAGATTTAAGTGAAGAAAAGCACGTGGAGAAGGTGACTTTAAAACAGCCTGAGTATATAAATTGTGATCAGACTATTAAAGTCTCTTTGAAAGAGGAAGAACAAATGGGCTTCAAGGGTAAGAGGAAGAATCTCATTATCAGGCAGGTTTTCATAGAGGTTGCCGAGTTCCCTTCCCCGGGAGACTGCAGGAGGAGGAGAGGCTCGAACCTGCCTAGAACAGGCCTGCCTGGAGGCAAAGAGGTGACCCAGGGGGGGTCTTGGGGGACTCCCCCAGCACCAGAAGTCCCTGATGTGATCCTTGTAAAGCTTTTGAGTTCCTAAAAGAAAGGCTGCCTAGAAACACGAGGTAAGCATCATAAATATGCATGCATATTTTATCCCCTGTCATCAGCCTCATCCTGCTGGGTGGGGTGCATGTCTGACACTCTCAAAATTTAAGGGGCAATGTCCCCTTTGATTACAGGGCATTCAGCAGTGAACTAACCTTCAAACTAACTCCAACCTGCTTTCAAGCCACATCTTCCATTCAGGCTGAGTGGTGAGTCTGCCTTGAAGTGAATATTTCACTGAACAGGGAAGATGCTAGCTTTTCATTTTAATGTCCTTACAGCCCTCTCTATATGCATTGCCTCAGAGGCTGAGCTTGTCAAGATATGTAAACAGCAGAATCCAATGTGCTTTGCTCGGGACGACCCAGTCTACTGAGGCAGATTAACTCTAGCAGAAGGTGACTCCCAAGGCATCTGATGTTCAGAATTCCTTTAAAAGGAAAAATGAAACTGAGAGCGCACACTTTCCAAGTGACAGGAGCCATCGAAACACTACAGACATTCTGAGGGATAAACCTGTGGTCAGAGCTAAGGTTTTTCTAGAGCAGACATGATCACTTTTGGTCTTCGTTCATTCTGCCAAATTCTTGAAGCCCCTAAAGCCCATATTCAATTTCCACTCTTCTCGTGGTGGTAAAAGGGACCCAAGTAAGGTCTGCATCCTTCCATCAAGAATTAGTTTGTGAAGAGGCTGGTTGGCCAGTATGTCTACCTCCTCCTCCAGGTTCTCTGCCTCCCCAAACCTCCCCCTTGGTCGTTGTGAAATCCTCAGTGCACACAGTGTTTTAAAGCTGCCTGCATTCTATGGCTTCTGATAGAACTTCATTTTAAGGATTATGCAGATTTTCATTGTCTAAAAATTTTATTTCCTATGTGGTAATTATATAAATGTCTGCATGGATTTGGACTGGTATTTGCTAACCTTTGTACAAAATAGAATTGGCTCCAAAGCATCGATATGTTGGGGGGGGGGGGGGGGGGAGGGGGGAACAATGCAGTGATTTCTGTGCATATTGAAATGTGGAAATTCTGTCTTCTACAAATGTGGCTATACCTAATTCCCAAGATTACTGCCTTCCTACCATTTGCAGGGCAACTATGTCAATGACGGACCTCTCACCCTACCTAGAATGTAGTCTTTCCTACTATATGCTCAATGTATTCACAAAAGCTAGAGGAGGCTTTTGATCTATCGGCATGTTTTTATTAAGACGAGTCAGAACAGGGGCACCTGGGTGGTTCAGTTGGTTGAGCATCTGACTTCAGTTCAGTTCATGATCTCAGGGTCCTGGGATGGAGCCCAGCATCGGGCTCCCCACTCAGCAGGGAGTCTGCTTGTCCCTCTCCTTCCACACTCCCTCTTCCACTCATGCACATGCACTCTCTCTCTCTCACATAAATAATACCTTTTTAAAAATTTTTTTTAAAAGAATTTATTTATTTATTTGACAGACAGAGATCACAAGCAGGCAGAGAGGCAGGCAGAGACAGAGGTGGAAGCAGGCTCCCCACTGAGCAGAGAGCCTGATGTGGGGCTTGATCCCAGGACCCTGAGATCATGATCTGAGCATAAGTCAGAGGCCTAACTCACTGAGCCACCCAGGTGCCCCTCAAATAAATAATATCTTTAAAAAAAAAAAAAAAAGAGGAGTCAGAACACTTATATACATGGCCACCAAAATAACTCAGTCCAGTTATTTCAGCTACTTTTTCATCATTGGGGGACAGAAGAGCACGATGGGAACCATTAATGGTGTAGCATGACTCAGTGATCGCTAAGGTAGATGATGAAAGACCAGGATGGTCCACCCATGACCCACGCTTTCTGCTCCAAAGGCATATCCTGTGACTTTGCCCAGGAAGACATTAAGATCTTTACATTCATGTACCACCAAGCCATTCAGTGGCTATCATTAAAGCAGCTAGATAAAAATAAACTCCCAGAAATTTACCCTAAATCCACACTGAAGCCAAACTTAAAATCCACAGCTAGTACTCATTGAGGAGATGGAGCACTGGCTTCCTGGTGCTGATGGACTTCTACATTTCAAAATTGGATATTGTCTAATCCATCACAGCACCATGAGTGAGTCATGACCACTCCTATGCAAGACATGGTAAGAGGGACAAGATGAGGTGCACAAATTTGGAGATAGCCTTGCCTCTTACTATTGAACTATAAAATTAGTATCTATAAACCAAAGCCTCCTAAAGTTAGAGAAAGACAGACCCATAGTTTATAAGACATGACAGTCACCGGCTGATTAGGTTCAATATCTAAACAAAAAATATATTAGTCAGGAGAGATGGACAATCATGGAAACATGGAAAGAACTGCCTGTAGATTTGACTGACAGGGGAGGGCTGCCAGGTACTGGGGCACAATATCTTCCTGAAATAGATAACCAGAGCTTGTTCTCAGAGCCTGATGCCAGTAAGCATTCAAATCCTTTCACCTGGGCCCTTGTTAGAAGTCCATGCTCACTGGCAATCTTGCAACTATAATGTGCCTTCTTCACAAATCACAAGCACATTTCAAAATAATAAATCAGGATTCTGGTCTATACATCAGCCCTTTTGAGTTTAGTTAATGTGAGTCCATCCCCATGAGACAGACCCAGTGGAAACCATCTTCCTCCATTTCCAGTCTTCACCCATTGTTCAAAACAATGAACTCATACTATTGACTAAAGTGGGTTGACATATAACACATTATCGATTATTAGATATGAATCACTGTGTTAGCATCACAGGGTGCTAACACTGAGAAGAACTTTATTCCATTTGGGAGAAAAATGCCAATAAGTGAATTTCCCATCTTGTAAATTTCAAGGGCTGGCCATTTGAGGGCAGAGGCTGGGTTTTTGTATTTTATGTAACATTTCATTTCATGGTTTTTTTGCCTTCCACAAGGCCTGGCCCAGGTCTGGTGTGAGGTCAGAAGTAGGTGTTTGTTTTTCAAGTGAGCGAAGGACACAGTGCAGCTAACTACAACTGCATGACATAGAAGTAAGCCAAACAGCCCTGGCCCGGGGGACCAAAGGGCAAGACCTCCAAATCCAGTGGCTCCAGAGGGAGAATCCTGAATTCTAAACAGAACCCAGTCCATTCCCATACCCAGAGCGTAGATAAGCAAGCAGGTCACTTTCTGGATTTCTTTCCATGACAGCCTCTCTGGCCCCCAGCAGAGTATGGGAAGGAGGAGGGAATCCTTGGGTAGCATGAGTCTGACCGTGAGCTCCCCACCCACTCATCCTGGATGCCTCCTGAGGTCACCACTGATATGTGGCCATCTCTGTGTTTAGATGTGATTGCAAGCAGCCCCAGTGAGAAAGCATTGTCAGTTCTCTCTCCCTGCTCACTGGGCAAGAAAAGATTTTTCATTTCATACATCATTTACAACTTGCTGCTGTGATTCTAAAAAACCAGTGGGCTTTATCGAGTTAATGAGCAAGAAAAACATATTTGGTGAGCGTGTTAATTTTTTGAATGTTCTGCAGAGCCCAGGACATTAGGCAACAGGCACAGGGCAGCTGGGCACCCCAGGGAGTGCTTCCTCCCCCCAGATTCATTCCACCCAACAATGGGGGCACCTGGCTAGTCACTAATAAATCAGCAAATGCATCTTAATAGAAAGTGAACAGCAAACATGTCATTGGCTTTGCTCTCTCTGCATTGCCTCTACTCAGGAACATTTGGGACCCTGGGCAACCATCACCATTGGCCTGATTGAGTTTCTCTCCCACATACCGGTCTTCACAGCAAGAAAGAGGAGCGAGCAGGGCAGCTTTGAGGACAAATCAGGTCAAAAGGGGGAAGAAAGCATACCGAATCTCAGTGCTCAGGATTTTCGAAATGATATAAGACCATCTATCTCAAGAATGATGTGCTAATGAAGGTGTAAACCTAGACACGGGGAAGGAAGGGCTCTGTCAGAGGACCAAAATAAGATACTGAAATAAGTCTTAATTTATGAAAGGATCCTTTTAAAGTTCTTATTCTTATCTCTCAAAATCTTTGAAACTCCAAGCTGGTTGAATACATCTTAGCATTAATCTGCTCACGAAACCACAGAACCAAAAGCATCCCATTCATCACATCTTCCTTTCCGTCTTTGAATTTCATCTTGAGTGAAACATTTGAGATTGACCCCAGCAAGTTCATGGTGTTGGCAAAACTTGCACCCACAACTGAAAAGGCACAGATGTACTTTTCTCATTTCTCTTCCATGCATGGACAATGAGTATATTTGTGACTTAGTAGAGATGGGGAAATATTTGAGCACTATTAAGTGTAAACACAAAATGATAGCTACTGAGTCAGGCTTAGAACATCCCCGCTCTACACAAAACCGACAAAGGGTAAGCACCACATTTTAATACATCACACAACTCATTTAAAGAAGGTCCATTTCTGGGGCGCCTGGGTGGCTCAGTGGGTTAAAGCCTCTGCCTTCGGCTCAGGTCATGATCCCAGGGTCCTGGGATCAAGCCCCGCAGGGGGCTCTCTGCTCAGTGGGGAGCCTGCTTCCTCCTCTCTCTCTGCCTGTCTACCTACTTGTGATCTCTATCTGTCAAATGAATAAATTAAAAAATCTTAAAAAAAAAAAAAAAAAAAGAAGGTCCATTTCTGGACCCCCAGCCATCACAAAGATCGCTGGCCATAAACACACGCTCACACACACATACCATTCACACACACAATTCAAAACTCCCAGAGAGCTGTAGATCACTTAGATGAAGCAAATGGCACAAGAGACAGAAACTGGTTGCTTTCTAGATAAGAAAAAAATGCAGAACAGTCTATTTCAGGAAAGATACGAAATAAGGATCACTATTTTAGGGAGGAACATAATTGTGTTTTGTTGGAGAATACGAATCCAGGAAACACGTTTGTATTCTGATATTTAATGGTGTTTTGTATTCGTTCCAGCTGTGGGTGCGATAAAGCTCTACGTAACAAAGACACCCAGTTTTCCGTAACCAAGAACGCAGCTGAGATATCATCTCCGGAAGACTGGGGCTCATTCGCACCCTGAGAGGGTTTCTATCTCTGGTGCCTGGTAATGGGGAGGAATCAGGAAGAGTATCTTAATTTGCAGAGGATTTTTGGAGAAATGGAAAGCAAGAGAGCTGGGAATTGTGCCCAGTGAGCATGAGGCCAAGAAACCATGAACTGTCAGCATAATACCCCACATGTGGCTGAAAATGCCTGCCTCGGGTGTCCCCCAAGTGGGACCGACCACACAGCGTTCCTGGCCCTGTCACCACCGTGGGCTGTGCCTGTCAGGCAGTGAGGCCAACAATCTGTCTATACACAGAGCCAAAGGATGCCCGGCGTGTCCTCTGGCACAACCTCCACACACGCACTCAGTGACTTCCCTGTCTAAACTTCACGCTCACTCTTCCCAGCCCAAAGCAAGAGATTCTGCAGGTGTGGAATGCAGAAGTCAGACATGGCCAGACCACTCCTTGGGAAGCCTCAGAACCCATACACAGTGAGGAGAAACAGTGAGAGACAAGGAATCAGGCAAGAGAAAGCTGCCTGGGGCTGACCTGGGGTGGGGGAAGAATAGTTTAGTAAAGGTTGAAAAAAGCATCCCTCCCTCTCTCACCGAGCACTGGCCTTCAGGGCCACCTGGCCTGACAATCCCCACTGATGATGCCATCCCACCCGGCTGCCTGTGAACACACCTTACATGGCTCTTGTGAACTGCACACTTGTGTAACCCACACCCCTGGGTGTAGGTGGGACCTGTGGCTTGCTTCTGGCCCACAGAAAATAGCAAAGGTGATTGGAGAGCCCTTCTTATCACAGCCTATGTCCCATCATATCCTCCATTCTAGAAACCAGATTGAGATTCTCTTGCTCCCCACGGTAGGCAGGGTGATGCCTCCTCCCGTCCTCCCCCACCCCACCCAGCCAAAGTGTCCACTCCGAATTCCAGAAACATGTTCCATGACAAAAGAGATTCTGACAATGCTAGACGTCCAAGCAGGGAGATTATCCTGGATTATCCAGGTAGGCCCAGTCTAATCACACAGACCCTTAAAAGCAGAGAACCTTTTCTAAAGAGTCAGAAAGAGGAGACAGAAGAGAAGCAGGTGAGAATCTCAGCCTGAAAGTCTTTAACACACCATTGCTGGTTCTTAGATGTAGGGGCCAAGTGCAAGGACCAGGGAAAGGCTCCCAGGAACCAACAGCATCCCCCAGCTGACAGCCAACAAGGAAACAGAGCTCCAGTCCTACAATCACAAGGAGCCAAGGCCTGCCAACAGCTGGAAGGAGCTGAGAATCTACTACTTCCCGAGAACCTCCGGAAAGGCTCATAGCCCTGCCAACATCTTGTAGGACCCAGATCAGAGGAATCAGCTGCACCGAGATCTCTGAAGAAATCAAGACATTCTTCCCATAAAGACATTCATATCTTGTGTCCAGACTAGATTGCGTCCTGGACAGTCCCCTTCATTTTTACATTGTAGGATTCCAACTCTATCGGAAGCCTAACTGGAAGACATGTCCAGTCTACCAACATGGCTGCCTTTGAAATTATCTTCGAAAAGAAGAACATGCACCCAACTGTTGGAGAAACCAGCCCTACCACCACCTAGTAAACTTCATAGGTCATCTTCTTGCCTGTCCTGTATTCAAGTGGTCCCCTGCCCCTTGGTCCACTGCTGGGAACACACAGACATTGAATCTCCGGACATCCTCCAGAGGTGACAGAGAGAGAGACAGGGCACGGGGCCGCTCACTCTGTCAACTCCCCAAACTTTGTTTTTCAAAAGCAAATTTCTTCAAACAAAGCAGTTATAAGGCCTTTGTTGAAGTTGAAAAACAAAGATACTTTTGAGTCTCCTAAACACATACCAAAAGAAAAAGGTTATTTTTTAACTTTCAGAAAAGACAGATGCATGCTTTTGGTGCTCAGATACAGCCAAGCAGAATTTAGCTGAAACTTTCCCCTGAGTTCTATTTTGCGACTCAAACCAGGCACCAAAAAAAAATTGTTTTTATCTGAAAGGATCTTTCTTTCAAAAGGGAAAAAAGCATAGTTGGAAGAAAATGTATGAAGGAGCTAAATAGGGGAGGCCCTGCCGACTATTTAAGGGCCTGATATTAAGATATTGCCAAATAAATTGTTCATACCTTCTCGTCAGATGTCATTTTTGGATCCAGGCGATAATTTTAGCAGAGATCACTCAAACTTCCTCGAGGTGGAACAGCCACTAAATCTTTAACCCATTTCAGAGCTATATTGTATGGCTTTCCTATTTTTAGTGCCCTGTAGCTTCTTTAGCATAATCTGAGGGGGGAATGCTTCGCCCCCCCCCCAGCCAGCCTACCATATGTGTTATTGTCTGCTACCTGTGTGTAATTATCGGTGTTATTTTAATAATCAATTTCAGTGGAATGGTAGGATTTGCTTCCATTGCATTTAAATCCTAATAAAGCTCAATAAAAAGAAAATGAGAAAGAAAGAGAAAATAACGTTCGGAGGATTAACAAAACACTCCAACAAAAGGGACCTTTTTAATTTTCATGACGTGATAAAGTGATAGCCTTTTGAATAGACAATTAGGCTCATAAACCTGATACACCAAGGGCTTAATTCACAAACACACACTGTCACTAATACATTTGCCGAGGAGCTGTATGCTTAACAGGATTAGAATACAGTGAATCATTCATTATTAATGGAAATCTACATTGCCTAGGTCTTCATCCCTAGATAGACCAGTATTTAAATCAAATAATTTAGCACAATTTCAGGAGCTTAGTTCTGTAACTAGATTGCTCATGGGTAGCTCCGTATTTCCGTACACAGAACTGGAAATCTTTCCTGGGGGCATTGTTAACCTGCCTCGGCTCCTGTTACCCAGAGGATTTAGATTCTAGAAGCTCTCTGCCTTGCCCTGCTCACCCATAAACTCAGAAGTAACAAATCGGCTGGCCCACCTGATAAGGTCATTTGCTTCCCCCTAAAGACTGTAAGCTGTACCATATTCTCTGCATACTGTTTGCTCTTCAGCTCCAATGGGTGATTTTGCAAATGAAGAATACACGCCACAAGGGGGTTCAGACAAAACCTGGTCCAGGTCAAAGGTAGAATTTACAGAGTCACCCTT
The DNA here is from genome assembly GCF_002288905.1 of Enhydra lutris kenyoni. Taxonomy (NCBI): domain Eukaryota; kingdom Metazoa; phylum Chordata; class Mammalia; order Carnivora; family Mustelidae; genus Enhydra; species Enhydra lutris. Next base: position 11,187,000 of record NW_019154146.1, on the reverse strand, counting down.
TCAACAGTGTCTCAAGGGACACAGAAAGGACAAGGAAGACTTCCTTTGCTTTGACTCATGGAAAAGCTGGCTTCACCGGTAGGTGTACCAATGGTTATTCATCCTTTTTGTTGAGCATCTAAACTGTGCCAAGCACAGAGTGATCAACTCTTCCGGTTTGGCTGGGACTGGAGGGTTTTCTAGGGCAAGGGACTTTTATGTTTAAACCAGAAATTTCCCAGGCACACCAGATGGGTTGGTCACCCTAACAAGGCAGTGGAACATGCTCTCCACTGCTCATAATTCAGGTTAATTATTTCATAATGACTGAGGTTATCCTCAACCTTATGAGAGGGACAGTCCCACTTCTGGATACGGAGAATGAACTCCAAAGACGTTGAATAATTCACCCAAAGTCATGGCCAGTAGAGCTGGGATTCAGTTCCAGACCTCTCCAACTTCTCTGCCCATGACCTCCAGTTCTGTTCAGACAACCAGACACCCAGCTAGAATGAACAGCCTTGCTACTCACTCAGCTTTACATGCTTCCTCCACATGGGAAATCAAGACTTCCTAACTTACTATTAATTCTAGCTTTAGATGAAAGCTTCACATGGTCTGAGAACTCACCAGGCCCTTCAGCAAAGCCAAAGGCAGAGCCCATTCACCTAGCATGTCACCCCCCAGAACTAAGGACCAACAGAGACCATCCTCATTTGGCAGAGTGTAGATCAAAACACCTGGGGCTATTTTCCCAAATAAAAATCTCTCCTCCTTCAGTGGGGAGATTTTGAATCAGTAGGCTCAGTGCTGTGGCTGACATGCATTTCAGATAAAGATCCCAGGGTCCCCCCAAATGATTCACAAGGCCAGGACAGCTGTCTTGTCCTTCCATTGGTAAGTCTGCTGCTTTATTCTCCAACCCAGTGAGCCACTGTGCCTCACAAATGTGACCAGGGCAGGCCCTGGCAAGATTCTGTCAGTGCTCAGATAGACTATATTGAAGGCATACTTTGGGAAAGAAAAAAATCCCAGCTGTACTGTGCGACCTCTGGTAAATCACTGCATCTCCGCACTTCCATTTCCTTGCTCCTAGCATGACGGTGATACCGACACCTCTCCCAGGAGAGCATACATGATGTACTGAACACAACGGATCCCGTACCCCATGCCCCTTGGCATCCCACTCAACTTCAGCCACAATACTGGACAATCACGTCATTGCCTTCTGAAGGAGGTTCCATCCAGCAGACAGACATCATGGAAATTTGCCCATTAGTTCTGGCCAGTGTACAACTGTCTGTTTTCATCTCAATGTGCTTCTTGATTTTCAACTGCTTTGGAATAACAGTATCTTTCAGTACCTTCCAGGAGTCAGTCCAGCAACAGGGGCTTCAGTGAGTGCAGCTGATAGATGGAATTATAAACTCAAAAGTTAATATGTTAAGTGGTTGAATCCTCATTAGAAAAGGAGTGTTTACTTTGCAAAGGATTAATCAAAGTTTTTTTTTGAAGTAGCAGGAGCCCAAATTGCATTAATCATTAATTATGAGTAACAGTAATTAGTAACATATATTTAGCTTCTAAAATCCAGAATTCTTAGGACCTGGCAGGTCCCAGACAGGAAACAAGGTTCGACATAAATCCCTTTTCAGGGGCACCTGAGTGGCTCAGTCTGTTGAGCATCTGATTCTTGATTTCAGCTCAGATCATGATCTCAGGGGCGTGAAATCAAGGCCTGTGTCACGCTCTGGACTCAGCAGGGCATCTGCTTGGGATTCTCTTTCTCTCCTTCCCTCTGCCTCTTCCTCTGAGCTCGCTCTCTCTCTCTCTCTCTCTCGAAATAAATCTTTTTTTAAAAAATCCCTTTTCAGTCTCCTTTGAAAGTTTCTTGGCCTCTGCAGGTCCTCAGGTCTGAGCTCAAGGCCTCTGTCTTCTTACCCAACATTCTCTCCCTAGAGGGGTCCCCCATTTTCATCTTGTATCTAAACCGAGGTCTCATTTCTGAATTTCAACTGCCTGTCTCAACTGAGAGTCTACAAGCATCTCAAAGGTAGCCTACCTGCTGTAGGTTGAATTGGGTCCTCCAGAAAGATATGTTGGAGTCCTAACCCCCAGTGCCTCCAAATGCTGCCTTATTTTGAAATAGGCTTATTGTAGGTGTAATTAGTCAAGATGAGGTCATACTGCAATAGGGTGGGCTCCTCATCAATGAGACTGAAGTCCTTAAAAGAAGAAGACCATGTGAAGACCCAGAGACTCAAGAAGAACCTCATGTGAAGACAGAGGCAGAGATGGGAAGGATGCTACCACCAGCCACAAATTACCTGGGACCACCAGAAGAGAGAAGAGGGGAGGAAGGATTCTCCCTGAGAGCCTGCAGAGAGAGCACAGCCCGGCTGACACCTTGGTTCAGACTTCTAGACTCCAGAAGAGAAATTACATAAATTTCTATTGTTTAAGTCACCTGGCCTGTAGCCCCAGGAAACCAGCCCGGCCCTGGGCTCATATGACCCCAGTAAGCGGCACGTCCTGTATTTGGCTGTGCCCACCAGTGACCTGGATGGTGTCGGGTCCTCGCTGCCCCTTCCCCCACACAACCCTGTGTGTCCCGCCCAGCCCGCATCATTACCTGCACATCTCAGTCCAGGGACCACCTCCTCAGGGAGGCCTTCCCTCCGGTTCAATCTCTTCGTTCCATTCAGTTTTCCCTCGTGGCATTTGTCACAGCTCTTAGCCACCTATTTATTCATGTGGGGTTATTTGCTGTTGCCGTTGGGTTTTTTAAGACTTTCTCTCCCTCCCTGTAGGCCCCCAAAGAAGAGGAATAATGTCTATTTGTTCTCCTGGTGTTGGCAGAAAGCAGAACAATGCTCGACTCCTAGAAGGTGCTTTATAAATATTGTGGAGTCGTCCAACCTAAATGCCTCCCTTTGTGGCTGACGCGGTAGAGGAATGTGTCGACGCGCAAATAAACAGGACAGCACCAGCACTAACTCTACTCAGGCCAGAGCTGTGAGGACTCTGGGCTGTGGGGAAACAGGACCTTACTGACCGCCACCTGTGGAGGGAGGGCTGGGCGTCTGATTTCTTGAGTTCCCACAGCTTACAGCCTGCTCCAGGCCACAGATTTCTCATTTAGGAGGTTGCCTAACTGGCTCTTGATGCTTGTTAAAGCTCCTCTTCGAGGTCGATCTCAGGGACACTGGCAACCACCCTTTACATGCAGTCATGTTGGTCTCACTACCCCATTTCAGAGATGAAGACAGACAAGGCAATTCACACTCCTCTTGGCTTGTGCAGAGCCCCTTAATACAACAGGAAACAGCATGGTTTTCGAAGAACAACTCCTGGATAAAGCCAACAGATGACTCTAACCAGGAACTGATCCCAGCATATGGGATAATCACCCAAGTTCGAGCAGAGCCACCTCTGGGGTCACTCGATATTTTTTAAGTGTCATCAGAAGTAACTGGCAGTTATACGTAACTCTCGGAACGAGAACAGAAGTATCAGCCTGAATGCTTCCTGTCTATCGGTCATGAAGGCAATTTCAGAAATCCATCAAAAATTAGACAAAACACTGGATTCTTTTTTTTCCTACCAAACCTATAGCAATAAAAGGAATTTTAATTCTCTTGATCTGGTGAACAAGAGAATTCTAATGGAGTAGGGGTCTCCATCCCCAAATCAAAGTCTGATATCAATAATTCTCAACTTGTCTCTCCTCTACTTTTCCAGGTAGAAGATCCAAGCTAAAGTAAAGCAAAAGCAAGAACAGGTTGACTGGACAGAATTATTTATCCATGAAGTACCTTGAAATGATAAAAAGATTGAAGCTGCCTCCAAGAACTACTCAAGCCTGTAACAGAGATCACATTCTACCTCAAAGTGGATTGTCCCACTGCTGTTTAAAGACAAAAGCTGGCAACCACACAATGCTTCTCTATGGATGCCAGGCCTTGATGACTCTGAAAAAGGTCTCCCTACTAATGAACACTACCCTCACTAAAGGTCACCCCACTCACTCAACACCTCTAAAATCCAGCCCCCCTCGCCACCTCCAATACCCCTGCCTCCGGTCACTGCCAGCTGAGTCCCTAGCCTCCTCAAACCCTCAGAGTCAGACAGTATTTTCAAAGGTAAACCTCACACCTGCGAGTTCCAACCAAAACTGTGGCTGAGGCACAGCCTTCGACTCACACAGCTGCCACAGATTTTAAATTTTTGAAGGAAAAAAGCAGAACTTGCCTGTCAGACTCTGTGCAAACTACTAGCCCAAGGCTGTTCCCACCTCCCTCATTAGATCATGCTACATACCTTTCAATGACATCATGTCTTTGTGAAGCTGGGCTTCCCGGATTGCTGGGACGAAAGTAAGACCGTTGTTGTATACCCAAAGAGATGAAAGCAGGGACTTCACAGATGTGTGTAGGCCTAGTTTCACAGAAGCACTATTCACAATAGCCAACAGGTGCCAACAACCCAAATGTCAATCAACAGAGGTATGGATAAACAAAATGTGGCCTATACAGACAATGGAATAATACTCAGTCTTAAAAATGAACTAAGTACTAATACATGCTGCAACATAGACAAATATTGAAAGTGTGATGCTAGGCAAAAAAAAAAAAAAAAAAAAAAAAAAAGGCCAAACATTGAAGAACAAATATTATATGATTCTACTTTTATGAGGTACTTAGAGTAGTCAATTTCCTCAGGTCAGAAAATGGAATGGTGGTTGCCAGGGGCTGAGGGAGGGGGAGAATGGGGCATTAGTATTTAATGTTAATTAGTATTTAATAGGTACAGAGTTTCAGTTTGGGATAGTGAAAAAATTCTGGAAACGATGAATGATGAATGATGGTGTTTGTTGCACAACACTGTGAATATACTTAGTGCCACTAAATTGTGTACTTTAAAATGGTTGTAGCGTTAATTCTCCTGTTATGTATATTTTACCACAAAAAAAAGTAAACCCTTGCAAAAATCAATACAATTGAGGAAATGGGGGTGGCAGTGTCCAATACAATCCAAGGTGTGAAAAGCTATTCCATGCCCAACACATAAGAAGTTGTGGCTAAGAATGTAAGGGAAATATTTCTTATTTAATTTGTGCATCATAGTTGTGCATCATATAGAGATGAAGAGAGTACAGAATGTAAGAGACTTGTAATACATCCCCCAACAGCAGTATATGTATATGTATATATATGCGTATATATATGCAGTATATATATACTAGATCCTGATTTGAACAAACTGTATACGAAAATCAGTTTGTTCACATATAGATGAAAATCAGGAGGAACTTAGTAACTAACTGGATCCATTGTCTGTTATTTAAGAATTGTTTTTAACATGATGACATGACAGGTTTTTTTTTTTCCCAAGGTGTTCTTCTCTTTCAGAGATTCATGTGAAAATGTTTACAGTAGAAATGATATGATGTCTGGGACCTGCTTCAGAACAACCTCAGTTGGGGTGTGGGAGAGCAAGGAGAAGAAGAGAAAACACAGTTGGCCATGAAGTGATCAGTGTTGAACTGTGTGATGGATGCATGGAGGCTCATGGCCTCTCTGCTCACAGCTTCCCATTTCCAAAGTTAAATGCAAATCTCCTTGTAAAACCTAGGATGCCACTCCCCACTCTAACTCCTTGGATGGCTCCCTGTGTTCTCGGGATAAAATACAAACTTATGGGTGGACACCTTGCCTCTATACACCTCTCTGTCCACCTTTCCACCAGCTGTGTGACACTGAGCTACACAGACCTCCCAACCCTCCACCCCTCCCATCCCCCACCCTCAGTGGGGCATGGACGCCTATGCTGGTATGCCCTTCCCCCCTCCTCATCTGGGCAACCCTCCACACTATGCACCCACTCACCACTTCCTCTGGGGTGCTCTAATGGACCCCCAGCTCCCAGTGCTGAATGAGAAGCTTTTCCTCAGTGCTTCCAGAGAAACAAATTTTCCTGTTAGCAAAACTTTGTAAACAGTAGTACTTTCATTTCCCATTGGTTTATTAAACCATCTGGTACATAGTAGATACTCAATAAACATGGGTTGACCTGAGAAATGAATGGCAAAACGAACAATGGAATAAATATTATCATCACTAATAGTTCTGTCCTAGGAGTCTGCCACCTACATGGGCCCTGTTATAAAGCTTTTGTTATGGGAAGAGGTGGATTCTTCCCTTCTACCTGGAGGGAGGAACTGAAAAGGCACCCATAAGAATGAAAAGCCTGATATATGAAAGGCCATGTCACCAGTGACATAATGAATCAAATCAACATTACAGTTCCAGGAAAGCAAGACTAACCAAGGAGGAACAGAGTTAGAAAGGGGCCGGCCTGGTTATGAGAATCCTGGTTTCAGAGACATCCGATCCCTGCCCTCTAGATACTGACCTGACCCTGTGGGTCACTTCTGGGGACACCAGCTTCTCACTCGCCTCTGGAAAACCTCTTCCAGACCTGACATCTTGAGATTCTACCCCCGTTTCTGATTGATATCCACAACCCTTGGTTTGTTCATTACGTAATAACTAGTTATTGATCATGGAGAGTGCGTGAGCCTCACCAGACCGTGTCCTAGGCAGCGTGACAAATGCCAAAGCTAACATGGGTCTCAAAATCTTACAGAGAAAGGTGACAGGCACGGAACGTGCTGCATCACAAAACTAAACATGATACGTCCAGAGGAGGGGGACAAGGAAGGTGTCTGAGAGATGATAACTGAGCTAGAGTTCTTTCAATTCCGGAAGCCTCGACAGAAGCAGCAGGGTTGCATGACAGCTGGGGAAGGCGGGGGCAGGGGGATTTCGGTAGGTGGCAGGTCGGCTGCCTGAGACTGCCTGCTTATGCTGGGGGAATGCCTTCTGTCGTGGCTGAGCCCAGAGGCAGAGCCGTCTCAGGGCTCCCATCTGTTCATGGGGACAGGTTCGTCCCCGCTTGCCTCCCTGCTGTGCCCAGGTGGGTTCATCATGGAGTAAGACGGTCCAGACTGCAGGCTTCCCTCTGGGCACAACGAAGTTCAGAGGAAGAAGACAGGCTGTTAGTCTGGGGTCTCTTCCTGTATCTCGCTCTTAGGGGAAAATCAAATCTCCCCAAAAGCCCCACAGCCAACTCTGATCAAGCCACGTGGCTGAAAGGGGACAGTGGGCCCCTTCCTGAGCCAGTCCTGTGCCTGCCGCATCAACAGGGCCCCTGGGATTCCCTCGCTCACTGCCAGCCCCTTCCACCTTCTAGAACAGCCAGGGCAATGTCTTCCACATTCCGTCTGCTGTGGAGGCAGGCTCTGGCACAGCCAGTCAGATGGTAACAAGCAGAGGTCTGAAGACAAGACAGGACAAGAGGAGACAATACTGAATCCAATTCCCACATGCCCTTTCTCTCTCCCGGTGCTTCTGACTCCTGGCTGCACATTAGAATCACCTGGGCCCCAGCCCGGCCCAATTAAATCTGAGTCTCCTGGGGTTGGAATTCAGGCATCTGTGGTTCTGTTTTTTTAAGCTTCCCGGAGGACCCGGATGCCCAGTGAGGGCTGAGAACAAGGGCTCTAGCTCACTGGTTCTCAAACCTGAGAATCACCCGCACGGCTTATGAAAGCACAGGCTCCTTCGCCCCATAACCGAGTCTCTGACTCAGGAGGTCTGGGGCAGGACCAAGAAGGTGCATTTCTAACAGGCTCTCGGGTGATGCTGCTGCTGCTGTGGGGGGACATGTGTCCCTCATCCTGACCAAACTAGTATGGCTCTCGGAGCCCCAGTATCTTTTCCCACCTGTAAAACAGAGGCAATCGTAGCTGCCATACCGCCATTGTTGAAAGGGTTAATAAAGGTAATGTCCACAAAACACCTAGCGCCAAGCTCAAAGGGCACCTAGCAGGTGCTCACAAGACAGAAGGTACCATTATTAGTCACATCACTACGCGTGTGTCAGAGCCTTGTCCGAGTGTGCCTCTGAGCTGGGTCAGCTCTCTCTTCCATCTAGTGGGGCTTTTTTTGTGTTATTGGTTTTTTTTTTTTTCTTCTAAAAATACGTAAGCACAAAAAAAAAAAAAGTGTATCATGCTTTCTGCACTGGTTCTAAGTCTCCAGTGTTTTCTTATAGAATGATGCTTATCAGAGGAAAAACATCTGTTCCACTTTCTTTAATCTCTAATTTATCTAATCTCCCTTTGTAAAAAGGTATATTGCTAATGAGTGAATTTCTGCCAAGGGAAAAAAAATGCTTGTTTCAATTACTTATTCTTCTCATTGACTTTACTCTCTGTGGTGTAATATCCCACAACATAAATATAATGAATGGGCCACTTTTTTCTGGTATCTTCATCACTGGCCACTGATAGAGAGACTTCTCGAATAGAAAGATGTCATTTTTCATGTCTCCACCTGAAGCATCAGACACACGTTTGTCCGAGTAAATCTTTTCCTCGGGCAAGTGTCCTCACCCTGCCCAAGGCACCCGCCCAGGAGAACCCTCTACGGAGGGTGACCGTGACGGACAGCGGCCGCCAGAGGGCGCCGCAGAGCAGCGCAGCCCGACCCCTCCTGGGCCAGAGCCTCCACCGCCTGGGCCACGCAAGCCCCACCTGGGGTATTTACTTTTCCCCAGGAAAGGATAGTTTTCAAAATCTGTAGGCGTCTAGGTGTGGTTTGGTTTTGTTTTGTTTTCTTCTTTTTTTTTTTTAATGTAAGTTAATAATCAAATAACAGGATTTGCTTCCATGTGTTTATAAAAACAAATGAAGATAAAATTATTTGAAAGAATGACATTGGACCAAAACAAGGAAATTTTGGAATTGTGCTATGGAGTTGAAGGCCTTATGGAATGCATCCGTCATTTTACAGGTGAGGACACCTGAGGATCTGAGAGTTCACCGTGTCACACCAACACACCACAGCCCCTATCGGAGCATGGGAATGCAAAGGGCCACCAGAGTTATCAGTGAGCCCCGACTCCCTCTCATTCTGCCCTCCCATCCTTCCTGCTGTGCAAAAAGGAGAGACAGCTGACATTTCTTCATGTAACCTGAGTTTGTGCTATACCTTGCAATGTGTGTGTGTGTGTGTGTGTGTGTGTGTGTATTGCAATTTTTTGGATTGCAGTAAAATATACATAAAATTTACCATCCTAATTATTTCTAAGTGTCCATTTCACTGACATTATTTTTATGATATTGTGCAGCCCTTTCCCAAACTGAAAGTTTGTCCCCATTTGACGTGACCTCCCCAGGCCCTCCCCCAGCCCCTGGTTCCCACCATCCTATTTTCTGTCTCGATGGATTTACCCATTCTAGGTACCTCATATAAGGGGAATCATACAATACTGGTCCCTTGGGGTCTGGTTTCTTCCAGTTATAAATTCCTCAAGTTTCAGTCATATTGTAGCATCGGAGAGGCTTTCATTCCTTTTTGGGGCTGAATAATATTCTGGCACTTTCATTCCTATAGCTGGTACCCTGAAGATGCTGGAGGGCAGCCCCAGCCTGAGCGTCCAGCTACTTGCCCACACCTGCCTGTCATAGAGCTTGGACTCAGACTTGGTCTTCTCCCAGGCTGTGCCCTTCACTCTGCCTTGGCCCGCGTTTCTCCCACATGCAGGAAGCGGGCCTTTGCCACAATCCCTGTGCTTACTGAGGACAGAGATGCTCCCTTCCAAGGAGGGCAAGCCACCCACATAAGGAACGCAAGCACAACCCCAAGGCAGGGAGGTACAGAAAAGAGGAGCCAAACTAGGAAGACTCGACTCCCAGACTAACATGGACAGGGATTACTCCAACCCTTCACAAGGCTCTTTGACAGAGCTGGTTAAGAGCTAACGAAATCTTTTTTTTTGGTGGGGGGAGGGGGAGAAGCATCAAATATCCCAGCTTGTGCTAACTGAAGTTGACACAACAGCCACCAAATGCACAAAGGCCCTTTAAGGCTTTAAAATCCCGCTTCGGCCAAAAGTCTGCTTGCACAAACCGTCAAGCAATGCAGTCTCTGGGCATCCTTATCAAGGTAAAGTGTCCTGTATGGCAATTCCCAGAAGAAAGTCCATGACTAATAAAGAGCTATGTCCTGAGGCGACTAAAAATTAATTTTACAAGTGAACTGTTCCTCACATCTACCCGTGCTTTATAAACAAAACACATTACGGGCTCTACGATGTCGGCATTATTAACGTTACTGTTATCAGTCATCTAGGTGCTTTTCACCCACTGCATCACTTCATTCCCATACACACGCCATGGAACGAGGGCTGGAAGACCACAGGGCTTCTCAGGGTTCCAGCTCTGGTAAACTGTAGCCCGCTGTCCAAGCGGGGTTTCATGACTTCCGAGCCCAACCTCCCCACCATGGAGCTCAACTAGCTCATGAGAAAGTCATCCCCTACCCGGTCAGTAGAAGCTGTCCTTGGAGGGGTAGATCCTCTCTTCCCAAACCAAAGCACAGGCACCTTACTCAATCCAGCAAACCCTACTTGGTGTGTCCATCTGTGTCCATCTGTGTCCGCCACTGTGGTAGACACCAAGGGGAAAGCAGTTCCAGCTCTCTTGGAGCCCACATCCAATAAACAAATATTTGCGGAACCCTATCCATGACTCTTTGGGCTTACATGTAGCTGCAACACGGACTATCAAATGTAGTAACTTTCTGGTGTGAATTAAAAGAAACTGAGAAATCGTTTCTTGGATGGCGTTCAGGTGAGAAAACAGAATACAGAATACCTCAATTTTTACTAAAACACTCTGACTGAGCCTTTCCTAACTTCACATCAGGTGCAGAGACTGACATCCGAGAAGACGTGACCCCTCAGTCCACTGACTCCAATCATGGATTAAATAAAGGGTGTTATCTGGAGAAGAAGGGGTTTTGCCAAGATTACCGTCAAAACAGGTTTTGAAAATTAAGTGACATGTTTTCTGAAGCCGTATTTACTCTAGAACGCTGGAGGAAACAATACAAGAAGCGCCAACCCATCCTGTTTTGTCTGATAAATATGGAATGTTCTTGAACTCCAATAATTTACATAAGATGAAGCAATCCTCAGAAAAGGTTGGCTGATCCTAAAAGGATTAAAATCCGTCTCAGCGGCCCCAGAGCCCTTTGTAATTTCAGCCACTCATCAGCCTCAGCTACATTTGCCAAGTTTCTGACGTGAAAATGCGGGAGGTAGTCACCACTGTGCCTCAGCTGGGGGGAGAGCGGTCTGCCCAGTTTGGCAGGGAGGGGGCGGGGGGGGAATGCTGTCTGATCCTGACAAGGTGATTCCCTTGGCGCCCACCCCAGTGCATTACCAAGGAAAAGGAGGCATGTTCTCTAGGTGGTGGTGAAGCAGGAACATTTGTACCAATAAATGAGAAACATTAAGGAAGAATATATTTCTTTCTCCTAAATAACCTGGAACAAAAACAGGAAAACTTTGTGACCTGTGAACAATGTTTTAATATCTATGTACCCTAAAAGGGGTGGGGGGAGGATTACACAAAGGTAATTTCTACTACAAAGTTACTCTCTGGAAAATTTTTAGGTAATACTGCAAAGAAAATTGGGGAAAAAACATTATTACAAAGAATAGACACATTATTTATATTATACAGTGTACTGTATATTATTACAGATAATATAGGAAATTGGGGAGGAATCTTATTACAAATAATATAGTAATGTAAAAAGCTTTGTCCAGGGTTGCTGGAAAGGGGCCCTAATCCTCGTGATATATGACTAACTTTTGCCAATGGAACATGATCAGAAGTGACACGTGCCTCAGGGAGAACTTCTCCTCAGGGGTACCACGGGGCTTTGTCATTGCTCTTTTCCCTCCGTCGTAAGAGAGGAATGACACAAATTCAGGCTGCTTCTTCAGCCTCAGTCTGGCAATGAGGAGGCTTCATGGAGCAAGTCTGCCAAGGCTCAGAGTCAAGATGAGTGAGAAACAGACATTTGCTACCAGAAGCCACTGAGCTATTTGAGCCTGCCTGTTACGCAGCATTACCTAGTGAATACCAACACATGTGGCTTCTTGTGCCTTGTAGATTAAAATCCAAAATCTGTAACCTGGCACCGAGGCCCTACTTTAAGTTTCCTTGCTTCCCTGAACATGGCGACTTTAGGCCTAAGCTTAAAAGTCACTTCTTTAAGGTGAAGTTTTCCTGACCCTTCAGTCACTCTACCACATACCTCTCCTCTGTAGAGCATATCAGGTTCAAAATTTTAATTTTCTTTGCCTGGTCATTTGATTGTTGCCTCTACTACTTCTTAAAGAATTAATCACAACTGTAATTCCTTCGATGATGTATTCAATGTCTACCCCTCCTGTGACCACCACATACTCACATGAACTCACACGAAGTCTCAGGAGAATGCTTTCCGGTTTTGCTAACCATTGAACCCAAGGGCTGGGAAATTGCCCGGCACGCAACAGAGGCTCAATAAATTTTTGTCAATGAATGGAATGGTTCATCATTGACCAGACACTACAGCTTAAAGGATACTATAAAATGTAAATATAAAAGTTATTAAAAGCATTCACTGAATTGAGTAACAGGATCAAGTGCCAGTATTTCATGGAAGAGCAGTAACCTGGATGTCTCTTTTCTCTCATATCAACACCAGCCCTGCCTCTAAAAGGCAATTAATAAATAATACCTCGGGCATGTCTCAGTAGCCTTAGATACGTAGGATCTCCAACACGTAGAATCATTTGCCTAAAACACAGGTTGCTGGGTCCCACACCCAGATTTTCTGATTCAGGGGGGTGAGGTGGGACTCAGAAACCTTCACTCCCTGTTCCCACACCCCACAGGGCACCACTACTTCGACTCCAGCACTGAGAGCCGCCACACCTGCCCCATTGTCGCCAACGAGGCAGCACAGATCACAACCTGATGTCTCCATTGGCTTTTCTATATCGTGACAAGGATGGTTGGCTCAGCAGAATTGGGAGAACGGGACCCGCACTTCTGTCAAGTAGAAGGTCACATTCACCTGGGCTTGAAGTAGGAGACGAGACGGGGAAGGAAGCCTGGGGAGCTGCTTCCAAACACCTCCACCTTGCCCACCGGCCTCACCCAGGGGGTGCTCTGCTTCCCCACAGTGTTCCCTCCCACTCCCATTCCCCACCTCAGCCTCTGCCAGAATCGACTCTCACACTCACGCTCCTGCCACAAACCTCAGGTACACCTGGAAGGAGGGGGAACAATTTTCACAGGGATTAAAGCTATGGCTAAAAGCATCAAAATTTGACTTTGATTTCAGGGTAACTACGACCTCTCTGCCAGATGTCCCAAGTAGAAGAAAGGAAGGGCAAGGCATCTGGGTTGTCAGAGAAGCAAGGGGAAAGAGGCAGGTGGTCAGAGGATGTGTGCAGATGCAGGGTCAGAGGTCAGGGGTCACAGGCACAGAAAGCTGGGGGGCAAGGGGTGCGAGCACACTGGGCTAGTGGGCCCGGCATCCCACGGCTATGCCACATGCTGATGATAGAGTCTTCTCTGTTCTCCCACATGCCCACTGAGGGCCATCCACCTGCCATGTTCACTGATAGTTTGGCCATTTTTGATTAGTGTTGTGGGCTCAGTTGTGCCCCCCCAAAATTCGTATGTGGCAGCCCTAACCCCCAGTACTTCAGAATGTGGTTGTATTTGAAGATGGGGTCTTCAAAGAAGTGCGAAGCTAAAACTCAGTCACGTGGGTGGCCCTAAGCCAATCTGACTGCGCTCTTTTAGGAAGAGGAGACAAGGGCACAGACACGCACGGACAGAAGGTCACATGGAGACACGAGCCCAGGAGACAAGCCTCAGAAGACACAGACTCCACCAACATCGTGATCTCAGACTTCTGTCAGCACTGTGAGACAGTCAACGCCTGTTGTTGAAGCCCCGGCCATGAGTCACTTTGTTACATGGCCCTATCACACTCATCCAGTCAGTCCCAAAGTTCTGAGACTCCCCCCCCCACTGAGGGAGAGGGAAGCTGGGGGGCGGGGGAGGGCTCCCAGCAGGACTGCACTGCCCTCTCTTGTGGGCTAAAGGACATGGCCTTGGTATAAGCCTATGGGCGTTCCTGCAGAGCTTTGAACCCAAGGGGTAAATGAGATTCACATTTCCTTTTTTTTTTTTTTTTTTTTAGGATTTTATTTATTTACTTGAAAGAGAGAGAACAAGAAGGGGGAGAGGGAGAAGCAGACTCCCTGCTGAACAGGGACCTCCCTGTGGGGCTCAATCCCAGGACCCCAGGATCATGACCTGAGCAGAAGGCAGATGCTTCACTGAATGAGCCACCCAGGTGCCCCAAGAATCTCATTTTCTACAAAACACTGTGGGTAAAAGTAGGACAACAGGGCCTACACCCACCTTCTGGAGAGCCTCTCTCTCATGAGAGACACCCACACTGTCCTTGAAAACTAGCCACGGGGGACAGCGAAGGGGAGCCCGGATGCCACCAAGGCAGTCGGTAACGCAGCAGGCATTAGTCGTGATTCGTAGAGTTACCACGTACTTAGGTGTCAAGCACATATAACACAAAGGAAACCCCTTATACAGAAATCTTGATTGGAAAAAAAAATGTTTTTTTCATGAAGTTTTTCTACCAGTTTTTGCTATAGAATTAAAACAGCGAAAACAAAAACAAAAACAAAAATCTCAAAAATACCTTAGTTAAGTAAGCACACACTTAAGCAATGTAGGAAGGGAGGAACTAAACACCAGCTGTACCCTCCAGGCCGGGAGAGCCTCACAGATGCTCTTGCACAACTGGCCTCAGCCTTCCTGGGCGCTCGGCTCACAGGCTAACGAGGTCCTGTGTCCACTCCTCCCCATCCCCCACCCTGTGCCTTTGTCTGAAAGCATCGCAGACCCCATCACAGCCAAGAAATGTGAAGATGAGAGGAGGGTGGGGAAGCTCTTCCAGGACCTGCCCAGGATTCTGCTTTGCATGAGGTCTGGCCCCAGAAAGGTGAAGTGCGTGAGATACACACAACGATTCACATAAAAGCCAGCCAACCCCAGCATAAAAGCAAGCATCGTGAGTACCACTGAGACCTCCATGCCATTGCTTGTAAAGACTATATCAGGCCAGCGGTTCCGAAAACGCAGGCATCTAAGGAAAACCGCCCAGGGCAGTCATTCTGGGTCACTGTAAAAATATGTTGCATTCTTCTCAGAGATACTGCATTTCTCCATCTTCACTCTTCCTGGCGCTACTCTCCTCTTCTGTTTTCATGCATAATCAGTAGAGTATCTATTCTCGAGCCCCAAACCCCACTGTATTTCCCGGGGTCCAGGATGCCTGTGTGGCCAGCCGCACTCCATCCCCCGCCCGCCCTCTCGCCTCACCACCTCTTGCTATTTGAGACATCTCCTGACACTCTTGGCACAGAATGGCCAGACACCCCAAGAAAAGGGGGGGACAGGGCAGAGTGATGGTGGGATTTCACTCCAATCAAAACCCACTTCAGTCCCTGAAATGTGTGTTTCTCACTGAATCCCAATTCTTCACACTTGTTTGAGGATATGATTTAACATGAAATGTGAAATATTTACTTGGTGACACCCGGGTTTGGTCTGTACACGGATTCCATGGTGATAATCCCCTTGGAGGGCTGCAATTAAAGACTGGAGCTGGCAAGAGGCACCTCCCTCCCTGGAGAGCCTCAGCCCTGTCTCAGTGAAACTTCCTGGGGTGGTGGGGAGGGGGAGGGGAGCAAGCAGAAACTCAGCCATACCCACACTGGCCCCCACCCCACAGCCCCAGCCACAGCCCTGAGGACTGTGCCTGATGCCCATCTCATCCCCTGTCCTCTCTGAGAAGCAAACAATATAGCACTGTGCATTTCCCCCATCTTTCTTTCTCTGAGGGGCCCCGGTGATTAAGAATGCAGGGTTTCGACTCCTAAGTTAGGTTCAATTCCCATTTAGGTCATTTCCTGTGATGCTTTAGACGACTCATTTTAAAGTTTCAGTTGATTTTGTTTCCTTCACCCACTCCATAGAGTCTTACAAAAATTAAAGAAGGTGGGCACCTGGGTGGCTCAGTGGGTTAAGCCTCTGCCTTCAGCTCAGGTCATGATCTCAGGGTCCTCTGATCGAGTCCTGAGTCAGGCTCTCTGCTCAGCGGGAAGCCTGCTTCCTCCTCTCTCTGTCTCTGCCTGCTTCTCTGCCTACTTGTGATCGCTCTCTGTCAAGTTAAAAAAAAAAAAAAATTAAAGAAGGTAATTTGTGTAAAGCACCTGAGAGTGATGGCAGATAAGTAGCGATCAGTTGATGACCGCTGTTGAAATCATTGTGTTGTGATAACTTTACAGGATTCTTATAAAGAGTGACCAAAGTAATGGGTACTGTTGTGGTTGTTATAAAAGATAGAGAAGTCAACGAACACTGTACTTAATTTACAGGTCAAAAAACAAAAACTGTAAATGCTTACATCACTTGCACACCAACATGGGAAGTTGAACCCCAGCTTCACCATTCACCATGCTCTAGGACAGCTCCCACAGACAAACCCCACGGCGGTGGTAGGAGTGGACAGTGTGCTCCGTGGACACTGTGCCCGGGCACCCAGAGGCTCATACTTGCTGCTGCTGCGAAATACTGACTTGTGATGTTCAGATTGGTCTGTCTCTCCATTCTGAGTGCTACAAAATAAGGCAGACCTGGAAAACACATCATTGTTGGGATCAGGATACAGGTTGGATACCACTGCCTCACACTGTGCTGGGGAATCCATTCACGGGCTGTGGGATACAATATACCATGAATGATGCTCTCTGTAGTGGTACAAACTGTAGGTTGAGGGAAAGAAAATGCAAGAGGAATGACTCCCTTCTTACCGTTTCCCAACCATCCTTGTGAGCTGCAAGCACCTGAATAGGTGATGAATGAGGCCATGATCATAGAAACAGAAACAGTCAACAGACTTCTATGAATAAGAAGAGTTAATATTCTGTTCCTAATTTGGTTGCGATACCCAGCAGTGAGAGAGGCAACCCCACTCCAGTGGCACCAAACCTACCTCTGTGCTTGAGTAGATGATACTCTGCTGCGTGGAGGGATTGGCACGTGGCTGTGCTGGTTAATGTTTAACAACTTGCTTTCTGGGAAATAAAAGCCTTGACAGGTAGCATTTCCCAATTCCCATGGTGTAAATACTACCATTAAGGTCATTTCCAAGCTACCAACATGACCCCACTAAAGCAGAGCTGGGAAGGGATGCACATCATTAGGGTCATGGCTGAAAAAAGAGCATAGAGACAATGGGGGAAAGACAACAAATACAGGAGCCATGTGGACAAAAATTCAGCAAAATTAAAATCTGAAGAGAGAATGACCAGGAAAAAATGGAAGTCACTTTCAGGAATTTCTACATATATTTTAAAGGATGCTGATTTTCCGGCTGTGTATAGGTTTACATAAGATGACCCCAGTGAGTTAAAATGTAGAGATTTTCAGAGTCACCAAAACAATGCAAAGAGATAGAAAACCAAAATCTTAAGCCAAAAGCATACCTGACAGGCTGAGGAGAAAAGTCTAAACCATTTTACTATTAGCAAAATACTATAAGAAAATTAAAATATGTAAGATTTTCTGAGCTTAAGATTAGAACATACACACCCAAACTCTATTCATGGCTTCATTTGTCTCTTATATACCTGTGTAACTTGATCCTCAGGCTTCTAATTATTCTTGTCTCAGTTTTTTCCTCTATGAAATAAGTATGTTGATTACAGACACAGTGTTGTAAAACTACCTACCAAAATAAATAACAGACCCCCAAAACTTCACTAACAGCATTTCTCTACTTATACCTAAGATTGCTACAGCTCAGAATTCTGAAATAGCTTTCATTCCACAATGATCAATTCCAGAATCCCTAAAACTAAACATCAACAACAACAACAACAAAACCACTGAAAACTAATTTTAAAGAATGCCATTTTCAGGTAATATCTTCTTCTTATAATAAATGGGTTTTTTCAGAATCTCCCATCAATAACTAGGAAATGTGGATAAAATATGAGCCACATCTGTTCAAAAGTATCAGAGGACTCCCAAAGCCATAAGGACTTGAAAGACCAAGATCCTTCAAGAGAATGGAAGTCACTTTTCCCTACAGGTACTTTTACTCAAAGTAGCAGGAGAGAGGCTAAGAGGTAGAGCATAGATTTCAGAAGTATCACAGAGCTGAAGAGACAGAGATTGGACTATAGGACTCCCCAAGGAGGGTCTTAATAGATATTGAGGCTTCCAATTAGGATCCCTGAAAGTTTACCCCATGGAGAATACTTGTTTTTCTATGAAGGAGTATGTAAAAATATATGAGCCCTTATAAAAACCTAAGCTGAGCCTGAACCAGCTTAAACTCTGATTATATTGAAATGATCATTCCCTACATTTACTGACTACAAGAAGTGAAAGGAAATTCTCTTGGAAGAAAGATAAAGTCATTCAAATCTCAAATAATCTCTAAAACATTTATATATAATTTTTATCATTCAATCAAAAATTACTAGGAAAATTCAATCAATGGAAGGATAAGAAGATGCAAAAACCAGTGTGGCACAACACCCACTACCTAACTAGATAACAGTGAACCCTCCCCCTGAGTTCTCCTTTGGACACAGCCCCTCCAGACCTGGAGCAGAGGTCCCCACCCACAACAGACCTTGCCAACATTGCACACCCTGCCTCCACATTCTCCTGCAGTTTGGTGCTACTGCATCTCTGGCAAACACCTGGTCTAACTCAGACCCAAGGTGACCCCAGATCAATCCACTAAAACACAGGGACAAAACCCTGCCCACAACACACAAGAGTCATTGCAGATGACTGGACTGAGGGCAAAAGAGGCTCATCCACAATAGCAGGGCACACACAACACACATGGGAGACACCCCTGAAGTGCCAGGTTCTGATGAAAAGGAGACATTGCATTGCAGGGCACTATAGGACCTCTTCTTCATAAGGCCACTACTTTCCAGAGCAGGAGATGAAGCTGACTTTTCTAACACATAGAAACAGACATAGAGAGTTTCACAAAATTAAGAGAGAGAGGAATATATCCCAAGTGAAAGAATAGGACAAAATCACAGCGAGAGATCAAATCAAAGCAGAGATAAGTAATATGCCATATACAGAATTTAAAGCAATGGTCATGGGGTGCCTGGGTGGCTCAGTCAGTTAGGCATCTTGTTAGGTTCTTGATTTTGGCTCAGGTCACGATCTCAGGGTAGTTAAACTGAGCCCTATATCAGGCTCCACACTGGGCATGGAATCTGCTTAAGATTTTCCCTCTCTCTCCCTCTCCCTCTGGCCCTTCTCACCCCACTCCCCACCCCCCACTCATATGCTCTCCCTCTCTCTCTAAAAAGAAAATAAATAAATAAAGTAATGGTCATAAAGATACTGACTGGACTTAAGAAAAGAGTGGAGGATCTCAATGAGACCCTTAACAAAGAGAGAGAAAACATAAAAAAGAACCATTCAGAGTTGAAGAACTCAATAACTGAAATTAAAAATACACTAGGGGGAATAAACAATAGACTAGAGGAAGCAAAAGAATGAATCAGGGACCTCAGGGACAGAGTAATGGAAAGCAATCAAGCTGAGCAGGAGAGAGAAAAAATAATAATAATAAATGAAAATAGACTTAGGGAACTCAGCAACATTATCAAGATCAATTACATTCACATTATAGGAATATCAGAAGGAGAAGAGAAAGAAAAAGGGCAGAAAATTTATCTGAAGAAATAATAGCTGAAAATTTCCTAAATCTGGGGAAGGAAAAAGAAATGCAAATCTAGGAGGCACAAGGATCCCCTAACAAAACTGACACAAGGAGGTCCCCATCAAGACACATAGTAATTAAAATGGCAAAACATAGTGATAAAGAGAGAATTTTGAAAGCAGCAAGAGAAAAGAAAACAGCTATATACAAGGGAAACCCCAGAGGGCTATCAGCTGATTTTTCAGCAGAAACCTTGTAGGCCTGTGTGCCTGGGTGGCTCAGTGGGTTAAGCCTCTGCCTTCGGCTCAGGTCATGATCTCAGGGTCCTGAGATCGAGGCCCGCATCGGGATCTCTGCTCAGCAGGGAGCCTACTTCCCTTCTCTGTCTCTGCCTGCCTCTCTGACTACTTGTGACCTCTCTCTCTGTCAAATAAATAAATAAAATCTTTAAAAAAAAAAAAAAGAAAAGAAAAGAAAAGAAACCTTGTAGGCCAGATAAAAGTGTCATGATATATTCAAAGTGCTAATAGAAAAAAACAATCTGAGGGGTTTGAAGGGGTGGGGGGTGGGAGGTTGGGGGAACCAAGTGGTAGGTATTAGAGAGGGCACGGATTGCATGGAGCACTGGGTGTGATGCAAAAACAATGAATACTGTTATGCTGAAAATAAATTTAAAAAAAAAAAAGAAAAAAAGGAAAAAAACCTGCAGCCACAAATACTCTATCCAGCAAAGCTACTATCTAGAATAGAAGGAGAGATGAATAGTTTCCCAGACAAACAAAAGTTAAAAGAGTTCACAACCACTAAACCAGACCTATAAGAAATGTTAGAGGGTCTTTGTGAGTGGAAAGGAAAGACCATAGTAGGAGTAAGAAAAGTAAGAAGCACAAAAGCAATAAAATTAAGTATATCTATAAAAATTACTCAAAGAATTAACAAAATAAAATAATGTAAAGTATGACACCATATACCTAAAAGGTAGTATAGAGGAGTAAAGAATAGGTTCAAACTTAAGCAACCATCGGCTTAATAGAGACTGCTATATGCATAAGATGTTATATATAAATATATAATAGTAACCACAAATCAAAAACCCATAATAGATATTCAAAAACTAAAGAGAAAGGAATTCAAGTATATCACCATACAAAACCAACCAACCATGAGAGAAGAGAGCAAAAGAAGAAAGGAACAGAGAAGAACTACAGAAACAACCACAAAACAGGTAATCAAATGGCAATAAGTATATACCTATCAATAATTAAATGTAAATGAACTAAACGCTCCAATCATCAATAGATGAATGGATAAAGATGTGGTATATCTATAGAATGGAATATTACTCAGGCATAAAAAAGAATAAAACCCTGCCATTTGCAACATCATGGATGGATCTAGAGTATAATGGTAAGTGCAGCAAGTCAGGGAAAAACAAATACGATATGACTTCACTAATGTGTGGAATTTAAGAAACAAAACAAAGCGGGGGGAAAGGCCAAACAAAAGTGGACTCTTAACTCTAGAGAACAAATTCTTGCTTGCCAGAGGTGGGTGGGTGATGGATGAAATAGGTAAAGGGGGTTAAGAGGACACTTATCACGATGAGCATGTTGAATCACTATATTGTATACCCGAAACTAATTTAACACTATACACTACAACAGAATTACATTTTTTAAAAAAGAAGGACAAGGAAAGAAAAAACCAAAAGAAACAAAAGAAAAAAAAAGAGAAACAAATCCACAAGGATTAAGATATTGGAATTATAAGACACAAATGTGAAGATAACTATGATAAACATGCTCGTGAAAATATGGACAATTTCAGCTGAAAACTAGACATTATAAAAAAGGAACAAGTGGAATTTTGAACAAGATAATAAAATGACCAAATTTAAGCACTCAGCAGATGGGTTTAATACCAAATTCAAAATGATAGAAGAGTGATTGAGTCAAATAGAAGATAGTTAGTAAGAAAATATTCAGACTGAAGGACAAAGATCCAAAAGAATGTGAAGCACAAAAACAGCATAAGAGATATGAGATAGCAAGAAATGTCTAATATTTGTAGGTGGAGTCTTAGAGAAGAGTGAGATAATCAAGTGTGAGATAAATTTATGTCATGCCAAGCTGGAATTAATTTTACTAGAATTTCCTTCCCTCCATAAAGTGGATTAGTGTAAGTTACAACACTCTTGTGTAAGATTCAGAAGACAGAAGTCAATTCACAGTATTATGCCTGCCTCATTCAGAGATCACAGCAGGGCACAAGGTGCTATTATAGTCCACACACCTTGTCATTTGCCTACTGATTCAAACTTCATAGACTTGAGACCTCAGCCAGTTCCTATCAGATTTCCTTCTTTAGGCTCTTCAATTCCTGGGCCAGGCACATGTTTAGCTCCATGTCAAAAGATGCCAAATTCTTCCACAGGACACCCCATCATCAAAGTTGGAGTCTTAGAGGCAATGAGGAACTGATAGGGGTTCCAGTACATTCTTGTGAGTTCCTTATCTTCTCTTACTACCTGCCTTTTGTCTACAAGCTATGGTAGCAGAAATAGGAGAAACACCTTCCCCTAGATCATTGAACCAGCTTAGGTAATTTCATAAGGTCAAATCCCTATAATAAATCTGTGTGTATGTGTGTGTGTGTGTGTGTGTGTGTGTGTGTGCACGCGTGCACGCATGCACATATATCTTCTAGTGGTTCTATTTTTGTGATTAAACCTTAATGCAAGATAGAAACAGTATTTAAAGAGGTGACGGCTGATTTAAAAAAAAAATAACTAATAAAAGACATCAAAACACAGATTCAGCATCACATTGTA
Source organism: Enhydra lutris kenyoni (assembly GCF_002288905.1). Lineage (NCBI taxonomy): Eukaryota > Metazoa > Chordata > Mammalia > Carnivora > Mustelidae > Enhydra > Enhydra lutris. The sequence continues at coordinate 11,164,476 of NW_019154146.1, read as the reverse complement.
CAACTGAAACTAATACAATGTTATATGCCAGTTATACCTCCATTGGGAAAAAAATTTTCAAGAATCATGATAGACTTAATCCCCAAGCATGATAATTATAAAGCACACATCACATGCTGGGAAGAAAAAAAAAAAAAAGCAAACCTTAATAACCAACAGAACACCGCCAAATGCTAGGAAGGTTGTAAAGCAATAGGAACTCTAATTCACTGCAGGTGAAAACACAAAATGGAACAGCCGATGTGGAAGACAGTTTGGCAATTTCCTACAAAACCAAACATACTCTTACTGTTCAATCCAGCAATCATGCTCCTTGGTATTTACCTAAATGAAGTGTAACCTTATGTCTATGCAAAATCCTACCCATAGATGTCTGTAGCAGCTTTATTTATAATGGCCAAAACTAGGAAGCAACCAAGATGTCCTTCAGCAGGTGAATGAATAAATAAAATGATAAATCAGACAACGGAATATCATTCACTGCTAAGGATAATGAACTATCAACCTGTAAAAAGACTGGAGGAGCCCTAAATGCATTAGTGAAGGAAGCCAGTCTGAAAAGGCTACACAGAATGTGATTCCAACTATATGACATTCTGGAAAAGGCAAAACTATGGGGACAGTTTAAAAAAAAAAAAAAAAAAAAAGATTGGTGTTTGCTAGGGATTGGGGCCAGAAAGGGATAAATTGGAGGAGTACAGAGGATTTTTAGGGCAATGACACAACTACAATGATGGATACATGTCATTAGACATTTGTCAAAACCTACACAACCCATAGAAAGAACACCACCAAGAGTGAACCCTTGCATAAACCATAATGATGTGCCCAGGTAGGTTCATCAGCCGTAACAAATGTACTACTTACACGCAGGATGCTGGCAGTAGGGAAGGTTATGTGGTGGCAGGGCAACCAGGAGGTACATGGGAACTCTCTGTCTGCTCAATTTTGCTATAAACCTAAAACTGCTCTAAAAAATAAAAGCTTTAAAAAAAAAAGAAGAAGAAAGATATATTACCATCAAAAGAGCAACAGTAAGACTGACAACAGACTTTTTGATAGAAACAATAGAATACAGCGGACAGTAAAATAATATTTTCGAAGGACTGAAAGAGCATACCTGCCAACCTCTAGAATTAGACATTGTACCCAACAAAACTGTCCTTCAAAACCTGAAGGCAAGCTGCTTAGGGGTGTAGAAAGTTGAAAAGAGCGTTGCTCCTACACTGAAATGAAAAAGCGGGCAGCGTGAAAGTTGCTTACTTTCAAACAATCATCAAAGAACTCAGGTTGCAGAGTCACCAGGGACACCAAAATCTAAAGGGATATGGACAGCTTCAGTGAAATATTGCTGGTTTGCCTGCCGTAGACACAAGTGGTTGCTAGTGAGAAGAGTTCAGCTCGGGTAGTTGACGACTTGCTGCAGGCCCAGTAGATGCACGGGCGAGTGCATCAAGCCCCTGGCAACCAAAGAAATTGCAGCCAGAACCCTCTTCAGGTGCTTTGTCCATGGACCCTGCCAGGGGCTCCCAGAAATTGCAAGAGTCCTATGAAAGTGTTCCTTGAAGTACAGACCTGGAGTAAAGAAGAGCAAGTACAATGAGACAGATACAAATTCCACCTGTGTTGTTTTCTTCTCTCGTCTATGAAACAGAAGCCTGTGGAAAGAAGGACAACAAAAATGGTTGCCCTTAAGAAGCTGGTGAAAACACACAGCAGGTTAAAGAAGGGAACTAGATAACAGACAAACAAAAGAAAACAAAACAAAACACCTATTCCAGTGGGGAGAGCAGGGCATTAATACACGCTAGGCCCAGAAATACAGGAGAGGCGGATATGGAAACAACTCACTCCCTTCCATATGCTTTCTCTCTCTCTTTCTCTCTTTTTCTAGGTACTTAACATACAATTGATGAACTCATTCCAATTATTTTTCCAGTTTTATGGATGCATAATTGACAAATAAAAATGATATATATTGAGTGTGTACAATGTAACAATTTGATATACTTACTATTATGAAATGATTACCATACTCAATCTAATTAGCAGAATAGTGGGGCACTGAAAAAGCAGCACCTCGGAGACACAGGGACAGCCCAGCACCTAAGCCTGAGGTTTCATCAGAACAACTAGAACCCTTGTCCCTTTACCTCATTGCCACAAGGATGACTGGCACTAAATAACAAAGAATGGTGGAGGACAGCTGGGAGGGAGATAAGGCAGACAGAGCATAGAAATGGATATCCGAGGTCCAGCACCAAAGGAAAATCTAAAAATGAGGATGGAACACACACTGAAGAAAAGCTCTCAGGCAAATCTGCCCCCACCTTAAACATAAGATGACATTGGAGAAATTTGAAGTACGTGGCAACAACAAATCTCCAACTCAGCCCCATTCCTCTCTAACTCAATGCAAGTCTCTTCACTAAAGACTTAGCAGAAGAAAAGTGTGCACATTCCAGGCAAAAAAATAAAAAACCATTATTGACTCCATTCCCTACTGCCTAGGCAAGATATATGGCTTTCAACAAAAAATAATGAGGCTTGTGAAAAGGCAGGAAGAAAGATGACACATTGAAATGGGCTAAGCAAGGACCAAAACCATGCTCAGCTGTGACCCAGACGTTGGAACTATCTAATAGGAGTGATCTACTATAATTATTCTAAATAACTATGATTAGTAAGTTAAAAGCTATAATGGAGAAAATAGAAACCAGGCAAGATCAGATAGACAATTTCAGCAGAAGGACAGAAACTCTGAGAAAACAGTAAAGGCAAATGCTAAGAATTAAAAAGAAAAAGAAAAACCTAACTGAGAAGGTGTTCAACGAATTCACCAGTAGATTTGAGCCCACCGAGGAATGAAACAGTAGTGAAACAGAAAACACGTGTGAACAAACACATACCTTCAGAGATCATACCTAAACTGTTGAAAACCAAAGACAATGAGGAAATCTTAAAGTCAGCCAGAAAAATAACACACATTACGTACAGAGGAACAAAGTAAGAATCAAGCAGAGGATTCTTTTCCCCGGAATTCATGCAAGCTAGAAGGTAACAGAGTGATATATTGAAGGAGGAAAGAAAACAAGGCTGTGAACCAGAATCCTCTCCACAACAAAATTAAAATGAAGGAGAAAGAAAGTCTTTCTCAAATACTGAAGGAATTCATGGCCAGCAGATGCACATTAGAAGAAATGTTAAGTGGCATTATTCAGGAAAAAAAAAATTATATATATATATATATACGTATATATATATATGTATATATATATAAAATAATAAAAAAATAAATGGCATTACTCAGAAAAAAATATATATATAAAATACTAAAGAGAAACATGGATCTATATATACAAAGAAATGAAGAACATTAGAAATGGAATAAAATGAAGATGTTAGAAGTAGAATAAATAAAGTTTCTATTAAAAAAAAAGTGTTTCTTCTCAATTGCTTTAAAAGATACCGACAACCTAAAGGAAAAATAGTAGCTGTGTAGTGTGTGTCTTATCAAATACAAAAAAGAGAAAATATGACAATAATAGCAGAAAGGAAGGAAGGAGGAATTGAGACTGTACGGCAACTTACACACACTACATTTGAAGTGGTAGGACATCATTCGAATGTAGACTCTTCTAATTAAAGATATAAATTGTAAGCCCTAGAGTGATCACTAAAATAAATGTTAAGTTGTACTAATAGCATCAGTAGAAAACAATAAGAATTTGTAAATATTCACTAAGCATAAGAGAAGGCAGGAACAAAAGGTCTAAAGACAAAGATGGACCAAATAGAAAATGCAAAAGGGTGACAGATTGTAATCCGCCCCCACTGGTGAGGACATTACACGTGAACAGTCTAACCGTCCCAGTTAAAAGACAGAAGTTGACAAATTAGATTAAAAAGCAAGATCTAACTATCTGCTCTCTGCAAGAAACCTCCTTTAAAGACATAAAGAGGTACAAAGTAAAAGAAATGAAATGAAAAAAATAAATACCAGGCAAACACTAACCAAGAAGGCGTTGAGGAGGCTACATCAGCGTCAGACAGAACAGACTTCAGCACAAGGTATGTTATTAGAGATACAGGAAGAATATTGTGTGATGATAAAGGGGTGAATTCTCCAAGAAGACAAAAACAACCCTAAGTGTGTGTGCACCTAACAACACGGCTTCCAGTTACACGAAGCAAAAACCAATAGAACTGAAAGAAGAAACAGACAAAAAAAAACACATTCCTAGCTGGAGACTTCAGTACTCTTCTCTCAGTGATGACTGGGACAAGTAAACAACTCAGTAAGAATACAGAAAACCTGAACAACGCTATCAATCAAATTGACCTAATTTGACATAGAACATTGTTGCTAGTACACACCATATTCAGATCATAAAACAAACCTTAACAAATTTTAAATTATAGAAATCAAACAAAGAATGTTCTCAGACCATTAATGAAATTAAACCAGAAATCAATAATGGAATGGTATCTGGAAAATCCCCAAATATTTGGAAAGACATAATACGATTCTAAATGATCCACGAGCCAAAGAGGAAGTCTTAGAGGAAACTAGAAAATATTTTTATTTGAATGAAAATAAACATACAGCATATCAAAATTTGTGAGATGTAACTAAAGCTGTGTCTAGAGAGAAATTTATAGCATTACATACTCAAATTAAGAAAAGAAAGTTCTCAAATATGTAATCTAAGTTTAAGCCTTATCAAACTAGAAAGAAAAAAGTAAAATAACCCAACACAAGCAGAGAAAAGGAAATAAAGAGCAGAAAGCAATGAAATTGAAAATAGAAGAATGAAGGCATAGTAAAGATATTTTCAGAAAAACAGAATTTGACCAAATTCCTCATCACCAGACCCACCCTAAAGGAAATTACAAAAACAAGTTTTCAGGCAAATGCAAAGGGATCAGTGAAATCAGAGATGTATTGTACTGGTTTCCTGTCCCTGCCATAATGATACAAAACATAGTGATACAAAATGATGATACAAAAGCATAGTGATACAAAACTATCCAAACGTATTATTGCACAGTTTAGGACACTGGCAGTCCAAATGGTCTCACAGGTCACAGAGCTAAACCCAAGGGTCAGGAGAGGACTCTGGGGGGAGCCCATTTCCTTACCTCTCCAGCTTCTAGTTCTCACACCTTTCCCTGGATCCTGGCCCCGTTCCTCCTCCTTCAAAACCAGCTCTTTGGACAGAGTCTTCCCCACACCGCCAATTCTCTGATGCTCCCTCTTCTGCCTCCCTCTCCCACATTTAAGGAGGCTTATGATTCCACTGCCCAGTGCAGTAATTCAGGATAACCTCCTGATTTTAAAGTCAACTGATTAGCAACCTTAACTCTCCTTTGTCAAAGAGCCTGATATAGTCACGGTTCCCAGAGATGAGGATGTAGACATCCTGGCATGCAGGGAGGCATCATTCTGCCTACCGTGGGTGAAAGAAAGGAAGGACAAGACAAAAGGTCACTGAAGGGTAAATTCCTAAAGGACCACTGCCTGTTAAATCAGTAATGCAGTGATATTTTGTGGGGTTATAAATATCTGGAGATATAAGGTGCATGAAAACTAACAGGCAGGATCAGAGGTAAATGGAAAGAAACTAAGCCTGCGCATTGTCTAGGAAGAGACAGATGTATGACTTCATGCTAGATTTTAATAAGGCTGTCCTACTGTACTCTCCCGGCCAGGAGGGTCACCAGTAGAAGGTAAAATGTAACAACCGACAGAGACGGGGACACGGTATCATTTTTAAATAGCTAATAATCCAAGGAGCAGGCAAGAACGGAAATATAAAAAAAAAAAAAAAAAAAACAGAACAAATAGGACAAACAGAAAATACATTGTAGCATGACAGATTTCGCTTTCAGCATTGCCATTTGAGAAATCTATGGCCAGAAAATTTATCTTCATTCCGCACAAGCCCAGGGCTTCTGAGCTGTGGAGAGCAGCCCTGAATCCCCATCTCGCTCAGCCGAACCACAGGGTGCCCAGGCCAGGCCACCCCGGGGGTGCTGCCTTCCTCACCCGGGCCTCGACCGCGAGCTCTCGGAGACCAGGCCGCCTGAGTCTACAGCAGCCCACACCTTTCTGCGTCTGTTCCAGCTTGCCGAAAAGTTCTTTGTTTCTATAATTGCATACCGCCGTCACGTACCGAAGTGTCAAGTAAGATTTACTCACGTTTGAAATGACCACGAGCGAATGTCTGTACCCGAGTCCTGCCCCGGTGGCAGCCGAGCACGCGGCTGCTCCTGGAAGAGCGGGAACGTGCGGGAAGCAGGTGTCCCCGCGCGGGCACTTACACCCCGCAGGTGACGGCGCTGCTCCCGGGCACAGCGGCCGCCCCTCCTCACTCGGGAGCATCCCGCGCACAGCCCGGAATCCGCGCATTAGTGGCAATTAATCGAAGGTGAGGCAAACTCAGAGCAGCCCTGAATTTGCTCTCAGGGATGAAGGGAAGTGGGGAACGGAGGAAGGAGAAAGAAAAAAGTAATCTGGTTTTGCCTGCTAAACGGAAACTTGTCCAGGAGAGGCCGGTGCGTCCTGACTTTGCTAGAAAGGAGTGACCAGCACATACACGTGCTTCAGGTGAATATTTTACTTTCACCATCCGAAGTCCAACAACACATAGAAAAACAAGTGGGGGCTGCAAATGGTTTAAAAACCAGGCGAATGTCGTGTTGGAAGGAGTGCTGTCACCAGGACACCCCCACACGCCGGCCTGGGCGGGGCTTACTCCATTGCCGCTGTAGTGAAAATCAGACAGCATCTAAAACTCTCCCCGTACTTGACATCTGTCTCCCAAATGTAGCCAGGGAGGGGAATGCGCAGGGACAAGGTGCACAAGTCGGGTGGCAATGAAGGTATGGTGCCATAAATCTATTTTTTATTACAGTTTGCTTGATTTGTTTTTTGTTTTTTCAAGGGTTTTCATACTCTCACTAAAAAAATCATTACACAATAATAGCAGAGGACTTGAAGGTTTTCTCAAGGATCTCCGATAACATCAAATATTTGCATATTTAGGATACTCAGGGTAACAAGGAATGATTAACCTTTGATGATAGGCATTTTAGGCCCATTTGCAGCCTATGGAGCTTGAGTGTTATTTGACAATAAGCCTTTTTTTTTTTTTTAGGGGGGAGGGGCAAAGGGAGAGGGAGAGGAGAAAATCTTAAGCAGCTCCATGTGTGTAACCTGAAGCAGGACCTGATCTCATAGCTTCGACATCATGACGAGAGCCGAAACCAAGTCAGACACTTAACCAACTGACCCACCCAGGTGCCCCGGGATAAGCCATTTTAAATCCCATTGTATAAATTGAAAAATAAACATGTCCACTTTTTTTTGCCCTAACCTCACTTCAAGTGACTGCCCAGCTATGAATCTGTTAGTTCCCAACCTTTAAAAAGTCACTTATTTCCCTGGTTTCAGAGACATGTTCATATGGATCAGAATCACCTGTGAGATTGTGTAAAACAAAAGTTCTTAGGCTTTCCACCCCAAAAACCTGATTCATTAGGTCAGGGATGGAGCCCAGAAGTCTGAATTTTGCAAGCCTCTTTAGGTAATTCCATGCAGGTGGCCCATAGATCTGAAACACTCGGCAAGATGATGTTTGATGTTATTCCAGCTCTAACATTGTCTGAAAATGCCATTTACAAGTGAGGTTACAGCTAGAAGTGGTATCATGAAGCCAATATTGCTATCAACACAAGTCGGAACAAAACATCTATGAAGAAATAAGAATTTTAGGGAAAGAACTTCGGGTCCATAGCAAATATTGATTAATTTCTCATCACTTTACATTGAAACAACCAGACAACTGAAAAACATTATGTTAAGTGTCTTCATGTTCCATCTTTAAAGTGAAAGATTTACTTTTAAACAGAAAATCTGCATTTAACCATTGGGATGAAAAATAACATTCTTTGCACAGCTGTTTTCCTGAGAAATGCGCTTTTTATATTAAATGTGTTTTTACATTAGATATTTAACATAGAACAAAGACCAGAATCAATCTTTGAAGTACGTGGGAGAGAGTGTGGCTTAAGAGCACCAGGAATCTTACTAATCATCACCAATGCCCAGCTAGCAGCCCCCCAAAATCAACCTTCCCCCAACCTGGCTGAACTCTGAAATTTTGCAATGACAGTTTTATTCCTTTGTTTTTAACTCATGCTCATGACTCATGCCTCCAGATGATTTGTAAATGTCCATGAGGAGATAAGCCACTAAACCTGGGGTAGAGCTAACTGGCTCCCAACAGTCACGCCTCTAGCCCGGTCCATGCCGACATTGGTCATTGATCCTGGAGCTCTTCCCTCTGAGCCAAGATGAGGCTACAAAAGCTTCTTCAGGTTAGTACTCGGGCAGCCACTTCCGTTTGACTGGAGTTGCCCTCAATCTTATCTGTCACTTACAATATTCGTTCAATAAACCTTTAATGCAGTACTATGTGCCAGGCAGCCTGCTCAGATGATCTTCTGAGAAGAGGCTAGGGAAGGGCAGCAAAACATACTAAAGGATCAAAGACAAACTTCATCCTATGACTTCACAATTTTATCAAAAGTTGGCCATGGTAGAGACAAAGATTATTCCCGTTGATAGGAAAATGGGTACTATATAGAGTGTACTATATCCTGAGTAGAAAAATACCCAGCAGTAAAAATTAACTACAGCTACATGCTACAACATCCATGAATCTTGCAACACAAGAGATTAAGACAAAAAAGAAAAGGGAAAAAAAGGTTAGTCACAAAAGACTATGAGAAGTGTAAAGGGATGGATGGGAGAAGAGCACGTAAGTGGACATTAGATGGTACCAATGTTCTATTTACTGGGTTGAGTGCTGGATCCTTAGGTATCGCTACATTATATTATGATAAGAATAACATCCATGCATGGATTAATAATGAGGCTGTGGCATGAAACAAGGATTATGGTTAATCCAATTATGTGCACTGGGATCCATTTGAAGGAGAAAGGACACATTGTAGCAATTTGGTCAAGAAAGCCAGACTAGGGATCATAAAAGCTACTGTCTACAGGATCCTTGGACCAAACTTAAGAATCTGCTCCCCACAAGAATTCTGCAAAGATAGAAAGCAACCTAGACAAGAGACATTGCAGAAAGGGCAGTGCATGAAGTTCCACTGACTGGTTTGAAAAAAAAAAAAAATTCTAGAAGCCAAAAAGCCTTCAGCCATTTCAACAAGTCAATTCGGGTTATTCATATTTTCTTTACTTTCAAAGGGAAGTTTGGAATACTCGAAGGAATTCTTTAATTCTGAAATTGCTGGAGTAAATAAAAGCAATGTTACATAACTCATTTCTAAAAGAACAAGAGAACTATATTAACAGATTGACAGTATTCATAGGTTAATTAGGAAATCTGTTGGTGCTGTTAAGAAACTTGGCATATTTTAATTTAGATTGACGTTCCTCAAGATATAGGTATAAGTGATGTTCATTCAACAATAGTGAGATGTCACACAGTCTGTGAGAGACTGATGTCTAGAGAGTGCTTACAGTTGAGCAGGACGTAAAATGTGTTCTGGATCACTACGGATGTTTTCTCATCAAACTTGGGTCTTTGAAAGTATTCAGGATGTGATATTGATATGCACTTGAGAAGAATCGAAAGAAAGGAGTTGAAAGAAAAAGCGTTGTTGAGCTGATTGGAAACTGGTTACAAAGACGTCACCAGTGTCTTCCTATGGCCAACATTTTAAACATGGCTGCCACAGCTGTGAGGAGAGGTTAGGAAAGCCGTCTTCATTATTTAGGATATTGTCTATTAAACTGCATCTTAAAGACTCAGATGAGGGAATAAATCATTGACAGGCACACTGAGAACATTTCTATATAGTCACCTAGAAACCAAAAGATGGCTTTCAGAAATGGTTGCCTCCCAGAGGTTATACCTCATCAACTCATTTAGTCCCCACAACAACCGTATGTGATGAAAACTCTTCCCACCCACAATTTCAGATGACTATTAAGAGCGATTAAGTAAAAAAAAAAAAAAAAAAAGAGCTAGAGAGCAGCACAGCTTACGGGGAGCCAGATCTCCCTGACCCCAAAGCCCAGTGCCCCATCACCAGGCTGAGGGACAGGTGCTGGCTGAAGGGGGTGGATTCCTGACTGGCTGGCACCACTGCAATGGGGGAGGGGATGGTCATCATGCAGACTTCTACTGGATTCCTTGTTTGCGTGGTGGCCCTTCCTTCAGCTGAGCCTAGCATTCCCCAAGTCTAAGGTCTCTGCTTTGCCTCCCAGCCTTAGCACTTGCCTTATGCTCAGGCGTGAGGCAGACTCACTCCCCTGGGGGAAAAGAAAAGGGACCTCAGTGGGTCAGGAGGGTGCTCACTGCTTGTAGAGAAAGGCTTCATCCAGTCCTGGCTTTGCCCCCATCTGTGACCCAGGAAGGTGCTGGTAACTTCGATTGCCAAGGCTTCCCTGGGTCTGTGGCTCACCTCAGCCTGCGTCTGGGTTTCTTCGCTGGTCAGCTTAAGTTATAGCCTTCCACCCCATAACCCATAACCACTATCCCTCTGACTCAGAGCGGCCAAACTATGGTTGATTGCAGTGAGCACCACCCACCTGCTCTCTTTGTCCTTGTGGGTCTCGGCCTTTTTCGATCCTATAGGATTATTTTCTTGCAATTTTCAGAGAAAGCAGCCATCAGCACATTTGTTCCATCTGCCATGCTCAACTGGCTCTTCTGAAACACAGATATGTTCACGGACAAGAAAATTTTGTGCCTAAACCCTCATGTGACCTGGGAGCTTTATACAGAGCCCACCTGCAACGTGCAAAACATCAGCTCCCCACCCAGCTCTAAATGTAAACAGGAGAGCCAAGTTACTGACTGCGGACACTTTTCTCAAATATGACCACCTACCATTTTATGGTCTCTTCAAGCTTGGAGAAAGAAAGTGAGAAAAACTGTTATTTTAGGGTAAGACAACGAAATGGTGCAGGGCTACAATGTTGCACACTCCCCAGAGCTCTGGACACTTGGTTATTTCTAGGTTTTGGAACTGTAAAACAGAGGATGAATATTTCCCTTGTAGAGGGAATGGATGTAATGTCTATCCTAGTCCTTTAACACCACAACTAAGTTAACCAATCCAGTGGTCTGGGTTGTGTTTCTAATGCCCAGTGGGAGAACACTGATCTCTGACACTGACTGAATGAGCGGTTGCCTCGTTTGGCCCTGATGCCCAGCATGGACACTGAGAAGCCGGGAGAAGAGACTAGAGCAGACCATAATCTCAGAGACTAGTGTCCAGATGCTTCCCTCATGCCTACCAGAAAAGAAAAGCTGTAACGAAAGCTCTTGTACAAGACACCACCTCTGTTGCTCACCCTCACAATAGGAGACCCTTGGGGAGGGAGCCTTGTTCTGGGAGCCTCGGTTCATTTGTCAATCCTTCCTCCACTGTAGAGTCTGAGTCATTCCATTTCCCAAAGAAAATTTGTATAAATAACAATAAAGAACAGGAATAAAATGGGAAGATATGCCGCAGATTGTTAGCATCTTGCTTTCTTGTGATAGACCTACGGCATGCTTGTTCTTTTGCAATATTCTCCCTGGAGAACAGAGAAAGCCTGCCTCATGGAGCCCCACAGGAAAAAGGAAAAGTCATAAATGGATTTCTTCATGGGTCATCATCTCAGATATAAAAGGGAAGGGAGTAAATTTGTTCAACATAATACATCATTAGTGAAATGTAAATTAAAACAACAGCTGGATACCACAACATGCCTGCGAGAATGTCCGAAATCCAGAACCGTGATGACACCAAGTGCTGGTGAGGATAAGGAGCGACAAGACTTATCATTCACTGCTGGTGGGAATGCAAGTGTCACAGCCAACTTGGAGGACAGTTTGTCAATGTCTTGCAAAACTAAACGTTCTCTTACCACACGCTCTAGCAGTCATGCTCCTTGGTATTTACCTAAATGGAGTGAAGCCTTATGCCTATGCAAAAATTTACCCGTAGATGTTTTTGGCAGCTTTATTCATAACTGTCAAAACTAGGAAGCAACCAAGATGCCCTTCAGCAGGTGAATGAATACATGAACCGCAGTGACCTAGACAATGGACTATCGTTCGCTGTTAAAAAAGAAATGAACTATCAAGCCACGAAAAGACATGGAGAAGCCCTAAATGCATACTACTTAAGTCAAAGAAGACAATCTGAAGCTGATCTGAAAAGGCTACACACTATATGATTCCAGCCATATGACATTCTGGAAAAGGCGAAACTATGGAGACAGTTAAAAAAAAGATTGGTAGTTGCTAGGGGTTGGGGCCAGGAGGGAATGAACTGGAGGAGGGCAGAGGATTTTTAGGGCAATGGCACAATTTGGTATGATACTACAATGATGGATACATGTCATTATACAGTTGTCAAAACCTATACAACGGACAGAATGAACAACACCAAGAGTGAACCCATACATAAACTATAATGATGTGTAAATGTAGTTCACCAATTGTAAAAAAAAAAAAAAAGTACACTCACATGCAGGATGCTCATAGTAGGGGAAGCTGGGGGGAGTATACAGAAAATCTGCTTTCTGCTCCATTTTGGAATGAACCTTAAAAAAACTCCTCTAAAAAATAAAGTCTTATTTAAGTAAATTCATCTCACTGCAGTGATCAGGTCCATCTCCAGAATTTGACCAAGCATGGTCTCCTTTTCCCCTGTCCTAGGGAGGGAGATTGTTGCTGTTCAATCTTTTGAAAAGAAAGGAAGGGCAGAAATGATGGAAGGCAGGAACAGAGAGAGAAAGCTCATCAGCAGAGGGCTGAGAAACCACAGTGAGTGGTAACTATTTGTTACTATATTAGTCTTCTATTGCTGCCTAAAAAATTAATATCAATGTAATGACTTTACACAATACACAATTAGTATCTCACAGTTTCTATATGTCAGGAATCTGCCAGTCTTTGCTGGTTCCTCAACTCAAGGTCTCACAAGGTTGTAATCAAGATGCCAACTGGGCGGGGGGCACACCTGGGTGACTCAGTCAGTTAAACGTCTGCCTTCAGTTCAGGTCATGATCTCAGGGTCCTGGGATGGAGCCCCACATCAGGCTCCCTGCTCAGCGGGGAGCCTGTTTCTCCCTCTCCTTCCCGCTCATGCTCTCTCACTGTCTCTCTCTCTCTTTCTCAAATAAGTAAATAAAATCTTAGAAAAAAAAAAAAAAGATGCCGACTGGGCTGCACTTCATCAGAGGCTTGAGTGGGGAAAGATACACATCCAAGGTCGCTGGCAGAATGAGTTTCTTTGCAGGCTTAGAACTCATAGCCACTCAGGGCGCCTGGGTGGCTCAGTCAGTTAAGCATCTGCCTTACATTCGGGTCATGATTCCAGGGTCCTGGGATCAAGCCCCATGTCAGTCTCCCTGCTCAATGGAAAGTCTCCTTCTCCCTCTCCCTCTGCCCCTCCCCCTCCACTCTTGTTCTCTCTTGCATGCTCTATTCTCTCTCTCTCTCTCTCTCAAATAAATAAATATTAAAAAAAGAAGAAGAAGAAGAACTCATAGCCACTTGCTGCCTCACAGAGTCTCTCACCTCAGGGAGGGTTCCAGCACCTCCTTTAAGGAGGACTTTCACCTGATTACATCAGACCCATGCAGGATAATCTTTTGATTAACTCAAAATCAACTGATTTGGAATTTTAATTACAAAAATCTGTCCATCTTTGCCAAATAACATGAACACAGGAGTGACATCCCATCACCATTGCTGTATTTTATTGGCCAGAAGCAAGTCACAGTTTCCATGAACACTCGAAGAGAGGGGATCATGCAAAGAAGTGACTCACTGGGAGTCATGTTATGAAATGTCCACCACAATTGCCCCATATTTTCTTTAGTAGAAAATAAAAGGAGCTGTTGTGAGGATTTTTGACTGATGCCAGTCTCTTGAGTTTCTGAATCATTTCCTCATTAAACTATAAAAAGAAAAGATTAATCCATTTATGGCCTGGCTAGGAAGCAGTGTCTCTCCTAAACTTTGGCCAAGAAGTGCCTTTGAATATGTCCATTTGGAAAAACCGCACAAAGCGTTGTAAACACTCTGGCTGACTTTTGGCTGCTAGTCACACAAACCAGTGAAAGATGGCTGAGTGAAAGGCTTATAAGATGAACAGTAGTGATATTTTAAAAACTTGGGTCCTGCCCTATTCTTTTCACCTCTCCCAACATATACCCCCCACTCTGCTCCATTAGAGTCTTCTGCCTGTCTGGAGGATGGTTAGGATTTGTTATCAAAAGAATGCCAAGAGAGGAGCACTTGGGTGTCTCAGTTGGTTAAGGATCTGGCTTCAGCTCCCATCATGATCCCAGGGTCCTGGGATCTAGCCCTGCATCATGCTCCCTGCTCAGCAGGGAGCCTACTTCTATCTCTCCCTCTGCCCCTCCACCCTGCTCGCTCATTTTCTCTCTCTCTCTCTCTCAAATAAATAAATAAACTCTTAAAAAAAATAAAGAATGTCAAGAGGAAGACCTTGGCCTTTGACTGCACAAATGGTTTTTGGTTTTGTTTATTTCAGCAAGAAAATAAGCTTGAAAAATAGGCTACCATCTTAGGGAAGGATTGTCTGTATTCCTTAACAGCCCCCCACCGAGTATCAGTGCAGTTAGGCACTTTAGTAGACAGGCCCTGGGCTGAGAGAGAATGGGTCACCTTAGGAGTCCCAGCAGCAGGAGAAGGATCCCATAGCACGGACGAAGCCGCCAAGAGCATCCCAAGTTGGGGTGTCCAGCAAGCCCCAGGGGAAGCTGCCCCCATCCGCCCCTGCCCTGCCCCAAATGTCACTGGGAATACCATGGGCAAACTGCTGCAGCTGCGGCAAAGACACTGCCTTCTTACCCGAGAAAGCAAAGACACTGGTTCCAAGGACCCCAGCTTTCCCCAGCTGCTCTGAGATAGGCGAAGCCCTATGTCCACCCAAATGCCTAGATATTATCTTAAAATGAGCAGCAGAAAGGAGAGGCTCAGGAACTGGCCATGGGGAAAGAATGCTGCCATTAATGTGAAACAAGAAGCCCACAAAACAATACTGTATATTTCCCATTGGTACAACTCTATATATGCAAGGTCATAGCAGTGGGTGCACGTACGTAGGTACCACGCCCTGGGCAAAGGAGCGGGGCCTGACAACCGGCCAGAGGAGCAACTTGACCAACTGTCAATCTCAGAATTATGTAAGTAATCAAAACGTAATTTACAAAAAGAATCATTCAGGGATTTTTTTTAATACACATCCTCTGGCCCTACCCTGGACAGTGTGATTCCATCTCTGCTGGGTGGGGGACCAGGACTCTGCCTTTTTAATGGGTATCTCAGGAACTTGGATGTGGGGCAACTGCCACCCATCTGCAGACCTGCATTTCTGAATTGCTGCACAAGATTTTTGTTTGTTCCAACTGATTAACTAAACTTTGTCAATAACAGGCATGCGGCTTGAGTCATATCTGAATGATCTCAAGCAAGGTCTGCCAAAACAGAAACACCTGCCTCCGACTCCAACAGTGAAAACGTCTCTACTAGAATGTGAAGTCTAGAAGGACAGGGGTTTTGTCGGTGTTGTTCATTCCACACTGCCAGAGCCTAGAACGGGACCTGTCACACAGAAGGCCCCCAGTAGATCTGTGACGAATGAATGAATGGGTACTGCCTGAATGATGGGCCTGCAAACCTCTCATATCCATAATGGTAAACGGATCAGGCTCATACTGTCCAATTTTAAGGGCTTTATTTCATTCCCCTTATCTCAGCTCAAATACATGTAAAATTGCTTTTTCAAAAGGGCCTGGGCCTCAGGATCAGCCTCTCCCCCGCAGTGCTAATGTGGCCGTGTGTACTCCCAAAGAAACATAAACCAGACTCCAAGATTCCTTGCAAAGCCACATTTTTACTGATGACTCTCAAAGAGACCCCAGATAGGGTGTCACATGACAAACACGGAGCAAACCCCCCCCAACCCCATTTTCCTATGTCTTGCCCAGAAGTGTTCACACTGCACAGCAGCTCCCTCCTGGGAGACGAAGCCTTCTGTGCATGGAGTTCTCCCTCACCCACTTTCCAGATCAGCATGAGAGAGGTCTGGCAATGAGGCATTCCAAGAGAAAAGCTTCCCCAAGGCAAGAGAGTTGCATGTGCCACAACGTCTTAGAAATTAATTGTTTGTCCCCATAATAGGTCAGTGCAAGATGTGACATCGGCCTTGTTTTCAAGACCCAGTGCCTTGGCTTTCCCAAGTCACCACCCCTACTCAACAGCCCCCCAGGACTCTGCTTTGATGGCAACTCCATTATTCTGCAGTTATTATGATGTTCTCTGCAATTCTCTCAGCCTGCTTTATTTATCTGTGTTCCTCCGACCCCGCCCCGGGGAGGTGTTAAGATTCTTGAGGGCAGACACCTTGCCTTGTCATATCCTTTGGATTTCTTCCAAGTGATCTCCATGTATTTGCAGATCAAATGCCAGACAAATATTTGCTAATTTCCAAAAGGGCCTCAGGTAAAACTTCCGCCTTTCTTTTCCAAGAAAGAATATGCCTGGGAAGTAAAAAGGCAACCAAGTCATCTCCGAATACAAAGGACAACTGTGTATGTAAATATATGATAGGAATAGTCATTCAAACATGAAATTGATCCTGGAGGACTCATAAAATAAACTGTAGGCGATCTGAACGTCTCCTGTGGATTACCAGCCAATTAATTCTACTGACACTGTACGAGGGATGGTTTATATTAAAGCAGGTTTTGAAAGTAGGCGATGGTAAGTCATTGCCCATTATCTACTTTCTCCTAATATAAGAAGTGTGTCTGGCTACTGGGCCAGATTTGTATCCATGGCTATGCCCTGCCGGTAGTGGATAAACCCCAGCTGGAAGGGATTATGCCTGGGAAGCCCAGATTCAGGGAATTTGTCTTTTGTTTCTAGCCCCCAAGATACCTGAGAAAGAGCTACCAGAGGAGGAGGAGGAGATCAGTATGGCATAAAGGAAGATCTTAGCAGGGGTTTTAGATCATTAGGACGAATGGTGCAAAATAGTCAAATGCAAGAAGAAAGTAGGTCAGTGGGAAAGAAGGGACAGACTCCCAGCAAAAATCCGGCGTGCTCTTCCAGCCCCATGCAAAGCCGTTCCCGAGAGTCAAAGCAAATGTCGTTGTTTTGCACCACACACACTGCCTGAAGTGCAAATCGCCAGCCAGGGCGAGCGGCGAGAACCCTCGAGAACCCTCGCGAGCCCTCGGAGTGGTGTCATGTGTGGTTCACGCAGAGCAGAATTGACGCTGTAAACGCGAGACGGAGTTCACTGACGAGCAGCTCTCTAATGGGCAATTACCTCCTCTCTTCCCTCTCATTCCTTTTTCCTTTTTTCGCCCTGGTGTTAAGGTAGAGGAGGCAACAGAGGGTCTGAAGAAGACGGCGGTTTTGTTTGGTCTGCGAGGGAAGGCAGCCTTCCCGCATCTTCTGAGGCGTGCATAATTACAGGTACAGTTAATGTGCTTAAGAGCTTAGGGGAGGCAATTGTATATGAAAGATAACTTCCTAACAGACAGCTTTATTAGAGCCGGGCCTGGCCGCCTCTCGGCTCCGGAATTATGCACCCGTCTCCCTCCTTCCCACCCCTCGTGTCCTGGAGGTGCTCTGGAAGATGGGGAACCTGCCGAAATATTTAACTGGGAGTGGGGCGAGGCCCCAGGAGCGACTCACGCACCTCATAGATCCCCTCAAATCTCGCAGAACTCACTGATGAAGAGAGGACTTTGGGGCAGCTCAGGACAGAAGCTGCTAACTAATGCCTTCCAGAAAACACAGCGAGCAACCACCCATCATAGCTTTAAGAACACACCGGAGGGGTCCCATGTAAGCCACTTTCGAATGGAGGTGACATTATCGTAGTAGCAGCCACGGCAGCAGAGGCTTTAATGGACAGTAACCACCCGACAAGGCGGTTGTCAGCACCCTACCAGAGTCTGACTAAAATCCTTCCATCCGGGGCCCATGGAGACAGGCTGCAGCTTGCTTCCCGACAATGTCCCTTCTCTGTAGGGTGACACCAAGTGACGAGCATTTTCTCTGTCAAGGGACACCAGTTCAGAATTGGGAAAGAGTCAAGGTTGTTAAGAAGAAAACCACTGTGGCTCTATTTGCTCATACCAATAGGCAGGCATGGGATCCAGCCTCATGGAAGGAAGAACACGAAGGGAATAAAGAGCCAGAAAGAAAGAGGAAAACATGAAGGGGTAGGAGATCAAGTGACGGGTGCAGCTCCTCTCTCTCTGTCTGTCTGCTTTTGTCTCTCTCTGTCTCTGTCTCCATCTCTCTGTCTCTCTGTCCCTCTCTCTCTCTTACACACACACACACACACACACACACACACACAAAATACTCAAAGAGATGGGCCAAAACAACCACATAATGAAGACAAAAGACACGTAGATACAGAGAACTCTACACTAAAATGCACAAATATGAAGCTACCCAGAGAGAAACTTCAACTTGAACTTCTGCCCTTTAAAGAATGAGTCAGACAAACTATCATTTAAAAAAAAAAAAAAATTTAAAGCCAGTTGTGTTTTTGTGAATGTAAGCACAATTAATCATATCAGTTCTTGGTACTTACTACATGTTCTGACTAAAACGGAGCAAAGAACACTGTGTCCCTCGTACACATGTTGCTCATGGTCTGAGAGAAGCAATGGACCGAGGCCTAGACTACATGTGACAGTTTATAGCCTATATTTTCCAGTGTCTTTCTAACAACTCTTCTCTTTAATTTTCTGGAGAAGCAGGAAGAGCGTTTAATCCTAGACTTGCTTTCCTAGTCTTCTACCTGCTCCTCCTTTAACTAAGGCCCACTGACACAGCTTTTTCTTCGTATCCCTCCCGCTCAAAAAATACTTGCCCTTTATAGTCATCAATACTGTGTGATAAACTTCAAAGTTGCTGAAAGACCAGATCTGAATTGTTCCTACCACAAAAAAGAAATGGTAATTGTGTAACATGATACAGCCATCAGCTAATGCTAAGGTGGGAATCAGATTCCCATATATCAATGGACCAAATCAACATGTTGTACACGTTAAGCCTACTCAATGTTACATGTCCATTGTGTTTCCATTTTTAAAAATACTCCTCTTTACAAAGAACCCAACATTGTCTCCCTTCAATGCCAGAACCCCTGTGCACAGTCGTTGCACTCCAAAAACATTGAATTGGATTTGGCATGAACAAAAAGATCTAGGATGCTACAGTTCGTATTCCTTAACCCAGTGCTACAGAAGAACCAATGAAGACGGTCATTGTGCTTTTCCACCCTAGCTTGTACCTTTCATCCTCAATGTCACCT
Source organism: Enhydra lutris kenyoni (assembly GCF_002288905.1). Lineage (NCBI taxonomy): Eukaryota > Metazoa > Chordata > Mammalia > Carnivora > Mustelidae > Enhydra > Enhydra lutris. Next base: position 11,145,066 of record NW_019154146.1, on the reverse strand, counting down.
CATGGTCCAAAATGGCTGACAACCCATCAACCAAGGAAAGGCTAGATGGGACCTCTCCCAGCTGACTCAAATCTCCTCACAAAGCCTTCCTAGAAGTTCCCTACAAATTTATGGATGATACACACACACACACACACACACACAAACACACACACACACACACGCACATATGGTCAAAACTTAGCCACGTGATCATGTCTCACTACAAGGGAAACCAGACAATCTGGTCTTTTTACTGAGCACGTTGTTACCGCAAGTAAAATTGGGATTCTACTTTTAAGGGAAATTTGGATATTGGAAAATAACTGATTTAGTTGTGTTTTACACAGAGCTTAAATATTTTTATCCATTCAACAAATGTTCATTGAATGTCAACTCTGTGCCATCGGCCTTCTGCAGAGTCCAGGCCTGGCCCTCAGGAAACTCTTGCATACTGACCCTGACAGACCCCCGGCCATGGATTCTGCTCCATACTGCCTTATGTTGGTGATCTCCTCAGAGAGAGGCAGCCACATCTCACAGATCAGTCTTCCCTTTGCAGACATTCAGTTCCTATGTCCCCGAACACCCGGGGACACAGGCCACACCCTCTGAATGATTCCCCTGAAGAACCCTGACACAGTGTAAGGCCTGAGGAAATACTCCCACAGCAGGCTGGAGGGATGGGGGACAAGCGGGAGCAGAGCACACTGATGTTCTCTCCAAAGAAGGACTCAATATTAGACTTTTGCCTCTGCAGTGACTTTGAACTGTGTTTTGCAGAATTCTATTCCCTGTCTGGCTCTGGGCTCGGCTGCCCATGAGACACAAGGTGCATGAGATGGAGAAGATGGACGTGAAGCACCCAGAGTCATTGTTCTGTCCTGAAGTCACCCCCGCGGCTCCCATGTAGGGCTGGCCAACCTCCCCAGTCCCTCATTGCCACAGGGCAGCACTGACACATGCAGCTTCTCCAGTTCCCACCGGATCTCTATCAGCTTTTCCGGGTCCTGAGCCAAGTGGGTGCACTGCTCCGTGGCCAAGGGCACCGGCATTTCCCGCAGGCCACATGCAACATGGAGCTGGGGTGGGGGAGCCAGGGGCAGGTTCCTGTTTGCCCTCCATCATCTCTGCTGTGCTCAGGGGTCCCCCCCAGTTCATCCTCACAGCTTCATTTTCTCCTGTTTCTCATTCACACGCACACCCTTCGCACTGCCGACCCAGCTGACACTCCACAACTTCAGGCCCAACCACAAATATGGAGCAGCAACATGCAGGCCAGCTCCACCGACTCCCACCACTGTGTAAGGTCTAGTCCCGCAACGTTCCCCCATTGCACGGTGTTCCCAGCCCTGATGCTTCTCTAGAGGAACCCTGACTAGCACACCTCCCGATTAATTTCCACTCTTCTTATGGAGCCTGAAGCAGGTGGGCAATGAGCTAAGGCTGGCAGGAACTATATTTTCACACTCCCCTTTACCAGCCCTACCTGGGCGATCCAGAACCTCATTTTAGCATATGGTTACATGTGACAACTAACATTTGTTCCCAGCCTTTGAAGCTTTTAGTGAAATTCAGAGATGAGCAGAATTGTGTTTGACATCCTGTCAGACTTGTGATTCTATCATATGTGATAACAGATTGATAGACTGGATTAGACTGATACATAGATACATAGATAGAAAGAATTTAGAAGATAAATACTGTGGAGTTTCTCTGTCATACTGTCCTGAGGACTCAAACCACGGAGAAAACGTGAAAGAGAGTAATAATGAGATCCATGTCATTGCAGACACCCCCAGTTCAGATTTTCATAATTGGAAATAGGAGAAAAACCCACCTTATGCGAATCTCCCCCATTACATTGGGTAATATAACATTCAGTATACAAATATTCCAAACATAATTCTATAAAACTTCAAACATTTTAGAAAATGAAACTCATACTTGGAGTGGTGTTTCTTACCAATACATTAGCATTTAGATAGTTACCTTACAAAAAATAATTTGTTTAATAAACAAGTGTGATTTTTTAAAAGATTTTATGTATGTATTTGAGACAGACAGAGAGAGAGAGAGAGAGAGAGAGCAGGGAAAGGAGCAGAGGGAGCAGGACAAACAGACTCCCCTACTGAGTGCAGAGCCCAACGTGGAGCTTGATCTCACAACCCCAGATCATGACCTCAACTGAAACCAAGAGTCTGACACTGACTGAGCCACTCAGGTGCACCAATAAATAAATGCTTTTATAGATAACCAAAAGTTTGTATTTTCTTTTGGGATGAATTTGCTATTTAATTTTATATATCAACTTGATTTCATTTCAAATAAATAAGACACTTATAGTATAAATCTATATACTTCTTGTTTTGGAAATCAAATAAACATTTAAAGACTTTCTTGACAAAGCATATGTCCAATAGAACAGCATACCCAAAGATGAGTTTTATAGAATGGAATACTAAAAAGATGTTACTTAAAATAATAATTTTTTTTTTTGGCCAAGTAAATTTGGAATATATTGGGTTAAAAAAAAACTCAAATTGATTTCTTTACCTCAAGATTCCTCAGTAAGTTTTGTATGCTTCCATACTTCAACTCACCAAAAAGAGGCATAGTGGGCAAATTTTTCCAAGTTTATTTACCAATGGAAACTTTCCTGATGAAATATCTTTAAGAACTAACATACTAAGGAAAACACTTTGGTAAAATGTCACAGGAAAGTTATATAATAGCTCAAAATAACCAACTACTTTTAAAATATTATATATATATATTTCAAGTTATATATTCGCTGTATGTCTTAACTGTTTTATTGAAATCACTGTTTTATTATGACATCTCTAAATTATTACTCCAGTTATACACAATAATACCAAAACACACTCTAAGATGAAACATAAATAACTACTTTGAAGAGTTTCACTTTTATAACAGTGATTTGTACAGAGTTGACTGATAATATTATGCTTTGCACTTTATTGACCAAATTATTTCTCTCTAGCTTAAATGACATTACAAGGCAGGAGTTCCTGACATGTAGGAAACAATACTGATAATTTTATTTCTAGCTATAAGATGGAATAAACAACCTAAAAACCCTCCCACTAAATGATGCTTTCAAATGCAGAAGAAGTATAGCAAATATCCTGTAAAGTGAATAGTTGCACTTATAATCAAGTAGAGGAACTCCCCACATGCTAAAAATGAACTGGGAATTAGAAAGCAGAAAGTTAATGTCATTTATGTAGGAGCAGAAGGTGCTCCAACCAAATCAACTTGTAATGCCTCACAGACACAAGGAGACTGAGACCTTAACCCCCAACAAGATAGGGACTTAGAACTGAGACCCCTGAATGAAAGCAGGACTTTCAAATGACTACATTCTCAATGAAAAGACGAGTTAGGGGAGGGCGTAATTCATCCACTGGCCCAGAGAAACATCAAAGAAGGTTTTAATTATTGATCTGAGGTTCAACTAGAAAAGGACTGCTCTGAGAATTTGCAACAATGTACCTGCTCTCACTCCAATTTTTGGATTAAAGTTATAGTCTCACATGGTCTAGAAAACTTTATGCCAAGAAATTCAGATAAAGGCTAATATCCTTAAGGTGTCTGGCAGAAGCAAACTTAAGACTGCTCTGAAGGGGTGCATCCCAAACTCAGGCCACAGAGAAATTCACAAGATAATCCCACCAAAAACATGCACATAACCTAGAATTTAAAGATGCATGAGGAAATAATTCAGTATGGGGGGAAAAGGTCAATAAGCACAGAAAACAGCATAATTAATCCCCCAATTAATTGTCCATTAATCCCTCTAATGATAGAACTACTCTGTGAATGAGTATATTTTAAATTATTACTCATAAAAGAGGGAAACAAAGACATAAGAATAAGAAACATAAAAAATGACAGATATTTGAAAACCTACCCAAATATAGTTTCTAGAAATGAAAAATCTAGTCATTTTAATTTTAAACTCAATAGATTAGTTAGATAGCAAATTAGACACAGCTGAAGAAGGGAACTGGTGAACTGGAAGATATTTCTAGGAAAATTACCCAGAATGAATCACAGAAAGATTAAGAAATGGAAAAAAATTTCAATCTGGAAAACATGGGGGACAAAATGAGAAGATTCCACATCTCTCCTCAGAGAGAGATAATACAGAGATAAAGAGGCAACACTTCCAAAATTGAAGAAAGACAGGAATTCTATAATTCAAGAATAGCTTCAGATATCAAGCATAATAAATAAAAATATATCCACATTTAAGACATTGGTGAGAAAGTCTGCAAAATACTTAAGACAAAAAGAAAAATTTTAGTGAAACATGGAGAAAACACTGTGTGCCCACAAAGGAACAGCAGTTGACAAGACTTAAACTGCAATAACTGGGCCCAAAAAACAATGGATAAAGCATTCAAAGTCCAAAGAGAAAAACAATCCTCTTAGAATTCTAAACCCAGCCAAACTATAATTGAAAAATGAAGACATTAGACAGTTTTTAATTAGCAAAACTTCACTTAAAAAATACAACTGATTATTACTTTAGCAAGGAAAGATAGTGAACAGAGAAGGAAAGACTGAGATGCAAGAAAGTTAAGCAAGGAAATTTGTAAATATATGTATTCATAAAGAAACTTTGATTGCATAAAGGGGTAATAATGACATATAGAGGTGAAAATAAGGTACAACTAAATGACGTATAGGTGTGAAAATAAGGTACAACTAAAACAATGGACAGAAATATTATGAAAGATGAAATAGTTTAAATTAAAACAGTCTAAGGATTAGTCATATGTGAAGTTATCAGTCAGGAAGTGTGCAAATATAACGCTCTAACTCAGCATGAATACAGGTATACCGGAGAGATACTGTGGGTTTGGTGCCAGACCACCACAATAAAGTGGTTACTGCAATAACGTGAGTCAAATGGATTTTTTGGTTTGCCCATGCATAGTAAAGTTATGTTTATGCTATACTATAGTCTATTAAGTGTGCAATGGCATTGTGTCTAAAAAATAATATACATACCTTAATTTAAAAATACCTTATTACTAAAACAATGCTAACCATCATCTGAGCTCTCAGTGAGTTAAATATTTTTTGTTGGTGGAGGGTCTTGCCTCCACACTGTTGACTGCTGATTGATCAGGGTGGTGCTTGCTGAAGGGTGGGGCGGCTGTGGCAGTTTCTTAAAATCTGACAACAGTGAAGTTGGCTGCATCAGTTGACTCTTCCTTTCATAAACAATTTTTCTGTAGCATGTGATGCTATTTGATAGAATTTTACCCACAGTAAAATTTCTTTCAAATCTTTTGTTGTCGTTTCAACACTCTTCACAGCATCTTCACCCGGTAGATTCCATCTCAAGAAAGCACTTTCTTTGCTCATCCATAAGAAGCAACTCCTCGTCCATCCAAGTTTTATCAGGAGATTGCAGCAATTCAGTCTCAGCCTCAGGCTCCCTTCAAATTCTCGTTCTTGTGCTGTTTCCACCACATTTGTGTTTACTTCCTCCCCTGAAGTCTTAAACCCCTCAAAGTCCATGAGGGTTAGAATCAACTTCTTCCAAACTCTTGTTAATGTTGGTATTTTAGCCCCTTCCCATGAATCACAAGTGTTTTGAATAGCAGCTAGAATGGTGAATCCTTTCCAGATTTTAAATTTACACTGCCCAGATCCATCAGAGGAAGCACTATCTATGGCAGCTATAACCTTATGAAATATATTTCTTCAATAATAAGAACATGAAAATCAAAATTCTTCCTTGACCCATGAGCTGCAGAATGGACGTTGTGTTCGCAAGCATGAAAACAAAAGTAATCTCATTGTCCATCTCCATTAGAGCTCTTGGATGACTGGGTACATTGTTAATGAACAGTAATATTTTGAAGGTAAGCTTTTGTTCTGAGCAGTAGGTCCCAACAGTGGGCCTAAAATATCCAGTAAACCGAGTCATAAACAGATGTGCTGTCATCTAGGCTTCATTCTTCCATTTATAGAGCACGGGCAGAGAGGCAGAGTGAATTTAGCCTAATTCTTAAGGGCCCTAGAATTTTGGAATGGTAGATGAGCACTGGCTTCAACTTAGTCACTAGTCCTTAAGAAGAGAGTCAGCTGGTCCTCTGAAGATTTCAAGGCAGGCATTGACTTCTCTCTAGTTATGAAAGTTCAAGGTGGCATCTTCTTCCAACAGAAGGCTGTTTCATCTACATTATAAATCCATTGCTTAATGTAGCCACCGTCATGCACTATCATAGCGAGATCTTCTGGATAACTTGCTCTAGCTTCTACATAAGCACCCGCTGCTTCACCCTGCACTTGTATGTCCTGGAGATGGCTTCCGTTCTTAAACTTCATGAACGCCACCTCTGCTAACTTCAGACTTTTCCTCTGCAGTTTCCTTTCCCTTCTTAGCCTTCACAGAATTGAAGACTTAGGGCCTTGCTCTTAAATGAGGCTTTGGCTTATGGGAACATTGTAGCTGGTTTGATCTTCTGTCCAGACCACTGAAAGTTTCTCCTAGTCAGCAGTAAAGTTGTGGGTTGTTTTTTTTTTTTTCCTTGTCATTCATGTATTCTTCACTAGAGTGGTGTTTTCAATTTCCTTCAGAATTTTTTTTTTTTTTTTTTTTTGCATTCACAACTTGGCTGTTTGTCACAAGAGACCTAGCTTTTGTATCCCAGCCTTTGATGTGCCTTCCTCACTAAGCTCAACCATTTTTAGCTTTTGATTTAAAGTGAGGGACATGTAATTCTTCCCTTTCCCTTGAACACTTAGAAACCATGGTAGGGCTATGAATTAGCCAAATCTCAATACTGTCATATCTCGGGGAATAGGGAAGACTGAGGAGAGGGAGAAAGACTGGGGAAGAGCCAGTCAGTGGAATGGTCAGAAGACATACACATTCATCAATTAAGTTCACTGTATTATATGGGTGCAATTCATGGTACCCCGAAACAATTGCAATAGTAACATCACAGATCACTCATCACAGATCACCATAACAGATATAATAATAATGAAAAAGTTCAAAATACTGCAAGAATTACCCAAATGTGACACCAAGACATTTGTTCATAAAGTGAACAAATATTTTTGGGAAAATGGTACCCATAGATTTGCTCAACACACAGTTGCCACAAAACTTCAATTTATTTAAAAAATTGTATCTGTGAAGCTCAAGAACATGACGTGCAGTAAAACAAAGGATGCCTCTATTAAGTTTCACGTTACAATTAGGATAACCAGTAAAAGAACAGGAATAGGATGCAGTTTCCAAAGAAACTGGAATGTAGGAAGAAAGAAAATAGGGAAAACTAAGCCAACCAGTGAAGTAGAAGATAGAAAAGCTAAAGCAAAGACAGGGTAAGTAAAAAGCAAAATGAAATCTGTAATCATAATAGATGGAGATCTACCAGGTAAAAGAAACACTCACAGGTTTCTTCTTAAAAATCAAAATCTTGTTGTATGTTTTTATAAGAGATATGCTTAAAACAGTATTACAGAAAGGTTAGAAATATAAGAATAGAGAAAAGAGATACCAGAAAAACACAAACCCAATGAAAGCTGGTATAGCTATGTAAAATGAGATAAAACAAACTTTAAATCAAAATGTATTAACAGAGAAAAAGATGTTCATTATATAGTGATGAAAGTTCACCGGGAATATATTATAATTTTTTTCTTTTCTTTTCTTTTTTTTCTTTGAGAGTGAGAGAGAGAATCTTTTTTTTAACTCTTTTTTTAAAATTAACATATAGTGTATTATTAGCCCCAGCGGTACAGGTCTGTGAATCATCAGGCTTACACACTTCACAGCACTCACAATAGCACATACCCTCCCCAATGTCCATAATCCAGCCACCCTCTCCCTACCCTCCTAACCCCAGCAACTCTCAGTTTGTTTTGTGAAATTGAGAGTCTCATGGTTTGTCTCCCTCCTGATCCCATCTTGTTTCACTTTTTCCTTCCCTACCCCCCAAACCCCCCACAGTGCCTCTCAAATTCTTCACATCAGAGAAATCATATGATAATTGTCTTTCTCTGATTGACTTATTTCGCTCAGCATAATACCCTCTAGTTCCATCTACGTCATTGTAAATGGCAAATTTTCATTTCTTTTGATGGCTGCATAGTATTTCATTGTGTGTGTGTGTGTGTGTGTGTGTGTGTGCATACACCACTTCTTTATCCATTCATCTGTTGATGGACATCTAGGTTCTTTCCATAGTTTGGCTATTGTGGACATTGCTGCTATAAACATTCAGGTGCACGTGCCCTTTTGGATCACTATATTTGTACCTTTAGGGTAAATACCCAGTAGTGCGATTGCTGGGTCCTAGGGTAGCTCTATTTTCAACTTTTTGAGGAACCTCCATGCTGTTTTCCAGAGTGGCTGCACCAGCTTGCATTCCCACCAATAGTGCAGCAGGGTTCCCCTTTCTCCACATCCTCACCAGCATCCGTCATTTCCTGACTTGTTAATTTTAGCCATGACAGTGAGAGAGAGAATCTTAAGCAACCTCCATGCCCAGTATGTAAGCCTGATGCTCAATTTTACAACCCTGAGACCATGACCTGAGCCAAAATCAAGAGTTGGATGCGTAACTGACTAAGCCATCCAGGCACTATGAAAGATATTATAATTTTAAACTGCATTTTATAACACAACTCATAATATATAGAATTATTAAAATTATAAGAGAAAAAGACACACAAACATTGTGGGAGATTTTACCAGTGTCTCTGAATGCCTGGCAGATAGAATAGAATAAAACATGGAAAGGGTATGGAAGATCTTCCCAGAGGTTGCAGAAGAAAGATAGTAGAGAATAGCATGAATACTAAGAATAAATATATATATAAAACTGAATGCTCAAATTAGAAAATATACATTATTTTCAAATACATTAAAACTATTTTTTAGGGGCACCTGGGTGGCTCAATGAGTTAAGGATCTGACTTTTGATTTGAGCTCAGGTCATAATCTCAGGGTCCTGGGATTGAGTCCCATGTCATGCTCCGGGCTCAGAGAGGAGTCTACCTGAGATTTTCTTTTTCCCTCTCCTTCTGCCCCTCCCCCTGCTCATGTAGTCTCTCTCTCTCTCTCTCTCTCTCTCTCTCAAATAAATAAATCTTTTAAAATATTTACATATTTTAAAATTATGATATTTTTATGGACTACATGTTTGTGTCCCCCCTAAAGTCATATGTTGAAGTCCACTCCCAGTGTGATGGTATTTGGAGGTGGGGCTTTTGGGAGGTGATTAGGTCAAGATGAGGTCAGGAGGATGGTCCTTGATGGAATTAGTGCCCTTTGAAGAGGAGGAAGAGGCCATTGTGAGGACAAAACAAGAGGGCAGCTGTGTGCAAAGCAGAAAGTAGGCTCTCACCAGAAAAGACATCTGCTGGCACATTGACCTTGGACTTCCAGCCTCCAGAACTGTGATAAAAGAAGTGTTTGTTAAGCCAACAGTCTGTGGTATTTGTTATAGCAGTTAGCACTGACTAGGACAAGAATATAACTGAGATATGGGACTTCGAGGTCCTCACTCTAAACAGCATTTGCCAGACTTTTTTCTAGAAGCATCACATTCTACTCAGGACCCCAATTATAGACCAGTAATACAAATTCTGGAGACGCTTCTGTAAAAAAGGAAAGATACTTGAAAGTTTTACAAAGTGACTCCTTAAATCCAAACCAGTGGCCATAAGTCTATATAGTCATTTTTTTTTAAGATTTTATTTATTTATTTGACAGACAGAGATCACAAGTAGGCAGAGAGGCAGGCAGAGAGAGAGGAGGAATCAGGCTCCCCACTGAGCAGAGAGACCAATGCGGGGCTCGATCCCAGAACCCTGAGACCATGACCTGAGCCGAAGGCAGAGGCCCAACCCACTGAGCCACCCAGGCACCCCTATATAGTCATTTTTATTGAAGGGACTAAGATGAGCAATCATTTACATTTTGGAAAGAGAGAACAGGATATGATGAGAGTATTCTCTAAAGTGATTTTCTCTTCAGTGAGCTCAAGTACAGGGAGAAGAATGTAAAGTAATGGTACAGAAGCCAAGAGACCATGTACAGTGGATTCATGGGATCCTTGGGAACAGGCCCCTCTCCATCTCTTGGGACCACTCGGCCTTTCATCCACCTGCAGTCTGCATGTCTGCTGCCTTCTCTCCTCCCTGCAGACCAGCATCCCACGTGCATCCATCAGCCTGCCAGGGCCCCAGACAGCCACTCCAGACTCTAAGTTTATGTGGCCAGCACATTGACAGCAGTGTCTCCTTTTTTCATAATTTCAAATTACAGGAAAGAGCCATACCATATAAGACTAAGTCCCCAGACAGCATGGAGCCAGGAGTCTTCTACCTCTACCCAATTTTCAAAGGCCAAGAGAAGTGGCAGGTTTTAAGGGGGCATGGCCGCTTGGAGCAGGAAAGGCTGTGTGCAGAGAAGTTCTATAATGGAACTCCCCTATCCATTGAGTAACAGTGAATCACTCTCCATTTCCAAGAAGAAAATAAGGATGTAATTTGCAAGAGAAGACATTAACATTGATAAAGAACTTACCTAATGGAGCACTTGTGATCTCTTGGATATTCCTTTAACAAGTGTTTACTAAACACCTCGTTCACATTTTAATACCACATGCCAGAAATTGAACAGAGCTGGGGTGATGTCAAGGTAACGCTGCCTGCAAAGAACTCCTCATGTAATGGAGTACATTGTTAAGAAAAGCTGTGTCATCTTCTCCAGAAAATTTAAAGAGTGATCCTTCCAGAGAATTTCCAATACACGATAGTCCAAGTTCCGCACACAACTCCTGTACGTCCTCTGGCAATAGTACCAAGCTCCTGCTTACACACTCCTCTGTGCATGAGCCTTGGGTTTCTTGGTACCTCTGGCAATCTCCACTTCATCTCAGAAAAACCCTTGTAGGAAGGTAATCAGAAAGGAATCGAGCGCCTTTGTGTTTTGCTTACGTTTCCTTTAACCAAATTTGGGGACCACCCAGTCCCTTTCCTCTTCCGTTGTTTGAGAGCCAGGATTTACCAGCACATGTAGTCAGGAGTGGACAGAGTTGGGTGTCTTCAGCGTGAGGGTGAGTTGTTCCCACCGCCACCATCTGTTTTACAGACACGGGCTGCTGGCTTTACACCGCAGCCCCTGGCTCTGGGCTGTTCACAGAACATCACAAGCATATTAGTCCTAATGCACTACTACATTTCTGCAAGGAAATAAAACACTATTCCCTGGTGGGAAAGTTAAAGCTCAGTAAGAGGACTTAACCCATTGCACAAAATTACTGATGAGAGAGTCCTGAGCTCCTAATTCCCAGTCCCTTGTGAGAAACAGAAAACCCACAGCCAGCCTTCGAAACTCTCCAGGTGCAATCCCAGAGTCACCTGTTTCTAATTATCCCTGTTTGTGCGATGAGTTACTGATTAAGATGAGAGTCAGAAGAAGGGAACCAAGAGAAAGCTGAAGTACAGTGTCTTGGAAGGGTGTGAAGGATACAAAGGAGTAGCCCCACGGGGGGACCCAGCCACGGCAGTCTCAGCTCCTCTCAGCCTTCTTCTCTGTCGGGCATTCCCCAGAACCAGGCTTCCTACTGGTCCTGGAAACCCCTCCACATGGCTTGTCTGCATATCATTTCTCTTCGATTGGTTGAGGGGAGCCAAGAGAGCTCTGTGAGAGAAGAGAGCAGGAGGCCTCCTACAAACTCACTTGGGCATTGGGGAATCAGCCCGTGAGAGGCGGAAACCCGATCTAACACCAATCTTCCGAAGAGGTTTGGTTAACAGCAGAAGGGCTATTTTCTACCTTGGCTCCTCTATAATCCAGCCTTCCCCAGGGACCCTGAGGTCAGCAATGTAATGATCCCGGAGGGGGCTTGGCTAAAGTACCACTCAATTTTCCATGATAAAGATCCATCTCAGAGAGGGCAATTATGGCTATGACTTTGTTTCGACTATTCTGCTTCTAGAACTTATTGTGAAGGCTCTCCCCCCAAAGAAAAAAAAATCTTGATCCAAAATAAATGGAACAAACTGTATGCAGAATTCCATCAAATGAAGTCCATTGACCTTTCTGATTCTTTTCCCTAAGAACAGCAAATGTGTGTCTTGCCAACCACCTTTCTAACCAGGAGGGCCAATAAAAGTGCCCTGAGACTCCTCCATATTGTGGTCCCACCATATATTTTACATTTATTAGCTGAGGGACCTTGGGAAAGTTATTTATTTCATGTAAGTCTATTTCCCTAACTGTAATCTAAGGATGACAACACTACCCATCATGGTCGTGAAGATTAAACAAGAAAATGTAATTCCATTTGGTAACCACCACAGTAATAATTGTTTCAAGAAAGGAATCATCAACAGATGCTAAAATTGGTGGGTGAAAGTATGGTAAGAAACAGGATATTTACACAGTCTCAAAGAATCTCCCCCAGAGGACACTTATTAAATACTAAGTGAAAAATAATAACTTCACCGAGAAGAAACAAACAGACATCACCCTAGTCAAGAGACCAAAGGCTATAGCACCACCACTAATGGAATAGAGCTCCTGATAAACAATATTGAGAAGACACAACAGCACAACTGCCCTGCTAAAATCACATAACCTGAATCTAATCATGGGGAAACACCAGACAAACTCTAATTAAGAGATAGTCTACAAAATAACTGGCTTATACTCTTCAAAAATATCAAAGTCATAGAAATAGTATCATCCCCAAATACCTGGCACCTGTGAATAAGTTACTTTGCATGGTAAAAGTGTCTTTCTAGATGTGGAGGTCATCCTGGATTATCTGTATGGGTCCAATCTAATCAGATGAGGCCAAAAAAAGGTGAGGCCAAAAAGCCAAGACTTGCCTTCCCAAGTTGTGGTCAGAGATGGGACAATGAAAGGAGCATCTGAGAGCTGTGATCATCTGAGAGGGTCTCAGTGCAGCTGGACATTTCTGGTTTCCAAGGTGGAGGAAGAGGCCACATGTCCAGGACTGAAGGTGGCATCTAGGAGCTGAAAAATGGAAACAGATTCTCACTTCAAGCCTCCAGAAAGTAATGAGCCCTACTGATACCTTGATTTTAGCCAGAGAAATCATGTCAGACTGTAAGATAACACAGTGGTGTTGCTAAAGCCACTAATTGTATGGTAACTTGTTATAGCAGCAGTGGAAAATTAATAGTCCTGAGAGAAAAGAATGAGAAAATGTTACATATTAAAGGAGACTGAAGAGGTGTGACACCTCCAAACAATGTTTCTCTGGGTTGAATCCTGGGCCAGAAAATGTATATTAGTTGGGCAGTTGAAAACAACGCATGATGTCTGTAGAGTTTTGTATCAATACAATAATAATATTGTATCAATTTTGATTTTCTGATTTGGGTCATTGAACCAGTTGTGGAAGATAATGATATTATTTTAGGAAAAACACACCAAAGTATTCGGAGGTAAAAGGGCAACATACCTGCAACTTATTGTCAAGTGTTTCAGAAAAATATATGTGTGTGGATGTGATGGACACATGATATATGGATACATAGATGTTGGCAGGTACAGAGAGAGAGAAAGAGGATTATGGAAAAGTGTTAGTCTTTGCTGACTCTGTGTTGTGAAGAATATATAGAAATTCTTTTTACTATTATTGCAGCTTTTTTATATGTCTGAAATTTTTCAAAGTCAGAAATTTGAAATACTGAAAAAGTGAAAAATGTATTTAAAATATAGCCCCCTACCTGGCATGCCACAATTTTCCAGTGAATCTACAGTTTTGCTTTTCCTTCTGGGTCTAACACCCTCCTTGTCCATGGCAGGAGAGAGTCAATGGGGTGCAGTGGTTAGAAGCACAGTTGACCTTGGAGCTTAACTGGGTTTGAATCCTAGCTTGGCTACTTACTAGGTGTGTGACTCTGGACAAGGCACTTAACCACTCTAGCCTTTAGTTTTCCTATCTATTAAAAGGGGGTAATACCTACACCAGGGTTTTCAGGCTGAGATGAACTGATGTGCAAATACATAGAACAGCCCTAGGCATGAAATCAGCTCTATGTACATTGGGCTACTCCATGAGGGGTTCTAAGAGGATATCAGAAAGATGCTTGTCTGAACAACCATCTGCATACTGCTCTAGCCTGCTGTCAGGGTTCTACCATTACAGTTATCATTTTAGCTTAGGGCTTATTTATTGCCTAAACTCACTGAGTCATATCTATCACTTAGATGTTGGTATGTAGATGGATCTGCCAGAGTTTTTACTAAGAGCAGATCCCTATAACATGAAGAAAGACAGCCAGAAGGACTGATCTTAAGGAATATGTCTTGCTCCTTGGAGGAGAGTAACACTGAAAAGGTAAATGCCATATGAAAGCTAAACTGATTACTACAAATCAATTCCATTTTATTATCTGAAGCATAACTCTCAGAGAAGATCACATACAAAGGAACCAGAGTCAGACTGACATGAGATTTCTCAACAGCAACACTGAATTCAAGAAGATAATGGAACAACACTTTAAAAATATTGAAAGAAGAGAATTTTGAACTATTATGTTGTATTTATCTGAATTGCAACTCAAATGTAAAGATAGAATAAAAGTATAAATGATTTGTCACAAAATGATCTATATTGAGAACATTTTGGGAGAAAAAACACAAATATGAAAAGAAATAAGAGCAAGCTAGGCTGCAAGTAGTATGGAGAGGAAAGATAATCAAAATTTATTGTGGTCTTAATTTTTCCCAATTAAAGCTTGGCACTAAATTAATAGGAAAAAAATATATCCATAAAAAAAGTTAAATTCTAGCCAATATTTTCATGAGCAGTCTTTTAGAAGGATATAGAATTTGATTAGTTTAAGAAACCAATAGGGATAAACAGAAGTATAAACTTAAGTTAAAAACAAACACCAGAACAAAAAATAGCATGTAAAACTATTAAGGTGCAGAATAAATTTCAATCCATTCAGTGGAAAATAAGAAGAGCTAAATATAGGAAAACAAATAGAAAATATAAGATAGCAGAAAGAAATCTTATTATCATAGTAATTATATTAAATCTAAATGAGTTATACTACTAAGTAAAGAAAACAGAACACAAATACATGGATGTTAAAGAACCTGCTACTAAACAATGAATGGGTCAACCAAGAAATCAAAGAAGAAATAAACAATTACATGGAAACAAATGAAAAGAAAAACTCAATGGTCAAAAATCTTTGGGGTGCAGCAAAATCAGTTCTGAGAGGAAAGTTTATAACAGTACATACCTACCTCAAGAAGCAAGAAAAATCTCAAATAAACAACCTAATCTTACACCTAAACAAGCTAGAAAATGAGCAACAAACAAAACCAAAAGCCAGCAGAAGGAAGGAAATAATAAAGATTAGGGCATAAATAAATTATATAAAAACTTAAAAAAACAAACAAAAAAACAGATCAATGAAACCAGGAGCTGGTTCTTTGAATAATCAACAAAATTGGTAAACCTCTAGCTAAATGCATGAGAGAGAGAGAGAGGACACAAACAAAATCACAAATGAGAGAGGAGAAATAACAACCAACAACACATAAATACAAATGTAAGAGAATACTATGAAAAATTATTTGCCAAAAAATTGGACATCCTAATGGATAAATTCCTAGAAATATATAAACTACCAATGCTGAACCAGGAAGAAATGGAAATTTTGAACAGACTGATTACTAGCAAGGAAATTAAATCAGTAATCAAAAAACCAACAAACAAGTCCAGGACTTCATAGGACATTTAAAGAAGAATTAATACTTTTTTTTTTTTTTTCAAACCATTTCAGAAAATAGAAGAGGAAAACTTCCAGATTCATTCTATGAGGCCAGCATTACCCTGATACCAAAACCAGATAAAGACACCACCAAAAAAAGAGAACTGCTGGCCAATATCTCCAACGAACATAGATGTAAAAATCCTCAACAAAATACTAGCAAACCAAATCCAACAATACTTTTTAAAAAAATCATTCACCATTATCAAGTGAGATTTATTCCCAAGTTGCAAGGGTGATCCAATATTTGCAAATCAATCAATGTGATGCATCACATCAATAAGAGAAAGGATAGAAACCATATGATCATTTCAATAGATGCAGAAAAAGCATTTAACAAAGTACAACAATGATTCATGATAAAAAGCCTCAACAAAGTAGGTGTAGAGGGAACATACCTCAATAACAAAGACTTATATGAAAAACCCAGAGCAACCGTTATACTCAATTGTGAAAAACTGGGACCTTTTCCCCTAAGGTCAGGAACAAAATGAAGATGTCCACTCTCACCACTTTTCCTTAACGTAGTACTGAAAGTCCTAGCCACAGCAATGAGACAAGAAAAAAGAAGTCAAAGTCATCCAAATCAATAAGGAAGAAGGAAAACTTTCATTATTTGCAGATGATATGATACTATATATAGAAAACCTTAAAGACTTCCCCCAAAGAACTATTAAAATTGATAAATGAATTCAGTAAGGTCACAAGACACAAAATCAATAGATTTCAGTCACATTTCTATACACTGATAATGAAGCAGCAGAAAGAGAAATTAAGAAAACCATCCAACTTACAATTGCACCAAAACTAATAAAATACCTAGGAATAAACATAACCAAGGAGATGAAAGACCTGTACTCTGAAAACTATAAAGCACAGATGAAGAAATTTAAGACAATGGAAAGACATTTCATGGTCATAGATTGGAGAACAATAATGTCAAAATGTCCTAACAACCCAAAGCAATCTACAGACTTAATGCAATTCCTATCAAAATACCAACAGCACTTTTCACAGAATCCAATTGTAAAATTTGTATGGAACCACAAAAGATCCTGAATAGCCAAAATAATCTTGTAAAAGAATAATAAAGATGGAGGCATCATAATTCCAGTTTTAAGTTATACTACAAAACTGTAGTAATCAAAACAGTGTGGCACTGGAACAAAAATAGACACATAGATCAATAGAACAGAACAGAGATTCCTAAAACAAGGCTACAGTTATGTGGTCAATACATCTCCAACAAAAGGGTCAAGAATATGCCATGGGGAAAAAAGTCTCTTCAACAAATGGTGTTGGGAAAACTGGTCACATTCAAAGAATGAAACTGGACCACTTTCTTATACCATACACAAGAATAAATTCAAAATGGATTAAAGACATAAATGTGAGAACTAAAACCACAAAAATCCTAGAAGAGAGCATAAGCAGTAACTTCTCTGAGATTAGCAAAAGCAACATTTTTCTATATATGCCCTCCCGAGCAAGGGAAATAAAAGCAAAATAAATTATTGAGACTACATCAAAATAAAATCTTCTACACAGTGAAGGAAACAATCAACAAAACTAAAAGACAGCCTACTGAATGGGAGAAGATATTCACAAATGACATATTCAATAAAGGGTTAGTATCCAAAATATACAAAAAACTAATACAATTCAATACCCAAAAAGCAAAGAATCCAATTTAAAAATGGGCAGAAGAAGTGAACAAATATTTCTTCAAAGAAGACATCCAGATGGCTGACAGACACATGAAAAGATGCTCAACATCACTCATCATCAGGGAAATGCAAATCAAAACTACAGTGAGATATCACTTCACACCTGTCAGAATGGCTAAAATCAGAAACACAAGAAACAACAAGTGTTGGCGAGGATGTGAAGAAAAAGGAACTCTCTTGCACTGCTGATGGGATTGCAAAATAATGCAGCCACTGTGGAAAACAGTATGGAGATTCCTCAAAAAGTTACCCTATGGTTCAGTAATCATACTACTAAGTATTTACAGCCCCCCCTCCAAAAAACCACTATTTCAAAGGGATACATGCACTCTTATGTCTATAGCAGCATTATCTACAATAGCCAAGATATGGAAGCAGCAATTGATGTGTCCATAGACTGATGCATGCATAAAGACGATGTGGTATATATATGCATGTGGTATATATATGCATATATATATACCACACTTGTATGTGGAATTTAAAAAACAGATCTGAGTGCCTGGGTGGCTCAGTTGGTGAGCATCTAACTCTTTATTTAGGCTCAGGTCATGATCTCGGGGTCCTGAGATTGAGCCCTGTGTGGGGCTCCATGCTCAGCAGGAGTCTGCTGGGATTCTCTCTCTCCCTCTCTCTCTGCCCCTCTCCCTGTTCTCTCTCTCTCCCTCTCCCTCTGCCCCCCTCCACTTGTGTGAGCTCTCTCTCCATCTTCTTCTAAAATAAATAATAAATCTTAAAATAAAAAAAAATAATAGGGATGCCTGGGTGGCTCAGTTGGTTAAGCATCTGCCTTCAGCTTAGGTCATGATCCCAGGTCCTAGGATGGAGCTTGCATCTGGCTTCCTGTTCAGCAGGGGGTCTACTTCTCCCTCTGCCTCTTCCCCCACATATACTCTCCCTCTCTCTCTCTCAAATAAATAAAATCTTTAATAGAAATAAATAGTATTTTTTTAAAAGACACAAAAACAAACAAGCATGGGGGATAAAAAGTGAGACAAGTAAACCAAGAAACAGACTCTTCACTATAGAAAGCAAATGGATGGTTACCAGAGGGCAGGTGGGGATTGGAGGAAATTGGTGATAAGAATTAAGGAATGTACTTGCTGTGATAAGGGCAGGGTGTTACATGGAAGTGTTGAATCACTATAATGTACACCTGAAGCTAATATACACTGTATGTTAACTAACTGTAATTTAAATAAAAACTTTAAAAAATTCCTTTTAATTTTAAATAATATAAAAATAAAGTTAAAAAAAAGAACCAAAAAAAAAAAAAAAAGGGAGTGCACTTACCATAATGAGCATTGAGAAATATACAGAATTGTTGAATCGCTGTACCGTACATGTGAAACTAATATAACACTGTGTGTTAACTATACTGGAATTAAATTATAAGCTTCTAAAGACAAAGAAGAAGAGTTGCTGAAATTAAAATTCTAAGGTCCAGGATGCCTGGGTGGCTCAGAGGGTTGAGCACCTAACTCTTGGTATGAGCTCAGGTCATAATTTTGGAATCCTGAGATCACGCCCCACATCAGGCTCTGTGCTCAGCGCAGAGTCTGCTTGAGATTCTCTCTCTCCCTCTCCCTCCGCCCCTCTCCTCTCTCTCTCTCAAATAAATAAATAAAATCAAGGGGGTGGGGAACCTATTAGTCCAACTGTCTGTTGCCTACATTAACAGACTTAAAACAAAAAGTCACAGGAAAATTGACAATACAATAATCTCCCCTATTGCTTTAAACTATTATATTATCCTGCCTTATTTTAGACTTTTGATCCATTTGTCCCAATAATTCCACTTCTGATGATTATATGTGGCCCAGTTTTTGATGTGTTCTATTCCTCAGGTATCCTGTCACCCTGACTTGTGAGTTCATGTTTCGTGGAGATATCAACTACTCAGTGAAGGGATTTGGGGGTGGGGGGGACAGGGTACAGGGAGTGTCAGTGGTCAAAGGCAGGCCCCCACCTGGGTGGAAGTAGAAAGGCCCCAAGAGAAAACTCCAGGCACCAAAGAGTCATTTGGGTCACCTTTTTTCTTCCACTCCTGGGCAAATCTTATGATTTTGCAATCATATTGTATTATAAAATACATATTGTATTGTAAAATCTTATGATTTTGCTATACTTGCAAACAACAAGCCACCTAGGGAGAATATGACATCTCTGGGTCAGGGTCTCCTAACCGGCCCCACAAAAGAATCACCTGAGGAGCTTTTGACAATCCTAAGGCCATGATCTTACAATGAGAGATTCTGATTGGTTCACTGATGTGGAATGAGGTCTGGGAAATGGGTGTGTAAATTCCCGTAATTCCAAAGTACAGCCAAGGCTGAAAGGCATCTGGTGTCATCCATCAGTCCTAAGTGTATGAAGAAGTAAGCGGCCAAGGCAGTTGCCTGCAGTCCCTCCACACGGGTGTTCATCAAGTCTTTGCCCATCCGAGTCCAGCCCTGCTCTGCAAGCACCTGCTTCTACTGTCTGGACTTATTTTCACTTAGGGGACTAACAACGATTGTCCCGAAGTCACATGTGTCCCAAAGCCACACTAATCCTATGCTCTGCCTTATGTCCCCAGCCACACCTCAACGCAGCCTAAGAGCCCACACACATCAGTAATCTCCCTCAAGTTTCTCTCTTGTTTGCTGTTTAGTTTCTGAATTCCATGTTAACTTTAAGTTGCTCCAGAGTTGCTTTTTGAGAAAGGAGCCAGAAGCCCATGTTAGTTTGCCATCTGACAAAATCCCAAGCCTGAAGGCCAAGAGGTTGTTTGCTTTTGTGCTTTTTTTTTAACATAAACCCAGAGGGAGAACAGGAAAACTGCTGGAAAGCAGAAATATAAGGGATAATTGCCCTAGCAGACCTGAAAAAGCCAAATCTTAAGCTAACAGTGGGAAAACCTAAGAACCAGTGAGATTCGCACTGCAGACACCTTAAAAGGCTCAGAATTGGCAACATCAGCAACCTCTAGAACTGGAGAGGGAAGAAGTGACTGCAATCCACAGGAATGGGCAAGAGCTGTCTGAGAAGTAGTAGGAGCCCTAGAGCCACTCCGCAAGTCCATACAGATGAGAAGCAACCCCTCAACAATGTGATGGAACCCTAGAGGTTTGGTCTCTGGAGGGGAGAAAACAAGAGTGTGGACTAGGAGCAGAGCAACACAGCTGAGGACATGGGCACAGGGAATAAATCAACATGAATACTCAATGTGCAAGCTGGGAGTGCCAGTCCTCTTCACCCCTCAACTTCCAGAAATCTGCAGCCAGACTTCTACACTCCAGGCAAGAGACTAGCAACTTTCTCTCTGAGGAGTCTGATCAGCCCATGAGGAATGATCTAGACTAATTCCAGGGTTCCCTAACAAACAGCCCACCTATAACATCCTAGAGCAAAGCTCAAAATTGACACAGCCCACTCAGACAACTCTGTTGTCCTCATTTTTAATTATGAACAGAGAAGTTAGGATGACAAGACATTTATGGAAAATCTCTAACATAGAAGGAGGCCAAGATAAATAGGAGACAATAAAAATAAATAAAGACATAAATAAAGAAATAAATAGGTAAGAGCAGCCTGAAGGAAGAAAACAAAATACAGAAAGAAGAAAGTTTTAAAAATGTAACTATCATGCCTATAATCAGAGAAGTAAGAAAAGATATTATATCCAGGACATAAGAATAGTTTTCTATTTATTTTCTTACAAGAATGGAGGAAGGCATTCGGATAAGGGGAAAAAATACCTTAGAAATTAAAATGACAGCAAACAAAAGCTTCAAAAGGAATAAAATACTTAGGAATCCTATTTTATTTATTATACAATACTTAAGAGACAAAAGACTTGTACATGAAAGTCTAGAAGATACTGATTTAAAAAAAATTATCTTTCAATAATGATGGGTTTATTTAATTTGTTTTATTTTATTAACATATAATGAATTATTTGTTTCAGGGTTACAGGTCTGTGATTCATCAGTCTTACATAATTCACAGCACTCACCACAGAACATAACCTCCCCCAAAGTCCATCACCCAGCCACCCAATCTCCCCCCTTCTCCAGCAACCCTCAGTTTATTTCCTGAGATTAAGAGTCTCTTATGGCACTGATGAAAAATTTTAAAAGACATATCTAAATGGAAAGGCATCCCATGTTCATTGATCAGAAGACTTACATTATTGGATGTATAGGCAATAAGATGTACATCTACCCAAAGTGATGTGCAGATACAATGCAATCTCTATCAGACACCCAACAGCAACTTTTTTCAGAAATAGAAACACCCATCCTAAAATCCATGCAGAATTACAAGGGACCCAAAATAGCCAAAACAATCATGAAAAGAAGAACAAAGTTGGAAGACTCACACATCCTGATTTCAAAACTTACTACGAAGCTACAATAATCAAAACCGTGTGGTACTGGCCTAAGGACAAACATATAAAACAAGGCACTAGAAGAGAGAAAGCCCAGAGATAAACCCTTATGTGTATAGTCTATAAATTTTTGACAAGGGTTATAAAACCATTCAATGGGGAAAGTACAGTTTTTCCAATAAATTGTGCTAGGGAAACTAGATATCTACATGCAAAGATACAAAGTTGGGCTGTTACCTAAACATACATAAAATTTAATGAAAATGGTTCAAAGACTTCAACTTAAGAGCTTTATAAAAACTACAAAACTCTTAGAGAAAACCATTGGGGATAATCTTCATGGCACTGTACTTGACAATAATTTCTTGGATATGACACTAAAAGTATAGGCAACAAAAGAAAAAAATAGATAAATTGGACTTTACCCAGATGAAAAACTTCTGTTCATCAAAGGATAATTCTTCCAGAGAAAAAAGGTAATCACAAAATGGAAGAAAAGATGTGCAAATCACTATCTGATAAGAGATCTCTATCCAGAATATATAAAGAACTCACAAGGCTTAACAGCAATAAAACAATGTAATTTAAAAATGGGCAAATGGCTTGAACAGGAATTTCTCCAGAAAAGATACACAAATGGCCAATAGCACATAAAAAAATCATTAGTCATTAGGGAAATGCAAATCAAAAACCTCAATGACATATCACCGCACACCCATTAGGATGCTTATTACCAAAAAAAATTAAAAGTAACAAGTATTGGTGAAAATGTGCATTCCTAGTAGGGAAAACAGTCTGATGCTTCCTCAAAAAGTTAAGCATTGAATTACCAGATGATTTAGCAACTCCACTCTTAGGTACACATCCAAAAGAATTGAAAGCAGAATCTCAAACAGGTAATTGTACACCATGTTCATAACAGCACTACCACAATAACCAACAAGTGGGAACAAACCAAATATCCATTAACAGATGAATGATGGTATATACAGAAAATGAAATAACACTCACCCATCTAAAAAGAATGAAACTATGATACAGACCATAGTGAGAATGAACCTTGAACACTGCACAAAGTGAAATAAGCCAGACAACAACAAACAAACACTGCATGATTCTACCTATACAGGGTACCTAGAAAAGGCAAATTCCTAGAGACAGAAAGAATAAAGTTCACCAGGGGCTGAGGTTGGAGGAAAACAAAAAGGAGTTACTGCTTAATAAATACAGTTTCTGTTTGGGATGCTGAAAAAGTTCTGGAAGTAAGTAGTGGTGATGTTTGCACAACATTCTAAATGTACTTAATGTCACTGAGTTATACCCTGAAAAATGGTTAAGTGGTTAAAATGGCAAATATATATATATATATATATATATATATATATATATAT